>NC_082648.1:59564778-60189778 GCF_028023285.1 Balaenoptera ricei | reverse complement strand
ACTCTAAATGTAGTTAGCTATTAGTGCGAGCTCTGAATTGGTTTTACTGTAATTAACATAAATCTACCAAAATTAGCCTTTCTCTTCCCATTATACAATTAACTGTGTTCTGAGGAGTTTCTACAGCTAAGGCAAAGGGGGCTTCAAATTACTCTGTAATAGTCATTCAGGACCAGACCATATCCACCTAACACTTCTCACGATTACAAGACCCTGGGGCAGTGGACTTTATGCTCAAGCCAGCAGCTGTAAGATGGAAGGTGGATCCTTGCTCTCAGTTAATCACGCTGCTAAAATTTCTGAGATCTTCAAATGAGATAGGCTTACACCCTGGGAGAATCTGGTTTAACTAGGATTTCCTTTTGCTGCTGAGCTTGAAGACTCAATGAAAAAAGATCTTGAACTTCCTCCTGTACTCCGCTGCACTGAGCCCCGGAGAATAACAGCTGCTGGGGGATGGGGGCTTCAGTGAGTTCAGGTCTCCCACCACAGGGATGGTGGCTTCCCCACGTTAAAATCAAAGACCCCGATTTCAGTGCGCTTAAGAGTTGATAACTTTAATCCCCAAGACTCTTCTTTCTAAACTTCCCTTCGTCTTGTAGATTGAAACCCTGGGGGGTAGAGTGTCTGAGATAAGGAAAATGCATTCTTCCGGTCCTCCTCTGATACTATCTGGAAGAGAGGGATGGAGAGGGATAAGGAGAGACACAGGAGAAACGTACCAACCGGGGCTGAATGCCTTGCGGAGGTCTCACCGTCTCTCTGTTCTGCCTGTGCTATTTCTTAGGTGGCAGATTTCCACACACCCTTTCCATCTCTCTTGCCATATTTTCCTAGGCTTTACTCTACTGGGCAGACAACACTGCTAATTATAGAGTACAACTATGGCTAAATGCAAGCAGGTCTGCTAAGGGTCCCTTCAGGACAAGAAGTATGAAGAGAAAATAAAGAGGAAGATTTCTTATTTCAGTCTTTACTAGAAGACCCCAAACTCATTCTGTAGATTCATTCAACGAACATTGTGAAATAAATGTTTACTGTGAACATCTTAATATATACACATAATGATTAAGGAATGTAGCTCCTTCCATGGAAATTTTTATAATCAAATAATCTTCACCGTATATGTATACAAAAAGTAAAAGGTTATTTTTGTGCTGATAGATTTAAAGACCAATTGATTATGTAACAGAGTTCCTTCAAATAAGTGCCTCACAAGAAAATTTATAACCTAAAAACGTCCAGCGCCATGTGGTATTTTGTGTGTTGAACCAATAAGCTCATTAAAATAACATTGGGTAAACCCAAACACAATACAATGAAAGTTCTAACACAGCCCACATTAACCAACGAACTTTAAAATAATATCTTTGTTACGTGCTAAGGTTAAAAATTCAGCAAATTCTTTATATTTTTTCCACTTGAGATCATGTGTGGTTTTCTACTTTCCCGAGAAGTACACTTCTGTGGCTTTTTTGATCAAAGGAAGGTTATTTTTGCAAAGAGACATCTTTTGCAGAGGTCCCTGTTCTACTTAATCAAGGTTTCAAGAAGAAAAAGGAGCACAAGAGCGTTTACTAGTTTTTTAGCGAAACATAAAAATTCTTAGATTCTCTTCTTAGTGTGGACTTTGGAAAGGAAGGCGTGCATGTAAGGTTAGTCATCACTGTGTGTGTGTGTGTGTGTGTGTGTGTGAGAGAGAGAGAGAGAGAGAGAGAGAGAGAGAGAGAGACAGACGGAGAGACAGACAGACAGAGACAGAGAGAGAGAGGCAGAAAAGGAGGTGGAAGGAGGAAATAAAGGAATTTGGCTGCAAAATTGAGTAACAGTTTGAAACACTTGGCTTCCAGTTGTGAAAGATGAGCAACACTGGGGAAAAGGCTGGGCTAACAAGGGACCACTTGAGGAAAGCTTAATCTCAGCTGGCAGGCTGACGAGGAAGGTCAGCTCGGTGCACGCGTTCCCAGCTGGAGTTGGGCTCCCATTGCCAGAACAATTGTCTTCTGCATTTCAGCTTCTGAAGCTAACTGAAGGTGCCTTCACAGCCAGCTCCTCGGTGTCTCCCCTTAAAAGGGTTGGCTCTCTGCTGCCATGCCATGTCAATGTTATGTATCATTTCCACCGAGCAAGCGGCACGAAGGAAACTGTTTCTTATCGGTGTGTTGCTGTGTGTGTGTTAGTGTGTGCATGAGATGGCTTTCTTTCCCCTTGACCATCACAGTCTTTGTTGGAAGATGAAATCAAACGCCTTCTGAAGCCAAGAAGGGCAAAATGAACATGGAAAAAATGTGCATATGTTAAAAATGAGACACTTGAAAACTAGGGATTGCTGAATAATTTTTTTACATATATATTCCTTTTCATATTCTTTTCCATTATGGTTTATTACAAGATACTGAATATAATTCCCTGTGTTATACAGTAGGACCTCGTTGTTTATCTATTTTGTATATAGTATTGAATAGTTTGTATCTGCTATAATTTTAAATTATTAATGTTCACAGAAAACTACAGTTGAGTGTACTGTTGTAAGAGCTTTTAGAGATTATATCCCAATGTAACCTAAATTTTCTAAACATCAGTTCTTCCTTGAGGAGGTGCTCTTTACATTGAATATGCTTTATAATTAATTGGTCAGCTATTGGTTTTTCATGTCGACTTTGTAATACAATAAATGATTAACACATAGGTTTACAGCAGCAAATGAACTGAAGGACTGAAGAAACTAAATGGATAGTTCAGGAAAAGTTCTTCTTTGTTTGAAGGAAGGGACTTTTCTCTGACTTATCCAGATTTCTTATTTACACAGAAGTCTGTATCACTGGCTTAATTGTTAAACCGTGCAGCGCTTACAGAGTGATCGATAAGTAGATAAAACTTTGAAATAATTCTCCATTCTGAATCAAATAAATGATGTGTCAATTCATCTTATCTCATCAGTTTTAAAGGTAAATACAAACTTAAATAAAATTGGCCTATTAAGAAAGTTCATGTCTCTTTGAATTGACAAATAGTTCCAAAGAATTCAGCTACTTTATTTGACACATAGATCTGGTCATAGAAAAAAAAAGAAGTTTCATTTTTAACTTGGAAGTTATTAGTCAACTGATCACTCTTTATAATACTTGGGCACTACCACAATTTATCTTCGACTTGGAAACAAGAGAAATAGTTTTTGTGGTAGTAAGAAAATGGATATATGAAAAGGTATCTACTAATCTTAAAAGATAGGCCCTAAGCTATATAATATTATTCTCATTTTACTGAAAACTAAAAACTGCATTTCCCAGGATTCCTTGAAGAAATATTTGTGGTATTAGGGCTTCATAAACTGTGTTCCTAAGAAGAAGTATTTCAGCACCAATTACAATTACTATGAGGCATAGCTAAACATTAGAAGGCTCGTTTTCTTGTGTTTCTGGTAAACTGACCCTGAAGATAATTTCAAAGAGGCCCCCCAAACGTTTTGAGCAATGGAAATAGCCTTGCAATAAGCTAACAGGCCCCCAAGATAGGGATGATAATAGTACCTGTGTCAAAAAGTTGTTGTGGGATGTGGGATTGAGTAAAGTAGTAGCATAATGCCTGGCACTCAGGAAGAACAGTATAAACGTCAGCTGTTATAATTAGTGTCATTACAATAATAAAGTAATTTAGACAAGTAAATTCTGGTGCGTTTGTTAAACAACTCATGGCATCATTTAAGCAAAATACAATTTAATTGTATTTCCAAAGGGGCTGAGCCATAATTGTGGGATACCAGTAGCCTTGTGTTGTTCTCTTACTTGCAGACAAGTAGTTCTCATCTGTCTTTCTCTGGGCTCTTTTAGCCACTGGGATTTCAGCAGCTGGTTCAGCCAATTCTATTCAATTCAACATTACAAGTATTTACTGAACATCTCTTAAGTGCCAGGCACTGGTGTGGGCACTTGGGAAATAAAGTAGAAAATTTCCTAGCCTGGCGGAGCTCACAGTCTAGTGAGGAAGATAAACCCTGAAGGAAAGACAGCCCATCATTACCTCCTGGAGAATTATTCCATCTGATTTTAAGGAAGATGGTTTCATGGACAATGGTTGGTTCTTTTGCATACTTTTAAAGTAAATTCCAGCTTTTCCAATCCCAGATTTAAACATTGAGAATGAGGGTATGAGGAAGGACTCCTGCTTACGAAGCATTTTAAAAATAGTTAACCCAGTGTGTGGTTAATGGATGTTGACTAGACTTATCGTGGCTATCATTTTCGATACAAATATTGTATCTTTATGTGTACACCTGACACTAATGTTATACATCAATTATATCTCAATTAAAATTAAAGATTTTTTAATTAAAAAAAGGAAAAAAAAGTTAACCTACTAATTTGAACACCCTGTTAACCGTCTTTTAGCATTACTACTAGATAACATTATTCCATATTGTGAAATCAAATGATCAACGTTCTCCTACCTACCACTTTCAAATAAGGCATTTCCACTGGGCTCAACCAGTGTAAAAAAAAAAAAAAAATTAACTTGAAGAGGTGGGAGAAAACACCAGAGATTTCAAGAATGAGCCTGCTTCCTACCATGTCACCTATGGAAAACCAAATTAATTTTGAATTATGAAAATTTTTATAAAAAATTCCACCACACAGCCTATGCAATGTCTCCTTTTCCCATAGCTAAGGAGTTCCATGGGTGAAACTGAGCATGTAGTTGGCGTCTATAATGACTGAATAAAACTGTATATCGAAGCTGACAGATCTGGGAATAAAAGAGTTGTAGTAGGTTGGAACTCATGGGTAGTTTAACAAATGAAATCCTAAGATACATCAAAAATAGCAATAGGACTAAATTATCAGCTTGGTAAGTAATATATCAGTGGTGGCGCTAATGCCAGTATGATTCACTTTTCTACTACAAAATGAGACTGTATAAAGGAAAACACTGCACCAGGAGTGAGGAGGTTGAAGCTCATAGGAAGGAATTTGCCTTCTCATGAAGAATTCAATTTACCAGAAATATCCACTTGTGGGTGTTTACAAGGAAATATGCCATTTAGCATTATTCTAAATTTATATAAATAACTGAACAAAACCAAAAGAATTACCTCACAAAATTGCTCAATGCAGCACTCACTACTGTTTTTCATTTCTGTATTATGGCATATGATTTGGTTTAATTGGAAACATACTTAAATTTATAGCTAAAATGACTTAAATGTATACATTCAATAGAAAAAATATAAAAAATGCTTTATTAAGGTAAGTAGATATTAGGTATCAGTTGTAAAACTATAAATATTCCGCAATGTCTTTAATTTTATGATAGTTAATTGTTTACTTGGTTATTATGTCTATGCTTTTGACAGTTACATGTTTTGGAAATTAAAAACAAACAGTTCAGTTAAAAACTTGACTTTGAGAAATTATAGACTAATTTTGTGTTTCTGAACTTTTTAAAGCACATCCAAGTGGGAATGGTTTCATTATTAAAATATAATTTTATTTAATTACAAAGGTTATTTTTTTATTCCAATCTTCTAACTCATTGGTGACTGCCACCTTTCACTGCAGATCAGAACTCCGCCTTTACTTCGAAGAAAATGTGTAAAGGGAAAAAAGATCGAAGATCTGATTGAGGATCATGCTTACTATATGTAAAAATTCATTATTGTCACAAAAACTCTGCCATGCACATGTTGAACATATTCAGTAAAATATTTATTCTAAATCTACACCACAAAATTGTTTGAATCAGAGCCACTACTTAAAAAAGAAATCACTCAGACTAACTCAGTCAATTAGTTTCAATAATTGCCCCATAACAAAAACACTACTAAGAAAACCCGGGCATCCTGAAGAAAAAGAAAGAACTTCATTAAAACGCAGAAAAGTCACTGATATCATTATATTTTTAACGAATTTTGCAAGTAGGTTGTAGAGCAAACTATGAATTTTGCAACTGACCTGAATTTTAAGACTGCTGTAACAATTAAGGCTTTTGTAACCATCTCTAAAGTACAAAATTTTCCTTCATTTAAAATAGTTTTCTTTGCTTGAAGGGAAGTAGAAATATATTAAATAATTTTCAAGGAAGATTCTGAAAAGTTTCTTTAATTTTGAAACCGTATCTTAAATGCTTAGAACACATGCATGACACCAGGGCATCCTTAATTAGTTATAATTGAGATTTTTGATTGGTTTTTTAAATTAAAACTAGTTTTACCAGTTATGTGTAAAATTAAATTTTGTTACAAAGTTACATATGAAAAAGTAACCAAACTACATAAAATTAAAAAAAAAAAATCTTTCTCTTGGTTCCTTTAGTTTATGTGACATAAATTTGCCTGTGGATGAAATGTTCATGTCTTTAAGCAATAGCAGGGAAAAACTCAGTTTTCGTTTAAAAATAAAATGGCTGTTCTAGATCAATAAAGAAAAGTATATTTATTATATTAAGATGTTCATTAGGATTTAGTTTTCTATTTGGATGCCACACTAACTGGATGAAAGATACATCAAAGTAGTATAGGGAGCTTACTTTTAAGACCCTATTAGCAAAAATGTCCACATTTGATGCATTAAAATAACTTACCTATAATAAGATTAGATGCTAGCACTATATTTCTGACAGATCACTACTGCTAGGTTGAGATGTACTAAACGTTGGAAATAACTATTGTCTGCTTTTGTCTTAACCTTGGTGTGTTCCTTGTTTTCTGCTGAGTGAGCTTTATCAGCCCCTGTTGTAAAATCAGAGCCCATAATCAATGGAAGAGAGAAACAGAGAGACAGAGAGACAGAGAGAGAGAGGGAGAGACAGAGAGAGAGAGAGAAAGATTAAGATTGAAAATTTCCAGTGTTTATACCATGCATGTTCAGTGGTCCAATTACAGATCCACTGGAGAATGCAGTTCAGTAAGAAAAGAGAGTTAATATTAATGTTTGGACTGGCTTAAGACTAAGCTTTTCTGGGGAAGAAAGATTCTAAAGCTGTACATAAACAGCTCTAACCTTCTATGAAGAGATTGAAGAAACTTTCTTTACGTACGAGTTGGACTAGCCAGTTATCAGATTGTGGCAAATCTATTTGCCAAACATGTACAGCTGGAACTTGCCACCATCAATCTGAAGAAAATGAAATGCTTGTTCTTTTCTGGGGAGAGGAGGAAGATTAAGAGATAACAGTTTCACTCAAAGAAATGGTGGTAACTTATTACAAACAATAAAAGATAGTAATCTGGTCTTTCACCCACATCAGTCTTTGCACACTGCAACTTTCTCATCAAAGCTTAATTACCACTGGGCCCCAGTGGAGCGGGGCTGTAACTTCGTGTTCCCATTTAAGAGCAAAAAGAAGTTATCTCTTAAAATAATACAACCAGTAAAACACAAGCTTATTTATTCAAATATGAGTAAATAAAGATTTCTCTTTCAGGTTGTGAGTGCACAAGTGAAGGAGAAATGGTCACTTAATTATAGGTGTAACCAAAAGAGGGCACCATCTACCCTTAATGTCGGCACAGAGTTCCTGAGGTTGTCAAAACAAACCCCCCAACCTCAAACCCTTCAACCCACCAAGGCAGGGCATCCGATGGCCTCTGGCATTTTGTACTCTATAAGGAGATCAATTCTGAAATTGCCCATCACGAAGAACATCAGTTTGGTTATTTACTTCAGGACTGATTTCTACATTTAGCACTCATATTCCCTGAAATGTTAACCATTAGATGCAAGTATTTGACATTTCACTGTGACGCTTTTCACAGACACTCTGAGTTTAATATTTTATAGGACAATGAGAAAATTTCCCCTTAGGCCAGGACACAGGCTGTCATCAACTAGCACTAGAAAAAGCTGACAATTAACTTCCTAATGGTATCTTAACTCCAAGGGGTTATCCATAATGATAGATAGGGAACAGTGGCAGTCAGATCTCCCCAGCACATGGAGGATGCAGTTAACTGCATTTGAGGTATGTGGGAAATGATTTGAAGCAGTATTTTATGCCAACTTTTAGTAACAGAAGCCTAACAAATGAGTGAGAGAAAAAAAGTCGTGACATTTATTTTCTGTATCCTTAAACAAGTTTTCTAACAAGTGTATTATTTAAATAGGTAAATGTTTGGGGGGATTGCACAACTCCCTTGTATATGGCCAGTTTCTTCAGGGTGATGGGGAAGAATAGTTCTAGGCTCTTAAGTGCAACTGCCAACCACTCTCAGAAATTCACGATACAGGAGAATACGTGATTCTTGAAACACTGAGTTTAGCAGTTAAACCCAGAGACTGGAGATGAATAGTACAGACAGTTTCGTAGTACAGATAGCTGTTTAGGAGGAGGAAATGTGACTTCTTAGAGAATGATCACTTAGGGGAGCAGATTTCCATCACTGCAAAAATATCACTACACCATGCAATTAAGTGCCACTGAAGGGAAACCTGGTGGGGAAATAGATTAATTTTATAAACTTTTCAGATCGGGAAAGCAGCCAAAATAGTTTTATGGTAGGTGAGGAAGAGACTGCCATCTACTAACACTAAAATATAGCAGGATAATCCCTCCCTTTCAACGCAAAATCAAAGCAAGTAAAAAAGAATTTTTTTTCTTCCTCACTCTGTCTCTAGAAAAAGAATCACTATCTAGTGTAAAGCGTTGTGCAAGCCTCTTCATGTTTCTTCCCTCCAGAAAACAACTAAACAGAGGAAAGACCGAGTTCACAAACATCCCAACTCGCTCCTGCCAAGGTACATCAGAGAAGCCGAAACTGGGATTGCCAGGGTTTGGGGTGGGCTCACCGCAGTGCCTCGAGTTCAAACCTAAACAGGTAACCTTGTGGCCACGAGTGCCCCTTTTCCCGAGTGGTCCCGACCCCTGGTCTCTCTGCTCGAAGGAAGCGAGCCCCAAATTCTCCCCAGGGCGATGGAGAGTTGTCGACTTGGTTCCCAAGAATCGGGTTCCTCCTGGGTCACCTCATCCACCCAACCACCTGTTACCCTCCGGGCCTGGATTTTCCAGACAAGATTATGAAATGAGCCGCTGCCTCGTCTCCGCAGTTGGGGTTTGGAGTCTGTGGTGGGGGGATGACGGGCTGGGAGGATCCCCGAGGGATGACAGAGAGCTTCAGGTCTCCACTTGGGTGTCTGCGCCGCTGTTTACCCGCCCCGCCGCCTTCAGCCCACTTCCCTTTCCTCCCCCGGAGGAGGAGATGGTTAAAGATTACACCGTGGCCGCGGGCACTTCAAAGGCCGGCTCGGGCAGCCAAAGGTAAAGATAACGTTCTGGCAGCTCTTATCGGGCTTGTGGTTGCCACATTATAATCACTTCATTTAAAAAAAAAAAGGGGGGGGGGGTGGGAGAGAAAGAAAAAGAAAGAAAAGAAAAGAAAAAGGTTACATCACGCGACTGTGCAAGGGATGCAGAGTAAATTCCTTTGGAGCTGGACGAGTTGGAGTTCTCCTTTGGGGAAATTTTTACAGCCCATCTCTTCGTGGAACGCGACAGGACAAGGAGGGGAGGTTGGGGCAGGGACCAACTGGGCAGCCTGCCCTTGGGTTCCAGGCTCAGGGGCACAAATGTCCACAATGCAGGCAAATGCCTCCAGTCGGAGGAATTCGCGCGGCGACCTGCCTAGAGCTGGACCGCAAAGCTGCAGCGCACCAGCGCTTTCCCGGGTTGCACTTGAAGGCGCTTCTCTGCGGGCCCAGAAAGTGCGGGCGTGCTACCCCGAGACACGTGCATTTCCCAGGGGCCCAAACACGCCTGGCCAAGACGCCCTTTGCAAACTCGCCCGCCCCCTCCAGAGCAGGCGGGAGCCGAGGAGCCCCCAGCCTGGCCTAGGGCCCGCCTCCTTTCCTCCCTCTGCCCCCTTTCCGGAGCGGAGTGAAGGCGCACTTACAGGTAGGAGGTGAAGACACTGAGGTTGGAGGGCAGCTCCGAAAGCCCCAGGTCGGAGCAGTCCACCCTGAGCAGCATCCTGCCGTCCGGCTCGCACTGACAGTGCGCGGGGCACCCCCGCAGCAGCGCGCCCGGCCTCGGCGAGCCGCCCCCGGCCGCCAGCTGGAGCAGGACGGGCAAGGCCAGGAGCAAGCCGGCCGAGGAGGTGTCCATGGTGCCCGGGCAGGGGGCCGCGAGCGGGGCGCGGCGGGAGGGCAGCGTCGGGCTTGCGGCGGAAGGTGGCGCGCCAGGCGCAGCTCGGCGGGCTTCTGCGGCTCCGCGGGCGCCTACAGCGCGGGGCGCCGCGCTCCTGACCCCCGGCGGGGGCGCCGAGGAGAAGCGCTGCGGGGCCCGGCCGTGCCCCTGCCGCCACGCGGGCCTCGGGAGCGGCCCTGGCTGCAGCCGCTGCGGGGGCCGTGCGCGCTGCTGCTGCAGGCGGCCTGCTCGGTGTGGAGCAGCATCTCCGCTCGCACGCTCGTTTTTTAAAGCGCTCCGGCCCGAATCGCGCGCCCAGTGACGTCAGCGCAGCCCGGCTTCCCAGGCACCCCCCGCCTGGCCCCACTTTCCCTCCTCCGACCCCCTCCCTTCTTTCCCGACTCCGCGGCTTGGAGGCGGCTGGCGGCGCGAGGTGCAGGCGAGTTCTCAGCGCTCGGGCTTTGCCTCCGGGGCGCGGATTCCGGCGCTCAGCGCCGCAGGAGGGGCAGAGGAACCCCATCCCCACCCCCACTCCCTCCCGCGTCCTGGCGACCCAGGTCAGAGAGCCGAAAGGGACCTGCTTCAGACGGACGCAGACAGACGCGCAGGGGCCGAGGGATGCGGCACGCTTCCTCTAAGAACACTTCAAATAATGGAGGGACTACATGGAGTGGTTAGAAAAAAAAAAAAAAGACTACAATTCAATCCAGAAAAACAGTTACACTAACAGGGTAAGGAACCAGGCGTCCCCAGGCGAAGGATGGGTGGCCTTTTTGATCCTTACCTCAAGCCGCCCTGTCTGGCTCGCTTTTGCCCTAAAATCGAAACGCTGGGCTAATCGCTAAGTAAATACAGCTCGTGAGCAAGCACTCCAATTCTGTCTAATCCACGGGGTAAGAAGTCGAAGTGACTGTTTTTTTTAAAGTGATTTAGGATCCTCTGGAAGTCAGTCACCTTTAGTAAAGCAATGCGGGACAGACAGATAGATGGGTGTTTGCTTTTGTTCGGCGGCCTTTTCATCCTAAGTGTCCCAGGGTTTTCTAAGTGCGTGCAGTCCCACCCAGGTGTGAGAACCATTGCCAGTGCAAAATGCGTGTTCTCACACTCTTCAAAAGTGTCCTGCAGGGAACCCGCAGGAGATTGGAGGAAAAGGGCTCAGGGCTTTCTTGGAGAAAAGGCCTCGGTGAGGAGCAAGTCGACGTCTGCAGACCTGAGTGAGTGGCTGAAAGAAGTTAAGGCCCAAGCCTGCCACTTCAACTCACAAAAATGTACAGTTTTCACTCCAGGCACATTGTCTCTTTGCTTCATGAAGGTGGAGAACCCTTATGGCTTTTAAGGCCTCTCTTAATCTTCTTCCATCCTGCTGAGTTTCCCATATAAATTTCTGAATTTTACAGTTGGGAAGATTTTTTTCTTTGTGTGTATTTACTCTCCTTCATTTAAGAAGTGATCCCCAAAGCTGGCTAACCACCTGTGGAACTTTAAAAAATAGATAGATTCCTGGACCTAAATCGGTATTCTGAACATGTTCCTTTCTATGGAGAATCCCATCATTAGCAAGCTTGTGATTCTTTGGACTGGATGGAAGGAGAAAGTGGCTAAGCTTTATATACTCCATTCTCTTCATTTTGCAAATAAAGATCCTGCAGCCCAGAGATTTTGGAAAATTTGACAGTGGCTGCTGAAAACTGTGAGTTAACCCTGATTTCTGGATATCAGTGCAGTGCCTAATTCTGTCCTGGTCCTTCACTTGTCCCTTTGCACATCACATCCATTACCATCCCTTTGCTTATTCTCACGTTATTCTTGCTTCTCCCGGCCATTCCTTCTACATTTATAGAATGCCTACTGATTACCTATTTTCCTTCCCTTTTTTAAAAAACCTATCCCCAGATTACTTATTTTGTAAGTAAGCAGTTCAAGACTTACTCTTTCTGTAAAACCTCCTGTAACTATAGTCTAATTAATCATCAGGCAACAAATCTTTGTAGAATAGCTACAATCATGATACAGCAGTGACCTAGGGAGGCAAGTTACCTCTCTTCATGGAGCTTGCAATCTAAGAGGAGCACAGACTCTGCACAGGAATCCCAGGAATCTCACTGAAAGTGTATGTTATAAATACCACATAATTGAGCCCTGAAGTTTTCTTGAATGCTGATGTGTTTTGTTTTCCCAACTTTATTGTGATAGCTTTTGGAGCCACTTGTCTTTACCTGTAGGACTCATACAATGGACTCATGGTAGTGGAAACTTAACAAATATTTATTGACTGACTGATTTATCAACACAGGCATCCAAATATGGTTGTGTCCATCATCTTACTGAGGGCTTTTGTCAACAGTTTCTATGATTTCAGGGTTCCAAAAAGAGCATAGCACTTTGGTTGTGGAATGAATCAGGCAGAACTGGATTTGAATCTAGGTTTTGACAGTTTTAGGCATTTGATCAGAAGCACAGAATGAGCCTATCTAAGTCTCTGTAAAGGAGGATTATTATTTACCTAGGTAGTTCTAAATGTGAAAATCTCTGGAACTTGGCTTAGAGCAGAGTAAATTTTCAACCTGTGTTAGTGCCTTTCCTCTTCTGTTCAGGAATTGAAGCTTGTTAACAAATTCATGTAAAGCAGAGGGATTTCTGATTCAATTACAAGGAAGAAAGACAGCTATGCTGGATGAAGCCAGGTGTAATGAACATCTGTTACTTATTTTTTGTTTTTTCACATGCCCAACATTTCTCCTCTTTCTTTTTGGTAAGAGCACTCCACACTTTTCCTTTGGGAAACTACCTCCCAAACCTTAGGTGACTCTGGTAGAGCTGTCAATCATGTAGCCCCACTTTCCTGCCCCTGGGGTAAGTATATGACCCAAGCAGAGCAATCGGAATCCATCTGGGGGATTGTCATGGACTCTGGGGTGAGAGGCTCTTTTCTGGCTTCATGAGTTCTAAGGACAAGGAAACCTGGAGCTCAAGGGAGCTGTCATTCTCCCTTGTGGAGAGAGCTCACCAGGAACTGAACATAAGCATTAGTGAGGAGAAAAGCAAAATCCTAAGGTCCTCTTTTAAACATCTGGATCTAAAGCTGTTTCTACTCCATCACTTCCCAACTGGGTGAACAATCAATTTTGTTTTGTCTTGTTGCTTAAGGTAATGAGTAAGGATTTATCTGTGATCACTTGCAATCAAGGATGCTCAGTAAAAACCTGCAAGTCCAGGAAGCATGAATACGTGAGTGAGACCTGATGAAATTCAAGGTCTTGTAGACCTTAAAACATAGAAAATCATATGGGTTGAAAATAAGAATGGTTCTTCTAATAGTGATTTTATTGTCTGAATGCATATATGCTAATTACTTTATCTTAGCTAATAAGAAAATACAGCAAACCAGATTCCTTGTGCACTACAAAGAAAAAGAAAAGAAAGAAAGCTCTACTAAGGGCTCTGAGTAGTGGTCTCTCTGTTTTATGGCAAATAACATTTAATTTATAGGATCAAGTTATCAAATTGCATGATAAGGACCATAAGCATTGACTCAGCTCTTTATACATTTACATGTTCGCACTCAGTCCTCACCTCATACCAACCTTATGAGGTCAGCATTATTCTTACCCCAAATTTAAGGATAAGAAATGCAAGTCATTTTCCTAATGGTGACTAACAAGTCAGTGATGCAACCAAATTCTAACCTGAGTCTTTTGACTTTAAGTTCTTTACCCTTTCCTAAATCCCTTGGGAATTCTAGACATACAGAGTTAAACTGGATAGTATCTTGGGTTTACTATTGTTTTACTGAGAAAGAAATTCACATATTTTGGTAAAGAAAAAAAAAGTGTAGTCTTTTTGGACGGCAGTGGAACCATTTGGAGCAGAGAATGGTGGTTTTTTCCTGTGACAGAAAGGACAAGTATATATTCAACGTTTTCCCCCTTAAGTATATATATTTCTAGTTTCTTTCGACAACCAGTTACCCACAGGAATACATAGCGGTGAGATGTCAGAGCAAAACAACTCCACCCCTTACATGTGATAGTAAGGTTAGTAGGCTAAAGTAGATTCATTTGGTATTATGCCTGGGTGAGATGTTCATATTATTTATGGTTTTGAAAGGTATCTGACTGTTAATGAGCTGGTGTGTAATGGGAATATCTCATGCCAGGATTGAAATCCCTTTTTACTTCTTAGACTCTTTGCAAGTTCCTAAAATCAGTTCTGGTAAAGTACAGTCTAGTTTGTGTTTCTGGGCTTGCTAAACGGATGCTTTCCTAATTCTTTAATCTTTGATAAAAGTCCACAACTAAAAACATTTGTGTACACCGCATGAATTACTAATAAGCTTAGTTGAAGCATGCCAGGATAATTTAAGTTAACAGGTAAGTCAATAGTTCTTTTACAAGTATAGTGAAATAGTGTTTACACAACTGGTGGGCCATTACGGACTTATTTAACTTGTTTGAAAGAGTATAGAGCCCATTATGTGCCCTGCTCATTTTACATTCATGATATAATCAGGCTTATGCTGAATTTCTTAACTTCCTTTTACCAACAAAGTCTAATTAATTGAGAAAGGAGGAGGATTTAAGAATAAAGATCTATTTTCTTTCAGAATTATTTATTTAGCAAGAAAGCATTAGTTCAGCTAATTCATTACTTTGAAATAGCTTATTATATAATATCGATCGGATCTGTCTTTGATATTATCCAACACAAAGGAAACCTTTAAATATATCCACATGTTCACAACATGCTAAGAGAAAGGACAGTGGTACATGATGTTGTTAATTCTTTAGCTCATTTTGATCTCCTTGTTTTATTTCATGTATGATAATGAACATGTATGATAATGAACATGATTCTACTGGTATGCAGCCTGCATCCTGGGAACATGTGTCCAATCAAATTCACATGTAAACCAGAGAGAGGTTTTCTTTTCAAACTAAGAATAAGATTAAGGAGAAAAAAAATAATAAAACACTTAAAATTAAATGATCTTCCTGCTCATTCCCATGTTTTAAAAATTCTGCCAAATATCACCTTAGCATCCAGACAAACTCTTCCATATGCCCATTTTGGTGGATCTTTTTATGGTTTCTTTAGATCTACACTTTTTTAGGATTTTTGACCATCTGTCGTGTCCACATGCTCATATTTAAATGTCAGGGTTCAGACAGACCACACACCTTGCTCCAAAATGATGAGAGGCTAACAGGTTCCCATTGGCAGGGATGCTTCTCCCAAGGCCCATTGCTAGAGTATATTCAGATCTACAGTCTCTCAACTGCAATTCTGAAATCCTAAGAGCTCTGAAAAAGGAAAGGCTTCTGAAACAAACTTGGTGGCACAATGTGAACTGAACGGACATGAATCTGTTTATAGTCTTTTTCTCGTTTCGTGTTAATATTCGCTCAGTTTGCCACAGAAATGTTGATGTGTTTGATTGCAGGGTGCTTCCTCAGACTCCACTGGGGGTTTTATATAATATATGGGATATCATTCCCAATATAGTCTATTTTTCAAATCCTCCAAAATTCTGCATTTGCAACAGCTGTGACCTTGACATTTTTGGCAAAGGGATTATGAACCTATAAACATCAGCAAACTTTGGAATATTCATCTCGTAAACAATTTTCAGAAGAAAGACAGAAAAAAGGAGCGTTAGAACTTGTTGGATGAGGAAAGAGAGGGAAGTACCTTCGAAAGCACAACCCAGAGAGAGGAGAAAGGAAGTGGTCAGCTCAGGTGAGTGAGCGGCCATCATTGGACACATTCTCCTTTGCAGAGTACAGGGCAGAACTTCCTGTCTCTTCTTCTGGGGACATATTTGTAGAGTAGCTAGTAGAAACCATTCTATATGTTAGGAACGAGCTCTGTCTCAAACACTAGAGAATAAATAACCATTGATAAGCATATTTCAGGAAAGAAAAAACAGAGGTGTTGAGCAGATAGTAAAAGTAAGGGGAAGGAATTGTACAGCTCACTTAGAAGAACAAATTTATGGATTTTATTCCATGGACATGCAGGATTTATAAAGGAAAGTAAACAAATACAGAGCACGCTATTTCCCCAAATGCTTTATTTTGATAAGTCTGGTGTATTTTCATTGAGTATGCATAGTAGCATTTCACTGCAAGTGCAGTCTCATAAAGCAGGGCAAAATATATTGCGCAAACATTGTGGCTCAAGTCAATGAGTCATAATAAAACATTGTCCAGATTGCTGCAATTAAAATTTACAGAAGCTTTTTGTTGAGTGTTGTTAGGTTTGTGGATTAATAAAATGAGCCTGTTTGTTTTAATTTTTCTTTAACAAGGACTAACATTTTGATTTTAAGTTTCATAGATTTTTCTTCTTTTGCATAGATTTTAGATTGTATTTAGTAGAAAGAAATCTCATTGCAGCTTTAAAAATATATAGATATTCTAAATACATTTTCTAAGAGGCGATCCCTCTCCTTTTCTTCCCATCCTTCACTCTCCTTTGTTCACATTCTCTCTGTTTTTCCCCCTCCCATTTTCTCCCTAACTTCCCGTGGGGATGGCTGGGAGAGTGTGGAATGGTGTGAGGGTCATTGGCTTGGTCACCTATGAGAAGGGCAGCATGACATAGCAGCACAGTACAGGTTTTGGGTTCTCACAGGCCAGGGTTCAAATCTCTGCTCTGTCATTTACAAGTTGTGGGACTTGGAGGAACTTCATCTGTGAGGCCCAGTTTCCTCATGTGCACGATGAGGACAATTGTACCAACTTTGCAGAGCCATTAGCAGAACAAGACCTAGTGTGTTACAGGGACTTCCATGCAGTAAGCACTTAATATATGGTAGTAATAAAGGACCTTCCATTCTTTTCTTGAATTTTTTCCTTGAGAAAGTCTATTCAACTCTATAGAGACTTTCACTTTTTTCTTTCACTTTTTTCTTTTGCTAATGACATGGTACTTTGAACATTTACTGTGGTTTCACATGAAAGTAGAGTGTTTCACAAAACTTTGAGATGACCTTGGTCGGGAACATTTGCTAGTGAAACAGTCTGAGTTACATTTATCAGGCCTCAGTTTCCAGTTTTAGTAAAGCCTCAATTCCCAGTTTTAATTAAAATGTATCTATCCAAAGACGTATATTGCACGTTCAATAGATGCCAAGCACTGGAAACGTGGGGATAAATACATATGGCGCCTGCTTTCAAGTAATTCACCACTGAGTTGAGAAGACAGACATGAAAAACAGAAAATTAAAATGCAGGATAATAACAGGGATAAAAAATAATGCTGCTAGGGTAAAAAGGAGGGAGGAACTAACTCTGCCTCAGAGAAAGGCTTCACAGAAAAGGTGATATTCGGAGCAAGTTCTTGAAGGCTCAGCACGAGTTTGTTAAGGGAAGAGAAGTGGAAGGCCATCCCTGGGAGTGTGATGAGGACAAAGGTAATTTTTAGACAATGATTAGCATGGTGCTAGCTCAGGGTGAACATGTGTGAATCTTGGGAAACTGGCATAAGGAGAAGCTGGAGAGATACACTAAGGCAGAGGGATTGTGAAGAGGGTGTTACATGCCATCTTATTAAGCTTGGGCTTGATCCTGGGTGCAACAGGGGGCCAGGACATCTTAAGCAGGGGAATGATGTCACATTTTTTCTTTGGGAAAAGAGAACTTTAGTGTCAGCATGGGGCACTGTGGGAGCAGGAGTCAGGAGTTATCACTGATTTCAGTATATGCATATTTGAGCAAGAGGTGAGAAATGTATGTAGCACTGGACATGGCGAGGTAGTAGGTGTTAGATTCCTGAGATATTTCAGGGGTGGAATTGGCACAACTTCGTGCCTATGATACCTACAAGGGACAGAATGGTTGTAATGTCTGTTTTGCCTTTAGCCTGGGAGGCTGGGTAGATGATGATTATTTACTGAAAAATGTTGTTACCATTTTTGAGTCCTTATTTGTGCCAGGTGCTGTGCTAGGTGACTTAAATGCATCTTTTAAAAAATTTATCCCTGTCAACAACTTGTAGGGGAAATATAATTATCCTCTTTTAAACAAATAAGGAAAGTGAGGCTCAGAGAAATTAAATAACTTTCCAAAGTTGCTTTTCCAATAAGTGGTGAAGTTGACATTGAATCTGTGGTCAGATAGGACTCCAAAACCACACTTTTAAGCCCCGGAAGAGGATCAGGCTTTGAAAAAAAGATAGTAAATTTAACTTTGGACACGTCAAGTTTGCAGTTGAAAAAAGTTTTCAAAAATCGCTTAGGCTGCTGACTATAACATGGAATTTTACAGCTTCAGATCTTTCTTGTGGACTCTTTGATTTAAGCCAGACATAAATTCTTGATCACAGGCTTGATGCAATGGCCTCTGTGTTTGTGTTGCTCTCTCCCAATGGTAGATCACATGCAGGGCTCAGAAAACCCGAAATTCAGGAGCTGTGACAATGTCCTAACCAATTATGATGGCAAATATTTTTGGCAAGTGACTTCTAAGGTTCTTTATTCTACTTGAGCTTTTTCCAGTCACATAATGGCTGAAATGTAATGCATTTTGAAGACATAAAAGACTTTCCCCCCTTTTATGAATGATATTACCCAAGTAATTAAAACTTTTTCCCTCTTATAAACTGTCATTATTCTTCATCTTTCTGTTTCATCAGGCCATAATGTAGTTTCTGAAGGCATTTTATAAATGTTTCTTTGATAAGTCAGTTGCAAGAGGAATGAATACAAGCTAGTTGTAGAAATATTGAAAAATAAACAATTATAGAACAAAATTAAAATCATGTGCAACCCCGCCACTTGAACATAAGAGCTGTTAACATTTTACCTATTTCATTTCAGTGTTCTTAGTACATATATATATTTTACCCAATTGTGGTAGTTTTCCACTTATAATGGGAAAATATTATCCCTCATTAATAATATTTGTAAATACCAGTTTTTTAATGTCTTCATGATGGTTTATTCTCCCTATCCCACAGATGAGGAAATTGGTGCTCAAAGAACTTGAAAAACTTCCCAAAGTATGAAGCAGATTTGACCCCGTTCTATACGCTATGTGACCTCTCAATTTGGCAAGGAGGATTCAAGATTTAGAGAAATGACCATACTAGAATGCAGGGTATGGGAAGTTCGTTAGGAGAAGTTCAGAGGTTTTAGGAGTTTGGAGGCAGAAGGGACTATGTCCTGCTGGTAGAATTAGGGAAGGCTTTATGGGGCAGACTGCATCTGAGATGCATCTTAAAGCAAGGGCAGTAATTTGACATTGGAGAAAGATATTTAAGAGCAGGGAACAGTATGAACAAAGGGATGATGGCAGGAAACTTGGAACCTATTTGGGAAATTGTGTTTAATTCAAACTTGGTTGACTTTTGGGCTTTTAAAAAGTTTTTGTGTGCAAAGCTATAAAATTGAAAGTTAGGAGAAGATTGAATTAATTTCAGATACTTTGTAGATGGATGGGTAGGAAAGCAATTATGCCTTAGGAGCCTAACTTTGGCATTGGGGCCTGGGGATGATTGAAGGGAGAAGGTGGCAGAAAGACTACTGATTCAGTGTATACTTATTGGGCACTATTATATTCTGGGTATACCAGATAGAACAATACAACAGACAAAGTTTCCAAGCTGGCTGGTTGAGAGAAAGGTGGTGCTATTAAAAAAATGAGCAGATGTGGGAAAGAAAAGTCCAGGTTTGGGTACGTTGAGTTTGGGTGGCCCAGGACTCAAATGGATATTCAGGCTGGTTCTTCAGAGAGAGGGGAGGAATAGACGTCCACATGTTTGGGAATTCTAGCTGATGAGGTGGTCATGGTTGATACTGATCTTGAGAGGTGATGGATGTAAGTGTGGGAACTGGTGGAATTGTGGAGGAAGGGATTGTAGATAAATATCTTACATTTACTGACTATTCATCAGGCACTGTTCTTAGCATTTTACAGGTATTATTTAATCCTCAAACCAACCCCATGAGGTAGTTATTATTTACTTCCCCACTTTGTAGATACCCCCATTTTACCTAGAGATATGGGTTTGCTTCCAGACGACTGCAATAAAGCAAGCCACACAAATTTTTTGGCTTCCCACTATGTAAAAATTATGTTTATACTATGCTGTAGTCTATTAAGTGTGCAATAGCAGTATGTCTAAGAAACCGATGTACATATCTTAAAAAATACTTTATTGCTAAAAAATGGTACCCATCATTTGAAACTTCAGTGATTCATAATCTTTTTTGCTAGTGGAGGGTCTTGCCTTGTATGCTGATGGCTGCTGACTTTTCAGGGTGGTGGTTGCTAAAGGTTGGCGTGGCTGTGGACGTTTCTTAAATTAAGACAACAATGAAGCTTGCTGCATTGATTGACTCTTCCGGTCACGAACAGTTTCTCTGTAGCATGTAATGCTGTTTGAGAGCATTTACCTACAAGCAGAACTTCTTTCAAAATTGGCGTCAACCTTCTCAAATCCTGCTGCTGCTTCAACGCCTAGATTTATGTAATATTCTAAATCCTTTGTTAACAATCGATTAAATTCACCTTCTCATATGGGTACAGTTCATGCACCCGAAACAATGAGAGTAGTAACATCAAAGATCTCTAATTAAAGATCGCCATAACAAATATAATAATAATGAGAGAGCTTGAAATGTTGCAAGAATTACCAAAATGTGACACAGAGACACAAAGTGAGCAAGTGCTGTTGGAAAAATGGCGCTCTTAGACTTGCTTGTCACAGGGTTGCCACAAACCTTCAGTTGTAAAAAATGTGGTATCTGCAAAGTGCAGTACAACGAGATATGACTGTATAGATGAGGAGACTGAGGCCCAGGATCACACAGCTGGAGAATGTTAGATCTGGGATTTGACCTCAAGCAGGCTGACTGTAAACCTGTGTTGTCAGGCTCTCCTTTCTGCTTCCCAAGGAGAAGAGAGAGAGAAGACAAATCTGAGAAATCTCAACACTTCGAGGAGAAATCAGGAAGAGGAGTCAGCAGAGACCAAAAAGGAGCAGTTACGAAAGGGCATTAGAAGGAAGCCCAGAGAGGCTGTCACCAGGAGGATGGGTAGGCACAGTGTCAAACACTATAGGCACATCTGTTGAAAGGCACATCATTGTGGGTATGGAACAGGTGTCAGTGAAACACTAAGGCTGCATCTTTGTGGTTTGAAACAAGGTTTTGTTTAGTTACTTAGCCAGGAAGAATATTCAGAAGAAGTATGGTTATTAAGCAACTGGTACCTGGTTGGTTGATCATGGTCTATATCTACATTTACATATTCTTAGTTTTCAATACCAGGACTGATCACTTATTAATGGAAATCTGACGTAACTTCACCCACTAATAATTTTGAATAGCTGGGGGAATAACTCATTTGAGGGAGAGAAAAGTCTGACTCATATGCTTTTTGCTGAAAAGAAATATGTTTACTAATTTAGAGTATGAACAAAAAAGAAAACTACTCCTGGAATTGGGCTTAACAAAATTGCGTCAGATTAAGCACATGCCTGAAGGAAAGTTACAAATGACTTACAATTATTATTTCAGTGGTTTTATGAGTAAATTTGTAGTTCCAGAATCACCTTCCTTAAGGCTATCCTCTTAATTTAATTCAATAAGAATTTATTGACCACTATTACAGCTTTAAGCTGTGCCAGGCACAAAGAGTGCTGTAAAAGGGATATTTACTTATTTATGGAATAAATATTTACTGAGAACTTACTTGGTTTGGCACTGTGTTTGGTACTGAGGATAGAATGGTGAGTGAAATGGAAATGGTCCCTGATCTCCTGGAGCTTCTGGTCTAGTGGGAGTGATAGACATTGATTAAAAACAGGCACACCACAAATAAGTACTTGCTTACAAACTGATCTGAGTGCCATGAATGATCTTTTTGGGAAACAAGATTTACCAATGAGAGAATAAAATAAAATGACATGCAAAAATGAGTGGCATTGCCTAGAATGATGTTTATACCATTAATTTGTTTAGTAATCTCTCTTTTAATAGATAGATGAAGTAAACACTATTCCAAACACTAATAAAATTATTATCCTTCTCAATTAGTGTGAGTAATTGAGTTTTACTCAATTGAGTTTTACACTTTTAATTTCAGTCACCCTTTTCCTTTAGGCATTGTTTATCTCTCTCTATTTTTCCTTTGCTTGTAAAACTGTGTAATTGTGGTGGCAGCTCATTGGTTTGCAGGTTCATGCTAGTGGCAGGCAAGTGAAGACAATGGAGGAGGAATCATATTAATAAGAGTTTTAACACTTCAATTTTGAGGCTGCTTTGAGTGTTGTAAAGGTGTGTGTGTCATCTCCAGCAAGGGGACAGGTGGCTATACTAAGTAGCTGAACTTCCTCAGATACTTACTCGGTTGAAATCTCTTGAAAGAGAGATCAATGTTTTCTACAGTGTTAAAAAATTTCTTGCATGACCACTTCAGTGCCAAGTCACTGTGGACAGTCAATTGTTGATCGACATTAATGTTGACTTCCAATGTTGGCTTGAGTTGTTGGTTTGTCTGTATATGAAATGTCAGAAGAGGTGTTGTTTTTCCAGGAAATTCAAAACCTTTGAGAATGTGCTTTTCATTTCATTTCCAAATGCTTTTCAACCTTCACACTGAGCTTGTACTCATAGCCCAGGACAGAACATGTGGCAGAAATCTGGCAAATCTTTTTCAGAGGAAGAGGTGTATTAGTTACAAAGAAAGAAAAAGTGAATATCACAGACTTTGGAAATGGAGAAAAGCTAAAAGAAGAGGCCATCTTGAAAAAACAAACAAAAAAAAAGAACAGCTTATTCTGAGGTATAAATGGAAAATATAATATGATTTCTAAAATTAACTTGTCTTTCTTTAGAAACTGTCAAGATAGGCAACTTTTTTTTCACTAAAAGTCCTTTAAAAGTAAAGTTTTTGTTTATTTTACATAATGTGGGTAAGACAAAGGGAATTTTTAAAAAGTTATAAAAAGTCTATGGTGGAAGAGTATTAAAAAGAGTAATTCCTTAGATGGTAAATTTAGAATAGTAAAGGAAAACGTTTATTCTAATAATAATATTTAGTTACTATCTCTGGGTGGTAGAACTTCAGTTCTTACGTCAATTTACTGGCCATAGCTCTAGGATGGCTTTTTATAAGAATTAGGATTTCTTGACATACTAGAGGATAGTAAAAACAAAAACCAAACACTAAAATCCAAAAAATGTGGTTAACAAAAAACTTGTGATGGAATTTCACATGTCCTGTGATTTCTTCCCCTGTTGGCTGTTTCACTTAAGGTTCCAGGTTCTAGGATGAAGAAATGGATTCTTTTCATGTTATTGAAAACTCTTAGGAAAAAGGGGAACTGCTTCCTGACTTCTAATTTGAATTCTTATGTATATTAACTATAATTCCCCCGAAGTGCTGTTTTGCAAAACACATATTATGTAGTTACCCCCAAAGAGAAACAAGAATGTAAATCCTTAGAGGAAAAAGAGCAGCATGTGACTAAGGTTTAAGTTCTGGTTTGATGTATAAACTAAACTTAGTGTGGTGCTATAAGAGGAATGTGTTTGCCTGTAGTTTATATTTATCTATGAGTAAATATACATATATATATATAAATATATACACAGAGTATATACACAAACAGAGGATGTTAAGGGACCAACTATTCTGCGTGCTATATAATAGAATTTGTTTCATAAGCAAGTTTTTAAAATTTAAAACTGATCAACTTAAATGCCAAAAGCCTTAAGGCTTTAATTATATTTAGGAGGTTAATTAACATTCTATTCTTGGCCTAGGAAAACTACCCCTTCATCATTTTCACTTGTTCAACAAATATTTATTGAGTACTTGCTATGGCAAGATGGCGTTCTTGGTTCTGGAGACACAGCAACCAAACAAAATAGACACAAATTCTTTTTTTTTTTTTCAAAACATCTTTATTGAAGTATAATTGCTTCACAATGGTGTGTTAGTTTCTGCTTTATAACAAAGTGAATCAGCTACACATATACACACGTTCCCATATCTCCTCCCTCCTGCATCTCCCTCCCTCCCACCCTCCCCATCCCACCCCCCCCAGGCGGTCACAAAGCACTGAGCTGATCTCCCTGTGCTATGCGGCTGCTTCCCACTAGCTATCTATTTTACATTTGGTAGTGTATATATGTTCATGACACTCTCTCACCCTGTCACATCTCACCCCTCCCCCTCCCCATATCCTCAAGTCCATTCTTTAGTAGGTCTGTGTCTTTATTCCCATCTTGCCACTAGGTTCTTCATGACCTTTTTTTTTTTTTTTCTTCCTTAGATTCCATATATATGTGTTAGCATACTGTATTTGTTTTTCTCTTTCTGACTTACTTCACTCTGTATGACAGACTCTAACTCCATCCACCTCATTACAAATACCTCCATTTCATTTCTTTTTATGGCTGAGTAATATTCCATTGTATATATGTGCCACATCTTCTTTATCCATTCATCCGATGATGGACACTTAGGTTGCTTCCATGTCCTGGCTATTGTAAATAGAGCTGCAATGAACATTTTGGTACATGACTCTTTTTGAATTATGGTTTTCTCAGGGTATAGGCCCAGTAGTGGGATTGCTGGGTCGTATGGTAGTTCTATTTTTAGTTTTTTAAGGAACCTCCATACTGTTCTCCATAGTGGCCGTATCAATTTACATTCCCACCAACAGTGCAAGAGTGTTCCCTTTTCTCCACACCCTCTCCAGCATTTATTGTTTGTAGATTTTTTGATGATGGCCATTCTGACTGGTGTGAGATGATACCTCATTGTAGTTTTGATTTGCATTTCTCTAATGATTAATGATGTTGAGCATTCTTTCATGTGTCTGTTGGCCATCTGTATATCTTCTTTGGAGAAATGTCTATTTAGGTCTTCTGCCCATTTTTGGATTGGGTTGTTTGTTTTTTTGTTATTGAGCTGCATGAGCTGCTTGTAAATCTTGGAGATTAATCCTTTGTCAGTTGCTTCATTTGCAAATATTTTCTCCCATTCTGAGGGTTGTCTTTTGGTTTTGTTTATGGTTTCCTTTGCTGTGCAAAAGCTTTTAAGTTTCTTTAGGTCCCATTTGTTTATTTGTGTTTTTATTTCCATTTCTCTAGGAGTTGGGTCAAAAAGGATCTTGCTGTGATGTATGTCATAGAGTGTTCTGCCTATGTTTTCCTCTAAGAGTTTGATAGTGTCTGGCTTTACACTTAGGTCTTTAATCCATTTTGAGTTTATTTTTGTGTATGGTGTCAGGGAGTGTTCTAATTTCATACTTTTACATGTATCTGTCCAATTTTCCCAGCACCACTTATTGAAGAGGCTGTCTTTTCTCCACTGTATATGCTTGCCTCCTTTATCAAAGATAAGGTGACCATATGTGTGTGGATTTATCTCTGGGCTTTCTATCCTGTTCCATTGATCTATATTTCTGTTTTTGTGCCAGTACCAAACTGTCTTGATTACTGTAGCTTTGTAATATAGTCTGAAGTCAGGGAGCCTGATTCCTCCAGCTCCATTTTCGTTCTCAAGATTGCTTTGGCTATTCGGGGTCTTTTGTGTTTCCATACAAATTGTGAAATTTTTTGTTCTAGTTCTGTGAAAAATGCCAGTGGTAGTTTGACAGGGATTGCATTGAATCTGCAGATTGCTTTGGGTAGTAGAGTCATTTTCACAATGTTGATTCTTCCAATCCAAGAACATGGTATATCACTCCATCTATTTGTATCATCTTTAATTTCTTTCATCAGTGTCCTTTAATTTTCTGCATACAGGTCTTTTGTCTCCTTAGGTAGGTTTATTCCTAGATATTTTATTCTTTTTGTTGCAGTGGTGAACGGGAGTGTTTTCTTAATTTCACTTTCAGATTTTTCATCATTAGTATATAGGAATGCAAGAGATTTCTGTGCATTAATTTTGTATCCTGCTACTCTACCAAATTCATTGATTAGCTCTAGTAGTTTTCTGGTGGCAGTTTTAGGATTCTCTATGTATAGTATCATGTCATCTGCAAACAGTGACAGCTTTACTTCTTCTTTTCCGATTTGGATTCCTTTTATTTCTTTTTCTTCTCTGATTGCTGTGGCTAACACTTCCAAAACTATGTTGAATAACAGTGGTGAGAGTGGGCAACCTTGTCTTGTTCCTGATCTTAGTGGAAATGGTTTCAGTTTTTCACCATTGAGGACAATGTTGGCTGTGGGTTTGTCATATATGGCCTTTATTATGTTGAGGAAGGTTCCCTCTATGCCTACTTTCTGCAGGGCTTTTATCATAAATGGGTGTTGAATTTTGTCGAAAGCTTTCTCTGCATCTATTGAGATGATCATATGGTTTTTCTCCTTCAATTTGTTAATATGATGTATCATGTTGATTGATTTGCGTGTATTGAAGAATGCTTGCATTCCTGGAATAAACCCCACTTGATCATGGTGTATGATCCTTTTAATGTGCTGTTGGATTCTGTTTGCTAGTATTTTGTTGAGGATTTTTGCATCTATGTTCATCAGTGATATTGGCCTGTAGTTTTCTTTCTTTGTGACATCTTTGTCTGGTTTTGGTATCAGGGTGATGGTGGCCTCGTAGAATGAGTTGGGGAGTGTTCCTCCCTCTGCAATATTTTGGAAGAGTTTGAGAAGGATAGGTGTTAGCTCTTCTCTAAATGTTTGATAGAATTCACCTGTGAAGCCATCTGGTCCTGGGCTTTTGTTTGTTGGAAGATTTTTAATCACAGTTTCAATTTCAGTGCTTGTGATTGGTCTGTTCATATTTTCTATTTCTTCCTGGTTCAGTCTTGGTAGGTTGTGCATTTCTAAGAATCTGTCCATTTCTTCCAGGTTGTCCATTTTATTGGCATAGAGTTGCTTGTAGTAATCTCTCATGATCGTTTGTATTTCTGCAGTGTCAGTGGTTACTTCTCCTTTTTCATTTCTAATTCTATTGATTTGAGTCTTCTCCCTTTTTCTCTTGATGAGTCTGGCTAATGGTTTATCAATTTTGTTTATCTTCTCGAAGAACCAGCTTTTAGTTTCATTGATTTTTGCTATTGTTTCCTTCATTTCTTTTTCATTTATTTCTGATCTGATCTTTATGATTTCTTTCCTTCTGCTAGCTTTGGGGTTTTTTTGCTCTTCTTTCTCTAATTGCTTTAGGTGCAAGGTTAGGTTGTTTATTCGAGATGTTTCCTGTTTCTTTTTTTTCTTTTTTTTTTTTTTTAACACTATTTTTATTTATTTATTTAATTCATTTATGGCTGTATTGGGTCTTCGTTTCTGTGCGAGGGCTTTCTCTAGTTGTGGCAAGTGGGGGCCACTCTTCATTGCAGTGCATGGGGCCTCTCATTATCGCGGCCTCTCCCGTTGTGGAGCACAGGCTCCAGACGCGCAGGCTCAGTTATTGTGGCTCATGGGCCCAGTTGCTCCGCGGCATGTGGGATCCTCCCAGACCAGGGCTCGAACCCGTGTCCCCTGCATTGGCAGGCAGATTCTCAACCACTGCGCCACCAGGGAAGCCCTCCTGTTTCTTGATGTAGGCTTGTATTGCTATAAACTTCCCTCTTAGCACTGCTTTTGCTGCATCCCATAGGTTTTGGATCGTCGTGTCTCCATTGTCATTTGTTTCTAGGTATTTTTTGATTTCCCTTTTGATTTCTTCAGTGATCACTTCGTTATTAAGTAGTGTATTGTGTAGCCTCAATGTGTTTGTATTTTTTACAGATCTTTTCCTGCAATTGATATCTAGTCTCATAGCGTTGTGGTCGGAAAAGATACTTGATACAATTTCAATTTTCTTAAATTTACCAAGGCTTGATTTGTGACCCAAGATATGATCTATCCTGGAGAATGTTCCATGAGCACTTGAGAAAAATGTGTATTCTGTTGTTTTTGGGTGGAATGTCCTATAAATATCAATTAAGTCCATCTTGTTTAATGTATCATTTAAAGCTTGTATTTCCTTATTTATTTTCATTTTGGATGATCTGTCCACTGGTGAAAGTGGGGTGTTAAAAGTCCCCTACTATGATTGTGTTACTATCGATTTCCCCTTTTATGGCTGTTAGTATTTGCCTTATGTATTGAGGTGCTCCTATATTGGGTGCATAAATATTTACAATTGTTATACCTTCCTCTTGGATCGATCCCTTGATCATTATATAGTGTCCTTCTTTGTGTCTTGTAATAGTCTTTATTTTAAAGTCTATTTTGTCTGATATGAGAATTGCTACTCCAGCTTTCTTTTGACTTCCATTTGCATGGAATATCTTTTTCCATCCCCTCACTTTCAGTCTGTATGTGTCTCTAGGTCTGAAGTGGGTCTCTTGTAGACAGCATATATATGGATCTTGCTTTTGTATCCATTCAGCCAGTCTGTGTCTTTTGGTGGGAGCATTTAATCCATTTACATTTAAGGTAATTATCGATATGTATGTTCCTCTTCCCATTTTCTTAGATATTTTGTGTTTGTTATTGTAGGTGTTTTCCTTCTCTTGTGTTTCTTGCCTAGAGGAGTTCCTTTAGCATTTGTTGTAAAGCTGGTTTGGTGGTGCTGAACTCTCTCAGCTTTTGCTTGTCTGTAAAGGTTTTAATTTCTCCATCAAATCTGAATGAGATCCTTGCTGGGTAGAGTAACCTTGGTTGTAGGTTTTCTCCTTCATGACTTTAAGTATATCCTGCCACTCCCTTCTGGCTTGCAGAGTTTCTGCTGAAAGATCAGCTGTTAACCTTATGGGAATTCCCTTGTGTGTTATTTGTTGTTTTTCCCTTGCTGCTTTTAATACGTTTTCTTTATATTTAATTTTTGATAGTTTGATTAATATGTGTCTTGGTGTGTTTCTCCTTGGATTTATCCTGTATGGGACTCTCTGTGCTTCCAGGACTTGATTAACTATTTCCTTTCCCATATTAGGGAAGTTTTCAACTATAATCTCTTCAAATATTCTCTCAGTGCCTTTCTTTTTCTCTTCTTCTTCTGGGACCCCTATAATTCGAATGTTGGTGCGTTTAATGTTGTCCCAGAGGTCTCTGAGACTGTCCTCAGTTCTTTTCATTCTTTTTTCTTTATTCTGCTCTGCAGTAGTTATTTCCACTATTTTATCTTCCAGGTCACTTATCTGTTCTTCTGCCTCAGTTATTCTGCTATTGATCCCGTCTAGAGTATTTTTAATTTCATTTATTGTGTTTTTCATCGTTGCTTGGTTCCTCTTTAGTTCTTCTACATCCTTGTTAATTGTTTCTTGCATTTTGTCTATTCTATTTCCAAGATTTTGGATCATTCTTACTATCATTATTCTGAATTCTTTTTCAGGTAGACTACCTATTTCCTCTTCATCTGTTAGGTCTGGTGTGTTTTGACCCTGCTCCTTCACCTGCTGTGTGGTTTTCTGTCTTCTCATTTTGCTTATCTTACTGTGTTTGGGGTCTCCTTTTCACAGGCTGCAGGTTCGTAGTTCCCGTTGTTTTTGGTATCTGTCCCCAGTGGCTAAGGTTGGTTCAGTGGGTTGTGTAGGCTTCCTGGTGGAGGGGACTAGTGCCTGTGTTCTGGTGGATGAGGTTGGATCTTGTCTTTCTGGTGGGCACGTCCACGTCTGGTGGTGTGTTTTGGGGTGTCTGTGGCCTTATTATGATTTTAGGCAGCCTCTCTGCTAATGGATGGGGCTGTGTTCCTGTCTTGCTAGTTGTTTGGCATAGGGTGTCCAGCACTGTAGCTTGCTGGTCGTTGAGTGAAGCTGGGTCTTGATGTTGAGATGGAGATCTCTGAGAGATTTTCGCCGTTTGGTATTACGTAGACACAAATTCTTTCCCTTTACATTACAGAGCGAGTGTACATTCTAGACAGGCACACAATGAACAAACTGATAATTAAAATACATAGAATGTCAGGTGGTAATTAGCAAAAGTAAAGCAGGAATGGGGAGGTAGGGAGTGTGAGGGCAGGGAGTGTGAATTGCAGTTTTAAGTAGAATGACCAGGGTAGGGTTCAATGAGAGGTGACATCTGGATAAGACCTGAAGGAAGTAAGAGAGTGCGTCGTGCAGGCGTCGGTGCAGAGGACCTTTCTGGGAAGAAGAAATAGCAAATGCAAGGCCTCTGAGTGGCAGGGGCAGGACTGCCATGTTTGAAGGACAGAGGGGAGACCAGTGCAGCTTGAGTGCCCCGAAGACAGAAGGCAAGTCTACTGTAATCTGGGTAATGGTTTGGGCCAGGGTAGTAGCAGTGGAAGTGATGGCAAGTGGCTGGTTTAGGGGTTAGATTCTGGAGATATTCTGAAAATAGAGCTGACAGAATTTGCTGATGGATTGGATGTGGGGTTTGTGAGAGGGAGGGAGGAATCAAGGAAGAATTCAAGGTTTTTGACCTGAGCAACTGGAAGGACTGAAGTTGCCATTAATTGAGAGGGGGAAGACTGCAGGAAGGAAAGGTCTGGGGGTAAGAAAAGAAGGTTGGAATTGGACATGTTCATTTTGAGAGCATATTGTATGCCTGAATGGAAACACTGAGTTTGTAGTTGAACATGTATGTCTGGCATTCGGAGGAGAATACCAGGCTGGCAATTTAAAGTTGATAATTGTCGGAACACAGGAGGCATTAAAAATGAGCTTTTCTTTTTTTTTAACAATAATATCCTTTCAGAAATTTCTAACTACTTTGTAACTGCATGACTTAACCTGGTGACAAAAGCAGTTATTAAAAAGACTACCTTTTCCAAAAAAAGAATAAATAAATAAATAAAATAAAATAAAAGCAACAAGCACTTCGAAATGACTTTTTGAGATCATTAAGGGAGTGAGTGCAGATAGAAAAGAGAAAAGATCTGAAGACCAAGCCTGAAATACTCTGAAACTACCCTATAAAAAGTCTACAGTAGAGGTTGGGACACTGAAGCATTACCAGCAAAGGTTAGGAAGGAGAATGGCCAGTGTGGGAGGAGGAAAATCAGGAGAAAACGGTGTTCTGGAGGCCATGGGAAGAAAATACTTCAAGTGGGAATGAGTGATCAACAGTGAAATATGCTCCTAACAGATTTAAGATGAAGAGGGAGAATTGTCTATTGGGTTTAGCGTAGTGCAGGTCATTAATAAATCTTAGCAAGAGCATTTCTGATGGAGTGATGGGAACAATCAGTCTACTTGGAGTGCATTCATTTAACCTATTTGAAACAGAAATAGAAGTTATTTAATCTATTTGAGAATGTCTGAGATAAATAAAACAGTTGAAAATACTCTATGTTCAAAAGACCTAAAACAGGCTTTCAGATACTGAAACAAAAAATAACAACTGACATTTATTCAGCACCTACTTGTGCCAGGTACTATGCAAAAGTGCTTTAGAGGTGCGATTTTATCTTTCACAATAAATCTATGAATTAGGTGCTATTATCTTCATTTTATAAGTGAGGAAATTCAAGTTTGCCAAGTTTAAGGGGCTTTTCTAAAGTCATGTAACGAGTAAGTGATAGAGCTGAGGTGTTGGAAGTATTTTCATAATACCCTTAAACTGACCAATGATTTTGTTTCTAAGTTATATCTATTGATTTTTTGGAAATTAACAACCTCATTCTTTAGAAACTATTATTCTTTCATTTTGTTCATTCCATTTATTTCATGTATCTTTATTTTCCCAATATCTAGCACTTCTGCAATATTGAAAATTTATAACCAGTTTCTTTGATAGTTGTTTGATTTTTTTTTTTGGATGCAGAGAATTGAACCTCAAAATGTTTCAATTTATTGAATTTGATTGACGTGGTCAATCATGTTAAAATGTTATCAAAGACCTATATGGGAAAAGAATCTAAAAAAAGAGTGGATATGTGTATAAGTATAACTGATTCACTTTGCTGTACACCTGAAATTAACACAACATAGTAAATAACTATACTCCAATAAAAACTTTAAAAAAATAAGTAAAAGAAGCTAAAAAAATGTTATTGAAGAGAATGTAATTTTCTAGAATGATTTCTATTTTTTGTACAGAAGTTTTATTTTGAGGAACTTGATTAAATTTTTGGAAGTACATTCTTTTTTTGATTGAAGGATAGTTGATATACAATGTTATATAAGCTACAGGTGTACAATATAATGATTCACAATTTTAAAGGTTATATTCCATTTACAGTTGTTATAAAATATTTCCTATATTACGTGTGTTGTACAATATATCCTTGTAGCTTATTTTACACCTAATAGTTTATACATTCTTAAAGTAATGATATGGAAAGCCACTGAGCATTGAACATGCTCATTTCATGTTCACGACCTCTCCATGAGGTGGACATTATTATTACCTACATTTTACACTCACGGAACCAGATGTTTGGGGAAGTAAATTGTCCAAAGATACGACTTATAAGTGGTGGAGTAAGGATTGACCCCACGTCCTCTGAAATTACAGTCCATGCTCTTTCCACTACAACATGCATGTAAATTTAGTTAATTCCAAAGCTTGGCTTGAAATATTATATCTTTCCTCATCTGTGTAAAATTGATTACCCTCATCTGATGCACCATTGTAATTCTAACAGCTGGTGCAACGAGGGGTCGCAATTTTAGGAAGCATGTATACATTTTAAAATTAGACGTGTTTTCTCTGGGAAACGTGTGTACATTGATTTTTTTCCCCTCTGTATTAAGAATGGCTCTACATAACTTCAGAGAGGGAAAAGCAGCGTTACTGTTTGCTTGGGTATGCTTTTCATAGTTGCTGATTCTTTTTGAAGATGTGGCTAGGATTGGTGTTGGTAGAGAACTAGGGTAAACACAGATTATGCCATGGATTCTGGAGCCTGCCATGAAATGGGCCTGGGAGTATGTCATCGTTTTTCTAGAATGACTCTTATAACTTCCCACCGCCCCTGAACCTCACATTTCATTCACAACAAAATGGATGGTTTCTTTCAACTAGCATGCCCCTTCCCACTTCTGCTTTTGAGACTCTTTAATCAAGTTTCCAATTTATGACCAGAGTGGTCTTGTAATAATGCAACTCTGACAACCCACTTGTGTGCTTACAATTCTTCAGTGGCTCCCCGTTACATTTAAAGTAAAATACAACCCCCTTCCTAGAGCCCACAGGGCCTTACATGACCTGGCACTTACCCTACTCTCTAACCTCTTCTAGCACCATGTTCCCTGTGCTCATTAGGCTCCAGCCCAAGCCTTCTTGAAGCTCCTTCAAGTCTTTTCCTGACTCAAGATGCACACAGTACTGTTTCCTCTGCCTAGAACATTCTGTCTTCCATTGTCAGTGTAATTGCTAACTCCTCAGAGACTTTCCCTGACCGCCCAATCTAAATTAGACACTCCTGTTATCATTTCTCTAATTACCTTGTGCTTTTCCTTCAATGTACTTATTATAATTTAGGATTACATCTTATTTATATGTTTGTTTAATATCACCTTTCCCCCACCTGAGTATAAGCCATGAGGACAGTTTCTATACCTGCTTTTTCCCCACCACTGACTAGCTTATAGTAGATATTCAATAAAATTTCTTGAATAAATAAATGCCCTTTCAAAAGCTGTTTCTCAGCCTGGAATGCAACAAAAATAGCTAACATTTATTTTGCACTAAAATCCTAAGCACTGTGATAATATTACAAATCAGTTGATCCCAGAGCTGGAGCAAAGATGGGAGGTGCAACTAGGTAGCGTGTAATGATAAAGACATTCTATGGCTAGGATGCTAACTTTTTGTTCTTCTGCTGGATTTCATTGACTGTTTTAAAAGCAATTTATAGGGAAAGAGCACAGAAATATTCGGTCAAACATCATATTCTATCCTATTATAATCTAGATATTCTTGTGTTATGGAGAATACAATGTAATTGAAAAGCTGAGATGTGTAAGAGGATCGATGTGGGTTTGTTTTAAAGAGATGAATGCTCATATCAACTTTTCAATCCTTTTGGTGGGGATAAGTAAGGATAAAACTGAACTATCTTTCATTTTCTCTAAATTTGAAAATACTCTTTTTCTGTCCTCACAGCGGTTTGTGATTGGGAGCAGAACGGATAAAGCTATCGTTTGAGCTCCCCCTGCTGGTCGTGAGTGATGCTTTTTCCAGAAGACAGATGAAGAGAGTGCAAGCAGTATGGCTGAAAGGTGGGGATGAAACACCTTTACCGTCGCTGTTACACTCCCCATGGTAAAGGTAGGAAGCACACATGCTAATTTTAAAACAATTTTTAACAGCCATGTTGAGATATAATTTACATGCCATAAAGTTCACCTGCTTAAAATTTACAGTTCAATAGTTTTTAGTATATTTACAGAGCTGTGCAACCATCACCATAATCTAATTATAGAACATTTTCATCACCCTCCAAATAAAACTTCTATCCATTAGCTATTATTCCTTATTTCTCACTCCATTCTCCTCTGCCCTTAGCGCCTGGCAACCACTAACTAATCTTTCTGACTCTGTCACTTACCTATTTTGGACATTTTGTGTAAATGGGATCATACAATATGTGGTCTTTTGTGATTGCCTTACTTCACTTAGCATAGTGTTTTTGAGGTTCACCCATATTGTAGCATGTACCAATGTTTCACTGCTTTTTATTGGCAGATAGTCTCCCACTGTATAGATATATCACACTTCATTTATCTATTTATTAATTGCTGGACATTTGGATTTCTATTTTTTGGCATATGAGCAATGCTGCTATGAACATTAAACATTAGTGTACACGTTTTTATGTGGACATGTGTTTTCAATTCTCTTGGGTGTATACTTGAGTAGAATTGTTGGGTCATATCCGTTTAACATTTTGAGGGACTGTCAAATTGTTTTCCAAAATGGGTGTACCTTTTTACCTTCTTACACAATGCTCTCTTGGATAGATTTTAAAAGTAGTACTTCAGATAAAGATAACTTCAATTTAATAAATGCGCTTTATCAATTACACATTCTTCTATTATACTTGTGTATTTTTGCATTGTCCCCATTTGCTTTTTTATTGTTTGCTCCATCTATCTCTTCTTCATTAGTACTGTGAAATCTCTCTAGTTTTCTCCCCTGTAAAGATGGGTGATGGGATGATGTCCAAGTACTTGCTCAGCTCAGAAATATTAGGTCAGGATGAAAAACGAAAGTGCTTTCTTGATTGCCTGCTTCCTCAATGATATTCCTGGAAAACTTCTGGAGAAGCATATCACAATGGCTTAGACTGTTGTTTCTGGAGTCAGACCATCTGGGTTTAGATTTTTGGTCTTACCACTTTCTCATTGCATAACCTTGGGCAAAGACTTAATTTTCTAACTCTCATGCATGAAATGGGAATACTAGCAGTAGTAATCTAATGGGATTGTTATGGAGACCGAGTGAGAAAAAATGCTTCACAGAGTGCCTGGTACGTATATCGGGAGCTCTCAGTAAATACTGGCTATTATTGAGTCTGTCTTACTCTCAGCTCTCTGAACCTGGCACTGGAACTACAAATGGGTCTGTAGGTGTGGAGATTGCTCCTGGAATGGGTATTTCATTAATTTGGGGCTCCTGTAGAAAGCAGGAAGAGAACAGGGTAAACAATCAAGACAGCTGCTATTTTATCAATGTCTTCAATCAGCAGAGTCTTCAATCTATACCTCTATCTTCAGATGCAAAATGCTCAACCATGGCAAAAATTTTGTGGCATTGAAGGGCTGAAAAATAGTATGAAATAGAAAATTTGCACTTCTTGTTAATTTAACTCCTCTAAAACTTGTTTTGGGGGGCCATCTACCATATTTAAAATTTTATAAAAACAATGAGCCCTGTCTACATAAAATACTAAAATGTGTATGCACCCTAAATTTGCATAAACTTTCCGGGTAGTCGTGTACTGAAGCATTGAAGGCCATAGGAGTCCATGTTAATAAGAGCTGCATTAGACCTAAAAGATTATTTATTTACGTAGCTTCCTTTAGGCATTCTGAAATTCTTTTTTACTTTGAAAAATTTTTATTCCCATTCTTCTCAGAAAACTTGGAAAAATGCATGTAAGTCCCGTGCTTACACCATTAAAATGGTCAATCCATTTCCCGCCCATACTTTAAAAAAATTATACTCATGGGATTTAGGGAAAAATACTATGAATCTTAAGTTCTTGGTACAATAGAGACAAAAATGGTACTCAGAGAAAAATGCATGGCTTCCATGTATGTAAAGATTTTTGAGCTCAACTCTGGGATACTAAGCCTGTGTTATGAGAGCCTTGAGCATTTTGTACATGAAGGTAAGGGAGTAGAATGGAGAATGTGATGCCTTTTCTCCACATTGGGATGGACGGGAAGGCAGCACTGAGTGGGACTCTGTGGTCCCTTCTGAGGTTCCCAGAGGCCTGGAGATCTGGGAATAGTCCAAAATCATCTCCCAGATCTTGGAGCTCTGTCAGATTCTCAGAGACTATGAGGACAGAGGAGGTGGAGAGTGCCTAGTGTTTTGGGGTTCGTTCCTTGATGGCTGAGAAGTTCCCACTTTATCTCTAGAACTTGCAATATAGGGTTGAGATTAGATATGGAATGAGGCACTTTTTTCCTCCTTACATAGATGCTGGTAGATGAAGATGGCACCTCAAGATTTCTCCTCTGTTCCACCCTCCTCTTGGACTGCCATTCTATTACCTCCTCAATTCTTCTCTGCTTGCTTTTCTCCTGCCCAGTTCCCAGCCCTGTGTGCACAATGCAAGACTTACCCTTCCTATAACCAGGAGCTCTCGTTGGATCCACTGTCTAGTGTCTAGTGTCCGGGGATGTGGCCAAGTTTTCACTCTTCACTCTTTTACCCATAAATTTAAAATAAAACTCTGAATTCTAAATCAAGAGGCTGAATCTCCAATATGGGAGCTGATAGAAAAAGTTGTATGATCATTTATAAATTGGAATTTTTTTGGCTAAATATCTTACATTTACTCTCAGGAAATTGAAAGTTATAAACTGCAACTCCAATCTGCTACTGTGAATAAGTTGATAACCAAAGGTTTTATTTTATTTTTTCATGAGGGCTCTTTGGACCTATAATGCAAGAGGCATTTCAAAGTTTGGATCACCCTTAAAAAGAAAATGCCAAGTATGTTAAATTGTTCACTTAGCTTTCAGTGTGGAGGAACAAATCCCAGATTCAATGAACTAACACAATTTTTCAGAGCTTGAAAGAGCATTTGCAATTAAGACACTGTACTTGCTGTGCACTGGCTGATTCTTTCTCCTGGAAAGCTTTGTTTCTCTGTGAAACTGAAAATCCTGCCATTGATCTGTACTCACAAAACCCTGTTGATTTAAACAGGACTCCCAGAGGTGGAACAACAGCAAAACCAAGAGACTCAATTTACTGAGCTTGGGTTACAGGAAACATATTTAATAGCAGACAGTTCCTGTTTTCATTGTTTTCCATCTAAGTTCCTACAAAATCAGATTGTCTTTAAATAGATGCTGCTGCCATTGGGACAAGGTTCAGTTTCACATCCCTAAAGAAATAAAGAGTTTTGTAAAAATTCACTCTACCTTGGCCTCACATATAATGGGCTTAGGTCAAGCCAAAAGGATCAAGATGGATATCACGCTAAAACAGTGATAGAATAACGACACCAAAGATGTGAAACACATACTTTTTAGACTCTTTAATGTAGCCCTCAATAACCAAGGAATGAGTGCTGGTGGAAGGAAGTGAAAAGGGATTTCATTTGAGAGCAACCTCTTTTTGTCTTTTTTAGAAGCATAATACAGGTTGGTTTTAAAGACCTCTAAGGAAAAAAAGGAGGGGAAGTAGTTTGAGAAAACCATCACTTAATGATTGATCTCATTGTTTGGAAAGATCCTGGGTTTGGCAGGATTCCTGGAGTTTTGCGTTGAAAGAGATGAACTTTGACCAAACAGTGATAAAGCTAATGCTAATAATGATGATGATGGCGATGATGATGATGATGATGGTGATGGCTAATATTTATTGAGCACATAGTATATGTCACAGGTCCTATGCTAAGCATTTTCTCTCTCTATAATCTTGTTTAATATAATAACAATTCATAATGCTTGGATTAAGGCTCTACCCTGGGTGGCTGCATAGTATGATAGTTAAGGGAAGGTACAGGGTTTTAGTTCTTCTCCCACCATGAAATAAGTGACCTCAAGTAAGTTATCTCTGAGTCTTTGTTTCTTAATCTGTAAAATGGCACAGTAAGGCCTACCTCATTGGTTTTCAGAAGGATTAAATAACACAGGCCAGCAGTGGAGACAAACAAACTGCCTTACAATTTGAATACAGTGAGATCCATGGGATATGGATTAGAGCACTGAGAGTAGCTTGTGGGAGGATTTTCTGCTCTCCCAAGACTTCGGGGATGCAGGACTCCTGGAGAAGCTGCCCTCTAAGTGGACCCCTGGGCTATGGATGGAAAGAAGTCAGGAGAAGCTGAGGGAAGGGGGTGCTAGGTTGAAGGATTAGCATGTTCGTGGGGAATTGCGTGTTGCTGAGCAGCCTTGATGCGGGGAGGGGAAAGGCTGAGAGACAAGCCAGAGAAATAAGCTGACCCAGGTCCTGAAGGCGTTGGATGGCATACTAGGGAGTTCGAACTTTCTCCTGAGGTCAGAGGGTAGCCGTTAAAGAGTTTTAAATAGGAGACTGACATAATTAGATTTGCTTTTTTGTGAAGTTCATTCTCTTTGAGATTAAAGATACTGTCTGTCAGGACTTCCCTGGAGGTCCAGTGGTTAGGACTCCACGCTTCCAATGCAGGAGGCATGGGTTTGATGCCTAAGATCCTACGTGCTGCGCGGTGCGGTCAAAAAAAAAAAGGATACTGTCTGCGAACAGAGACCCTTTCTTGACCTCATGTTTGAGCAAATTCATAACCTTGACCTCTTTGGTTTGGGGACTGTCATCAAGTGAGCTAACAGGTGTTTGACTCCCGCTGCTCTGACTACTGTTATAGCATTTTATTGCTTTGAATTGTTTCTTATCTGAGATAAATGTGGCGGTTCAGAGGATGGAAGGCTGCATCTCTGCTCGCAGACATGGCTGTGGTCCATGGGGTGGGCCACCCGAATACATTTTTTTTCTTTTCTTTTTTGACTGTGCCGCATGTGGGATCTTAGTTCCCCGACCAGGGATTGAGCCCGGGCCCCTGGCAGTGAGAGTGCCAAGTCCTGACCACTGGACCGCCAGAGAATTCCCCTTTTTTTTCTTGAGTTGCCTTGTTTGTGGATTATATACTTACTATATTATATGCAGCTAAAATTTAATCTCAGATTGACTTTCAACTGCTTTCTTCTGGATTGCAACCATTTCTGAGAGGTGGTTAGGCAAAGAGAATCATTTTCTAATGTTAATCTAAGTAAAACAATAGTAAAGAACATTTGTAGACATCCTGTCTCTTCTTACCCTCAACCTGGCTGCTTGTTATTTGAGTAAAATACACAGTAAAATCCAATTGCATGAGTAATTTTTTTGGAGTGGGGAGGGTTATCTGTGCTTCTGCTCGCCTTGAATAGAAAATTGACTCCATTTTATGACAATATTATATTCCCAGAAAAGTCCAAGAAAATCATATTTTTTAAAAAAATTAGGTAGTAATATCTTTCTAGGTCATATTTTATTAAATGATTTGCAATTACTATTTTGTAAAATATTTGTCAAAATATCAACTCCTGCGTAGTTACAAGGTTAAAGTTAGATATGACAAGAATAAAAAGTCACCTTAGACTGTTGGATTTCTGGTGAAGCAAGCATTTAAATATTGAAATCAGGTGAATGCTTATTTAGAACTCCATATGTTCTATACTTGTGGTAAAATTAGAAAGTTGTTAATATATCCACAAATAATAATCTGTGCATAGTGTCCAAAGGGTAAATAATTATAATTAAATTTTAAGAGAAATTAAGTGTCAGAGGACTATGATAAAACTTCTATTGGAAAATTTTAGAATTTCTTAAGGAAGAAAAATATGTATAATGGAAATCAAATATATTTGCTTTGAGTTGTTCGTGAAGTGACTTAGCACTCTTGGAGCATTTTATGTTTTACTAATGCTGTTAAATCCCATCTGGTGTTTGTAAAGTCTTTTACTATCCCCTGCTGGGACAGGCAGACATTGGTTTGCATGACTGTGTGTTCCCAAAATATTTTTAAAAAGTATCTAGTGGATTTATACCAACTGTAGCAGGATGATAGAAGACCACATTTCCATTATAATGCCTTCAGAAATGGAGACAAATGTCATCAGGTCACAAAAGATCCATCAGTTTTACACTGTGTGACATTTGGGGAAGAATGTAAATGATTAGTGGTTTTCAAAAGTTGTTTGGAATTCAATATCCTGTGTAGATATTACTTGAAAAATATTTATAGGTTCTGAGTCAGTGAGATGCAATTTATTCCTCCATGGAATTCATTCTAGAATGTGTGGAATATTGCCTTGAACCTTAGTTGTTCCGATATATTCCCTGGAAATATCATTATTGTCAACAAACAGGTTGTTCTGCCTCCTTGAGTGCTTTTTATTGTATTTTGACCACCCAACATCTCTGGAAATCAACAAGATCTTTGTGTAGAGAGAAAATTTAATTAATTAATTTAATTTAATTCAGCAAGAATTTATTGAATAACTTCTATATTTAAGGCAGTCTGATAGGCATAGGGAGAAATGAAAAAGAATTAGACACCATCACTATCTTCAGACAATTTATAGTCTAGATAAAAAAGAAGGTAAGCTAAGAGTCAGGAGAGCCAGATAAAAAACAAGGTAAGTTAAGTTTCAAAAATGAAATATAATGAGAAAGGATTGATTAAATTTGATCGTGTGATTTAAGAAAAAAGCACCATGGTGAAAATAAAACAGGCCTTAAAAGGTAAGTATACGTTTAATTTAAAGAAGGTGGTAGGTAGAGGTCAATATAGGTAAAGTAAGTAGCATATGTTAAAATTTTTTATATTCGGTGGGAATGTAAATTGATACAGCCACTATGGAGAACAGTATGGAGGTTCCTTAAAAAACCAAAAATAGAACTACCATACGACCCAGCAATCCCACTCCTGGGCATACACCCTGAGAAAACCATAATTCAAAAAGAGACATGTACCACAATGTTCATTGCAGCTCTATTTACAATAGCCAGAACATGGAAGCAACCAAGTGTCCATCGACAGATGAATGGATAAAGAAGATGTGGCACATATATACAATGGGATATTACTCAGCCATAAAAAGAAACGGAATTGAGTTATTTGTAGTGAGGTGGATGGACCTAGAGTCTGTCATACAGAGTGAAGGAAGTCAGAAAGAGAAAAACAAATACCGCATGCTAACACATATATATGGAAGCTAAAAAAAAAAAAAACCGGTTATGAAAAACCTAGGGGCAGGACAGGAATAAAGACGCAGACATAGAGGATGGACTTGAGGACACGGGGAGGGGGAAGGGTAAGCTGGAATGAAGTGAGAGAGTGGCATGGACATATATACACTACCAAATGTAAAATAGATAGCTAGTGGGAAGCAGCCGCATAGCACAGGGAGATAAGCTCAGTGCTTTGTGACCACCTAGAGGGGTGGGATAGGGAGGGTGGGAGGGAGACGCAAGAGGGAGGTGATATGGGGATATATGTATATGTATAGCTGATTCACTTTGTTATAAACCAGAAACTAACACACCATTGTAAAGCAATTATACTCCAATAAAGATATTTTAAAAAATTTATTATATTCCAAGATAAAGTCATGTAGAAGTCAGAATGCAGTGAAAAGAATTGGTGGCTAGACATCTGAATTTTAATCTTGGCTCTGGAACTAACAATGTAAATTTAGGCAATGCTCAGCTAACATTTATTGAGTACTTATTCTCAGTCACTGCTTTACCTCCTGGAGTTACAATGCTGCTGACAGTCAGGGTATCTAATAGTATGCATTTTAGCTGGAGGAAATGGGAAGAAATAAATACAAAAATTAATGGAAAAAAAGAAAACAGCAGGTAGTAACTAGTACTGTGATAAAATAAAACTGGGTAATGTGATAAGGAGATAAGAGTGAGCTGCTTTAGGCTGTCATGAGAAAGGACCCATCTGAGGAGGAGGTGACATTTCAGCTGAGACCTGAATGACAGTGAACTTTCCATGTGAAGGTCTGTGTAAAGATAGTTCCAGAGCAATAGAAAATGTAAATATCTTTCTATTCCTCACTCCCCCAGACTCAAGAAGAAGAGATAGCAGGATGTAAACTGGAGGGAAGGCAAAATGATAGCCAGGTTCTAATTAAAGAACTAGTAATAGGGCTAGTGAGTTTAACCTCAGGGCTGGACCGAGGGCAGGGAAGCAGGTAGAGGTAGTAGTATCATGGGTTGGTTGTAAGTAAGCACATTAAAATGGTTCCTCCATTTGTTTATATTTTTCTGTATATCAAGGTCTGATCAGTGATATTTCAAACTTTATTGAGCTGACTGATCTTTTGCTTTCACAGTAGTTCTTCTGATATCTTTTCATTATAATATCACGTTAATCCACTACCTGCCTTTAAAAAGTGGTTAGTTGTTGTCACATATTGAAAATGTGTTGCAGAAATAGTTGCTTTCTCTGCTGCCTCTGATTTGGAGTGTGCTTTGTGTTGACTTTTATGGATGGAGAAGAGGAATGAGATGAATTATGTGATAAAAGAGCACTGGACCAGGAGCCAGGCATATTGAGTTTTAGACAGTCCCAGCTCTGGCAGCTGTGTGACCTGGAATAAGACACTTAATATCTTTGGGCCTTGGTTTTCTCATTTGTATAACTAGTGAGTTAGATGATCTATATAATTGAACAGTCTGTAGTATGCTAAAATCCAGCCCACGGGAAGACTATAGAATGTAATTTGAAATACTCATTTACAATAGTCAGTGTTATCAGTGGGTTGACAATGGCTGCAAATAATAGTGGAAAGCACACACTGAAAGTAGCTTTAAGAATAGGGGAAATTTACTATAACATAAGAAAAAAGATTCTGAGGTAGGTTGGCTCCAGGTTTGGTTAATATTTATTACCTCCTAGGATTATTATGGTTATTCTATGAGGTGATAATGTTATTATCCCTACTTTACAGATGTGTCAGCTGAAAGCAAGAAAATTAATTCATTCATCCATGGTCACAAAGCCAGCAAGTGGCAGTGCAAGGTTTTACCCTCCCAAGCTGTCAGACTCCAGACCATATTCTTAGATGCTCTGTCGCCTCCTTTTGGCCACTGAATCAGGATGCTTTAAATTACATTGTTTGCTTTGTTGACTGATTATCAAGATTAAGTGGAAAACCATGTGGAAACTTGAAAAATAGTCACCAGATTGACTACCAAGTATCAGGCTGTGGGCAGGGAGAGCTGATCCTTGATCTTGTGACTGGAGAAAGGTTTCTATTTTTACATGCAGTGAGAGCTTTTGGACACTAGAGGACACTTTGCAGACTATGTACCTACTTCAGGACAACAACTGCCTTCACAGAGCTTAAGTCTTCAGGCAGCACCATGTTTTATGGCCTCAGAAAAGAGGCTACTTTTACGTCTGGCTACTGCTCCAGTTCTGTGTCGTAAACTCCTAGAGGCCATGTTGGGGTCTTATCTTTGTTTCAGGGTGGCCCCCATGTCGGAGTTGTCTTCCAAATCTCAGTATGGGCTCCCTCAGCCCTTTATGGCCTTCCCCTTTTCACCCAAGGTACCTATTCTGCAGGTAATGCTCCAAATATTGTACTTTCTAGTTAGGCTAAATGTCCCCATCTCCCCATTGGCACGTCTGCTTCAGGTAACTGCCTGTGTTCTACATTTAGTTAAAATGAATTATGTTTTTCACTCATTCCTCTGCTCTTGAGTAATCATAATAATTTAACTATTAGAAAAAAAAATTCTAGCATCGGCTAGTGTTTGTTTTATTGTTCCCTTTTTTTATAAGTAAGTTTAGGTTTGTTCATATCGATATTAGTTAGTATAATTAAAAAAAAATTTTTTTTTTAAAACAAAGTCTTCAACACATATGGGTGCTTAAAATGCCCTTAAATGATGAAGTTGATTGATTATTCATAGTTAAAATTCAACAGGACAAATTTAAACAAGAAATACAAAGTTTTTCTGGATAATAGACAATTTAATTTACAGGTTCTTAAATATGCTTGCCACACAGTCATAGGGTAGAGAGGACAGCATGACAATAGAAGTCCTGCTGTGTCACTTCAGTGGGTGAAGATGTGAGGAGACCCAGGGGCAGGATGGAGGGCAGCTATGCTCTTCTAGCTTTGCAGCTGGGTCAGCTTGGAGGAAGGAAATTCTCAGCTATTGATGCCAGTACTGAGCTAGGTTTTTAAAATGAACTACCTTCCCTTTGTTAGAAATTGTAGCATAGATTTATACTTAGAGTGCTTGAAGATATGGTGTCTATGAAATTATTAATTGGGATACTTTGTGAAGATAAAAGTATACATTTTTAATATATTTATAATTTATGAAATCTATAGGAACCTATTACAATAGATCTTCTATATTTTTCTTTTAAATTCAGGCATGAAGTGGGACATTATTTTACCTTAATTCTTAGTTCCATTTGTTTTTAAAGGCCTAGGCCTTCTGTTACACCTATTTATCACCACTTATTACATGGCTTTGCAAGTCAACTTGTCTCTTTCCTCCACCAGACTCTTTCCTTAACTGTTGTTGTCTTTAGTAGACAAGAGGGTTTGGAGAAGCTTCCTGTTGCAAACACCTCACTAGTTGTTTGGTAAGAGAGTTAACTTGCTGTTGGTATAACGGCACATCCAAGCACAACAGAGGGTAATGGATTGTTTCCCAAGGTGAGGGGCAGGTACCATGAAGAGGTACACATACAGGACTCCTCAGTCTGTTTGATATGATCATAAGCTATAATGAACTTAAAAACAGATAGTGAGTAAATCATTCCTTTTGAGTTTTCTTTCGATTCTTCTAATTAGTTCAAAAGAAAGGCTTAGTTTGGCATTAATCACACTTACAACATCTAACACTTTGAATCTCTCATTTGAAGAGGGGGACTAGGTCTCACACTCAGTCTTTGCAGGTATTTATGTAGCATTAAAGACTTCTTCTTGTTCTTTTTTAAACCTTTAAAAATAAAGTTTTTTTTTTAAGAGTTGATTTAAAAGAAAAATATAAGTAAATAATAATACAGAAATACAGATTGTCTACAAATATTTCAACCATGTGAAACTCATATCTGACTGATAAAAGCTTGTGAAACATTGATGTAATTGTGTAAAGGCACAGCCTTCGGTCTTGAATACTGTCTCTTCCATTTCATCCGTGAGGTACATGGGCATGAAATTCTCTCTAAGGCCTGGTCTCCTCAACTCTAGAATGGGTTGATAACAGTACCTATATCATAGGGTTATTTTGAGGATGAAATGACATTTAATATTAAGTTCTTAGCACATTGTAAGTCAAAGGGTGTTAGCTTCCTCTACTTCTACTACTATTTCTGTTACCACCATTACTTTTATCTGTAGTTTTGGTCAAATCAGATACAGATTCTGAGCAGCAATTAAAAATTACAAATAATAGGGATCTACTTTCATCACTATAGCTTTATTTTTATGAGCACAATAAGGCCCTCTACTTCCCTCTAGATAACTTAGTGACTAAAATGTATCGAATTATGATTGCTAAGGTTAGTGAGATCTCTGAGGATAGTACCGGTAAAGTATGGGGGTGAATGGTAGAGCAAGGAAAATTTAAGAAGGAAAACACAAAATCAGGATAACTCTTGGGCTGACCTTGAGGAAATGAGTCTAACTCCTCTAGGAATCCAGACAACTGACTTGTAATACTTTTTATTCTGCCTATTTTAGGTAGTTTTTGTTTCTCCTGTATGAAACTTAAGGACATTTCTTTAAACATTTGTTCTATTTTATTATAATATTCAAAAGTTTTCTATATTAATTGACTATAGGTGATCTATAACAAAGTGCACTGTGCCTTTTAGAGTCAAATAATTAGAAAAGTAAATCCATGAAGCAGCATAGTATAATGATTTTCTGCTCTGTTGATAGAAGTGGGTACGGCCTGTATCCACTCAAAAGAAGAAGTGAATTTATTATTCCAGGTAATAGACTGCAGTTTTATTATTCAATACTTATAATAGAATTTATTATAAGGTGAGTTAATTAAAATGACATAAATAGCATGCTAAGGCCATCCAATGGGAAAAGGACAGTCTTTTCAAAAAATGATGTTGGGAAAACTGTATATTCACATGTGAAATAATAAAATTGAACCCTTACCTTACACCATATATAAAAATAACTTGAAATGGATCAAAGACCTAAATGTGAGAGCTAAAACTCTAAAACTCTTAGAAGAAAACATAGGGCAAAACCTCATGACATTGGATTTGGCAATAATTTCTTGGATATGACATCAAAGCCATAGGAGATGAAAGAAAAAGTAATAAGTTGGACTTCATCAAAATTAAAAAGTTTTGTGCATCCAAGGAAATTATCAACAGAGTGAAAAGGCAATCCTTGGAATGGGAGAAATTTTTGCAAATCATATATCTGATAAGGGATTAATATCCTGAATATGCGAAGATCTTCTACAGTTCAACAACAACAAAATAACCCAATTAAAAAATGGTCAAAGGACTTGAATAGACATCTCTCCAAGGAAGATATACAAATGGCCAATAAGCACATGAAAAGATGTTCAGCATCACTAATCACTAGGGAAATGCAAATCAAAACCACAGTGAAATGCCACTTTACACACATTAAGATGACTATTATTAAAAGAACCAACCAAACAGAAATAATAAGTGTTGACAAGGGTGTGGAGAAATTAGAACCTTTGTGTGTTATGGGTGAGAATATAAAATGGTATAGCTGCTGGAGAAAACAGTACGGAAATTCCTCAAAATATTAAACATAGAATTACCATATGATCTAGAATTCCAATTCTGGGTATACACACAAAAGAAATGAAAGCAGGGAGTGGAACAGATATTTGTGCACCCATTTTTATAGCAGCATTATCCGCAATAGCCAAAAGGTGGAAGCAACCTGAGTGGCCACTGATGGTTGAATGGAGAAGCAAAATAGGGCACATACATAAGATGGAATATTATTCAGCATTAAAAGGGAGGGAAATTCTGACACATGTGACAACATGGATGAACCTTGAGAACATTATGCTAAGTGAAATAAGCCAGTTACAAAAGGATAAACATTGTATGACTTCACTTACATGAGGTACCTAGAGTAGTCAAATTCATAGAGACAGAAAATAGAATGGTGGCTCACAGGGGCTGCAGGGGTGAGGAAGGGGAGTTAGTGTTTAATGGGTACAGAGTTTCATTCACCCAATCCCAACATTCCCCAAAGTCTCAATGTATTATAGCAGCAACTTGAAGTCCAAATAATCTAATCTCATCTAACTCTCATTAGCTCAGAGTCCCAGATCTCATAATCTAACCAGATATGTGAGATACTCATCTCTAATCCATCCTGAGGCACAATTTCTCTCTATTTATGAACCTGTGAAACTCGAGAAACAATTAGCTGGTGCTAAAATACAGTTGTGAGACAGGCATGGGATAAAAGTTACAGACCTTCTCACTCAAAAAGGGAGAAAAATGGAAGAAAAAAAGCGGTCACCAGTCCCAAGCAATTTTGAATCCAGGAGGGCAGGTGACATTATGTTCTAAGGCTTTGGAAAAATCCAGTGTGGTTTCTGGTTCCACCCTCTGGGCTTGGGCCTCCACCTCTGGAGTTGTCAGTTTTTTCATGAAGGGTAGCATGTACTTGGAACTGCATAGTTTTGTCAGTCTGTTTTCTGCTTGTGGAAAACCTTCTTTCATTCATCCTCTCTCTGTCCAAACTGGTTCTGCTTGTCCAGATTGGTTCTGTTTGTATAAAATTCTCAAGAATCTTGTGGGCCTCTCGTGTATGTGTTGGAATTTATTCCATGAAACAAGAGGTTCTTCCACAGGTCTTTCCTAGATAATCCCATCCTTATTTTTGGCTTTTGTTGAGCTGGCTGGGGAGGATCTATGAACTACATATTTAAATTTTTCAAAATACTCCAGCATTTTGACCTTTCTAAGGAACTAGCAATACATATTACACACATATGAATACTTATTTGAGGTATGATTAATATTCAATAAAATTTATAAATTTTAAGTAAACAGTTTAATGGATTTTAGCATGTATATGCTTTCTTGTAACCGCCCAGATCACACTATAGAACATATTAATTTTCTTAACATTCTTTGGTGTTGTTTCAGCAATTCCTTCAGCAACTTCCCAGAGGCAATGATTATTCTGATCTTTATCACCATAGATTAGGTTGGCCAGTTCTTGAATTTCACATAAATGAACTCCACTGTATATACTCTTTTGTGTCTAACTTCTTTGGCTCAAAGTAATATTTTTGAAACTCATCCCTGTGTGCTTGCAGTGTGTGTGTGTGCATGCATGTGTGTGTGTGTGCATGCATGTGTGTGTGTGTGTGTGTGTGTGTGTGTGTGCCCTTTTTCATTGCCAAGTAGTTTTCTATTGGCTAAGTTGGGAGAGTGAAGCCAAGAAAAATTTCTGTTGGATTGGATGTAGGATGTGGGGGAAAGAGGAGAATCAAGATGATCCCAAGGTTCCTGGCCTGAGAAACTAGAAGTTGCTATTCACAGAGATGAGGAAAACTGTGAGGGGGGTGGATTGGGGGGCAGGGAGTTTAAACTGTCAGGCACTCAGTCTAATGGAGATGTTGAGTAAGCAGTTGGGTGTATGAGTCTGGAGTTTAGAACTAGTGTTATAAATTTCGGCATCCCTGGCTTTTTGATGGTCTTTAAAGCCCTGAAAGTTGAAGTGATCTATGTATATAGAGACGACTGAAGAAGAAGTGCTGCAATATTCCAGTTAAGTGTTAAGAGATCAAGAAGTTGAGGAGGAACCTACAAAGGTAATGGCGAAGGAGGAATCTATGAAGTAAGAGGGAAAGCAGTAGCATAGCTACCCTGAAAGCCATGTTAGAGTCCTATGAGGCATTATAACAATGCTAAATATTTATTTTGTGTTTAATTTATTTTAACATAAAATCACTTTTAAGGTTCTTAAAAAGTTTATAAACAACTGCATTAATACTGTTTTTCCAGGACTACAACTAGGGAACTGGTGGCTATTACAAAAGTGGTCAACAAATTCTATCACTAATAATTTTGAAATGACTAAGGATCTATTAATCAATATTCTTTTATGGTGACTGCTTACTTTGGACTTCAATTTGATACTTGGGCTTTGTTAGTCCCTGAAACTGAGCTTCTCTCATGAGAAAATTGGCCGTGGTAAGCTTCTCAGGAAACAGATTATAGAACTAGAGACCCAAGAAAAATATCTGAAATCCATACAGCATCAAATAGAGGTTTTAAAAAAGTCTTGTAATTCCACACGAACGAACAGGCCGTGTGTTTAGAAATCCCTCAACTTTTAGAGAGAGTAGGGTGTTTCTCTTTAAATCTCACCCTAAAAGTTAGGATTTAGCTGGAATAAACTTAAACGATGCACCTGGATAAGCTAAGTCTGGGCTAATTTCCACCCCAATATCCACTAACAGTCAGCCAAATGACATCCCAATTGTTCTGAGTTCTCCCAAGCAGTGATTGTCAGCTCTGCTTATATCATTGCTGGCTTTGGTTTTCTAATGAGAATAAATGACTCCTGGAACTAGGTAGCTACTATTAAATTTTGTTTTTGATGTGATTGTAAGCAAATCACAACCATAGAGCCTTATATTACTTATGATACGTTTATGGAACTTTTGATGCTAGTGATGAGAATACCATATGTGCTAGTCCGATAGCATAAAACTCTAAGTGGGAAATTATACACCAAGTCACAGTCTCCATCCTAAACATTTTTCAGATTTCCCAGAGCTGTTTAACACAATGGTGCTATGTGACCTTCATGCCTTCAGAGAGGAAATGATATAGAAAATGACTCTCAGCAGATTGACTGATGACTTGCTAATGATGGCAGTGTAACCTGTCTTAATGGAAGAGTTGTCAGCAGCATTTCAGATGTCTGACCACATGGTGCTGTGGTCTCTGTTACAGTTCCTGGTTGGTTTGGTTGGCAGATGCCTGCTTTTTTAAACTGGCTTTTGGAGGTAGGTGAAAAGGGCATTACATTCCCTGGAAGAGCTTTCCCTCCTGTTTTAAATACAATTGGAAACTATTTTTTATTTATTGAGAGTGAAGTCATGGCCAGATAAACAAAGATCTGAGCAGTGAACTAATCAGCATCAAACTTAGGTATGATTAACCAATAGATGCCTTTTTGTATTGTTATCTTTTTGCTTAGTTTTCTCTGTGTGTGTGTGTTTGTGTGTGTTTGTGTGTGTGTGTGTGAGAGAGAGAGAGAGACAGAGACAGAGAGAGACAGAGAGAGACAGAGACAGAGAGGGATGTGTGTTCTGAAGATGTGGAAAGTTGCTTTCTTTTATGCAAATATTGAATATCAAATATGGAATTGACAAGGTTGTTTTTCCACTCCAAAGATGTGGGGACTCAAAATATATTAAAAAAAAAAACAAACCCATAGTCAATGCTGATTAGATTATTTGGTTTTACACTGTAGGTCTTGTATTTTTACAAGGTTTAACTGCCTGGCTCAGAGCAGTTGATCAGTAAATACTCATTGAATTTAACTGGGGAATTAAGTTGGGCTGGGCTAGAAATCTCATCATCATTAATCAGTTTCTTTTGCTAGTTTATTAATTAATTCACCTATTCACTTATTTTTATAGTTGATACCTGACATCAACTATAAAATATACTGTATTTTATAGTAGAGTATAGTTGAGTGTGCTAGGTCTTGTGAGGAAATATAAGGAATTTGACATGGACCTTGATTTCTAAGGGTTTATAATTTCAAGTGGGAGATGATGTATATGCAAGGAACCAGAAAATAAAGTAGAAAATTATTACAATTGGAAAAGATATTCTGAGTTCCAGGTTTATAAGTTCCAAGCTCACAGATTTCTGAACCCAAAATGGTAAGCTCAAGGCCACCTGTGAACATTTATTTATCTTTATTTACCTGTTAAAAACTCTTTAAAAATGATGTATACAGAATTTTAATTTATTTATTTAAATTTATTTATTTATTTATTTAATTTATTTACTTTTGACTGTGTTGGGTCTTCGTTGCCGCGCGTGGGCTTTCTCTAGTTGCGGTGAGCAGGGGCTACTCTTCATTGTGGTGTGCAGGCTTCTCATTGTGGTGGCTTCTTGTTGCGGAGCATGGGCTCTAGGCACGCGGGCTTCAGTAGTTGTGGCTCGTGGGCTCAGTCGTTGTGGATCTTCCTTGAAAATATGAATGTGAAAACTTAATATGTGATAGTAAAAACCAGTTCCACTAGTTACACACCTCGTATACAGTGGTATAGAACTTGTGTATCTATAGTTCAAAGCATAAATTATTTTAGCCCTTTTTCAGATGACTATAATACTGTTTCTCTATCCCCCTGGTCAAAATTTGGCAAAGGGAAATGAGAAAACCCAGGAGGTAAAAGCACAATTAAAACCATTTTAAGTTGGAAAATGTGTTCAAATTTTTAGTTTAGTTTGGAGCTTAGTGTTATATTGGCAAGAAATTCTATCTCCCAAAATAAAGTTTTCAATTTCTTTATTAATAAAAACACCATTAGACATTGTGTTGCCTAAGTAGCAGATCCGGTAGAAATGTTCAAACATCACACTTAACAGAGAAACCTTAGAAGCCTTCCCTTTAAGGTCAGTAACAAACAAGGATGCCTGCTATGACCCTTTCTGTTCAACAAAGGACTGCATGTCCTGACCAATGAAAGATGAGAAGTAAGAGAAATAAGGGATAAGACTAGAAAGGAAGAGACAAAACTGTCAATATGTGTAGATGATTTAATTATTTATATAGAAAACTCAAGAGAATCAACAGACAAGCTATTAATGCTAAAAAGAGAGTTCAGCATGGTTGCTTGAGCACAAATCAATAAGCAAAAACCGATAGAATCCTTTTACACCAATAGCCAGTTAGAAAAAGTAGTAGACCATAATATGATATTTACAATTGTCAAAAGGAAATAGATAAAATATATAGGAACTGACTTAAAGATGCAAAAGTTGTTATGGATAATATTTAAAAACTTTTTTAAAGGACACAAAAGTAGACTGGCGTAGGAAAAACTAATGTTGTATGTCAATTGTATCTCAATGAAACAAAAACAAAAACAAAAACAACACATAAAAATAAAAAACCCCATCAGCAGTGAATTGTGCACATACAAATCCACACACAGCCAAACCAATTCTTAGAAAGAAGAACAATGTGGAGAATATCTTACCAGATATTAATACATGTTATCAAGCTATAGTAATTCAGTGTGATACTGGTTCTAGAAATGCCAAATAGATAAAGAATAGGATATGATCTAAGACAAATTCATGTGTGTATGGGAACTTGATGAGTTGTTGGTAGATCATTGAGGAAATGGGAGAAACAGGATTTTGAAAACTGACAAAATATTTGGAGAAAAAACAGCCCCAAAACTCACACCACAACATCATACAAAAATAATCTCCCATTGGAATAAAGATGGAACAGTAAAAGACAAAACTATAAAGCTATTATAAGGTAATGCTGGAGAAAGTCTTTGTAAAAACAGTCGGAAAGGATTTCTTAAATGAGGTGAAAAAAAAAGCACAGACCATAAAAAAATGGTGTAATTGATGACATGAAAATTAACGATTTCATGTTTTGTGTAAGAAACTATCAACACAATGGGAGAAGATGTTTGGGATGTGAACAACCAATAAAGGATTAAAACATAATATAAAGTGACAGTTCACAGAAGGGGAAAACTAAAATACCTAAAAAGCAAATGAAAAGAAGCTCGATTGGATAACTGCAAATTAAAACTTTGCACACGAGAATGGCAATGATAAAGAGAGTTGGATAATATCAAGTACTGCCAAGGCTGTGGGAATCAAGAACCCTTCATCACTGCTGGATGGGTATACGTTTGTGCAGCCATTCTGAAGATTTAGGGACATAAGGAGGATTTAGGGACATGGCATGTGTACAAACCCATTGCCATAACACTTCTGTGACTTGATATACCCCCCAGAGGAAATCTTGCACAGGGGAACAAGGAGACATGGATGAGAATAATCTTTTCAGTATTGTTTGTGATAGAATTTTCTAAACTTATTGAATACCTACTTCTTTTACTCTTAGAACATCTAATTGGACTGGAATTCCATAGCAAACACTAAGGAAACAGTGATTTTAGTGAATAGTTCTTTTTTTTTAATTTTTAAAAAATTTTTATTGGAGTATAGCTGCTTTACAATATTGTGTTAGTTTATACTGTACAGCAAAGTGAATCAGCTATATGTATACATATATCCCCTCTTTTTTGGATTTCCTTCTCATTTAGGTCACCACAGAGCATTGAGTAGAGCTCCCTGTGCTATACAGTAGGTTCTCATTAGTTATCTATTTTATACATAGTATCAATAGTGTATATATGTCAATCCCAATCTCCCAATTCATCCCATTCCCCCTTTCCTCCTTGGTATTCCATACATTTGTTCTCTATGTCTGTGTCTCTATTTCTGCTTTGTAAATAAGATCGTCTATACCAATTTTTTCAGATTCCACGTATATGCATTAATTTGTTTTTCTCTTTCTGACTTCACTCTGCATGACAGTCTCTAGGTCCATCCATGTCTCTACAAATGACCCAATTTTGTTCCTTTTTATGGCTGAGTAATATTCCATTGTATATATGTACCACATCTTTTTTATGCATTCCTCTGTCGATGGACATTTAGGTTGCTTCCACGTCCTGGCTGTTGTAAATAGTGCTGCGATGAACAATGGGGTGCATGTGTCTTTTTGAATTATGGTTTTCTCAGGGTATATGCCCAGTAGTGGGATTGCTGGGTCATATGATAGTTCCATTTTTAGTTTTTTAAGGAATCTCCATATGATTCTAGTGAGTAGTTCTTAAATTTAAGGTCGTGCCCAATTAGAATGTCAATGAGCGTAAGTACATTTCTACATCACTATCAAACAAGATCAGCTTGCCTGGCATAAAATGATCTATTTAGTACAAAATAGAATTGTACTCAGTAAAAGTGCTCTAGACTTGTGCAGCATTTAAACCATACCAAATGTAATTTATCATAGTTTGAGAGTTTGCTAAACTCTCAAACATAGTAACAGAGTTTGTCATCTCTCTCTCGGATTATCTAAGGTGGAGAGTGAAGAGACCATTTAGTTCTGAGAGCTGTAGCAATTATGGGGATGATTATGCTTTAGAAAGGTACTACCAAGTTGAGAATTTCTTTAAATAGAAATGGAGTATTTGTGAAGCCATTTTTAAATATACCATCTAACGTCATATTAAACAGGATCTTTAGCTAATATATGTATACAAAATAAGATTATGGACCAAATGGATATGGCTTGTATCTCTGGAAAATGAGATTGCTAATGTTTATTTTTTTCTTTATACCTTTCTGTATCAAGTAAATCTTTTATAACTAGTATTTACTGATTTTTAGTCAGAAACACAATAAACCTTTTTCCTTTTGAAAATAAATTGTGTATTAATTTCTCTAACAATGTAAAGAATGAAATAGTAACTATTTTCATCCTCCATATAAGTTGAGGAATGTATTACACTTTCAATTCCTTCTCCTATCTCATCCCACTTTTGAATTTTGTCAAAAGAATCTGGGATTTTTAGATCCAGAATATTATTACTAATGTTTTTTAGCATCCTGTATCATATCTTTTAAGATATATATTTTTTACTTTTGAACAGTTTTATGGCAATATTAACAATTAGGTAATACATTATACTTCATTTCAGGATCTATTGCTATGTAACAAACCACTCCAAAAGTTAGTGTCTTAAAAAACAACAATTTGTTATTACCTCTCAGAGTTTTCTGGGCTGATGGGGCTCGTTTGGGTGGTTCTCGCTTGAGGTCTCTCATGTGTTTACAGTTAGATAGAGGCTGAGATTGGAGTCATTTGAAGGCTCAACTGGGCTAGATGTCTGGGGCACTTCATGCCCCTCTATGCGGCCCCTCTCTCTAGCAGAACTGCTGGTCCTTCCTACAGGCAACTCAGAGCTCCCAGAGGAAGGAAGCAGAAGCTGCCAGGTCAGTTAAGGGCTTTGTCTGGACCGAGCATAGTGTCGTGTTTATAGTGTTCTACTGGCTGCAAAAGTCACAGGTCTAACCCAGAGACATGATTGTGGAGAAATAGATTCTACCTCATTGCTGGGGAGCAGCAAGGCCACATCACTGAAGAGTTTGTGGGAAGGGAGATAATGTTGCAGCTGTCTTTCAAAACTTATCACAGTTGTTCATTTATTCTTTTGTTATGCTTTTTCCATCCTTAAAATACTTTGATTCAAGTCTCGGTTGGAATACTTCTTAGCGTAATTATTTCACAGAACTGATATACTTCCTGAATCTTTATAAAACTTTTTGTCCTTAGATGTGAATGAATTCAGAATCCTTGGAGCACAGTCTTGGTCTTTAAAAGCATCCAAAGCATGTAGTGTTGTACAGGAGATGTCTGTTTCTAAACATTTTTCTCTTCGTGCATTTTCTCTTCTCTTCTCACCTCCCATTCCCTGTCTGGTCTGGGTATATGTAGTTTTCTTTTCCTAAAGACCTCAAATTCATTGATTTTATCAGTAAATATCTAGGTTTATTTCTTTCTACATAAATTTGACCTGTCATTCATTAATCCATTTGGGCTGAAGAAACAAACCTTCTCATAAGGAAAACTTGTTCCATAATTTCTAATTTCTATGATAAAGTAATGATTTACTTGATATGTTCTACTTCTACACAGAGTTCCTATTATAAGCAAATTCTACTTTGTGGATTTGTTCTCCATATCTCTTATTTTTGCATCTTTAAAAAAACAAATTTACAGATTCAATTTTCTATAGTAACCTCATATAAAAATTGATATCTTATGGTAATAATGATTATGAATAAAACAATATTTATATACTTTAGGTTATTCCTTTTTCATAGATACAGTGTATTTTCAACTCTTGCTTGGAATACAGGTAAAACATTTGTAATGCTGTCTCCCATTTCTTTCACAAAAGTCTGTTTAGAGGGAAATGTTTACCTAGTGCTTCAGATCCCTAACCCTCTTTCAAACTACTAAATAATGTCTTAAGTTGAGTGATCTTTCTCTTTTTTGCAAATTCCCACACTGGGGATGCAGGGGTTGATGTTTCCCCACCATTTGGAGTTATGAATTTTGTAGATTATGTGGATTGCCATTCAAATCCTTTAGATGCTAACAAAAGAATAAAACACTTGTTTGTTGTCGTTACTAGTTCAGAGGCTGGTGGGTGGAGGAAAGGAGATTTGGCGCCTTGTCCCTTTCAGGTTTCAATTCTAATGCCACCTCTTCAGAGAGACCATCATTGACCGTTTTATCAAAAATGATCTATCGCAATTTTTCTCCCTCTCAAGGGTTGGCAAACTACAGTCCACAGGCTAACTCTGGCACACTGCCTGGTTTTGTAAATGACATTTTATTGGAACACAGTCACACCATTCATGTATGTTTCGCCTGTAGCTCCTTTTGTGCTGCGATAGCAGAGTTGAGTCGTTGCAACAGAGGCCATTTGGTCTGCAAAGCCTAAAACATTTACTGTCTGGCCCTTCAACAGAAAAAATTCTCTTACACCTGCTCTATCTCATCATCCTGTTTGTCTCCTTTATGCTGTGTATCACACTTGTAATTGTCTTATGTATTTCTTCGGTTATTTATTATCCATCCCCACAAGGATGAAAGCTCCGTGAGGTCAGATACTTAGTCTGCCTCTTCATCTATCTCTGTATCTCCCATCCTGGCACAGTGTTTGAATACATAAATGAAATAGATTTTTAAAATGTTATATTGATCTATTCATTTCACTGGGAATTTGGGAGCAGGATGGGGGGAATTAAATGTATCTTGGCTCAGTTAACATATTAAATTGGAAGTAGGTAACAGGAATATTTAGGGTATGAAACAAAGAAAATTTAGAAGGGAAGGCTGAGATAGAGGAGCCTAAGAGCTATGAAGAAACCCGTAGAGAGTGGTGCCCAAAAGTCAAGAGCAGGAGGATTTCAATGGCAGGGAGTAAAAAATTTTGCCAAATGCTATATAGCGAGACATCAAATTTAAAGAGTCTTAAAAATTGCCCTCTGGATTACAAAGAGCCCATTATGACATTGTTTCAGTGCAGTGGCTGGGAGCTGTATTAATTTGCTAAGGCTGCCATAACAAAGTACCACAGACTCAGTGACTTAAAATAACAGAACTTTATTCTCTCACTGTAGAGAATAAATCAGAAGTCTAGAAGCTAGAGGTCTGAAATCAGAGTGTCAGCAGGGCCATGCATACTGGAGCGGAGGATCCTTCCTTGCCTCTTCCTAGCTGTTGGTGGTTGCCAGCAATCCTCGGTGTTCCTTGGCTTGTTGATATATCACTCCAATCCCTGCTTCCATTCTCACATTGTGTTCTGTAGGTGTGCCTCAGTGTTGCTATGCTTCCATATGGCCTTCTTATAAGGACACCAGTTATTGGATTTAGGGCCCACTCTAATCCAGTATGACCACATCTTAACTTAATCTCATCTGCAAAAACCCTATGTCCAAATGAGGTCATATTTACAGGTACTAGGGGTTAGGATTTCAACATATCTTTTTGGGGGGACACAATTAACCCACAATGGGGGCCAAAGTCAGGTTGCAGGGGGCTGAGAAGTGAATGCTGCAAGTAAGTAAAGACAATAAAATCTTCAAAAATCTTGGTAGTGAAGAGAAGGAGAGAAGTAGAGCAGTAGTTAGAGAGAGAGACAGGGTTTAGGGAGATGTATGAAGGGCTAAGAGGAAGATACACTAGAGGGAAAATGAAAAGATACAGGAGAGAGAAAACATGAATATACTGAAGAACACGAGAAGGGGGGAGAGGACTGTGGTTGACACTGTTACTTCTCCCTCAGTATCCATTCTTCCTCTCTCTGCTTCCCTTGATTTTTAGCTATGTTCATCTAATTGTTCATATCAAGAATAAATTTCCTAGCTTCTCTTGCAGCTATGTGGGCCTTATGATTAAGTTCTGGCCAACAAGAGGGAAGCCGATGCATTGTTTGTTGACTGGAATGCATACACATTGGCTGGAGCTCAGTAGTTATCTTGGACCATGAGGTGGAAGCCGTGTGTTGAGAATAATGGAGACACATGTCAAAAGGAACCATATCTCTGATGATTGTGGAGGTATTATATTAGCCCTGATTTGCTTATGTAAGGTCTTAATTTTTACAAAAGGGAAATACATTTTGTGTATTTCCTTCCCTTGTAGTTGAACTGAATTGTGACTGAACTTAGATAGATCTAGAGCATGGTGTGAAAATTAGGCTCAGTTCAAGCAGAAGATAACCTAATTCACTGAAATGGGAGGGAAGGATGGAATAATGGTTGTGAATATAGATGTACTGCTAAGTAGATGGTAGGAAGTTTAGGAGTTCCTGTCTTAAGGCACTGATTTTCTCTGTAAGTTAAATGTAGAAATTAGTTGGTGAGAACAGCAGAAGAGAGATTTTAGTAGAGCAGGTTTGAGGTTTAAGGTAGATAGTGAAGATTTAACAAAGAGTTGTGAGGCATGAGAGAGAGCTAATAAGTAAGGGTTTGGGAGTGGCATTGAGATTAGAGACTACATAATTATAATAGTCAAGTGAATTCCTCTTGTAGTGTTCTGTGGGATGGAAGAAGGTTCACAGTAAAGGATCAACGACTAGACTTATGCTTCATGGGAATAAATAAGGGACCAGGGGACTTAGCTACTGTCAATTCGACATTTTCTATATGGTAGGTGGACTACACAAACATGCCAAAATGCAACAATTCAGACTTCACTCCAACTGTGAAAGGAACCGGCTTGGAAGATTTAGCCCTTGAAGAAAGCTCCTGAACACAGTGGCAGAGTGTGTGGGGAAATGGGTGGGTACCACTTCTGAACATGTTGAGAAGTGAAGAAATGCCCTAACATTTCATAGTTTATACCATCATTACCATCTTTAAGACAAAGGGAAATAAATCTAACAGGGCAGGTAACTCACTGCTGCTCCATGCTTAATTCTATTCAGAGTTATTAGGACTTTTGCGTAAGTAACACAACGTATGGAGAATGCAGCAAGCCCTACTTCAAACTTTTTTTTAATGTAAAGAAGTCTTTTTAAAAATTTTATTTATTTTTGTCTGTGCTGGGTCTTCATTGCTGCGCACGGTCTTTCTCTAGTTGCGGCGAGCGGGGGCTACTCTTCGTTGTGCTGTATGGGCTTTTCATTGCAGTGGCTTCTCTTGCTGCGGAGCACGGGCTCTAAGCACGCGGGCTTCAGTAGTTGTGGCACATGGGCTCAGTAGTTGTGACTTGCGGGCTGTAGAGCACAGGCTCGGTAGTTGTGGCACACGGGCTTAGTTGCTCCGTGGCATATGGGATCTTCCCGGACCAGGGCTCGAACCCGTGTTCCCTGCAATGGCAGGCAGATTCTTAACCACTGGGCCACCAGAGAAGCCCTGTAAAGAAGTTTTTAACAGACTAATATTTTGTTTCGGTTTTATCACTGTGGTGAAAAAAGTATTATCATTTAGAGACAAAAGGAAGCATCTGAACAAATAGTGATAAAATCATGATGAAATTTGTGTTACAGATTTAGTACCTGGCAGTTTTCAAGATATATTCCAAATATATGTTCCCTCATTTAATCTATAAGCATTACTGTAAGGCAGGTTTTATTATGACTACTTAATTTACAAATAAGGACATTGAGACTCAGAGGTTAATGATTTTTCCAGATCATATAACTAGCAAATACTAGAATCCAGTTTTGCCTCCAAAGTCCAATGGGTGCATTTCACCATGTTCATCCTCAATATGATGATTACTCACAATACGTAATTAGTCTGGACGGCTCCACCATGAAGTAGGCAAGGTTTTCATTTTCCATGAAGGTTCTCCAAGACTCTGAGGCTTTTTCAAATTATTATTTAAAACTTCAATTTGTGGTTTGTGGTTGTTAGTTCAAGGCAACATATCCACCTAAAATGGAACCTCTCTTCTCTTGAATTTGCTCTATTTTCTAAAGCCTATAAATCTTAAACTCTTGAAGATTGTACTTTGAGGCACTGTTGAATGAATAAAATATATCACATTCATGTTGGCCTCTAGAGGTCACAAATGCAACAGAATCTTGTTTCCTTCTCTTCTCTTCAAGAGTGATTTTGACAGCCCACAAACCACAATGGTTTTGATGCATGTGTGTGGTCACTGTAATTCTTGTGATTCTAATGATTGCATTACAAGGATAAGTTTGCTTACAAATATGTTCAGAACCTTACTTTTAAAACCAGCATTTTCTAAATATTAATAGCCTTGGAGAACAGGAGAAAGCAATAGAAAGATGTCTTTGGAATCTCTGCAAATGTTTTTTAAAAATGCAGAAAGTGAGGATATATTATTCTGAAGAAGTCCAGTTGGAATTGTTTGCTATCACTTTTGTGTACCAATGACAAATAAAAAACATTTATTTTATATATTCAATAAAAATATTTGAAAAATACTTTATGTATTTGTGTATAAAAATAAATGGAAAAGTACTGTTAGTGTGCTATTTACATAAAGTAGTTAAAACATAATTTAAATTAGTTAAAATATTATGAAAACATTTTAAGAAGCAATAAATTTGGTGGTCAGTAGAGCTCTGAATTTTTTAATATTTTAATTTTGTGGTGTTTTCTAATAAAAATCTCTACCACTTATTGGTCATTTATAACCCATAAGGCATCTCCTAAATGCTCTTTAAACATATTATTCCATTTATTTTCACAACAACCCTATGTAGACCTTTTGCTAAATTTAAATATTGATGCTTTTTATTTGCTTGTTTTTTCTTTTTTCTTTTCTTTTTTTTTTTTTGCTTGTTTTTTGCTTGTTTTTTCTTAATAAGTGTTTCCAGCAAAGAGTTGGAAAGACCCATTTATATTAATCTGGAGAAAATAAGCATAGGTATTTCAAATTTTAAGTAACTATTTTAAATGAAAATATCGGTCAAGCAAGTACATAGATTCATTTAATTGAGAGACAATTAAAAAAAAGAATTCCAGGTCAATATAGGCAGTTAATAAAACGTGACTATTATTGCTATATCACTATCCTAATTTTTGCTTACTTTATGTTCCCTAGAGATTACTTCATAAAGCCACTTCTCAATATTTTGCAAGCTATGAATTGCAATAATGCATACTAAGTATTTAGTAGTAATACTGAAGCGGAGCAGGACCCTATGGTCCTTGCCCCCCACGTCCTCCACCTGCCTTTTTTCTGTGGAAAAACGTTAGCCAAAGAATAAGTTTAATCAGAGAAGTGAGAAAATGCAGAAGCAAAGAAAAGCAGTCAAACAGGACAAAACAATAATAGTTTAGTCAGTAAGCATAGTCAAGGACCTTTAGTTCCTTCTCAAGGGCTATAGATAATATTCTGAGCCATATCCTATGAGCTGTCTTATAGATACTGAAATCCCCAGCAGGTGGACGAAGTTAACTACATGATGACCAGACTGTCATAAGATGCCACAATTCTGAGAATTGGCCTCAAGGAAATGGGAAAAAACCGACCCGGAGCTGAAGATTAACTGTACTTAAAATAATCAAGATGACGCTGGTCAGACCACCGATGACCAATTTCAAGATGACTGTCAGAGCCGACTATCATTTCTGCACGTAGCCCCTCCCTCCACCTATAACAGCTCTTGCCCACTGACCGTCAGCTGGGGGGAGTCGGCCTTTGGACAGAAGTCCCCCCTCCGCCCTGCACCGGTTGCTGGCATCCAAAATAAAGCAAACTTTCCTTTCCACTAACCTTGCCTCTTTATTAGCTTTTGAGCGGCGAGCCGCCGGACCCCACTTTCGGTTACAATACCAACCCAGGAACCAATGTTGAAAATTACTCAATATGTCATTTTTATAGAGGAAATGTTAAGACCCAGTGAAATGTACAGATATCATCAGGGGAATTGTCCTCTCCCGTCTGAGCTTGCTTCTTCACAGTGTGGAAAGAACATGCCTGGGCTTTGGAGTTAGAGCTGGGTTTAAATTCTGACTCCTTTATCTTGGGCAAGTTATTTATCCACTCTGAGCCAGATTTCTCTCTGTGAAAGGTGATAATTATATATTCTCAGCATGAAGCTGCCAGCATGGTGAGTGCCCAGCCTGTCTCTCCTTCTCTTTACCTTCCTCTGACAGGCAGTCATTAACTCCTTAGCGCTACAGGAAAGAAGGAAGGAAACAGCTGTGAGGTGGAGTCTTCTCTGCTCTCCATTATCTTCCACACTTCCTCCCCAGCAGAGTTCTATTAACTCTCAGCAGTCACTCTTTTTTAATTAGATGATTGGAAAAGGAAAGGGATCGTGGAGATTACTGGTTGGCATCTGGATTAGTTGGCAAGGGCAGTTTGGATGAACAAACAACGTGAAGAAAGGGTTTTGTACCTACGCCCCAGGGGTCTCAGAGCAAATCTTCAAATACAAGAGATGGTAAGAGAAATACTATTTGTAAAGTGGACAGACAATACAGCAGAAGAGTTGTGAGAACGGGTTCCACAGCCAGACCGTCGGGCTTTAAATTCCACCTCTGCCACTTGCCCGCTGTGGAACCCTTTGCAAATTACTTAACCTTTCTGTGCCTCAGTTTCTTCATCTTTAACATGGTGATTATTAGAGTCCTCACCTCAGGGGCTGTTGTGAAGTTTCCATGAGTTAATATGTGTGAAGCGTTAGAACAGTGCCCAGCATTGTAAGCTCCACATGGGTGTTTATTGCTGTTATGAATGATTACAAAATAAACCAATGCAAACGTGACTGTGTAAGTTAAGAAGAGTTTAAATTACGCTCTTTAAAAAAATGTCATTAATATAGGCTACTTCCTTCCCCACCTTGAATTTTGATCCTGGTATATGGGTTTGAATAACTGAAAACAATGCACAGTTGAAGTCAGAGTGTAAATTCCAGGACATGAAATAGAGCAGAACCACTGCATTACAGTTTTCATACCAAACCTAAAATGAATCCAGGTTTGCTTTAAGCTGGCACCTTTGTTTTGTTTGGTTTAGTTTTAAAGAGTAGGTTGTTCCTAAAAGACAGTATGGCTTTTGGTAAGTGTTTCAAAATGTCTGATGAAGCTTCAATGTTTGAACTAAGACCAGGCCAGGTGATTTTGTTATTAAAAAAATTGTGCTGATTTGCAAAATGCAGTTAAGACCTCTGAAAAAGAGGACTAAATCTTGCCAAATCTAATATTATAAAGACACAATGATATTATCTACCTTTGTTTGTCTTTTCTTTTTCCCTTTTCTTTCTTTTCTTTTTTTCCCCTGCACACTAATTTAAGAAAACTCAAAAAATAGAGTAAGACCTGAATTTAGACTGCATTTAATTGCTTGTGCATGGATAACTTCCCTCATATCCAGATGAATTTTTACATAGATATCTACAGTTATTTCAAACTCAACACACTCTAATGAAACTTATATTCTCTTTTAAAACTCTATCATTTGTGGGGCTCCTCCAGTTCCATTAAGAGCACCGTCACCCACCCAGTTTTCCATCTTGATACCTTTGAGTCATCATTTTGATCATAGAATCTTGTTAAATCTACATCTGGAATAACTGTGAAGTCTGCCTTTTTCTTTCCCAGGGCCAGCCTCACTCTCTGCCCCTCTTTGTCACACAGCTTTTGCTTGTCCATGTTGGATAGTCTAAGTAATTTCCTGGTTTTGGGCCTCAAATCTAAAAATTTGCAACAGGTTTTTAAAAATATATTGTTTTAGTTACTCCCTAGAATCTCAGTTTAATTACAGAATTCAGCTTCTCTCTCTAGCCATCCTGGAGATCTTCTCTTGTCTTTGTTTCCTGAGTATTGTGTGTCCTAGAACATGGTAGATGTTCCATGAATGTTTGTTGAATGAATGAATAAGCCCCCCAAAGAGTGTCAATTTATTCATGTGCCAAAATGGTTTCACACAAGGAGGTGTCAACTATGAAGCAGTTCTAAGAAACAAAATGTAAACATAATTTATTTGAATTGATGGCTTGAAGGGATTCTAGTTTCAAAAGCATACACATTTTGGTAGGAAATCTAAGATTTGAAGAGAAGTATTTGTGAAGAACAAGTTTAACACTCAGAGAGAATCATAGATGAGATCCGCAATCAGATATTTTTTAAATGTGGTAGGAAAAAAAAAGCCAATTCCCCTCCCCATCCACAAATGAAATCTATGGCAGGAATGGCCAGGTGTCCCCCAGAGATCTGTGCTCCACCCTCTCTAGTGTTGAGTTGTTGCTGGGAAGCAGCTGCCTAGCCAGCCCTCCAGGTGTCGGTGGGGCTATGTCATTGTTCCCCCCAGTGGGTAATAGGGAAGGTGAGTTATTTCACTTCTGGACTAAGGAGGTTAAGAAGTGGCATACCTTCTTTATTCTATCTTTCCCCATCCACCAGCTAGCATCAGAGGACTACAAGACTTCCAGCAAGTGACAGAGAAACAAGGTGGAAAGAGCCTGTATCGCTGCATCGTTGTTGTTGTGATTTTTAAGAATTAACCTTTGCTACATAGAGTCTGGGGTGTTGGATAATGAGCTCTGATTCAACAAAAGGCCACAAGGGAATTGAAATAGAGAAGCTTGTTACTCAGAGGTCCTGGAGGAGGTACATGGTATGCCTCAAGGACCTTGTGGGGAGGCCAAGAAAGAGTACAGGAAGAGAGACAGCAGAACTTGGGGCACATGCCTTTATTAGAGTCTCTGCGGAGAGTAGTTTGGGATTCCTTGGCTAAGACCAGATCGGTCAGTTCAAACCAAGAGTCGGTGAGAATGCTTATCACAAGTTGGTTGGGGGAGCATATCAGGAACTTACATCTACTTGCAACTCTATGGGCTGTTATCTAATTCATGTGCTTGAGGGAGGGGCTAGTGGCAGTTTAAGGCCCCCCACAGGCTACTTAGCCACAGAAAACGTATGCCAACGCAGCGATATTATATAATCATCAAATGGAGGGAAGCCACCTTCAAACAAGGAACATGCACAATAGACTTACATGAATACGAAATAGACTTTTATTGGGTTAGGCCAGCAGAATTTTGGGGTATATTCGTTATAGTATTGCTGGTATTTGTGTGTATTATATATGCTAGTATTTCTCTAACTAATACACTGTCTGATTCCCATGTGTTCATATACTGACTCTATAATAATATTGCATGTCCTTCACAGGCTGGCAATGTGTCTCATAAATTTTTGTACCTACCATAACACTTAATCTAAGGCTGATCACATTCTTTTCAATTCATAAGCATATATGTTTATAAAATTGTGTATATCAGATAAGACGATTGAACGTTGTTTTGAGGGAAACCATCTTCTACGAAACATCTCTTGCTGTCTTCTTAATACATAGGGCAGTCATTTGAATGGTAAAGTCATTAAACTTGGTTGCTAGTTTTTTTTTTTTTTTAATAACTTGAAATTTATTGAAGAATTTTCAGCTCAAGTTTGACTTTACAGAGCATTTCCTGACAACCTTACCTCATATGCCCCAAGGTAGAAATAATTACTCTTTTAAACTTGTAAAGACATTTCTATAGTAACTTCAACCTTGTATTGCTTAGTTGCTTGTGTATCTGTCTGTCTCTACTCTACTATAAGCTCTTTGAAATCAGGCACCATGTCATATGCATCTTTTTATCTCAATAGGCTAGAAATTCACTGATGACAAGACTTGGCCTGTGGTGCTTACTGTCTTTTACTTACTAGTAAGTAAGGAATAGATGTTTCAATTTTTACTTTCTGTATCACTTTCTCTTCCTAAACTAAGATCATTGAAGAAAATTGTGATTTGTTATCAAGAGCAGAAATATCTGAAATGAGATCAAGATAATAAAATAATAAAAATTTAAAATATATCAAAAGTCTTACCCATCTGCAAATCTGAAAATGTGAGGTTTTAAGATAAAACAGCTACTACTCTTTCTAGAGATGAACTCATAAATGAGAGAAGATGAACAAGACAATCACATATTTGAAAAACATGGTACTAACTATATGTTAAATCTCAACATTTTAATTTATTAACTTTTAGCATTTTTAGAGAGGCAAAATGATAAAATAGAGGATGGCTATATTGTGAGTCTTGATTCTAAAGTGGACTGGCTATATATTATTGGATAAATCAGTCACTTAACCTTTCTGGGCATGAATCAAGTTCTTATCTGTGAGATGGGATTGTTAGATTGTGCATTCTAATTTTATGGTTTCAAGACTCATTATGAATGCAGGAGGATTAAAAAATATGATATTCATTTAAAATGTTTTGTCTAGTATTTATTCTACTCATATATATTATCTTCAAAAGGTTGCATTTTAAACATTTGCAATCACTTTAATACTGTAGCTTAGTTTCTTTTCTTGTTTTTCAATTACTGACCTTTTAAATTATGTAATGTTTTACTTATTTTGATTTGATTTAAAAATACATAAAAGTATAAAGAAAAAAGTATAAATCACTTAGAGTGTTTTCACCAAAAGGAAGAAAACACTTCATATTTTGTTATAGGTCTTTTCAGTATTTTTATTGTACATATTTTAAAAATTGGAATTGTGTTCTATGTAAACATTTTTCTCTTTCTTTCTTTTATTCTTTCTTTTTGATTGTAACATTATCTTTAAAGCATTTTCACTTGTCAGTGATTTGATTTTTTTTTCGGTATGGAAGATCCAGAATTTATTTAACCATTGCCCTGAATTTACTGTTTAATTATTTAGTTATTTTCACATTTTTAGTTTAAAAAAAGCTACTCTAAACATATTTCATTCACATCAAGCCCTGTTTATCAAAGCTGATTATGAAATATAGTAAAGTGTACTTCAAATAGAAAAGACTAAAATTCTATATTCTTAAGTTAGTTTTCTATGCACGAGAAGTCAGCCATCTATTAACTTAAATTTTACTCCTAACTAAGAATTCCTTAATTACTAGTAAAGAAAAAAAACCTGGAAAACCAAATAGCATAAGAGTACCTTTTATGGATCAGGAAGTGTTTTGAGAAATCTTAAATAAGTGATTAGCATGGTTTATGTTCTACTCTTTTAAGAAATTATTAATTGAAGTGGCACAGAGTCAAACTTATAAATCACAATAAACCCACTTATATAGTTTTCTTTCAATAGTATTTAGGCATTGTATTTAATCACTATTATGTTTATATTTCTTAATGATGGATAATGATGGATAGAGTCATTTGTACAAAGTTGCTTTGTGTTCATAATATTTTCTGAAAATGAAGATTTCACTATTTGTATTAAAACACTACACATTTCCAAATATTGTTCTGAAAAAAAAGTGCATCCTGATGAGAAATTTTCTACTACCACATTATTTAAAGAGGCTGAACACTCCAGGGAACTAAGGGCATGGTGCGATGGAAGGGCACAGTTCCAGAAAATCTATCTTTTTATCTTGGCTTTGTAACTCTTTAGCTATTTGATTATAAGTGAGCAAACCTCCTTGTGCTTCCACATAGAGTAAATGAAAGGATTTGAGAGTGTAATCACTCAATTCCCTTTCAGCTCTAAAATTTTATGCATCTCTGATTCTCCTTTCCTAAGATGAGGAAACAGACTGTATCAGAAAAATCTGATTCTGATCTATGATACATTGATTACAGAAATGGCCCCAATTTTCCACCCCTCCCTGATTTGTACCCATTGCCATGTGACTTTGAATTTCTTCCCATTAAAAGGTAGAGTCTATTTCTCTACTCCTAGAATCTGAGTTGGCCTTTGACTTGCTCTGGCTGGTAGAATGTGCAGAGGTGAAGCTGTGCCCAGTTCCGAGCTAGGCCTCAATAGGCCTTGTGAGCTTTCACGCTCCCTGGCTGAACCTTGCCACTGTCTTGAGAATGAGCCTGTTGGTGGATGAGAGATTATGCTGGGCAGTGCTGAGTCAGCCCAGTTGTCACAGCCAAAACTTTAAACCCAGCCAAGACAGCTGGTACCTGACTACAAAAGCATGAGTGAGTCTAGCTGGGACCAGAAGAACCATTCAATCACCAGCAGAATCTAGAACTAAATAATTGCTTATTATTTAAAGCCATTGAATTATGTAGTTGTTTGTTATGTTGTGCAGCATCCTTGTGGCAAATAGATAGCTGGTACATAATCCTTTAGAGCATTGTACCTACCTTGTTTGGCCCTTACTCTTGAGAATTCAGCTAGGGGTGTTATTTTCTTCTACCAATCCAATAGCTTACCTGAAAGTACTTGGTCCTGTGGGCATTGCACATGCAATGTATTTATGATTGATGTCATCATTTCTCCCCCTCTGCATCACACCAGAGCTGCTCCTGATGTATTTCCCATCTTGGTAGATATAGTATCACAGTTCTTCCAGGTTGCCAACTAGAAACAATCCTGGAGACACACTTGATACGCTTTCTCTTCTCCACTGCCTCGCTGCCCCTTTTACTGCTGCTGTCTTAGTTTCAGCCTTAACTCCGTTTCAGAAAAGTTGCATTAAGTTTCTAACTGAGCTCTCTTAATATATAAATTGTCCCATAAGCTAAGCCTGGAGGCTCTGAAAGACAAGAGCCCACGCTAAACTTTCCATAGAGAAAAGAAACGTATCATTTTTGGACACTTGATCAAACTATCAAAAGAATATAAGATCAGCTATATACACCCAAGTCAACAGTTTTGTTGAATCTGCCAAAAAAAAAATCTTTAAAATCTCAGCAATACAGGAAAGAAAAACCAATTGTTACCACATCTAAATAATTTTCTTTGCTGAAACATCATTTCTTTGGGGAAACTTAAATACTTGCTGGAAAATATTAATGAAGGAGTTCATCAATCATGGCACTGAAGTCACTAAAACGCTATTTTTTTTAATGAAAGTTTTTGTTTATCTGTCCGTTGCCTGGCACATATAGACACTCAGCAAATATTTGTTGTTGTTGTTTTTCTGTATTTTAATCATTGGTGCTGTGTGTCTGAATTTCACAAGTGTGGTGGGTGGAATTCCACATTGTTGCATTGAATTCCATACTTAGCTTCTGTAAATATTTTCACATACTGATGTGTGTAATCAGGGCAGAAGATATCTAAACTGACACATGGTTTTTCTTCAGTCAGAACTAGAAACAGTCACTTTATTTTGTGGCTTTATGAAAAGTACACTTCTGTGTGTGAACATCAGCCTCTGTTTTCAAAGATTGGAATAGCTACAAAATGAAAGAGGGTCTGTGGTTGTTAAGACAGATGCTGGGCTTACAGTAAGAGTAAATAGGATTTTGTGGCTGGCACCTAATTTTTGGTGAAGATCAAAAGGATGAAAATAAAATCTACTCACTGCTGAGAAAAGGAATCTGGGGCCTCTTGAATCATCATTAAAGTGTCGACTAGATGCAGCAGTCTTGCTGGGAGAGTCTTCTGGTGCAGGGGTTCCCGAATCTGAAATGCCGTGAGGACAATCTGAAGAGTACCCCAATCAAAACTAAGAGAGTCCTCAGCCAGACCCTTTAGTGGGGCCCAGTCCTCTGTATGCTTTAAAGACTGACCAGATAATTTCAATAACCAGGCATATATGGGCTCCAGTATAGGATAAGGTAGCTACAAACTTTTTTTTTTTTTAGGGCAGTGCTAGTTTTCCCAGTGCTAATTTTCTGAAGCCTCTAGATACAATTTTTTGAAGAAAAGAAAGACATTATAGTAAGACTTTTTTGAAAAAGTAGATCAGAAAAAGGAATGGAAGTCAGGTATATTTTTTTCTATCCTGAATATTGAGATTTTTTTTGGTTGAGAAACTATATAGGCCTCTGCCAGTGGAACCTAAAAATGTTGAACTCATAGACACAGCTGAATAGTGGTTACCAGGAGCTGGGGGTAGAGGAAATGGGGAGATGTTGGTCAAGTGTACAAACTTCCAGTTATAAGATGAATAAGTTCTCCAGAAATAGACTCACAGACTTAGAGAAGGAACTTATGGTTACCAGTGGGGAAGAGTGGGGGGGAGGGATAGATTGGGAGTTTGGGATTGACATGTACACACTACTACAATATATTTAAAATAAAATGCCTTTCCATGAAAAAAAAATGAGTAAGTTCTGGAGCTCTAATGTACAGCATGGTGGCTATAGTAAATAATCATGTATTATATACATGAATTTTGCTGAAAGTAGGTCTTAAGTGTCCTCACCACACACAAAAATAGGGCAACTATGTGAGTTGATGGATATGTTAATTAGCTTGATAGTGGTAATCATTTCATAGTGTATACGTATATCAAATTATCATGTTGTAGACCTTAAATATATGCAATTTTTATTTGTCAACCCTACCTCAATAGAACTGGAAGAAAAACATTAAAAAAAAAGCTAAGCAGAAAAAAAAGAAACTATACAGGTCTCTTCTTATGATGAATTTTTGTTATAAACCTTAATACTGACATTTCTCTATTTAACCAGAGGACGAATCATTTATTTTGGGTGATTATAATTCTAATTTCCTTTATTGTGCCACCTGAGCATCTTATGATAGGGGATATTGTGCAAATGCCTTAAAAAATAGTATGCTTATCGATTCATAAGGCTTATTTGCAATGTCACCTTGTTTACTTTGTACTGAAAGTTAAAAACTCTTTTTATAGCCAGTAGGCTATCAGCTGTGACAGTTGACTGCAAAAAGGGAGAACTCCTGAAAGAGAGGGAAGATATGAAGCCTTTCTGGGAAAAGTTGGTCTCAAAACAAGTTCTAAAAACTGAATAATTTCTCTAGGGACAGAGGGTTGAATTTTGTCAAAACATTGGCTGCCTTCATTACAAAAAAAAAAAAAAAAAATCAACTGCCAAAGTTTTAGCTAAAACCACTGAGAACTGTCAAGAATCAACCAGATGGCAGCCTACCTGCCTGATGAAGCTGAAAAATTAAAACAACGTGTGAATGGGAACACACGAAAAAGAAGCAGCTCTTCAATTTGACTGTTTTCTACTTGGAGCACTTTTTAAAGGAGCAAATATATGCAAGGCCACAGACCAAGTTTAATGCATCTTTTTTTAAAAAATTAATTGATTATTTTTATTTATTTTTGGCTGCATTGGGTCTTAGTTGCTGTGCACAGGCTTTCTCTAGTTCTGGCGAGCGGGTGCTACTCTTCGTTGTGGTGCGCGGCCTTCTCATTGCGTTGGCTTCTCTTGTTGCGGTGCACAGGCTCTAGGCGCACGGGCTCAGTAGTTGTGGCACACAGGCTTAGTTGTTCCGCGTCACGTGGGATTGTCCCGGACCAGGGCTCGAACCCGTGTCTGCTGCACTGGCAGGCAGATTCTTAACCACTGTGCCACCAGGGAAGCCCTAATGCATCTTCTAATGATGTTTTGAACCAAGAATAAATTCCCAAAAGATAATCCAGTGCATAAGTCAAGAATAAAAGACAGAGATTAATCATGGGTGCGAAATAAAATGGAGTTTCAGTTATTCAGCAAATGTTTCTCTACTGACAAGTTACTTTGTTCCACACTGACAGGTGTGAAACACTATACGTTTGCTATTATGATTGATCTAGGATAGTTTCTTGGTCCTTTGAAATTTGTTTTTATTCATTTAGTTAACAGATTTGAATATCCACAGTGTGCTAGGTGCTAGGGACACAAGAAGAGATCATTTCTTGCCCTCATCAACCTTTTGGTTTAGATCATGATCATCAAACTGTGGCTACATCTGGCCTGTCACCTGTTTTGGTAAATAAAGTTTTATTGAGACACAGACACATTCATATGTTTACATATTGATCAGGACTGCTTTCACGTTACAATGGCAGAGTGAGTAGTGGTGACAGAGGGGCTGTATGGTCCTTGCCTAAAATACTTACTATCTGACTTTCTCAGAAAATGTTTGCTGACCCAGGACTAGGTTCTTTCTAAAGCAGTAAATCTAGGATGGGGAAAGTAAAGACAAGACACAAAAACACCAGGACTGTATATTTTTTAAAAATCACTGTGCCATACTTATAGTACATAGGTACTAAAAAAGTTTTTAATTGGATAAGAAATATCTTTTCCTGGCTAGCTCGAATAGTTATAACAGCATGTTAACAAGTCCAAGACCATATTATTGATCCTCGTAAGGGACGGTTACCTTTCCTCTAGGTATTACCATCTAGACTATGAACACAGACTTAACTATCAAGGCCAGTGAACTGTGCTGCACGTTAACGGTGCTGGTGATAAGGGTGAGAGGTTGAAAGCGTGTGACTTAATCAATGCAAAATTTCCAACATGGCAGAACAAATAACTTAAAGCATATCCCTTTCCAGTGATGGGCTTATAGTGTCTTTGCAGGTTAAACTGAGAAAGAAGTGTTGAGGAAAAGTAATGGCAGATGGAAAAGAGACTGCGACCAGTCTTAGCGCTTCTAAGACAGGCTTTCTGCTCAGTGGGAGTGGCTGATGTCACAGTCAGATCACTATCCCCTTGGAAGATACTTTAGTTGGGAAATCAAGATTCCCATTTTGTAAGACAAAATTAAGGGACCGGGGCATAGTGCTGCCTCTGTATCACTAAACTGCTAGTTTAAGAATCTCCAGTATTGCCCCTGTAACCTTGAACCACATGGAGAAAGCCTGCTTCTAATTTTGGGCTGTAACGTAGAAGGGTCACCAGGGAGGATGTGGACATTACTGAATTTCTTGTCTGCCTACGAAGGTGAATCCATCACCAACTCCATGCTGCCATGACTGTGCATCTATTGAAGCCTGACAACCCTGCAAGGGTACAGAGGAAGCGACTAGCTTTTCACTGCATTGCTCTACTAGAGGAGGAGGAACACTGGGGTTCTCCCAGCTCTAGGAAATCGGGGCTAAAGATATTCCTGACTTCCTTATGTCACTGATGGAGGCTAAGCTTACTGTATATGCAAAATGCCTGGGGTGGGATAAGGAGGGTGGGAGGGAGGGAGACTCAAGAAGGAAGAGATATGGGGATATATGTATATGTAGAGCTGATACACTTTGTTATAAAGCAGAAACTAACACACCTTTGTAAAGCAATTATACTCCAATAAAGATGTTAAAAAAAAAAAAAAGCCTAACAATTGATTTTAAAGTGGCTTGGATAAATGACCTCAATGCAATGCTTTGGGTTGGGAGAGAAAGTGAGATAATGAACAATTCAACTTCACTGAATCATCAAAGAATGCAAGATCTCATTTTCTTCAATTAAATTAGCTTTACTTTTTCATAATTTGACTTATGATATCAAACTTGGTAAAACATATAAATTGTCTGATTTTTAGTAAATAGGGGTGACCAATTCAAGCAAATGACTTCACTTGATCCAGGAAAAATCTAGTCAATACTCAGTAGAAGCCCTAGAGAGAGAAAGGAATAACATCCCAGCAGAGTAAATTTATTTAAAAAGATCGAGCTTGGTGAATTAGGCAGACTATCTGGTTTCAGGACTTTGGCCTTTAATCTTGGCCTAGTGAATTCCTTGCTGTGTCACTTTAAGTTAGCTTCCTGCCTTTGGTTTGTCTTCAGAGGTTTTTTGTTTTGTTTTTGTTTTTAACAAAATCAAACATCCCGATTGACTAAATGTATTGTATAACTCTCTCCATTTTCTTCTTCTACATAAAAACGGAACTGGAATTTTGGGAAACTCCATTACTTTCCTAGAAAATATCTCCATAGTAAAATCAATACTGCTTAATAGGTAGTTGAAAAGTGCAAATATAAGCTGATGTATATAAGCACTGTTGAACAATAATCAATATAGAGGCTGCAAAGAACAAAGAGCTTTATTTGGGGTCTTAAGAATTGCGATTTGGGAGACACAGGTTTGGATAAAACTGAAAGAGTGTTCCGGGGAAGAGAAAGAGTCAGGAGCTTGTAAAGGCAAAGGCCACAAGGCTGTACCCTGACACAAGAAAGGAAATACTTCTCCTTAAGGGATAGGCTGTTATGAGTTGTTTCAAGTAAGGGGTCTGATAATAGATAGGCTGTCACAAGTTATTTTAGGGTAAGGGTCTGATGAGTATCTTGAGTTTCTGGCTGATGTTCTGGATGTCTTCGTTCGGATAATAAGTGCTCAAAAATTCAGATTCCATCCAGGCTGAGATGTGCATAAGTCACACTTCCTCTATGGCCTCCAGGTTCCTTTTTAGAGAGCTCTCTTAGCAATACCAGCTCTATTTGGATTTTCCTTTCACAATATGAAAAGGTTTTTTTTTTTCTCCTTCCTCTTCTTATAAGCATATTCTTATTGGTGGTTCCCTCTAGTTCTTACGTCCTTCAGCTCCCTGTTCTATCTGGTTGAGCTGATAACTAGGGTGGCCCCAACTTTCCATTCCTCCTAGAATCAGGGGGAAGGATACTTTCTTTGACACTGTTTTCCTTCTTTTATAAAATTGGGATTATTATAATAACTAACTAGGTTTCTCATGAGGCTTAATAACACAATGCAGAAAAACACTTAGCAGAGTGTCTGGCACATAGTAAGTGTTAAATAGATATGAATTATTGTATTTCAAAGTCCAAAATAAAATGTGGCAAACATTTCCCTACCCAAACAGTGATTGTGACTGAGGGGGTGTGTCCCTTGCTGGAAATCAGAGTGTGGGTTTAAGTCTCCATATAGGATTCTAAATATTTAATTCAGGAGAATCCAGCCTATTTTTCTGAGCAGGAATAATTTCTGTTCCTCTGAAGACCCAGATCCTTTGGGTGTGATGGGATGCTTTGTCTTGAGCATCAGGGCTGAACAAAGAGGAAGTAAGGAGCCCTCATCTTCCCAGGAAAAGAGAGTGTGGCTTAGATGTTCTAACCATTCAAGATGGGTTTTACATTATGTCTAGGACCCGGGTAAGAGGCATGATGATAAAGACCTAGAGAGGCTAGATATGGCTTCTGGAATGTGTATGTGTATTGTGAGTCAGAATAGGTATATTGTAAAGGAGTTGTGACGCAGTCTGGGAAGGCAAATTATTCACTTACTGACTGTGATTTGCTTTGATGACAATGGAGTGGTTGCATGAGCAGAACCATCAGGGAGTTTTTTAGAAAAGAGTGAGATCATTGGACTGAGGATATATGGAATGCCCACTGTGCTGTGTGGCACTGTGTGCTTAATGTGGGTTATCTCATGGGAACCTCACAACAACCATATGAGGTGACTATTATTACTCCCGTACACAGATGATAAAAAAGAGGCTACAAGAGGTTAAGCCATTCTTCTGAGATGCATAGCGAGTAAATAGCAGAGCTGGGATTAAAATTCAGTTCTCAGACTCTAAGGTTCATGTTCTTTTATTTTAACTTTTAATTATAAAATACCGTCTTCCTTTAAAATAGGATGTTCAGACAAAAAGACAGAAACACACACAGAGAAAATTCATATACTAAATACCTGGCGTTTTGGGGTTGAGAAATAGCCTTAAAGGAAAAACCAAAAGCTCAGGACACAAGAAATTGAAAACAGAGGCTGAGCCATGTTAACAAAAGTTGGGGTTTGTGAATGGGAAATTGATCTGGGCCACTGTGCCTTCAACCCTTCTTACTGCATCTCACTCACCTCTCATTTAGAGTGATGTGGCTGGAGAAAAGGGAACCCTCTTGCACTGTTGGTAGGAATGTAAACGGATACAGCCACTATGGAGAACAGTATGGAGGTTCCTTACAAAACTAAAAATAGGACTACCATATGACCCAGCAATCCCACTCCTGGGCATATACCCTGAGAAAACCATAATTCAAAAAGACACATGCACCCCAATGTTCATTGCAGCCCTATTTACAATAGCCAGGACATGGAAGCAACCTAAATGTCCATTGACAGACGAATGGATAAAGAAGATGTGGCACATATATACAATGGAATATTACTCAGCCATAAAAAGGAACGAAATTGAGTTATTTGTAATGAGGTGGATGGACCTAGAGTCTGTCATACAGAGTGAAGTAAGTCAGAAAGAGAAAAACAAATACCATATGCTAACGCACATATATGGAATCTAAAAAAACGGTACTGATGAAACTAGTGGTAGGGCAGGAATAAAGATGCAGATGTAGAGACTGGACTTGAGGACATGGCGGGGGGAAGGGGAAGCTGGGACGAAGTGAGAGAGTGGCATGGACATATATACACTACCAAATGTAAAATAGGTAGCTAGTGGGAAGCAGCCACATAGCACAGGGAGATCAGCTTGATGCTTTGTGACCACCTAGAGGGGTGGGATAGGGAGGGTGGGAGAGAGATGCAAGAGGGAGGGGATATGGGGATATATGTATACTTATAGCTGATTCACTTTGTTGTACAGCAGAAACTAACACAACATTGTAAAGCAATTATACTCCAACAAAGATATTAAAAGAAATAAAATAAGTGATGTGGTTGGGAGACAGCATGATGCAGTAGAAAGAGTCCAGACTTCAGTGATGGATAAACTTGGGCTGAAAGTTTTTCAGTTAATTGGTGGCTCTGTGATATTAGGCAAATCACTTAACCTCTCTTAATCTGTCGAATGGGGATAATCGCACATGTAGTTGAAGAGAAAAACTATGCGAATGATCTAGCATAATTATAGTATTCATCATTCATAATCTCAGAAAATCCCTGCTTCTTCACATTGAACTAATCCACCCTCTCCCCCACTTATATTACCTTTTATCCTAGGGAGATAGACTCTGAGATGGAAATTTGCAGGCGGGAGATTTATTTGGGAGTGTTTGCTGGAACAGCACCTATAAAGGGAGGAGGGAAGCTGTACTGGGCAGTGGGAGAAGTTGATCTGTGCTGCATTTGCAGCAGAAGTCCCAGTGGATCCCATCCGGCACTCTGAAGCTGGGACGGCACTTTATGAATGTCCTGAGTTGAGCCTTTGGATGCCTTTTCCTCCAGCCATTGAATGCAGCTGCCTCCGGGACGGGGTATGGCTTTGGGAGAGACACCTCCATTCAGGCCGTTCCCTGAAAGGGACTCTGCTGTGACCTGTCAGCAGGCACCACTGTTGGTGGCCGTAGGAAGTGGGGCTCCGGCAGCACACCACAGCGTCCACTGCGTCTCTGCTGTCCCAGGTTAGCTCATCGTCCACTTGCATCCTTCACTGTCCCTTCACTGCTTCCTTCTCCTACCTCACTCCTTCAGTCCAGGGGACAGAGCATTCATGTTTACTGAGTATCTTTTGTGTACCTGGTACTGTGGTGGTAGGTAGCACTTATATAGTTATATAAGTTATGTAAGGCATATGACATATGCAATCTTATTTAACCCTGTGAGGGAGCAAAATCTGCCACCCCAAAATGTGTCTCGTTGGCCTGAGGTTTCAATTAAGTTGATTATTTTTAAGGAACAGAAGAGTCAGGAAGTCTTTCTTTTTACTTCCCCGTTAGTTGCCTAAGGAATTTAAATGGCGGACCATTCCAGAAAGGGAGCTATCACCACAGTTCACTATGGTATGAACTAGGTATAGTAGACAAGGCGGAGTCTAGCAAATTCTGCTTGTTAAAATTCCTCTCTGTGTCCCACTGTCTCTGCAGGGCCCAGCAAACATTTATTTACCAAACATTTGCTTTTCTATCTTCATGTCAATTGCTTTCCTCCTTTTCGAAGTTCCAAATCACTACTCCCAACATCCTCTGTTGTCTTTAGCTGAAGGTGATATTTAAGGTGAAAGTTTCAGCCATTTTGGTCAGTTATTCAGTTTTCCTGGGCCTCTTCCATGTATATGTGTTATTAAACTTTCGTTTAATTTTCTCCTGTTAATCTGTCTCATGTCAATTTAATTCTTAGACCAGCCAGGAGAACCTAGAAGGGTAGAGGAAAATTTCCTCCTCCCCGACAATCCTCAAAACAGTTCTAAGAAGTAGGAAGAAACTGAAGTTTATAGAGTAACTTGCTAAAGGTAGCAAGAGCCAGGGCCATGTTTCCAATGCCAAGCAGTTTATGGCCAAAGGCCATGGCCCTCCCCCAACACTGCTATATCTCTTCTTTGCCCCCATCATCTCCATTCCATTTACAGTTTCCAATATGTCTATTTCTAGTGTTCCCTCTGCAGATATCTCTAAAATACGCCTTACCACGTAGCTTTTTGAAACTGTGTTTATTTTATTTAAAAATACCTACATCATCCCTTTTAATACACTGTATTTAATTTACAGGGAGTTATACAAGTTAAAGTCTGGTAATCATCAAGGATCTATAAATATTAAGGTGAAGACAAAATAATTTCATTATGTTTGTTGGAAGCTCACTAATTTAATTTAAAATTTTTTCATCAAAAATCCTTACAGTATGATAAAAATATACCTTTAGGTTGGGATCAGTTTTTTTGACCTCACATACTGAGTCATTAAATTCTGTCTTCCCCTAACTTTCAGTAATGGAGTTAAGAGAATCACCTTGGAGAATCACCTCTTGAAAATAATAACAATCAAAGAAGTTCATCTGACTATAATAAATTGTGAATTTTTTCAGAAAATGAGGATAGTAAACTAATGTCAGCTTAGTAACAGATAAAAGGTAATTTTCTCTCCTTGATTTTTTTTCCCTGTGAATTTTCATAGTACTTCCTAACCCCAAACAGATCATCGTTGTTGTTGTTTTAAAGAGGTGTCCAAGGGAGAAAACGTTTCTTGGTCAAATTCTTTCCTTTCAGAACTGTTGACAGTTTAATAAATCTTATAACAATTTCCGGTTCTTTCCTTTCCTCCAAAGAAATCTTTAAGATATCTTTGAAAAACTTTTGTGTGTTAGTCCCACAGATTATCTCTAAAATATATAGCTGTGAATCAAACTTTCAAATCAGTGCCTTCTTTTCCCTACTGTAAATGGTAATGTAATTCTTTAGTATTCTTTGGACACTAAATTTCCAAGTCCCAGACGCTACTGGTTTTTTATACCCACCTATCAAATCAACAAATCCTGCTTATTACAGAGATGCCTCTAGAGAAGGCTGAAAAAAATCTTATTGCTTCTTTGCTCCATGGAAGGAGCTACCTTCTATTTTGTGCAATTCCCTACAAAGAGTAGATTTAAGAAGCAAAACTCACCTTTCAAAGTCAAAATCATGGTGCTTACCAGAGAAATGTGGCAAAGTCCATGGCCAACATGCCACTTCTTCTTCCATTCTAGGAGCAATGGCAGACGTGAATTTTAGTTTCTGACCTAATAGTTGATTTGCTTTTTCACGTAGTTCACTTTTTTTTTTAATTTTTATTTTTTCTTGGAGTATAGTTGATTTGCAATGTTGTGTCAGTTTCAGGTGTACAGCGAAGTGATTCAGTTATACACATACATATATCTATTCTTTTTCAGGTTCTTTTCCCATATGAGTATTAAATAGAGTTCCCTGTGCTATACAGTAGGTCCTTGTTGATTATTTTATATATAGTAGTATGTATATGTTAATCCCAACCTCCTAATTTATCCCTACTCCCTTCCCCTTTGTTCTTCTTTTTTTTTTTTAAACATCTTTATTGGAGTATAATTGCTTTACAATGGTGTGTTAAGTTTCTGCTGTATAACAAAGTGACTCAGCTGTACATACACCTATATCCCCATATCCCCTCCCTCTTGCGTCTCCCTCCCGCCCTCCCTGTCCCACCCCTCGAGGTCCTCATACTTGCAGCTAGACTCCTGGGCAGTCTGTCCCCAGGAGTCTTCTCTGCTAGCGTTTCCTAAAGGTTTACTTCGTGCAGACTGGCCGCCCAGTATTATAGCAATATAACTTTTGGAAATCTCTCTGTTTCTTTCATGCCATGTCCTTCTCCATTCTTTTATTTCATTTAAAACCAATAGTACTTTTTTTTTTTTTAAGTACCCTACTGCTTAAGCATTTTCCATCAGCATCTCAAAAAAGAGAAAGTGTTTTTGAGTTTTGACCACCCTGATTAGTAAAAACATTGAAGCACAAAATGATTTAAAGTTTGTATGCTTTAAAGATCAAGTAATTAAAAAATACCCTTTGTTCTTAGTTTTATGTGTAGGAAAATGTTGAGGTTAATTCACTGACCGTGTGGGATAATTTGACTCTCAATCAGTAAATTTAAAAGATCTTTCATGACATAAAAAAGATCCAGCCCTGCCAAGGACAAATGACTGGCACTGAAATTCCTTTGTTAGCTTAAGTCATTGATATGTAAAACAAAAGAAAATTCTTTGGCAGGAAACAGAAGAATGTCCAGATGGTTTCTATCTATTTTCTCATTGATTGTATAATTAAAATCCCCTTTAATCATCAGAAAAATTGAGATAGAATGCTTGTAATAGAACAGCACTGTGTTTTAAAGAAATACTTCTTCTGTGGTAGGTTCACTAGTAATGAAGCAAGAAAAATTGAGATAGAATATTTGTAATAGAACAGTACTGTGTTTTAAAGAAATACTTCTTCTGTAGTAGGTTCACTAGTAATGAAGTACTGGCAGCAATATTTTGTGAATTTGCCCTGTGCAGAAAAGGTAACCAGATAGTTCACCAGGGGATGTGACTGTCTACTTGTAGCATTATGTTGGTTGTGTCAGATAAGATCAAACACTGATCCATTAAAATGGATATGAATTAGCAATGATCACCTGATTGTCACGTAATATTTTTCCTTACCTGAAGCAGGATTCACACCTTAGGTTAATTAAGAGGTGGATTAGTTTCTTTGTGAGGTTAGTTACTAATAAAAGCACTAATAAACTAGTTAGTAAACTACTTATGATGACTTATGTCATCAACAATTATGGGACGGAATTTATTTACTCAGGGAAATGACCTAATCTTGCTATACTGTATTCTGTGAAATGATGTTTCTGCTGATCAACATGAATGATATTGGTCAACAGAACTACATTCCCTTGTGTTCCTTCTTCATTCTACATCGTTAGGTTGTATATTATTACTCTATACATATAGAATGTGCATATATATGCATGATTTTAGTTGATGGATGACTTTATCTTTTTAGGTTGAGTGACTACTTAGAACTTTGTGGTGACCTTGCATGACATTATATCTATGTCTAGATCCAGATCTAGATCTCTTTGTATCCTTCGTTTATAAATGGTGTCAGTAATGGTTTTAAAGTGGAAAACAAACAAACAAAAGCAAAAATAATAGTGACTGATCTATAATTTCTAGGGTGTTTTATTACTTAGTGGTTATTTTCAAGGTCTTTACTTTGGTCTGAGGAATGAGGCAATATTGTCATGATTTAGGATGCTGATGAGACAAAATACAGGAACATAGGATCTCCTTCCCAGCAGTTCTGAGGAAAGGCTATAGGGGTAAAGTTATGGTGGACCCAGTACTACAGAGAAAGCAGTACTGTTATTCTGGTTGCTGGCTTCAGGAAGAAGGAGTGGAGAAAAATGAGGGTAGGGTTTTGTTTTTTTATGGCTCCTTGCAAGCTCCTCGTGTGGTTTCTGATGGGTAATGACTCACAAAAGGCACAAGAGGGTAGGATAAAAATCATAGGTTCAAATAACTGCTATGCTTATTAAGTACTTACTATAAGCCGTGTGCAGCGCTAAGGACTTCACACGGATGATCTCATTTAACAGCCAGAGATGTATACTGTCATTATCCCCATACCATGCATGAGGAGTAGTTAATTTGGAGGATCTGCAATTCAAATCTGAATAATTTGAATGAGAGGCACGTCTCAGTCATTACATTGTTCTGCCTCAAAGAAGGACTTTGAAACATCTGTATCGATACCAGGGAACATTCCAAGAAGGGAAACTGCTGTCTGCTTCCGTCTGTTGCTTTCCTTTCCTCTCTCTGAGCCTAGGAGCTTCAACAGGGAGTAATGGTCATAGGAAAGATTGGAAAGGGGGTGGACGGCACTCAGGGTTTGCCCTGTAGTGACTCTGCTTGACAGTTGCAAGAATGCCTCAATACCTGCTGTGTATTTCCAAGCCAAGATTTGTTTTTGTGTAGGTTTTGCTTGATTTGGTTGTATGTGACTGTTGTTTTAGCTAATAACTTAGAACTCTGTGGTGATTCTGCAACATGACCTATTTTTTAGCACACTGCTTTATTTAATTTTCCAATAATCCAAGGAGGCAGATATTATTACTATATTTCCTCAATTCATTGCATCCTCCCTTCCCCTCATATTTTAACATCGCTAAGTCAGAATGTCTTTTGGAATTGATGGTATGTACGAATCTAGTTTAGTTGGTGGTACTGTTTTTTCTTTTACTTAGTGGCACATAAAATAATAGCACAGCTTAAAAAAAGATGGTGTTTTGGATGCAATGAGATACAGTATCTCCATTTTTCAGAGGCAACTGTAGAGATTAAATAATTTCTTTTAGGTTACCCAACTGGAGATTGGTTGTGACAGGTAATGGATAGCTGTTGAGAAAATCAGTTTCTTTTTCATCCTGGGCACAGTTGATCTACATTTTCCAACCTCTCTTGCAGTTAAGTTAGGCATGAGACACAATTCTGGACAATGGAACATAGATGGATAACTGGACCCACAGAAACCACTTGATTTTCTCCACTCTTTCTTTTTCCTAGTCAGACAGTTGGACACCAATGTCCAAGGCAACCCTGGGAGCCCCTGTTGAAGACAGCTGAACTTCTGCCAATACAGCTCATGAATGACTGCGTGGAACAGAGCTGCCTTCCCTCCCCCACGTTCTCTAGTCTGCAGACTGGCTTTACATGCATGAGAGAAAAACATATTGTGTTAAAAAACTGAAATTTGGGGATTAATGGAGCCTTGTAAATACGTTTCAAATTATACTTACATAGAAACTTCTCTCATCTTAATGATTTTCTGGTGTCACATTTTCCAGCCTAGTCAGTAAATTTTCTATCCATTCAATGACCTTAGTTACTATATAACTGATTTTGTGTAAATTATCAAATAATAATTTTTATTAAAATTCTTTTGAGGACAGGGTCTGAGGTTTTCTTATTTACCACTGTATTCACAGCTCCCTGGCACAGTATCTAGTGCATGGTAGACACTCAGAAAATATATGCTACTCTAGTTAAAGGGGTAGCATGAGGTAGTGGAATGGATGTTGAATTAAGTGTTAAAATGTGTCCCTAGTATGGAATCTGTAAGTCTCAATTTTCCTTATTTATAAAATAAGAATACTATTATTCCATTTACTTAAAAGGATTCTATGATGATCAAATGAAATAATATATACATGAGTGCTTTGTGAAACTGTAACGTAAGATACTAGTACCACTACTGGAATTAAATGTGTAGAGTTCAGGAGACTGTATTTAAAGCATATATTTTCCCACAACTGTTTGGCTTTAGTACAGACTTTATATTACATATGGGTGATAAAACTGAATCATATGTCTTTTCCCCTTGCAACATGAGGGAAGTTGAACCTCAGTAAAACTTTTGTGCTCATCCTTGCTTAGGTCCCAGAGTCATCCTGTTTTCTGAGCATGTCACAGAGTCACATGGAAATGCATTCAGCAAGTACTTAAAAGAAGGATATAAAGAACAACAGAAGGACCAGAAAAAGTTAAAAACCACATAATGAATAATCTTTTAGATAATTTATTTGAGAAAAACAGAATTCAAGTTTGGAAGTCTTTTTTCTTCCTTTCTGAATGTTGCCGTATCTGCCTTAGAAGGAGCAACACGTTAATAATCAAAAGCAGATTAGTGTCTGAGTAAGTGTCCTTCCCATCAATGTCTGATTTCCCTTCGGTTCTGTGCAAGAAAGGGCTCATTACTTTCATTGGCATAAGCTTCTTATTTTGAAAAGTGCTTGGTTGGAATGTGCCCTGTGGTATTGAGTATTCTTGTTAATGTACCTTGTATATTGGATGTGTTGTCGAGTTTATCTGGACCCTCTCTAAGTGCTAGCAGTGAAATTATCTTGGATTGCTTTCCTTCAAACATGAATCTTTCGTCACTGCTGGATCCGATGTTTTTATTGCCAAATGACAGGACCACATGTGTGGGGTATTTTCAGGCAGCAGTATATGGTGCTGTAGCAAGAGAAGGCAATAAAGCTTTAGGTTTTGGTAATGCACGGAATGGCTTACTCCCTTTTCCAAGAAACAATTCCAGAAACAAAATGTTTTCTCCTGAGCTTAAATGAAAAGCAGATACAACAAAGGCTTTAAACTGAGAAAGAATAGATTCCCTGGCATCAGGTACTGAAGAAATTGCACATTATTTAGACTTCTCAAAAAATTGGCTATGCTTCTTAGCTGGGGGTCCAAAAATTCTCTGGAAATTATTGTCTATGTTAACCATAAAACTACTAAACAGTTTATTATTGTCAAATTCACTTAAAATGAATAACCTTGATCTCTAAGTAATTCCCTTTAGGGAATCTCCTGTGGTAAGAATATATTTTAGAAGTCCATTGTTAAGCATTTCAATAAATCAATATGATTGAGGAAAATTTGATATTCCTATGGAAATTTCCATGCTTTCATTGCTCTTTCCATATTATTAAGATTAGTGATTCCCATGCTAAAGAATCTGGGACTAACATTTTCTCAGTTTAAAGTATAGTTTATGAATACTGATGGAAAGAATGTTACTGTGGAAATTCATTTGTTTTCCTTAGTCTACATTATCTATCTTCTTATTCTCCTAGTTTACCTTAAACTCCTGTCAACCTAAATTAGTTCTGTTATCCAATCATAGCTATAGCCTACATATTTACCATGAGAGGGATGCAGGCCCCAAATATTTGCTTAACCTAGTTTTCTGATGGAGCCTTATAAAAGTTATTGTTGAGATCATATAGAGATGCTATAATACAGATTTTAGTGGTAGGTGAACAACCATCCCTGTTTGCTCAGGACTGAGGAGTTTCCTGGGACGTGGGACAGGTCTCTGAAAACTTGAACAGTCATCCTAGTGTATTAATAATATACATTAAAAATTATATGAAAAATACCTAACTCAATAGCATAACATTAATTATGAAATATATATCCCAAGCAGGTCTTCAGTTTTTGGGGGATTGCCATTAGGATTTAACTAATTCTTTGAAATATTACTTATTTAATTATTGATCATCTTAACAAGGAGATAATTGAATATTTCTGACTTGAAAAAAAATAAAATTTAGTTATTTATAGATATCTATATTTAGCCTAGATTTTACTATGTTAAAAATACAGAATTTGCTGTAAACCTTTTACATTATTTCTTAGTTTTCATTCAATAAAACATAAGAAATTACTGACCAAGAACCTCATTAAGAAATATTTTTTGTTAATTTCTTTTCCAGTTGCTTATTTTCTGTGTTGAGATATTTACTTTTAGAGGTCACTAAACATATTTCTACTTCTTTGTGAGTCTGAGCAGAGTAATTATGAAGTTCCCCATGTACTGTTTTTGCTGAGATTCAGACACTCAGGTTTTACATGTCTGAAAAATAAATCTCTTGTCAACACTCCTTACTCCTTTTTCTTTTCCCAGAGCTCTGGTTTGTGAAACAGGCTTGATGTGTGTTGGCTTTCTCTTATAGATAACTCTGCTCCCTCTCGTGAAATGTTGTAATCCAAAACTCCAAAGAGCTTGAATTATCTCAAATATTGAATATTTTAAGATTTATTTCAGTGAGACATAGCATATGAGACAAAGAATACCTGGCAGATTTCTGGAGACTTTGAGCTTGGAGGAACCATCTTAGAAAAAAAGACTCTCCTTTCTTAAACTTTAATCTGAAGGGCTTTCCTTCTTTCAGAGTTGCAAAGAATCAATTTTAACCTGCAGGAGTAAAGTGGGTCATAATATTGAACATAAAAGGTTACAAAAGCTCATTAATTCACTCTGGTTATAACTGATAGTTGCATTGTATGGGCACACCTGTCTGGTCTGCTTATTCCTGCTGATTGGACATGGAATGACAAATGCGTTGAATGCCCATTTCATTCCTGAAGGTGTGAAAGGAAAATAAAAATGGAGTTGGTATTGCTAAGAGAGCTCTCTAAAATGGAGCCAGGGGGCCACTGAGGAAGTGCGACTTAAGCACATCTCAGCCCAGATGAAATCTGACCTTTGACCACTTACTGTCTTAACGTAGGCATCCAGAACATCTGTCCAAAGTTCCAGAAATGCAAGGTACTTATCAAACGCTTACCCTAAATAACTCATGACAGCCTATTCCTTAAGGACAAGTATTTCTTTTCTTATGTCAGAGTACAGCCTCATGGCTTTCCCTTTATAAACACCTGACTCTTTCTTTTCCCCAGAACATTCTTTCAGTTTTACCCATATCCGTGTCTCCCGAATTGCAATTCTTAAGACTCCAAATAAGACTCTTTATTTGCAGGCTTCTGTGTGTTTTTGTTTTGTTTTGTTTTTGTTTTTTGTGGGTTTCTTTTGTTTGTTTTGGTCAACAGAGAAAGTGAGAGGAAATAGAAGGTCCCCTTCTTTAGGAACTTATGGAAATAGATGTTCTAATATTATATGTCAGGAGATGGCCATATTAAATGATAGAATTAGTTGTAACCACGTTTTCCTTTCTTTTGTAGTTCATGGGCTGTTTTGCCATACTGCACACGATCAAGGCCTCAACTGCCCTCTGTGGTCTTCTTCTCCTCTTCAGTCTTTAACAGTGAGCAGACCCTAATACAAGAAAGGGCAAAGGCAATAAAAATGGAAGAGATATAATTACTTAAAAAAAAAAAAAAAAGGCAAAGAGTTGAACTGCATGCCATACCTAGTGTCAGGTGAAATCCCGCCTTCAGGAAGAACTAGTATCATTTCCTTTGTAGGTCCTATGTAGGATCAATCTCTCAGTATATATATATTTTATAATTATATTTTAATTATATAATTATACTTTAAATATTTTAATGTTATTTAATTATATTTTAAATATTTTAGTTTTTAGTATATTTAATATTTTTAATATTCATATTATATATTTTTCCAATGATAAAAGACAGATTTTAATTATATCACAAATAGCTTTTTTAAAAAAATTGGTGTATAATTGCTTTACAATGTTATGTTAGTTTCTGCTGTACAGCAAAGTGAATCAGCTATATGTATACATATATCCCCTCCCTCTTGGACCTCCCTCTCAGCTGCCCCCATCCCACCCATCTAGGTCACCACAGAGAACTGAGCTGAGCTCCCTGTGCTATACAGCAGGCTCCCACTAGCTATCTGTTTTACACCTGGTAGTGTATTTATGTCAATCCCAATCTCCCAATTTATCCCACCCCCTCCTCCCCCTCTGTGTCCACACATCTGTTCTCTATGTCTGCGTCTCGATTCCTGCCCTTCAAATAGGTTCATCTGTACCATTTTTCTAGATTCCACATATATGCATTAATATATGATATTTGTTTTTCTTTTTCTGACACTTCACTCTATATGACAAACTCTAGACACTGTAAAACTCTTAGAGGAAAACATAGGCAGAACACTGTCATAAATCACAGCAAGATCTTTTTTGACCCACCTCCTAGAGTAATGAAAATAAAACCAAAAATAAACAAATGAGACCTAATTAAACTTAAAAGCTTTTGCACAGCAAGGAAAACCATAAACAAGACAAAAGACAATCCTCAGAATGGGAGAAAATGTTTGCCAACGAAGCAACTGACAAGGGATTAATCTCCAAAATATATAAACAGCTCATGCAGCTCAATATCAAAAAAACAAACAACCCAATCAAAAAATGGGTGGAAGACCTAAATAGACATTTCTCCAAAGAAGACATACAGATGGCCAAGAGGCATATGAAAAGATGCTCAACATCACTAATTCTTAGAGAAATGCAGATCAAAACTACAATGAGGTATCACCTCACAAATAGCTTTTCACGACACTAATTTATACCTACAGATCTGGCTGTAGATATATTCCTTGAGTCTAAAATAGATATAGATAGATAGGTAGAAAGATAGATGGATAGATAAACAGATAGATAGGTAATCTTCTGTAAGGGAATAAAGCTGCATACTAACTCAGCAGTATTTCATGATGCCTTTTCCTACTGCAGTAATTCAGTCGCCTATTCAGGATTTCTACCTGACAGTTGCACAAGAAATGTTACTTGTTTTTGACTTTTTTTTATTATTTATTTTTTAAAATTAATTAATTAATTTATTTTTGGCTGAGTTGGGTCTTCGTTGCTGCGCACGGGGTTTCTCTAGTTGTGGCGAGCGGGCGCGACTCTTTGTTGCGGTGCACGGGGTTCTCATCACGGTGGCTTCTCTTGTTGCAGAGCACAGGCTCTAGGCACGTGGGCTTCAGTAGTTGTGGCGCACAGGCTTAGTTGCTCCGCGGCATGTGGGATCTTCCTGGACCAGGGATGAACCCGTGTCCCCAGCATTGGCAGGCGGATTCTTAACCACTGCGCCACCAGGGAAGTCCCTTGTTTCTGACTTTTGAAGAGTAAATTTGTGTTTCTCTCTTTGGGTAGTAATGGGAAAACCAGGAAATGTGAATTTTAACCCCTAACGACCACCCTTAAGATTTTGCTTCCAGGTCATTCTTTTTTTAATGGTTAATAGTCTTCCTTATAGTCCTAAGCAATGTATAGCAAGCTATCTACATCCTAAGAAATGTAAATCATACATTATCTTTATTCAGAATTAGAACATCTTCTGGGTTTTCCTCTCCAGCAAATTGTTCTTTAACCACATATACTAAATTATTCATTCCCACCTGTCAGCCGTTTCTCAAATGGAGCCATGGAGGAAGTCTGAAGTGGTCAATGGTTAGCTGTTCTCTGGACAGTCATAAATATACAGTATGTGTAGCTAAGTACCCATGAACAAGGGCAGAGTGCCAGAAGTAATTAGGCGTCAGCGCTGTGCAAAAGTAAGCTGAAGGGCTAAAAAGGAAATAAATAAACATGGCATTTCCTTCTGATGGCATCTTTTGTCAGGCATACTGTTTCCAAGGAAAGGGTAATAGTTCTTCACCAGACTTTAATACTGAAGCAAATTAACCATCCTGTACTTGTGGAGCCCAAAGAAAAGTATTCTGAGTCTTTCTCCCTTACTTTGTTTAGATAAATGAATTAGACATGAGAGATCTCTAAGAATCTCTGTCTTTCAGAATTTCTGTTGGGGAAGAAAATCTGAGGAATTTGACATCTTGGTGAAAGGAGAGCTAGTGAGTCCACGAGAGCAATGCTGGAGGAAGTGGGACCTGATAAGTTCTGAGTCTTTCATGTCTTCTCAACTTTTTACTGAGGTTGCAGAAGAACCTGCTGTTCTCTGACAAATAAAAATTGTATGTATTTAGGTTGTACAACATGATTTTTTGAGGTGTACAATGTGATGATTTAATATATGTATACATTGTAAAATAATTGCCACAGTGAAGTCAATTAACACATCCATTAACTCACACAGTTACCATTTGTGTGCGTGTGTGTGTGTGTGTGTGTGTATGTGTGTAGAGTCTTAGCAAATTCCAAATACACAATACAGTATTATTAACTACACTCATCTACGGAATGGGAGAAAATATTTGCAAAACATATATCTGATAAGGGGTTAATATCCAAAATATATAAGGAACTCATACAACTCAAATAGCAAAAACAAAACAAACAAACAAACAAACCCAAATAATTTGATTGAAAAATGGCCAAAGGACCTGTATAGGTATTTTTCAAAGATGACATACAAATGGCCAACTGGTAGATGAAAAGGTGCTCAACATCACTAATTATGAGGAACATGCAAATCAAAACTACAATGAGATATCACCTCACACCTGTTAGAATGGCTATCATCAAGAAGACTAGAGATAACACACGTTGGCGAGGATGTGGAGAAAAGGGAACCCTTGTGAACTATTGGTGGGAATGTAGATTAGCGCAGCCACTATGGAAAACATTATGGAGGGTCCTCCAAAAACTAAAAATAGAACTACCATATGATCCAGCCATTCCACTGCTGGGTACGTATCCAAAGGAAATACTATTCTTTGAACTTGCCAGGGTCCCACGCTAAGCCTCAGAGACTTTGCATTTGCTGTCCTCTCAGCCAGGAATGCGCCTTCTCCAAATCTCAGAGTGGATCTTTCACCCTCTTCATTCCAGTCTCAGCTCAAGTGTCTTCTCAGGGAGGCCTTGCCTTGTAGACCACACTATCTGCTTTACTATTTCCACTAGAACACTTATGACAGAGAGTCTGAGACTGCACAGCTGTATTCACTCACTCATTTAGTATCTGTCTCAGCCCCTAGGATGTAAGTTCCACGTGGGCTGGAGGTTTGTCAAGCTTATGACTGCACCCCCAGCCATATATACTTCAGGTGCTTGATAAATGCTTGTTGGTGAATGAGTGAGTGAATTTAGGGTAAAATAGAAAATGTCATACATTAGCTCTTTTACCATAAGGAGGAAATACTAATTTTTCAAGTAAGAAGCACAAAGAATCTGTTTCTGGCTTTAACATATGCCAAGATCAGGTGAGAAATTGTAAATTACTTATAATAGACACTAGATGGTGAGTTGTATTGGAACAAAGGTCCGACTGGGAAAAAAAATAACTCTTAAGATCTGAATCAGAAGAATATCCTGGATATGCTTCCTCTGCAGGCAATCAACATCAGCATCATCCCCCCAGGAACACATGCTTTTTGACCAGTGAAACTGTGCCTGCCTCTCTTCTGACGATACCTACAGGCAGCAAGGAAGAAGCAGGTGGTGACTGCAAATGAGAAGGAGCATGAGAAAGGGTGTAAAGATTATGGGGCCATATTGGCTCTAAGTCTCTTCCCAGCCTCATTTTAGTTAATCACCCAAGAGCATATGGCACTGATCACTCACTACTTCTTGAAAATATTCCTCCCTCTTGCCTTCTATGAAGATAGTTTCCTGATGTTTGTCTACTGCCCTGTTATCTTAACCAGCTCCTCTTCCTTCGTCTACCCCTTAAAAATTGGTGTTCACTAGAATTCTGCCCTCTGTCCTCTTCTCATTCAAATCCTGCCTAATAGCTTCCCCTGTCATCTTCATGCTGATGATAATTCCTTAACATATGCCTCTAGCATCAACATTTCTTTCGGTTCCCAGGCTCGAATTTCCAACTGTTACTTGATATCTTTGCATAGATTTTCCTTTTGGTACCTCAAGATTATGATGTGTCAAACCAAATATGTTATAGCGTTTCTTCTACTTTTCTCATTTTATTGGGCTGGCCAAAAAGTTCGTTCAGTTTTCCTATAACATGTTATGGATATTTTCTAGTCAACTCAGGAGCTATCTACTTCTTATCCCACATCTCACTTGCTGTCTTTTGTTTTTCTCCTCATCTTTTTCTCCATCACTCTGAAGCTTAGACTTTCATCATTTCCTATGTTGACTAATATAGTAACCAACATGGCTTCTGATATCATCATTTCCCTTTCCTGCAAACTCCTTGCTTTTTTTTTTTTTTTTCCCCAGAAGAGATTTCCAATTTCTTTATGAAGGTGTAGAAATTCTCCTGAAATCTGGTCCCAAATATCTTTCTAGCTTCACGTACTCATAGTCTCAACACACCCAGCCACACTAGATCGTTTGTGCCCCTGGGGTGTCCCCGGGTCTGTCTCCTCTGTGCCTTTAAGCACACCCTGGTCTCAGTTTATGTGCCTTTCCTTGATTCTTTACATATAAAAAAATCCCATTCACTCTTTGAGATGCTGTTTAAACGTCTACTATGAAGCCTCCCTTTGCACTTTGAGAGCTCATGTCTCTCCATTTATTTAATTCTACCTTGTGTTAGGATGGCTTTCTCCCTCACTAGACTGCAGTCCCCATTCAGATCAGCTGTCTGACCTGTCTTTCTGATTCCCTTCTTAGCATCTTCTAGTATAGTGTCTTGACTATAGTAGACATTCAATAAATATTCCTTAAAATGACCTCTGTTGTATGTCTTGGGCTCATAGTAAAGTGCCCATTCTAAGTGATGGCTGATAAACTATTGAAGATTCATTGTCTCTTATTTGTAGGATGCCATTCATAAGCTCTTCATGTTTGGCAAAGTGGTTAAGACGTGGGCTATAGAATGAAGCAGATGTGGGGTTGAGTCCTGGCTTTGCCATATACTAGTTCTGAAGCCTTGGGCAAATTACTAACCTCTTGTAAGCTTCAATTTATTTACATACAAATGGGGCATAATAATATTAGATAAGAATATCTAATGTAGGGTGGTTGTTAGGACTGATGAAATACTAATATAAAGTACTTAGCACAGTGTCTAGCACATAGTAGGTTTTCAATAAAAACGACTTATTATTTCAAGCTTCTAAATAGTTATGTCCAGTCCAAAGATATCTTCATATCAAATGTTAGCTGGAGAGCACACTTCCCGTGTAACTCCTTTATGTCTTCGGAAATAGAATAGATGTGTCTCATGATGCAACGTCTTTGATGGTATAATTTCTTGATATGCTTCTTGTCATTCTTGTCTTTTGTCTATGCTCTTTTGAAAAAGCAAGACAAATAAGTATAAACATTATTCATGGCGTAAACAATGCTCATCAATGATATGAAAACAAAACAATTGTAACCTGATGTGGATTACAAAGATAGCACACTGGAGTCACCAAGATTGTCCTTTTTACTTTCCTTTTGAACAGCCATTTAAAGCTAAATTAATTTAGATTGCTGAAATATAATCTTGGCTACAGTTTCTGGCATCTTAAAGCCAAAAGTAAAATTGCAGTTTAATTGGCTTCCCTGACTTTGGCAATAAATAGTATAATAGATTTTACTTAGGAAATTTTGACATTTCCAAAAGAATCATGATTTTTTTTTAACAGTCTCTGAAAGACTTTATTTAAACCTAGGAAGAAAGAGAGGGAGAGAAAGAGGGAGAGAGAGAGAGAGAAGGAATCATGAGAGAAGTATATATTCTGGCTCTGGACAAGTATAATTTTTGGACAAGAAATTGGGCTGAGGTGGTGTTTGTAAGGCAGTTTAAGCTTCATGAAAGAAAACTGGCATTACAAACACAGAGTTATTATCTGCATATGTGTTTATGTGGCATCTATCTATATGCTGTAAAAGAATTTAGAAAGAGATATTAAATTGATGTTATTGAACATGAAGGTTATCAGGTTAGCACTCCAAGGAACACTGTATCCTGGAGTCTCTAAGGAATCCCCAGAGTTGTCTAGCCAAGTCCTCTCCTCTGCCCAGAAATATACTTAAGGTCTACAAGGAAATGGCTTCTCTGGGTTCATCTAAAGGCTTTCCACAGGTAAAATCTGTTGGTTGATCTCAATGTGTAATAATCTTTCCTGGGAAAAATGCTTCCATTTCCTGAAAATCTAGTCATCATTGGTGTGAGGCTACTATTTTTGTGCCTCTCTTATCTGAACACAACTGTCTTATTTGCACGTGCACTTAAAAATTGCTATTAAAAGACTTTAAAATAAAGAATGTTACAAGAGACAAGGAAGGACACTACATAATGATCAAGGGATCAATCCAAGAAGAAGCTATAACAATTATAAATATATATGCACCCAACATAGGAGCACCTCAATACATAAGGCAACTGCTAACAGCTATAAAAGAGGAAATTGACAGTAACACAATCATAGTGGGGGACTTTAACACCTCACTTACACCAATGGACAGATCATCCAAAATGAAAATAAATAAGGAAACAGAAGCTTTAAATGACACAATAGACCAGATAGATTTAATTGATATATATAGGACATTCCATCCAAAAACAGCAGATTACACGTTCTTCTCAAGTGCGCACGGAACGTTCTCCAGGATAGATCACATCTTGGGTCACAAATCAAGCCTCAGTAAATTTAAGAAAATTGAAATCATATCAAGCATCTTTTCTGACCACAACGCTATGAGATTAGAAATGAATTACAGGGAAAAAAACGTAAAAAAGACAAACACATGGAGGCTAAACAATACGTTACTAAATAACCAAGAGATCACTGAAAAAATCAAAGAGGAAATAAAAAAATACCTAGGGACAAATGACAATGAAAACACGACGACCCAAAACCTATGGGATGCAGCGAAAGCAGTTCTAAGAGGGAAGTTTATAGCTATAAAAGCCTACCTAAAGAAACAAGAAAAATCTCAAGTAAACAATCTAACCTTACACCTAAAGAAACTAGAGAAAGAAGAACAAACAAAACCCAAAGTTAGCAGAAGGAAAGAAATCATAAAGATCAGAGCAGAAATAAATGAAATAGAAACAAAGAAAACAATAGCAAAGATCAATAAAACTAAAAGTTGGTTCTTTGAGAAGATAAACAAAATTGATAAGCCATTAGCCAGACTCATCAAGAAAAAGAGGGAGAGGACTCAAATCAATAAAATCAGAAATGAAAAAGGAGAAGTTACAACAGACACCGCAGAAATACAAAGCATCCTAAGAGACTACTACAAGCAACTTTATGCCAATAAAATGGACAACCTGGAAGAAATGGACAAATTCTTAGAAAGGTATAACCTTCCAAGACTGAACCAGGAAGAAACAGAAAATATGAACAGACCAATCACAAGTAATGAAATTGAAACTGCGATTAAAAATCTTCCAACAAACAAAAGTCCAGGACCAGATGGCTTCACAGGTGAATTCTATCAAACATTTAGAGAAGAGCTAACACCCATCCTTCTCAAACTCTTCCAAAAAATTGCAGAGGAAGGAACACTCCCAAACTCATTCTATGAGGCCACCATCACCCTGATACGAAAACCAGACAAAGACACTACAAAAAAAGAAAATTACAGACCAATATCACTGATGAATATAGATGCAAAAATCCTCAACAAAATACTAGCAAACAGAATCCAACAACACATTAAAAGACTCATACACCATGATCAAGTGGGATTTATCCCAGGGATGCAAGGATTCTTCAATATACGCAAATCAATCAATGTGATACACCATATTAACAAATTGAAGAATAAAAACCATATGATCATCTCAATAGATGCAGAAAAAGCTTTTGACAAAATTCAACACCCATTTCTGATAAAAACTCTCCAGAAAGTGGGCATAGAGGGAACCTACCTCAACATAATAAAGGCCATATATGACAAACCCACAGCAAACATCATTCTCAATGGTGAAAAACTGAAAGTATTTCCTCTAAGATCAGGAACGAGACAAGGATGTCCACTCTCACCACTATTATTCAACATAGTTCTGGAAGTCCTAGCCATGGCAATCAGAGAAGAAAAAGAAAGAAAAGGAATACAAATTGGAAAAGAAGAAGTAAAACTGTCACTCTTTGCGGATGACATGATACTATACATAGAGAATCCTAAAACTGCCACCAGAAAACTGCTAGAGCTAATTAATGAATATGGTAACGTTGCAGGATACAAAATTAAGTGCACAGAAATCTCTTGCATTCCTATACACTAATGATGAAAAATCTGAAAGAGCAATTATGGAAACACTCCCATTTACCATTGCAACAAAAAGAATAAAATACCTAGGAATAAACCTACCTAGGGAGACAAAAGACCTGTATGCAGAAAACTATAAGGCACTGATGAAAGAAATTAAAGATGATACCAACAGATGGAGAGATATACCATGTTCTTGGATTGGAAGAATCAACATTGTGAAAAATGAGTATACTACCCAAAGCAATCTACAGATTCAATGCAATCCCTATCAAATTACCAATGGCATTTTTTACGGAGCTAGAACAAATCATCTTAAAATTTGTATGGAGACACAAAAGACCCCGAATAGTCAAAGCAGTCTTGAGGCAAAAGAATGGAGCTGGAGGAATCAGACTCCCTGACGTCAGACTATACTACAAAGCTACAGTAATCAAGACAATATGGTACTGACACCAAAACAGAAACATAGATCAATGGAACAAGATAGAAAGCCCAGAGATAAACCCACGCACCTATGGTCAACTAATCTATGACAAAGGAGGCAAAGATATACAATGGAGAAAAGACAGTCTCTTCAATAAGTGGTGCTGGGAAAACTGGACAGCTACATGTAAAAGAATGAAATTAGAATACTCCCTAACACCATACACAAAAATAAACTCAAAATGGATTAGAGACCTAAATATAAGACTGGACACTATAAAACTCTTAGAGGAAAACATAGGAAGAACACTCTTTGACATAAATCACAGCAAGATCTTTTTTGATCCACCTCCTAGAGTAATGGAAATAAAAACAAAAATCAACAAATGGGACCTAATGAAACTTCAAAGCTTTTGCACAGCAAAGGAAACCATAAACAAGACGAAAAGACAACCCTCAGAATGGGAGAAAATATTTGCAAACGAATCAACGGACAAAGGATTAATCTCCAAAATATATAAACAGCTCATTCAGCTCAATATTAAAGAAACAAACACCCCAATCCAAAAATGGGCAGAAGACCTAAATAGACATTTCTCCAAAGAAGACATACAGACGGCCACGAAGCACATGAAAAGATGCTCAACATCACTAATTATTAGAGAAATGCAAATCAAAACTACAATGAGGGATCACCTCACTCCTGTTAGAATGGGCATCATCAGAAAATCTACAAACAACAAATGCTGGAGAGGGTGTGGAGAAAAGGGAACCCTCTTGCACTGTTGGTGGGAATGTAAATTGATACAGCCACTATGGAGAACAATATGGAGGTTCCTTAAAAAACTAAAAATAGAATTACCATATGACCCTGCAATCCCACTACTGGGCATATACCCAGAGAAAACCGTAACTCAAAAAGACACATGCACCCAAATGTTCATTGCAGCACTATTTACAATAGCCAGGTCATGGAAGCAACCTAAATGCCCATCAACAGACGAATGGATAAAGAAGATGTGGTACATATATACAATGGAATATTACTCAGCCATAAAAAGGAACGAAATTGAGTCATTTGTTGAGACGTGGGTGGATCTAGAGACTGTCATACAGAGTGAAGTAAGTCAGAAAGAGAAAAACAAATATCGTATATTAATGCATGTATGTGGAACCTAGAAAAATGGTACAGATGAGCCAGTTTGCAGGGCAGAAGTTGAGACACAGATGTAGAGAATGGACATATGGCCACCAAGGGGGGAACACTGAGGTGGGGTGGGGATGGTGGTGTGCTGAATTGGGCGATTGGGATTGACATGTATACACTGATGTGTATAAAATTGATGCCTAATAAGAACCTGCAGTATAAAAAAACAAACAAACAAAACAACTAATACTAAACTTTCATTGGGTTATTTGTATGGAAATATGTTAATATAAATGTTTCAGACATTACATGAAATTTCTAAAAATCTAAAAAAAAAAAAATCATGATTTTCAACTTCAAGTCATTGCAATTTAACAAATGTTGCAGTGCTTACTACATGCAAGGCACTGTGCTAGCTGGTTAACTTCCCTCCTCCCCTACTCTCAGTGTTGTCAGACATGTGTCAGACATGGTCCTTTTAAAAATCCATGGTTGCTTTTCACTTGCCTCTCAGAGAGTATTAAAGATATGAATCGTGAAAAAAAAAAAAAAAGAAGACACTGATTTTCTGAGACAAACCTCTTGTACAAAATAAATTGAGAGATAATAAATCTCTATATAAAAATGATTGTACACACACACACTTATATGCCCACAAACACATATTTACCTTTCATTTTAAACAAATCACTAGGAAAATAAGGGTTGAAGGAAAAGTTCCTTGCTCCTTTACAAGGTAGGCAAATCAACATAGGGTAAAAATAATACCCCAAGTCACCTAATCTATTTTGGAATAGTAAAACCAAAAGAGATGAAGAATCAGTTTTATCTTGGGGAAGTTGTTTCTGATTTTAAAATGTAAGCACAATACACATGATGATAAAATGGACTTCTCAACTCAGAATAAATGAACTTTTATGAGTGTACATAACTCTAAAGTAATGATAATGAAGTAATTCAAATAAAGGGAAGGTTGGTGTGTGAGATGTCTCCAAAATTTTTCATAATATTTGGTTTTCCCTTTACTTAGGACTTCTTTTAAACAAGGCGAAAACTTAAGGTTTTCTGGCCTGTTTTGGACAAGTTGTTATGAATTTTAGCATCTCATCTTTAAATCTCTATTCTTGAACTCCAAATGTTTCCCTCGATTACAGTGTACAGTAATAAACAACTGCTACTCTCTGCTTGTTCCCACCCACTTGTACAAGTAAGTCTGTAGTATTTCAGGACCTCTGATTTGGTTTTCAAGAGGCTTTTTCTTGTCACTGGCTCTCCTCCATTTCTGCTGACCCAGGCTTCCAAGAGTGTGAGGGATAATGGGATACACTCTCCGAAGAGTTTGATGCCTCTCTTTTTATTTGTTTTGCTCATCACTGTATTAAAAACATAAAATTCTAACTGAGTAAATTTGAAGATCGAATTGGCTTTATTCAATGATTTATGAATCGGGCAGCATCCCATTGAGCAAGTAGAAAGGAGCTCTGCGGAGCTGTAAAAAATGCAAGAAGTTTACAGGCAGGAGGGGGCAGAAAAGGGAAGTTTCTAGCTAAGAGTGGATTGTTTCAGGCAGGGTCACCTTCCTTTTGGGGGAAGGTGGGGGGTCACCCCTCTAGTGCTGACCAGGTAATTCCAGATCTATTGGTGAAAGGTCCCATTCCTGAGAGAGGCTGAAACTGCAATTAGGTTAGCTATTAAGTCTTGGTTTGCTGACGTGGGACTTAGCACAAGTGACTCCATTTGGGGTTTGTTGTTTCTTTACTAACAACTGTATCTCATTCCTAGCTCTTAACCCCAGTACCTAGATACTTGCTGGTGAATGGATGACCAGACCAGTGAATTCAGAATTTCAGAGAAGTTCTTTATAATGAGAGACAGGCAGAGAAATGGCAGTTCTACCACCCAGTAAGTTTTGAACTCTTGCAGGTCTGATGCCCAAATCAAGTGTGGGAACGTGAACAGTGAGACTGAGTGAAAACACAGCAGTTCTTTGTGTTTCTGTTAGAGAAACACTGGTGGGAGACAGAGGACAAAGGAAGGAGACACAGGACTGGAGTGACCTCAGCTGGGGGCGGGGTTTCACAGTGTTGGGTGCTGCAGAGAGGTAGTCAGCAGGAGCAGGGGCTGTGTACATCATCAGAGGCATTTTTTATTTTATTTTATTGTTTTTATTGACGTATAGTTGATTTACAATCTTGTGCCAATCTGCTGTATGGCAAAGTGACTCAGTTATACACATATAGACATTCTTTTTTTATATTCTTTTCCATTACAGTTTATCACAAGATATTGACTCTAGTTCCCTGTGCTGTAGAGTAGGACCTTGTTGTTTATCCCTCCTATATATAATAGTTTACATCTGCTAATGCCACACTCCCAGCCCTTCCCTCTCCCACCCCCCTCCTCCTTGGCAACCACAAGTCTGCTCTCTATGTCTGTGAGTCTGTTGCTGTTTCATAGATAGGTTCATTTGTGCCATACTTTAGATTCCACATGTAAGTGGTATCACATGGTATTTGTCTTTCTCTTTCTGACTTACTTCACTTAATAATCTCTAGTTGTATCCATGTTGCTGCAGTCATCAAAGGCATTTTAGAAGAGGCTCTGCTTGCCATAGCTTCTGGCAGCGTTGCTTCCTACAGTGGAAAGAAGAATGTTGTTGATGGGAATTCCCAAAGTTAGGCTAAAGTGGGGGTGAAGTAACTTTTCTAGGTGAAGAGGTGATCTTTTTTTTTTTTTTTTGATTTGTATGTGTGTGTTTTATTATATATTAGTCTCTTAAATCAAATAGAAGACAAAAAGTGGAGCTACAAACCAAAGTTACAACAGTACTAGCTTTTCTCGTCGCCCGTCTGTCTACTTTTACCAGAGGTCTTTATTTCTTCATAAGGCTTTGAGCTACTGTCCAGGGTCCTTGACTCCAACCTGAAGAACTCCCTGTGGCAGGCGGGTCTGGTGGTTAAGAACTCTCTCAACTCTTGATTAACTGGGAATGTCTTGATTTCTCCCTCATTTTCGAAGGAAAGTTTTGCTAGATATAGGATTCTTGGTTGACGGTTTCTTTCCTTCAACACTTCAAGTACATTGAGTCATGCCATCTGGCCTCCGAGGCTCCTGATGAGAAATCTGCTCAATGACCTTCCTGGCAAACCTTCTCTCAGCTTCATAGACTTTCATAATGTACCGTATCATGTCTTATGCAACAGAAAATTTTGTATAGTATCGTGAAGTCTGTTAAGTTGTAACGTTATTTTGAGACCAGAATTTAAGGAAAAGGAATTGAACATTTCAAGTGTAGACATTATGAGGTCTCTAAAATTATTACACATTTTCAAACTAGAAATAAAAAGGCCACTGAAGTATCCTGCAGATTTTTATTCATAACAAAGTGAATACCAATATCTAATAACACACGTAAAGAAAAATTTCTTTGGGATCCTTTTTCCTAAGTGTAAAGGGGCCTGGAACTCAAAAAGTGAGAAAACCACTGTGGTGTATCCCCAGCGGTGATGGGTCCATTTCTTGCTCTGACCTCAGAGTGCACCATTGTGATGTACTTCACAAAGCCCTATGAAAGAGAAAGGTGGGCCCAGGTTTTTGGTCCTTAGAGCCCAGGAAGCTGCTTTTGGTGACCTGACGGCCTTGGACCTACAGTTAGCTTGTGTTTTCCTTGTTTCTGCCATTTTGTTGATTTTCGTTTCTCTTTTCTCTACTCTTTTTTATTTGTGTCATTGTTCTTTCTACAGTTAGCATAGTGAGTATTGTTGGTATAGTTGATACTTGATTAGCATAGTTAGTGTAGTTAGTACTAGTTAGCGCTGTTGGTACAGTTAGCGTAGTTAGTGTTGTTAGTAGAGACAGCATACTTAGCCCTGTTAGTACAGTTAGCATTGTTAGTTAGCGTAGTTAGCGTTGCTAGGTAGTGCTGTCAGTCAGTGTAGTTAGCAGATCACCATGATGCAGGGCCTCACAGCCAAATCTGCTGGCAAGAAGGCTCATATTGATGACTTCGAGATCCTCCACACCATTGGTGAAGGCACCTTCGGTAAAGTGAAGTTGGCCCGGCACATTCTGACCGGGACACAGGTGGCTGTGAAGGTCATAAAGAAAAGGCGTCAGAGCTTCTCAAGTGTCCAGGCACTTTTCCGGGAAGTGTGCAGTCTGAAGGCTCTGAATCACCCCAATATTGTAAAACTGCTGGGGGTGATTGACACAGAGGAGACTTTTTTCGTGGTGATGGAGTACCTCAGTGGGGGGGACATGTACCGCTATTTGAAGACCCATGGCCGTATGACAGAGGCGGAGGCCCGAGGCCCGTTCCAGCAGCTGGTCTCCGCCCTGCAGCACTGCCACCGGAGGGGCATCGTGCACCGAGACCTGAAGCCACTGAGCCTCCTCTTTGATTCCAACATGAATATCAAACTTACAGACTTTGGCCTCAGCAACAAGTGTGATGACATTGTCCAACTGGACTCGATCTGCGGCACACACCCTTATGCTGCCCCGGAACTCTTCCTGGGGCAGAGCTACAGCGGCCCTGCGGTGGACGTGTGGAGCTTGGGAGTAGTGCTGTACACCATGGTAACTGGGTCCCAGCCCTTTGTGGGAAAAGACTTCCAGGAGCTGCGGAAGCAAATCCTACAAGGGCAATACCCCATCCCACCTTATCTGTCTGTGAAGATAAGGGATCTGTTACAAAAAATGATTGCCCTCAACCCCAGTGACAGAGGCACCTTACCTGACCTCATGAGGCATCCATGGGTCAACATGGGCCAGAAGGAGCCACTCCAGCCACCCTGTGAAAAGGACCTGGAGGAGACAATGGTGAGGACTCCGGGCTTGACTTGCGACCAGATCCAGGACACTGGGACAGGCAGTGTGAGCTCCAAGAAACCCAAGGTGGAGGTCTCCATCATAACTCTGAAGCCCTTCTCTTGCGGGGACCTCTGTGGCAGTGAACTTGAGGCTTCTCCAAGCCCTGTGGTGTCCTCCCTGCAAACCAGGTGGCTCTACCACAGAAAAAATGTGCAGCTGCAGGAAGACCAGCAGGCAGGGCAGAAGACCGGTGAGTCTGCCTGTCCCCCACCCAGCCTGGAGGCGAGGACTGCCACCCCCAGCCCAGCCCCCCAGTGTGGCACTGGGACATCCACCTCCAGCAGCAGCAGCAGGATTGGAGCCCCAGAGGGAAGCAGCTGCCCCCTGGGTGTGTCCAACACTGGAAGGTCCTCCCACGCTGGGCAGCCTGAGAGTGTGTCCTCATCCACTGTCTCTGGCCAGAGCCAGAAAAAGCAAGGGGTGGCTGGGAGAATCTGGAACTTTATTTTGAAACATCTTTGTTGCAAGCTGCCCAGCATGAGGCGTCATAATAAAGTGAGCCCATGTGAACCCCATGGATGACCGAGGCAGGAAGGTCAGGCCGCCGCGCTCCCTGGGGCCCGGTGCAGGGGAAGAGGAGTGTGTTCTCTGCACGGCCTTCAGAAGCATCGTATCCAAGACCCTGGCCAGCTCAGAGGATGGTCCGGAGCAGCCCGGGCGACCGAAAGCGAGGCCACCGTGGCTGCAGGTCTGCCCCTCAACCCCCACCTGGGTGAAACTTGAGAGACTGGACTGTCATTCCTGGGGCACCTCTCCCCTCCCCCGCTCTTCTGTCTTCCGTGTTGGTGGGGGAGGGGGATAGTTCTTGTTCCAAGAACTCCTGGGTTCTTCCAATTCTAGTTAATAAACTTGATGCTCCAGAGAGATGCATCACACGCTGCTTTGCGTCGTCCCTGCACAGAATTGGGGCTGTGCATTTTCCAGTGAGACAAGCGTGCAGCCGTGGAGCGCTTGGAGGTAGTCAGAACAACTAAAGGGAAACATGACCTAAGAGAATTAGCACAGTGGCTCCCAACAGCAACAGCTGCCGCAGTGCAGGGCACAAATGCAGAAAGTGTGTATTCCCTTCCTGCACTACCATTCCCGAACATTTTCAGAAGGGCCGAGGGGAACTTTTGGTCCCTGCGGCCTGTGTTAATTACAACAGAGAGGCCCATTAACAGGATCACAAGGTCCCGTGAACCAGCCTCTGCGCGGTGTGGTAAGGTCCCTGTGCAGCTGAGTTTCATGACTGTCGTGCAGCAATAAAGCAGTCTTTATTGAAAAAAGAAAAAAAAAAAAATTGCTATTAAAGAATGACTAGACTTACTGTAGTGATCATTTCACAATATATACATATTTTGAATCATGTTGTACACCTGAAACTCATATAATGTTATATGGCAATTATATCTCAATAAAAAATAGTAATGTATGTGCATGCAAATAGTTAAAACAGGATAGAGGTGTGCACATGGGAACAGGAAATTTTCCCTTTCCTCACCCTCGTCTTACTCCTCAGAGAAAACTTTTTGATCTCAGGACGCTTTTAGACTCTTAGAAATTATTAAAGACCCCAAAGAGCGTTTGCTAATCTATCAATATTTATCACATTAGGAACTGAGAAAATTATAAAATATTTATTTATTAATTCATTTAAAAATAATAATGATAAACCCATTGCATATTAACAGTAAAAAATACCATTTAAGGAAAAAATAATGAAAAAGATTTTCCATGATAGTGAGAAGAATAGTATTGTTTGTTTTTGTACATCTCTTTAATGTCTGGATTAATACAAGGCAAGAGGATTCTCATCTCTGCTTCTGTGTTCAATCTGTTGTAATATTATTCATCATGTAGCCTCTAGAGAACTCCACTGTACAACGATGTCAAAGTAAGACTGAAAAAGGAAAATAATATTTTGGTATTATCAGGAAAACAGTTTTGACCCGTGGAGCCCCTGAAAAGAGTCTGTGGACTCACTTGGTCCTGGGCTATATTTGGAGAATCGCTTTCTCCAACAAAACTATTTTGGACCATTTCTGGATTTGTCTTTTCTGATTATTAAGTATTAATGTTAAATATTATGCTTACACCTCTAGTTGTTTACTTTTTAGTTAAATTTGTATCTGATCGCTCCCCCTCCTTAAATTGTCTCCTGATGATTGTTAGACACTTCTCCTTCCTTCCAATTACATAAGATGAACACTTTGGTCCCCCTCTCCATTTCTTCTTTTCCTTTCTCTTTTCAAAATCTGCCAACTGTACTAGGACTTTACATGTACCAGTACTTTACATGGTCAAGTTTTATAGCTTGAATTCTTTGCCATTGTTATAAACAGAGCTTTCATGTCATTTCTGTAAATTGAATTTGAAATGGAAACTAATAAGAAGCATTTAAAATATGATGATTATGTAAATATTTGTATGTGTAAAAATCCATGGAAAAAGAAACAGAATCAGAAGAGAGTGGCATTTATGTAGTGGGTGAGAAGCACCATCTCTTTTTTAAAAAAATATTTATTTCTGTATTTGCAATGTTTATGAATGCTTGTAATGTTTATATTCATGTATTACTTGAGTAATTTAAAAATACAAATACATTTTATAAATGGTTAAGAAAAAAATAAAGAAAAAGAAACAGAATCTTACATCCCTAAATCTGTACAGTTTGGAAGAAGATGCTCTAAGCATAAAAGTCAAGCAGGTTGTCTTTCTCAGATGTCTATTGACCCAAACAATGACTTTTTTTTTTTTTTTTTTTTTGGCCACCTGGCTTGTGGGATCCTAATTCCCCAACCAGGGATCAAACCTAGGTTCCCAGCAGTGAAAATGCAGAGTCCTAACCACTGGACTGCCAAGAAATTCCCAAACAATGACATTTTAATATGCTTTCTACTTGGATTGTAAATTTCTTCTACAGTTTTTAATTCTTTTTAAAGTTTCTAAATGCCTTTTGTGGTTTTTGTTTTTTTCAGAAAAAAACTTGTGCCTTAAAAAACTATATTCCTAAGATAATTCAGTTTCTTAATTATGCTGTTTGTTAGATACACCAATATGTGTCCTAGGCCTGCTGTAGAGGCATTATTCTGGGTTCTCTTGGATCTTATTTCTTCCTTTTTTTTTTGGTTTCCTTCTTAATTTAACTGTAGTGTATCTTCAAGTAATGTTTTTTTTCACAGAAAGGGAAATACACCTACTGATTATCTGTAGGTACAAAAATTTTTTTTTTTTTTTTTTTTTTTAGCAATGGGTTTATAGCTACTTTATTTATTTATTTATTTATTTAGGCTGTGTTGGGTCTTCGTTTCGTGCGAGGGCTTTCTCTAGTTGCGGCAAGCGGGGGCCACTCTTCATCGTGGTGCAGGGGGGTTACTCTTCATCGCGGTGCGCGGGCCTCTCACTATCGCGGCCCCTCCCGTTGCGGGGCACAGGCTCCAGACGCGCAGGCTCAGTAGTTGTGGCTCACGGGCACAGTTGCTCCGCGGCATGTGGGATCTTCCCAGACCAGGGCTCGAACCCATGTCCCCTGCATTAGCAGGCAGATTCTCAAACACTGCGCCACCAGGGAAGCCCCAAAAATGTTTTTATAACCTCTTTACAGTTTGATTGAAAATTTGGCTAGGTACAGAATTCTAAGTTGAAAATAATTTCCTGTTTTATCTGTGAAGGCATTGTTTCCTTAGTTTCCAAGAGTCAGTGTGTCTGATGAGAAATGTGATACTAATCTGTTTTTTCTTCCTTGTAGGTAACTTCTTTCTTCCTGTGGATACTTTTTGGTCACTTTGTTTGTCTTGCTCTGCTGAAGTTTTATAAGTATGCGCTTAGGTACGGGTGTGATTTCGTTTATCCTGCTCTGTAGCCAGTGAGACAATTTGAAGACTTCTGTTTTTGGTTCTGACAAGTTTTATTCTATTATTTCTTTTATTATTTCTTTCTCTTGATTTTATGTTTGTCTCTGGAACTCTTATTAAGTGGAAATTGGATATCCTTGATTGATTCTCTTTTTGTCATTTTTCTCTCATATTTTAAATAATTACATCTTTTTTCTTTACTTGTGCATTACCTTAACTTTTTCTTCCAGATTTCTAGTGAAAATTTATCTTGGCTATCAGATTATTATTTTCCAAGGGCTCTTGCTTTCTTATTACTCCTTTTTTTTTTTATATATATTACTCCTTTTAAAGCCTTTTCTTTATGTGTTATTAAAACCTTCCTTGATGTCATTGACAACATTAATTAAAAATTCTCTTGATTGGATCTGAATTATTTTTGTTTCTTCTTGGGTCAGTTCTATTTATTCAGCTTGATCCTTTTCCTTGGCTTTGCTGCCCTTCCCCACGTGTCTGATGACCTCGGTTTTCTCTTTATATTTGTGAATGAAGAGTGAGGTTTGACTCATACAGATAAGTGCTTTGCTGTCCACCTGACTTTACTAGCCTGTGTCCTGAATGAGAGAGGTGACTGAGCTCTGTGTAACGTGAACAGCTTGTTGACTGTTGATCTCACTCCAGGCTGTATAGGCTTGGAACAGGAAAGCAAAATTCTCCACCCTAACCCCCCAAGACTTGCCAAAATAATGAGAGCTCTGCTATGTGTCTCCAGCCCCTGACTTGGAAGCCTTAATTCTTTTAAGGCAGATAGCTCAATTTCTTCACAGCATAATTTTCTGCTTCAGCTTGGGTGCATATGACCCTGCTGCACAGGAAGGAGTGGGGCAGTCGCTCAATGCAGGCATACTGCAAACAGTTCTTCAACCCATCACCCTGCAATCTCCTTCTTTCTTCTTACTCTCACTCTCTGTTTATTCCTACTTCTGCTCTCTATCGGCTGTCTGGGTTAGGACGGGGCTGGAAAGAGAGCTCAGCAATGAGGAATTCTTCTATTCCACTGATGTTTTCTCTTGAGGATCCCTAGGCTTGTAATGCAATGTTCCTTAGTGTATTTTTGGCCCCAGTTAAAGAAGGTGGTCATTAGCTTTCCTTTCAGCCTGGTTGAAATAGCGTGTCTGGTCAATTCTCATTTTCTACTTATACCCGGAGAAGACAGTTTTGGAGCCTCATGAGACCAGATGGGCATGTGTAGGCAAGCACATCTAACTGACAAATTAATTGGTGAAGCATCCTGCTGAAGAATTCTTAAATGGTTTGCCCTTTATGATTTCAAACATTATTTGAGGAAACCTGACACCGAGACCTGCAAACTTGGCTCCATTTGAGAGAGGTATGCAGTCCCCTAGAAGTACAGGGGGGCTCCAAAAGCAGTTCTTTGGAACATAAGCTGTGCTTTTGGGCAGAGAGAAAGAATTCTGCATATTAATTAAAATGAAACAAGCTTGATTTAATGAATGCACATACATTTTTACAGCAGCTTTCTAAGATGACGCTCTCAATGATGTACATACGCCTTTATGGACAAAACAAGAATGTTTGCCAAATGATATTTTTTTTAAAGATTTATTGATTGATTGATTGATTAATTGCTATGTTGGGTCTTTGTTTCTGTGCTAGGGCTTTCTCTAGTTGCGGCAAGTGGGGGCCCCTCTTCATTGCGGTGCACGGGCCTCTCACCATCGTGGCCTCTCTTGTTGCGGAGCACAGGCTCCAGACGCGCAGGCTCGGTAGTTGTGGCTCACGGGCCCAGTTGCTCCGCGGCATGCGGGATCTTCCCAGACCAGGGCTCGAACCCGTGTCCCCTGCATGGGCAGGCAGATTCTCAACCACTGTGCCACCAGGGAAGCCCCCCAAATGATATTTTTAGGAAGCATTTAATGAGTGCCAGTATGCTTGCAGGACACCTGAAAGGAGAATAACAAGGGTTGCATTTTATCGATGTCAGTAATAGCTTGTAAACCTCAGACGTGACTTCACACCCAGAGGTTGCTTCACTGCCCGGAATGAAAAGCCATTTTCAAGGGAACTCCTGGCATCCGTTTTAAGAGAACGGAGTGCGTGGCCACATTCCGAGGCTTCGTGTGAAAGGCAGAAGTGGCAGCTGGTGAGTACACAAGCCTCTCACCTCTGGAGGTCTGAGTTTATAACTCAGCCTTGCTTTGGCCACAAGAAAAAACTTCCTTGGTTCATTCTCTCCCCGCTTAGCCTCATTAGAAAACCATCACATCATCTGGCTTGGTTTGCTCCGACTGGCAGTGTCTGTTGAAGGGGAGGCCAGGGGTTGGGTAAACAGGACCCGGCTGAGGTGGGCTGGCTCTGCCTGCCACCTGCCTGGACGTGTGCGTGCTTCAGGCCAAGCGCTATTAATCCTTCTCTGTCATGAACATGAAATCCATGTCAAACTTTTTTTTATCTTAAAACGAATTCATTAGGTATTTGCTCTTCTGAAGTCGGAATTGGCAAAGGGTTAAAACCTGAGACCGATTGTAAGTAAAACTGTTAACTGCGATGGGGTGCTATTTTTGAAAGCATTTTGTTTTTATCTCACCAGGGTACTCCCTAGCCATTCGTGTGTTATGGTTGGTGTTTTTTTTTTGCTTTTTTTTTTTGTGGATTGGAAGTAAGGTGTGAGTATTTAAGGTTTTCCATCTGAGACTGTAAAAATAATGGGAAGAGTGGAAGCCTTTTGAAACAGCTTTAAGGGAAACAAAGGATTATCAGTGCTATAGGGTGGGGAGATACTGACAAATTCTGCTCTTTCTGCACCATGCGTCCTAAGGAACGTCTTGATCCGATGACAATAGGAATCTCGCAAGGTTTTATATTTGAGATATAAAGTTTCCTCATCGGCTTTTCTGCTGTACCACACCAGGGCCCCTGCTCCAGCCCAGGCAGGTCCTCACTTTCTGTCCTTTTCTTTCGTGGACGGCATCCACCCCTCCACCCTCTCTTGTCTCTGCCCAGCTTGGCCACTGCTCCTGAACATAAGCATGCTGGCCCTTTCAGTTTTAAAATTGTCTCCAAATTAGCCTCAAACCTCCTAAGTTCTTATTAGGAAAAAACTTTCTCTGAAAATAAAATTACGCATTGTCATGAAGTCAGATCAAAGAACCAACAGGGAGGAATCTTTTTTAAATTTGGGGGAAAAAGAGATTCAGGAAAAATTAATTTCAGTATTTTAAGGGGATACACCCTGGTTATCCCTTGACAGATCTGTTTTTAAGATAAGCTGTAAATGATCTGTCATTCACTCTGCTGCTCCAATTCTGCCATTTGGGGAGGGAGGGCAGAAAGTTTTAAGAAGCTGAGATTCAAGAGGAAAGAACCCACACAGGACACAGAATCTCTGAGGCTACATTCCTTGACCCACTAGAGGCAAAGGAGTAAAGATATAAGATGTGTTTCTACTAGCAATCTAAAAGACAAAAGTATTTCTGGAGAGGCTTTGTCTCTGAATGATATTTTCAAATTCTCACAGCAGAGTAGAGAGGAGACTAGAGGAGTAATCAGAGTTCACACCTTAAATGTCACTTCCTTCATTAAACCTTTGTCACCAAGGAATCCCCAGGGATCGCTCCCCCTCACTTTTGAATTTAAATCTCTACCACACACTTGTTTCACAAATATTTATCGAGCACCGTCTATTTGCTAGGTACTGGACTAAGTGCTGGGGATACAGTGGTAAGTAAAGTAGACATCGTCTCATCTTGGAAGGAGCTTACATTCTAGTGACAGAGACAGCCTATATGTTCTCAGTTTTATCCTCATTGCAAGAGTCTGAGTTTCATCCTATTTGCAAGCTAACAAGTTAGTCTGCCAGAGTTTCACGAACGCTGTTAGAAGAGATGAGGCACCTGGATCCGAGATAAAGGTCATTTTATTACTCAGAGTAATAGCAGTTGCTGGAGAGTCAGCATTTACGTGCAAGTTCCTCAAAGCCCACTTCCCGCAGGGTGCATGTGAAGAGGGCCAGATGATACCTGCAAGGGCAGGAGAGGACCGCTCCTGTTTAGCAGTTTAGGAGCCTGAATCCACAATAATGGGCAGTAAGCATGCCTGGCCTTTATTTTGGAGAGAGACATTATCTTTTATTATGCTGGAAAGTAAGCATGCCTGCCCTTTTCCCTAGAGGGAGACCCTGTCTCTGCCTTCCAAAGCTGTTCACTATATAAACATCCTGAAAAAGGTGGTCTGGAACAAAAAGCACTCAGTGCCTCGTTTGCAAGACTGCAGAAACAAGAGAGACCTGTGGAGAATTCTTTTCCAACAGTTCAAAGCCATGGGCTGATTCATCAGATTAGAGCCAGCTCTGCTTATAGGGGTGAAAAGTCGTTTTTTCAAATGCCGCCTTCTGGGACTTTTGGATGTGACCACAATACTAAAAGGGGCATGTCTTTGGGTGGGACAGAGGAGGAACAGGGCTGAGCCAAGGAAACCTCTGATGTGTCAATTCAGTTGGCAGCTTCCAGAAAACTTCACAGTCCTATGACAACGTGAAACATTTAACTATGCATCTCATGGTTAGAAGGTTGGGCTGCAGGTGTCTGCCACGCCAGCCACCAGGGTGACCAGGCATCCCTCCGGGGTGTTGGATGAAGGACTTGGAGAAGAGATGAGAGCTAGGCATGGAATAGTTGCATTAAAGACAACAACCTGTTTTTGATGTGAATTAGTTTAAATAAGTGTCTTGTGTTGGCCAGGATATATTTTATTTGAGCCCGATATACAGGAATTTAGAAACAGCCATATGGATTTTCTTGAAGGTTGGTAGAAACAAAATGTGCTTCTAAACTCTCTGCCAAGTTTCAGCCTTAGTTAATTTTTATGGATGAGTTTAAACTCCTAAAAAACAAATGCACGGTAGAAGAGCTGATGTAGACATCGACTTAACTGTAAAAACATGCAGTGGAAGCTGAGACAGACATCATGGAATTTTGCAGGAAGAGTTTGATAAAGGTGCATTTGGTATGAGAATAAATTTGAAACAGAAGTAAAGTGAAGTAAAAATAAGAAAATACTTACTGGTGAGAAGGATGTGTAAAATGAGTTATAATGTCTCTTAATCAGAAATCCAAGAATACAGGATGTATATTTCCTGAAATTCTCAGTGTATATCTGTCTGGAGTAACAAATTGACCTGATGAAAATTGTTGTTGATAGGATTCTTGTCTGAATTCTTCCTCACTAATACCGTTCACAAAGTAGTAGCTGTATAACTAATTTTCCAGGCTGCCTAGGAGAGAAGCTACTGTGCATTTGTTTAGTCTTAAATTTTTTTTTTAATCCCCCTTCTATATACTCGCTGTGCCAAAGCTTGCCATATGTGTGCTGGAAAAGAATATTTGTGTTTAATTTTTTTTAACATCTACAAAGTGCTTTTGCTACATTGTTGTGTTGGATCCCATTTGTTCCTGAGAATTACACTTTGCATAGAGGAATTATTATCTCCTTTTTACAGATGGAGAAACTGAGACAAGTGGAACCTCAGTGATTGCCTAGAGCCATATCACTAATGAGAGCTCAGGATAATGAATTGTCAAAAAATACTCCAACTTGGTTCCTCTTGAAACAACCTCATTATGTAAACAGCTTATTTACTTGGTGAGATGGCAATTTCTAGTTTTAGATAACCATTACAGTGAAATTATCTCCATTAAAAGAAGTAATAAAAATATGTAAATAAACAACACACACAAGTGTTTTCTGTGGTTCAGTTTTATAAGAGGAGAAATTATACCAGGTCTTTCAATGCTTCAAAAATAAAGAAAAGGAGAAAATTAAAGGGAAAAAAAAGGATGCCAGGCAATGCCTGAGATTCTTTTTGGACCTTAATTTCTGGCCTATGAAAACTTAAGAAGTAGGGGCAAAACTGCTGGAAGATTTGGAATTCAGGAGATCACTTTCTCTTTTAAGAAATTATACATCCTATTTTGCTGAATAATTAGGGGAAAACATAAAAAATTCATTTACTTAGTAAATATAGTCTAAGAAAACAAATGTTTTTTAATAAGGAGATCAATTTTAACTACTCAGAAGATGTTAAATATATTTAAACAAATTTAATTCTATCCCATACAGTTTTTGAATGATTTCCAGTTTAAAAGATAAACAAATTTTAGGACTGGTTTAGTACTAAATTCAATGACAACCAACATTTTCATGGTGAAGAAAGCTTTACCATCATATAGATATTAAATTCAGCAGTAGCTTAGCAAATAGAATTAGAAAACTGTGTCAGTATTAACATAATCATAAAGTTTTAAATCTTTATGCAAAGAAAGTTGAAGTCAAAACGGATATAACTGCCATATCTCTTCTGCTACACTGAGAATTATGACAGTCATAAAACACAAAATAAGAGACCACAGAGATCCATTCTGCCTATGCTTCTGTTTCTGATAGTGACCAAGAGATAGATTAACCAAATCCATTGCTTTCTGCGATGGCTATGGTAAACTTTTAAATGAAAGCCCCCCTTCTCCCTAACCCCTCCCTCCATATACAGACACAGAAATATGAAAGGCATAACTTGCCTCATTCTGAAGATGGGAAAGGTGGAAATAAGTTGAAATTTAATAAGGCTTAGAGAGTGAACTTATGGTTACCGGCAGGGAAGGGGGGGAGGGGTAGATTGGGAGTTTGGGATTGACATGTATACACTGGTATATTTAAAATAGGTAATCAACAAGGGCCTACTGTATAGCACAGGGAACTCTACTCAATATTCTGTAATACCCTAAATGGGAAAAGAATTTGAAAAAGAATGGATACATGTATATGTATATAAGTGAATCACTTTGCTGTACACCTGAAACTAACACAACATTGTTAATCAACTATACTCCAATATAAAATAAAAATTAAAAAAAATAAGGCTTATAGGATTTACCAAAGTTCACAAATACTATCATGGCTATTTGTGTGGTTCCCTGCTCCCAAATACAAGCACTACCAGATATCCTAGTGCTTAAAATTTCACCAGTGGATTTATTATTTTGGGTTTCAAGTGCCTTTGGGTCACTGAGAATCTTTCTGGGAGAAATAACACCCAGTATTGGGTCTGACATACAGTGAATGCCCAATAAATGTTTTTAAATGGAATTTTTATTACCTTCTTATGGGGATTAGTTGACAGCTAAGTGAGAGTAAGTTAGGTCCTCAGTTAAGACTGGGAGCAAATAGAGAGTATCTCAGAAGCCAGGAGTGAGGATATGGGATATGAAAGAAAGTACAAAGGAAACCCCTTGTTCAATTCACAGATTCACTGAGGTTTGTCTTTCTTATAAATAATTTTTCAGAACTTATTTTCTCTTCCTTTTGTTCTTTCTCCTTTACTAATTTTTCACTTTTATATCCTCTTTCTCCCTTCCGTTTCTTTCTCATATGTCTAGTCCCCAAATGGATTTAAAGGTGAGAAGTCAGCATTATTAGAATCATAGGTATTATGAGCGATAAGTAATTTGCATGGATGGTAAACTAGAATTATTTCAGCTATGCATCAATTCAGAGAATTTTCTGTGTCTTTCTTATGCCTTTCCTCACTGCTTTTCAGGATATTTAGAGACATTAAACACACTTGGAAATAGCGTACATTTTATTCTGAATTCACAGAGGAGCAGCCAACTTGCCTTACTGTCTTTTCCTTTAATCCCATAGTTAGCATTAAAGAAATCTTTATTGATGTCAGAGGGTGGTGAGATCACTACTTAATATTTGAAATAAAAAGACAGCACTGAATTTGTTTATAAGGGAGAGCTACGCCTGAGAAGTCTCCCTGAGAAGAGTAGACTGCTGATGTTATATAGGGTTTTTGAACCGCATGGGGTTCAGGGATTGGCCTACTTTGAGAGGCATAAGTAGGTTGACATCATCTGTTTAAGCATGATTGCTCAAGTGAGATTGTTGCTGATTGGCTGGCATTCAGAGGCATTTTTCTTAGAGTGAGTTTGTTTCTCATTGGCTGACTTTTTGAAGCGAAGACCTGTTATTGATTGGTTGGCTTGCAAAAGCATGTTAATTGAAGCAAAATTGTCATTGATCAATTGAATAAATGTAAAAGTGGTTCTGATGGCTACTTGCTACCATAGCTATAGAACAATCATTCTTTGTCCTAAGATTGTGAGAATATCTTTGCACTCTCCCATTTTGGTCCTTATCCAGATAAAGCTGCAGGAAGATTGCCAAGATATATACTACTGTTGTTTACTCTCAGGAAGATGAAATTTCATCTTTGATTAACATGTTTTCATTTTTTAATTATTTGTTAAATCATCTGTTTGGACAGTGGCTGTGCAGAATCATTTAAGACAATGAATAACAAATATTGAATAACTGTGGCACAAACAAGTATAACTAGAAGTGTTATAAAAAGGGCCTAGAAGACACTCTGGAACCATGACTCAAGATTTCTCAGGCCTGGTCAGGAAAATAAGAATTCCTGGAGTCTAATTTAGAAAGAATACTTTTTCTTTTAGCTTAAATATATATCATTCCTTCTCACCTGTAGCATTAATCCAGGTCTAACATGAAGTGGAAACAATGGTGTAGAATCCTCCTAGTTGACCAAAGTAAATAAGTAAATAAATAATAAGTAAACAAACAAACAAATACACACACAAATAAAGAAAATCCAAGGCTATTGTATTGGATTAAGGAATTAAATTGGCTTATTGTGCCCTCATTGCCTGAGCTGATTTGTTAGTGAGGAAACAAATATTTTTGATGACTACACCAAGCTATCTAGCTCATCTTTAGGAGAGTTATTACTTATTTCCCCAGTCATTTTTTGCTGTGTTTATTAAAAAATAAAATAGACAATTTCATGGCAGGTCTGAGTTAAGAACAAAAAAAGAAAAATTATATAATATTAAGTATGGTAAAGGAAATATAACTCTAAATATTAATAAGATTAATAAAATTTTATAAATGTTATGTGGAACTGTCTGGTATAAATTGGAAAATTTATCACATAGTTTATTAGGTAATTTAACAAGCAAAATATAAATACCAGATTTTGCCCTAAAAAAGATAAAAAACCTAAGTAGACTAGTTGCTGTAAAAGAAATTAGAAATGTTGTTATAAAATGTTACAGAACACTCAGTATTTTTAAACATATGAGGCCCAGGTGGTTTTACAACTGTGTTCTAAGTAGCATTCGAAAAGAAATAATTCATGCATAACACAATAATTCAGGATCACAGAAAAACTACAAACACCATTTACAAAGCTAGCATAACCTTAATATCAAACTCAATACTGACAGTATAAAAATTATAGATCTAGAAATGTATAGGCAAATAACATTTAGCAGTGTATTAAAAGAATAATACATCAAGAAAGTTTTGTTCCAGGAATGCAAGGATGGTTCAATTAAAAAAGGTGAGCAACATAACTAATTTCATAATCGTATGAAAGAAGAAAAAAACCCCAGTATCATTCTACCAATAGTTTTTAAAAAGCAGATTAAATTAAATTTAAAATTAACTGCATTTATAATAAATAATGCTAAGAAAAATAGTGACAGAGGAAATTATCACAACACAATAAAGCCACTTATCAAAAAGTTTGACAGCAAGCCTCAAAGTAAACAATAAAATATTAGCGTTATTCTCATTTAAAGTAAGACTAATGCTAGGATACTCACTGTTTTCCTCATTATTAAATGTTGTTTTGGAGGTTCTAGATAAAGCAATGAGACAGGAGAACAAAGGAGTGGTATAAATATTAAAAGGGACAAATATCCTTATTTATTTACTGGCTGTGTTGGGTCTTCATTGCTACACTCGGGCTTTCTCTAGTTGCAGTGAGCAGGGGCTACTCTTCGTTGTGGTGTGCAGCTTTCTCATCACAGTGGCTTCTCTTGTTGCAGAGCACAGGCTTTAGGCATGCGGGCTTCAGTAGTTGCAGCATGTGAGCTCAGTAGTTGCGGTGCACGGGCCCTAGAGCTCACGGGCTTCAGTAATTGTGGCGCATGGGCTCAGTAGTTGTGGCACGCAGGGCTCAGTAGTTGTGGCTCGCAGGCTCTAGAGTGCAGGTTCAGTAGTTGTGGCACGTGGGCTTAGTTGCTCCGCGGCATGTGAGATCTTCCTGGACCAGGGATCGAACCTGTGTCCCCTGCAATGGCAGGCGGATTCTTAACCACTGAGCCACCAGGGAAGTCCCAAAAGAGACATATATCCTTAATTGCATGTAATTCAAGTGATTCTACTAAAGATATTAGAGTTTGGTAGAGTGGCTGGATATAAGATTACTGTAAAAACAAGTTGATTGTTCTTCTTCATATTAGTAAACAGCTAGAATGGAAGGAATGCATTTAAAAGAACATTTAAGGATTTGTGCGGACAAAACTATAAGACATTATTGAAGGTTCTGAATAAATGAAGAGACACGCCCTGTTCCTGAATTGAATGAGTTAATATTATGAAACTATCAGTTACTCAAAAATGAATATATAAAATCAAGTTATATACATTCAATCAGAATTTTCACATGTAATTTTTTAAATAGGAAAAAAAAATTTTAAATTCATCTGGAAGAATATATGTTGCAGAATTGCCAACAATTATTGGGACAATATTAGTGGTGGGATTCTTTCATTACCAGATATCAAAGCTTATCATAAAGCTGTAATCTATAATCAAACCTGTACAGTTTGGCACAGAAGTAGATGAGTAGATGAGTAGAACCAAATAGAGAGTACATGTGTATAGTAGAGCCTAATATATTATGAAGGTGACATTTCAGTTCAGTGGGAAAAATGATATGTTTAATAAATGGTGCTGGCAGAAAGACAATTTAGTTGGGAAACACAAAGTTAGATTCTTATCTGTTGTCATATATTAAAATAAGTCAGTCAATGAAGGCAGTCAAAAGGTACAAACTTCCAGTTATAAGATAAATAAGTACTAGGGATGTAATGTACAACATGATAAGTATAGTTAACACTGCTGTATGTTATATATGAAAGTTGTTGAGAATAAATCCTGAGTTCTCATCACAAGAAAACAATATTTTTCTATTTTTAAAAATTTTATATCTATATGAGATGATGGATGTTCAGTAAACTTATTGTGATCATCATTTCATGATGAATGTAAGTGAAATCATTATGCTGTACGCCTTCAACTTATACAGGGCTGTATGTCAGTTATATCTCAATAAAACTGGAAGAAAATAAAAGTGAAAAAAAAGGAAAAGAAAAATTAAGACAGAAGGAACACAAAGAAATAAATAGATGGATGACTATAGAAAACAATTAAATTTCTCTATATGTGGAACTACATCATTAAAAAAGTCAAATGACAAATTCAGAGAAAATGTTTTCAATACTAATAACAAATAAAGGGTTACTGTTGCAAACATTTAAAGTATTGCTACACATTTATTAGCAAAAAGACAAAAAGCCTAGTAGAAATAAAATAAAGTCAAATGTCCAATAAATATTTGAAAATGTGATCAAACTTACTAGTAGTCAAGAAAATACATCATAAAGCAATAATGAAACATAATTTTCACCCATTATATTGGAAAACATTAAAGAGCTTAATAACATTAATATTCATATTTACCTGGAGTGAGCTCATTTAATCTTCAGGAAAGTTATTTGTCAGCAAGTTCCTCTTTTGGGACTATGTCCAAGAGAAATACTTGCCCAACTGCATAAGGAAACATGTACAGTTGACCCTTGAACACTACAGGTTTGAACTGCGTGGGTCCACTTAAACATGGGGGAACTCAGCTCAGTGCTTTGTAATAACCTAAATGGGAAAAGAATTTGAAAAAGAATAGATACATGTATATGTATAGTTGAATCACTCTGCTGTACACCTGAAACTAACACAACATTGTTAATCAACTATACTCCAATAGAAAATAAAACTTAAAAAAAATTTAGAATATTATATAGTAAAAAAAAAAAAAGTAAATACTACAGTGCTGCACTATCCACCCGTGGCTGAGAATAGGGAGGAACCACGTATATAGAGGACCGACTATAAGTTATATGTAGATTTTCTTCTGCGAGGTGGGTCAGCGCCCCAAACCCTATGTTGTTCAAGGGTCAACTGTATATGGATGTTTGTAGTAGAAACACCTGGAAACAAACCCTGAACGTCTATCAGTTTAAAGAATTACTGAAAATATTTAATTTAATAAATCCACTTTGTGGAATATGATGCAAGTCAACTCAATTATATATATGTGTATATAATATGTATATTCATCTACAGGCATGTCCAAGATACATTTTTAAGTGAAATAAAACAAGTTGCAGAGTAATATATAAAGAACAATCTGAATTTTTAAAAATATGAAGTAAGCAAAATTCAATATATGGACATATATGTTGGTATATACCTTAATGAGTATAGAGACAAGATTAGATACCATACAGATGACATTGGTAATCTCTTGAGATGGGATTGATTGCGGTTAATGGAGATTATTAATTTTTGTTTTTACTACCTCTCTGTTGTTTACTTTTTAAAATGAGCACATACTACTTCAAATAATTAGAATAGTAAAAAACAAGCAAAATGGATATTTATTCATAGACAAATAGATCATGTAAAGCATTTTAAGATGTTAGACCTCTTAGAAAGTTAGGAAATCTAAGTAAAAGAATAAATCATACAAACGAAACAGGTACACTAAAGGCGTTTCAGGAACCAAGGGAATGAAGAGAGATGATAAAAATCCTATGTATTTTTGGACTTTCTATAAACCATAGCTCTAACATTGTTATAACACTAGATAACTAGTTATTAGGTATTAGTTATTATATCCTACATCTATGTATTCATGACCAACTTGAATTAGTATATATAAAAAAGCAAGCAACAGGCAAGCAAGAACCTTGAAGACTGTTGGAGATTTATCTAATGGTGGGGATCTGGAATTATCAGTCCTGAGTCTTGTGTCAAAAACACAACCTCTGGTTTTCTTGGTTCTCATCCAGCTTTGCCGTCCGTATACAGATATGGTATTTAAAGTATTCTCTGAGGACTCCCCTCGTGGTGCAGTGGTTAAGAATCTGCCTGCCAATGCAGGGGACACGGGTTTGAGCCCTGGTCTGGGAAGATCCCACATGCCGCGGAGCAACTAAACCCGTGCACCACAACTACTGAGCCCACGTGCCACAACTACTGAAGCCTGCATGCCTAGAGCCCGTGTTCCGCAGCAAAGAGAAGCCACCGCAATGAGAAGCCCGTGCACCGCAACGAAGAGTAGCCCCTGCTCGCCGCAACTAGAGAAAGCCCACGTGCAGCAACGAAGATACAACTCAGCCAAAAGTAAATAAATTAATTTATTAAAAATAAAGTATTCTCTGAATCACAATAATTTAACCAAAATAATTATCACGAGAAGTTAACACTGAGGAAATTGTAATTCAGGAGGTTCTAACTTGCCAGTGTTCAGGTGAGTCAGTGGTGAAGTTGAGATGGGCCCCAGACAATCATTTTAAATAAAATTCTCTCTCTCCTTCTAAATTTTGGGTACTAAGATAAGCCCTTGTAAGATTATGCCTTTCCCCCCAGCAAGCCATAAATAATGCTGCTTTAACATAAAAATGAACACATGTGATAAGACTGTACTTGCTTGATTTTTAAAATACCTAAAGGTTGTCTCATTATTCATAGTTTTGGTTTTCAGTTTGCTTTCTATAGCCAGTATATAAACTGACTAGATTAGTAGAGATTTAAATCTCACAGATATCCTGTTCCTGTTTTTTTCCTGCAGTGACATTTTAGAGGAGATAGAGCCAGAGATAACAGAAATGCAGTATAAGTAACGACATGGATGCTTATCTGAACTCTGTAAACATATATGGTTAATTCATTTAGATTCTGTGCATGAGTTTAAAATGAACAAAAAATATATAATGAAGCTTAGGCTCCCTCAAGAAGATCCTAATGGGTACCCTTATATTCATGGAACGACCTTTGATTTTCCCTATAAATGATCATTTAGAAGAAGAAATGTTTACATTTAAGGGAATATATCTCTTAAGAGAGTATATTTTTTCTACTTATATTTATAGTAAAGACCCTCACGTGTCTATATCATGATGTAGGCATATCAGGTCAACCATTCGAGGTTGAAAACTAAAATAAAGTTACCATTTGTACACATTTTGAGTTTGGTCCCATATAAAAAAATACTTAGGCACGTTGGAGAAATGGCTTTAAATTCAGCCCCTTTTTCCTAATTGGAAACAGCTTTGCATGGAAACATTTACCGATGCTTGTGGAAATGACTAGAGTCTAGGACAGCCTGCCTGTTTTTGTACTGACCACGGGCTAAGAATGGTCCTTACATTTAAAATGATTGATTGAAAAATATTTTTAAAAAGAATATGTTATGACACATGAAAATGATAGGAAATTTAAATTTCAGTATCCATAAATCACACAGACCCATTCGTTTTTGCATTGTCTAGGGCTGCTTTTATGCTACAATGGGAAAGTTGAGTATATATGAGAGAGACTGTATATTCCTCAAAGTTTAAAATAGTTATGGTATGGTCCTTTACAGAGAAAGTTTGCTGTCCTCTGGATTAGAAAATTCCTTAGTGTATTTGCTGTGAGGACTTGTTTATGTTTTGTTTCTTTTGTGGAAGCCTGAATGACATTAATTAATTCATTTATTCTTTTATTCTTTCATTCAATAAAACCTTTATTGAGTACTGATGCTGAACCAGGATTAGGAATAGAGAGGTGTGTAGGACAAGTTCTTTGTCCTAGAGAAGATTATATGAAACGATTGCATGTTATTTAGACAGTCATACTAAAAATTTTTACAAAAAAATACCGAATTGGGCAGAGAACCATAGTAACTTTAGGTCCTCCAAATTCTTTCCTAAGAAGAGCTCTATCCCAAGGTTTGATGCAATGCGTGCGGACTGTGAACTTTTCTCTCCACCCTCTATGCCAGCATCCCAGACCTCCTTTTCTCTTCCCACATGGTTACACAAGTTCCCTGCTCTCTGGAGATAAGCACTGTGCTTCCCTATCATGACAGTTTTAGAGTTCCAGATTTGTGGCCAGGGTCTTTGCTTAAATGATGCCATTTGAAATCTCACATGCTGCAAGGTAGGCATGACCTCCTTGTAAATGAGGAAACAGAATGTCAGTAAAGTCAAGTAAACTGCTAGTAAGTGGCAGAGGCAAGGCTTCAAACAAGGTTGCGTGTTTCCAAGAACCAATTCTTTCTGTGCCAGTTTACTAAGTTTGCCTTGTTTTTAAGACAGATTCTCTCCCCGCAGTGCTGTCTTTTGAGGTTACTTTTGAGATGTCAGTTGTTAGCTAAGTTTTCTAGGCTGTGGCTATGGGATAGAAAATAAATATTTTTCTGGAAGTATGCTGTTTCCATGTTTGTGGGTGGCAGTGTCTTTATACAAGAACTAGTTTCACCCTGAATTCCACTTTTGTTTCCTATCTTTGTTTTTAAAACATTTGTGTTTACTAGGATGAGAAGAATTTTCCAGGCAGTGACTCACTGTAGGTTAGAATCACAGGGTACGTGGCAGAAGAAACATGGGTTCAGATTTAGACTCTGCCACTTTCTTGAGTGAGCCCTTGTCAACATCACTTCACTCTCTTAGCCTCAGTTTCTTCATTTGTAAAATCATTCATGGTGGAATTTAAGATAGGTGTCTGTCCATTCCCTATAGGAATAGGGCTGTCTTTACAATGTTTCCCACCCAGTCCTATTAATGGTGATGTCTTTGGCTGGTAAGATCATAGACTCTTAAGAGTTGGGAGGAGCAATATAATGGATAATCTTTGAAAACAGATAGACTGAAGTCACTACTAGCTGAAGGATCTGAGGCAACTGACTTCATTTCCTTGAGTCTCAATTTCCTTATGTGTAAATGGGGGAAGTATCATACTACCTCAAAGGAATCGTAATGTTAAGTGCTTACTATGTGCCCAGCACTGTTCTAAGCACTTTGTATGAATTGAATGATTTAATCTTTATAACTCTATGAGGTCATTACTAATAAGAACCCCATTTTGCAGAAAAGGAAATTGAGATGGGGAAAATTTTAGGAAGTGGAGAAGTCAGAATTTGAACCTTAATAGCTTTGTTCTTGAAACCAAGTCCTTAGTAATTATGCCATAGCTCCCAGAGAATTATGTTGAGGTTTAATTAAGAAAAACCACACAAAGCCATTAACACAGAGTGGATTTTCAATAAATGTTGGCTACTCTCCTTTGAAGAGTGTTTTTAAAAATGTGACCCACGTTCACATGTATTGAAATCACCTGGGGTGGGGGGTAGGTTTGTCAGAAATGCTGATTCTTGGACTCCAATCTGGACCTACTGGATTCTGGGAATTCTGCCTTTTAAAAACATGCTTCTTGGCTGATTTTTAATACACCAAAGCTTGGGAGATTCTACCTTAGAATGAATCCAGCCCAGTTTGCTAACAATGCAGAAATCCTTTCATGGCATCACTACAATCATTCCCAGGCTTCACGGGAGTTCCTGAGGATGGCGAGCTTCCTCTCACAAAAGGAAGCCCAACTTGTTTTTAAAAAGGCTTGGATTATTAGAAACATCATCTTTGTAATTGAATGAAAAACATCTTCACGTTATTTTCTCTACATCTGACCTATTCAGTCTTCTGAGTCACGAAGATTATCGGCGAGGAAGGCAATGGGAAAGCCATTGTGGGAGCATATGGGACCTGGGGATGAGATATGTTTACAAGTCTGACAGGTGGAAGAGTCTCCAGAGTCAACAGTTCCCTAAGGAGGAGGTCCTCAAGGTGATGTCTATCCCAGCACAGTGACAGGGAACCTGTGCATGGATCAAACACAGAAGTCCAGGTAGGGAGGCAGACAGGTGATAACATCATCGGGAAGATGATCCAAGCATACAGAACACCAAGGACTCAGATGCTGAAATGGGGAATGGGGTTATAGTTTGGTCACAGGATAAGAGTCCATAAACTCATTGTGGAGTCACCAATAATTTTACTTGACTCTGAAACAAGTGAGTTGCTAAATCAGGATTCTTTAAGTTTTCCCTAAGTAGAGACAGGATTCATGTTTCCATATAGTACACATTAGAGGTATTTAATGAGTGAATAAAAATGGTGCCAGGTGGTGATCTTGTGGAGATCGCAAGACAGGGAACAGGGCACATTTCAATCATCAAAATATTCAAGGGAAGGCTTTCCTTCTCCAGCTTAAAAAATTCTGAGTTTTTTCTGCTGTCCAGCATTGGAGCATAGGATCTGTTTCCTGGAGCCCTTTCCAGTTGGCAGCATCTTCAGACACTTGGGTTTGTCAATATCCCTCTTAAAATGTGGTACTCAGAGCTGAACACAGGGCACTGATGTGGCATGACCATAGTGAGTGCAACAGGCCCTCTAATTCTCTTATTTTATGTGTTACACCCTCACTAATGGCCACACCAAACTATTTCCTAATTAAATGGACTTATATCATAAATAACTCACTTCTGCTAAGGCAGCCTACACTCACACTAGCTTTTCTAGCCGCCAAAGCATGCACTTGGCTCATATGAAAAATTCTGTCAGTGAAATCCCTGAAGTTTTTTGTCACATAAAGTACTACTAAACTAAGACAAATTTGGCTTGTAGTTGTGCAATTGAGTGCTTGAACCCAAGTGCAGGATTTTACATTTATCTCTGCTAAATTGCTTCTTGTTAGTTTTGGCCCAATAGTCATGCCTCTAGAGGTATTTTTAAATTTTATTTCTGTCATACAATATATTTAGCTAACCCTGCCATCTCTGTGCCATTTAAAAATATTACCAAGCTTTCTATACCCTCATCCAAGTCATTAATAGAAAATATTTAACAGTAATAGGCTTGTGCATTTCCCTAGGATCTCCCTTCTAGATGACATTGCTGCACTTGTCAATATTCTCTTAGGTACCTATTATATACCAAATGACACATGATGTCCTAAGGATAAATTATGAACTGCTTATCCCTGCTATCAAGAGGCTCACAGCCTAAGGAAGAACACTAACACATTAATAGACAAATCAATACTAGAAGGATGCATGAGATATGCAGGTAGAATCAGGACTTGGGTAGAATAATCATAGAATGATGAAAATCCATTTGGGGTCAAGTAGACCTACATAGTTTAGAAACACTTGTCTCAGGTAGTTCCAATCTTACGAACCCTTTTTGTCACTCTTATGCAACATTTTAAAAATTACCACCATTGTGGGTTTATTGACCATTAAGTTGAAGGCCCAGCAATGGTGTGGTACTGAACTCTTTATCATGCCTGGATGCTCTTTACCAGATAGATGAGAACAACCACTTACTGCTCTCTGTGAAGACTATTTTTGACCCTTTTCCTTTTACATAACTTATCTATACTCCCCCCACCCCCGATTCTGCCCCATACCCATGACTAAGGTGACTTCACTTAGTCACAGATGGCAACAATTAGCTGTTTCCATTTCCAATTACACTTGTGTTTGTGTGTGTATTTAAATGATAGTTGCTCTAGTCTTGTTTAACCTAAGTTGGGGTAGAATGCCAAAGCTGCTTTAGAGTGCTTCTAATCGGGTCTCCCACACAAAGCAAAATAGTTAGAGGAACAGTTAGCTTGCTGCTCCCCACCCATTTAACATCATTCAGGCCAAAAACCTTGCCTCAAGATTCCATGGAAAATATTAGTTATTTTTATATATACAAGTCAGCTCTGAATTAGTTTAGAAATAGTTTTTTCTTTTTTTTTTTAAGCATAAAATGAAGCTAGAGAGATTTGGAGAGCCACCCAGATGGAAACTGGACTAATTCAGTATTTGTAACTTGGGCCATTTCTAGTCATTCCCATGTGTAAAAAAAGGGGAGGAGGTGCTGGACTCCTTTGGATTGAGTGCTGGTAATGGTGGGTGGGGGAGGTAGAGCTGATTAAGTACAATTTAGTTTCATCCAGCAGCTCATTTAAAAAATCTTGTTTTTTTTCTCTTTCAGGGAATTGTCTTTAAGTTCTCTCCTCTGGTTTCTGTTTCTGTGGCTATTTTGTGGGGTGTTGTGGATTAAGGATTTGCTTCTGGAGTCAGATGGACTTGGGTTTGCATCTCATTTCTTTGTAGCTGTGTCTTGGGTGGGTCACATCCTCCCTATGCCTCAATTTTCTTGCCCATGAAATGGTGACAAGAGTTTCTTGCTCATTGGGCTGTCGGGAAGATTAAACAATATGTGAAAATGCTTAGGAAGGCACATGGTATAAAGAGACTGCTCAGTAAATGTGAGCTATTTTGTTGTTGATCTTAAGATAATGCTTTGAAGATCTGGATGATGAAACTGAAAAAATAAAAATGAAATTATTGGATTCCCATAACTAGAGTACGATAGTTCTAGGATGTTTCTAACATTGTCTCAGGGATTTTGTTCTCTGAACTAGTATTGATATGTCGGACCAGATGATTTTTTCTTTTTTTTCCTTTGGGGGTGTTGGTGCTATGGTGTGCATTGTAGAATGTTTACCAGCATTCCTGGTCTCTACCCACTAGGTGCCAGTTGCACCCCACCCCCAGTGTGACAACCAAAAATGTTTTCTGACATTGCCAAAATGTCCTTTGAGAGACAAATAGCCCCTGGTTGAGAACCACTGTTCTAGGCAAAGAATGATCAAAAGTCACTTTCTAAAGATGCTACCAGAAAACTCCTAGAGCTAATCAATGAATTTGGTAAAGTAGCAGGATACAAAATTAATGCACAGAAATCTCTTGCATTTCTATACACTAATGACGAAAAATCTGAAAGTGAAATTAAGAAAACACTCCCGTTTACCAGTGCAACAAAAAGAATAAAATATCTAGGAATAAACCTACCTAAGGAGACAAAAGACCTGTATGCAGAAAGTTATAAGACACTGATGAAAGAAATTAAAGATGATACAAACAGATGGAGAGATATACCATGTTCTTGGATTGGAAGAATCAACATTGTGAAAATGACTCTACTACCCAAAGCAATCTACAGATTCAATGCAATCCCTGTCAAACTACCACTGGCATTTTTCAAAGAACTAGAACAAAAAATTTCACAATTTGTATGGAAACACAAAAGACCCCGAATAGCCAAAGCAATCTTGAGAACGAAAAATGGAGCTGGGGGAATCAGGCTCCCTGACTTCAGACTATATTACAAAGCTACAGTAATCAAGACAGTTTGGTACTGGCACAAAAACAGAAGTATAGATCAATGCAACAGGATAGAAAGCCCAGAGATAAACCCACGCACATATGGTCACCTTATCTTTGATAAAGGAGGCAAGCATATACAGTGGAGAAAAGACAGCCTCTTCAATAAGTAGTGCTGGGAAAATTGGACAGATACATGTAATAGTATGAAATTAGAACACTCCCTGACACCATGCACAAAAATAAACTCAAAATGGATTAAAGACCTAAGTGTAAGGCCAGACACTATCAAACTCTTAGAGGAAAACATAGGCAGAACACTCTATGACATATATCACAGCAAGATTCTTTTTGACCCAGGTCCTAGAGAAATGGAAATAAGAACACAAATAAACAAATGGGACCTAATGAAACTTAAAAGCTTTTGCACAGCAAAGGAAACCATAAACAAGACCAAAAGACAACCATCAGAATGGGAGAAAATATTTGCAAATGAAGCAACTGACAAAGGATTAATCTCCAAGATTTACAAGCAGCTCATGCAGCTCAATAACAAAAAAACAAACAACCCAATCCAAAAATGGGCAGAAGACCTAAATAGACATTTCTCCAAAGAAGATATACAGATGGCCAACAGACACATGAAAGAATGCTCAACATCATTAATCATTAGAGAAATGCAAATCAAAACTACAATGAGATATCATCTCATACCGGTCAGAATGGCCATCATCAAAAAATCTAGAAACAATAAATGCTGGAGAGGGTGTGGAGAAAAGGGAACACTCTTGCACTGTTGGTGGGAATGTAAATTGATACGGCCACTATGGAGAACAGTATGGAGGTTCCTTAAAAAACTAAAAATAGAACTACCATATGACCCAGAAATCCCACTACTGGGCATATACCCTGAGAAAACCATAATGCGAAAAGAGTCATGTACCAAAATGTTCATTGCAGCTCTATTTACAATAGCCAGGACATGGAAGCAACCTAAGTGTCCATCAGCAGATGAATGGATAAAGAAGATGTGGCACATATATACAATGGAATATTACTCAGCCATAAAAAGAAATGAAATGGAGGTATTTGTAATGAGGTGGATGGAGTTAGAGTCTGTCATACAGAGTGAAGTAAGTTAGAAAGAGAAAAACAAATACAGTATGCTAACACATATATATGGAATCTAAGGGAAAAAAAAAAAAAGGTCATGAAGAACCTAGTGGCAAGACGGGAATAAAGACACAGACCTACTAGAGAATGGACTTGAGGATATGGGGAGGGGGAGGGGTGAGATGTGACAGGGTGAGAGAGTGTCATGGACATATATACACTACCAAATGTAAAATAGATAGCTAGTGGGAAGCAGCCGCATAGCACAGGGAGATCAGCTCGGTGCTTTGTGACCACCTAGAGGGGTGGGATGGGGAGGGTGGGAGGGAGGGAGATGCAAGAGGGAAGAGATATGGGAACATATGTATATGTATAACTGATTCACTTTGTTATAAAAGCAGAAACTAACACACCATTGTAAAGCAATTATACTTCAATAAAGATGTTTAAAAAAAAAAAAAAGTCACTTTCTTCAGCTGTAGGATCACATAGTTCCCATTGTCTTTCCTGAGAGCTGTGAAATTGAGTTTGGCTTTGGTGGAGTGGATCTCTGTAACATTTCATTAGGTGTGTTCTTTAGAAATAATATTCATGTTTTCATATTGCTGACAATGTACCTATATGACACACATGTACCACTCAGTGGTTTTCCTGGTATAATTCTGGAGTGGAGAATAACAGTGCGTTGCATTTTTTTTTTTTTTTTAATTAATTTATTTATTTATTTATTTATGGCTGTGTTGGGTCTTCGTTTCCGTGCGAGGGCTTTCTCCAGTTGCGGCAAGTGGGGGCCACTCTTCATCGTGGTGCGCGGGCCTCTCACTATCGCGGCCTCTCTTGTTGCGGAGCACAGGCTCCAGACGCGCAGGCTCAGCGATTGTGGCTCATGGGCCTAGTCGCTCCGTGGCATGTGGGATCTTCCCAGACCAGGGCTCGAACCCGTGTCCCCTGCATTGGCAGGCAGACTCTCAACCACTGCGCCACCAGGGAAGCCCCATTGCATTTTCAGGTTATTTCACTTGCTACTTTTGATCCAGCTGTGAATTCTGCAGGAGGAAAGAAGAAATTTTCATTAACAATAAATGCCGTTTTCAATAAATATTTTTAGGACTCATTAAAAGCAAAACACTGAACTAAGAAAAGGAGATGGCAGAAAAATATTATTCACATAAAATAAATGTGCTAATTGGCAAGAGTGGTTCAACAGGACTTCTCTGCTCTCCAGACACTTTGAACTTTGCCCATTTTTTCCTTGGCAGTGCAGTATAAAAATGGATTCTGTGAGCCTCTCAATGACATTTTTTTAGATTCTAAGACATATTGCATTTAGATTTGTGATCTGCAAGAATTCCATCTGTACCATTCACTGGAGACAGTGCCACTGATGATGATTCCAAATGGTCTACTTTTATTATCTATTTACCTGGCTAATAAAAACGAATTAAACTGAAAGAATAGTTTAACTTGATTTGGAGAATTCAGTCAGTTATTTTATGTCTTAGAGTGGTTTGTGTGGAACGAAAAATGGTCCACATTTTGTATAGAAATAGTTCATTTTTTTTTTCGTTCCCGAATCCACCTCAGAGATTTTTAAAGAAACTACTGCCAAAGGACCCTCTTACCAGGTGAGTGGTAGAGGTAAATAGCATAATAAAACCTACAATTATTTTAAATCAATTACTTTTTGCCTTTATCCTAACCCAAGTTAATAATGTCAATTAACTTAATGAGTCAACATTGTACCACTTTCTAGATGCTGGGATTCTTTGAGGGCCGGCCCCCATGAGAATGAAACACAAGTTGCTGGCTCAACCTTGGAGGACCAATTATGTAGATTCAGTTGGTGGCTATTGTCATGGCCACTTAAGTGTCAAGGCTTTTGATATCCATTTGTAACCATAACCTTACATTTAAAAACACTACTACTTTCTTTGGCAGCCATCCTAACCTAATTAGGAACTAACGCAGACTTGTACATTTCTTGTAAACACATCCCGGACCATAGCATCTGGCCAGGGCTAGAGCATGATTGGAGCTTGATTGAGGGGTTTATCTTTTTCCTCCTTCCTATAATGCTCTCACAGGTCTGGACTATATTCAGCAGAGCTGCTTTTCCTTTTATTTCCCAGTTTTGACATTTTAAATTGATTTACGCTCTTGTTCTCATTCTCTTGCTCTCAGTCCTCTTTGGCTTTGCTTTCCCCCACCCCCCCTACTATTTTGTTTTGCTCTTTTTAAAAATTGTTACAATTTTATCTTTTAAATATTAACAGAAGAACTGGTCTGACAGTGAGGAACAAGACTTAATGATGACATCAGGGATGATTGTATTTTTTAAAATGAGAATTGTATATTATAAGTTTGATAATTTTTTAAAAACTTATTTTGAGAGGAGGGCTGCTCTGTTTCCTGGATGGTTCTAGCAGTAGTTTGCCGTCCGATGAGCACACAGAATAAGATACCTATTCTGATGTAAGCCGTGGTGAAATGAGCACTTTTGAGTCAGGGCATACAGTTCTACCCTAGAGATGAGTTTTGGTGGACCATGTAAATATTTTACATATTGCAGATCACCAGTGATAAGGACATAGTCACCAATCTGGGTTGTAAAAAGTAGTAATAGTATTAATAGCTAATTTTATGTGTCCACTATGTGTCAGGTTCTGGGCCAAGTACTTGACCTATTTTTCATATAATCTTCACAACAACCCTATGGATATGAAAATCATTTTCATCACCATTTTGAGATGAAACTGAATCTCAAGGAAGTTATGTAGCTTTCATATAATCATGCAGCCAGTAAGTCTGATTTCAAAACCTATATTATCAGACACTACCTTTGACTGTCTCCCCATTAATTTGAATATAATTCTTTCTATAATCCTCTAGAAAAAGAGCATGAAAAATGGAATTGATAAGATAGAGATGAGCTAACATTATTCCTGTTAAATGTCTATCTGGACCTGGGCTAAGAAAAATCCTGTTGGGTACTGGTATTGTCTGTGCCTTGTATTACTCCCTGGGTGTACTAACAGGTTTTAGCAAATGCTAAGGGGCAATGTGGCTTTTCTTTCAAGATTTGTTACATTTCATCTGTAAAACTTGTTCTTTGAAACTAGTTCTTCTACCAACTTTGGAGACAGAGAAGTCTGTTCAGCACAGAAATGAGAATAACGTGCAAATAACACCATTTCCTGTGGCCCTTAATCTCTGGAGTGAGTTTTCAGCTAATTGGAGGTGATAAGTAATGGAGCTAAAATTATAACACAGTTATTTATTTATTTATTTATTTTAACAAATTTTTTTTTAAATTTTTATTTATTTGTTTATTTATTTATGGCTTGTGTTGGGTCTTCGTTTCTGTGCGAGGGCTTTCTCTAGTTGCGGCAAGTGGGGGCCACTCTTCATCGCGGTGCGCGGGCCTCTCACTATCGTGGCCTCTCTTGTTGCGGAGCACAGGCTCCAAACGCACAGGCTCAGCACTTGTGGCTCACGGGCCTAGCTGCTCCGCGGCATGTGGGATCTTCCCAGACCAGGGCTCGAACCCGTGTCCCCTGCATTGGCAGGCAGATTCTCAACCACTGCGCCACCAGGGAAGCCCTATAACACAGTTATTGAACTTCAAATGATGTTGAACTAGATGGTGTTGCTGTTGGCCAGATGATCTTCCAGGTTTTGTCTTTTAAGATGAAAATGCTGAAGAGTTGTTTAGAGATTTGACGTGAAAGTAATAAATGTGGAAAGTTAAAACCAGGGTTTTGTTGTTGTGATATTTACAGGATGAGATGCTCTAGTACAGATAATTAGGTATCTGGTCCTGCGTGCTGCTTGTGTGGCTTGGGAATGCCTGTGGGTACGAGGAACAAGTGGGGGCAAAGGAGAAAGCAGGAAAATAAGAGTTAAGAGAACAGAGCAGAAAAGGAAAGGATGGAAAGGGAAGGGTGACCTGGAAGGAAGTAAGATTGATGGAGTAACAGGAGACCAGTAGAAGAAAACTGTGTTCATGGTGGGAATAATTAACTGTTGTCTCAGGCAGATGCCAATGTCATGGTCTATAGTTAAATTCCTCTAAACACTGGTATGGGAGAATTTATTCTATCATTGAATGACTTCCATGATGGGATAACAAACCCCTTGAAGAGTGATTCTTTTTTTTTCCTTTTCTCTTGTATTAAACAAAAAGGAAGCATATGATACATGGCTGTTTGCCTCTTGCTTTTTACACTTCATCATATATCTTGGAGATTGTCTATCTCAGAACACTGAAGACCTCCTCAGTTTTTTTGTAAGTAACTTAGTATTCCTTTGGTGATATAGGCTGGTGCATATAATTAGTCCCCTGTGTTTTTTTTAATCTTTATCTTTTTCAAACAATGAGGCAATTACCAATATTGTACACACCATGCTGTGTGTGAGCAGGTTTATCTGTTGGACAAATTCCCAGGCTCAGGATTACTAAGTTAACAAGTGAATGCCAAATTGACCTCCACTGAGTGTTACTATTTTGGGACTTCCAACAGCAGTGTATGACTATTCGGTAACCCACTGCATTAATACTGATGACAATAAACATTAAATGACTGCTTACTATTTGCCGTATTTTGTGCTAAGAGCTTTAAATGTATTATTGTATTTAATGTACCCTGAGTTAGGTAGTATTATCTCTATACATAAGGAAAATGAGACACAGAGAAACAAGTAACTTGAACAGAATTGAAGACATTTCAAACTCTGGTAGCCTGACCTCAGAACTTACATTCTCACTGTCACAATCTGCTATTCCACTGAAACTGGGCAGGTCACCAATGGCTATTTGTTTCCAAATCTAACAATTCTCAGTCCTTATCTTTATCTTTTTCAACTTCCTGGCTGCATTCAATGCAAGGGACTAAGTCTTTGAAGAGTTACTCCTTAATTACCCCTCATTATGGGTGTTTTAGGCCTTTTCTACAAGTAAAAGAGAAAATAAAACATATGTCATTTCCAAAATTATTTAGGAAGAAAATGTCATATGTCAGTTCAGACTTGATGAAAACACCCTTGAATAAAAATTAAAGTGTCAACAAGAGGTCTTAAAAAGGTTCTGCCATTTAATAATAATGTTAGAAATTTGTAAAAGTCTCTACTAAAGCTAAGATTTTAAAATTTGGAAATATCTTATTTTAATGATTTACATAGTTGGAGGAAATTTTCTTTAGCATTCTTAAATATTTATACTTTGTTGTTCATATAATTACTTAAGCAATATTTATTTGTAAGAGTAAAAATTTTGACACTATACATCAACTTTCTGGCCTGGCCTTGAGAATTCAGGGTAATAAGTAGGATAATAAATTACACTATCTCTGACCCTGATTTAGTCTTGGATAAAAGAGAATATGTGGATAAATACGCATATATTGATATTTTTTAGTTCCATGATTAGGTGGAAGGTAGAGGAAAGTAGAAAATCTAGTTCTCAACTAAACCATATGTTAACTGGTAATTAAAAATTGCTCAACATCACTAATCATCAGAGAAATGCAAATCAAAACCACAATGAGATATCACCTCACACCAGTTAGAATTGCTATCATCAAAAAGACAAGAGATAACAAGTGTTGGTGAGGGTGTAGAGAAAAGGGAACACTTTTGTACTGTTCTTGGGGATCTAAATTGATATAGCCACTATGAAAAATAGTATGGAGGTTCCTCGAAAGATTAAAAACAGACCTACCATATGTTCCAGCAATCCCACTTCTGTGTATATCGCCAAAGAAATTGAAATCAGGATCTCGTAGAGATATTTGCACTCCCATGTTCATTGCAGTGTTACTCACGATAGCCAAGATATAGAAACAACCTAAGTGTCTGTCAACAGATGGAACAGATCAAGATAATGTGATACACACAGACACATGCACACGCATGCACAATGGAATTATTCAACCATAAGAAGGAAATCCTGCCACTTGTGACAACATGGATGGACTTTGAGGACATTATGCTAAGTAGAATAAGTCAGACAGAGAAGGACAAATACTGTATGATCTCATTTATGTGTGGAATCCAAAAAAAAACAAAGTCCTGGAAACAGAGAGTAGAGTGCTGGTTATCAGGGGTTATGGGGTGGGGAAAATGGGGAGATATTTGGTTAAAGGATACAGACTTCCAGCTATAAGATGAACAAGCTTGGGGATCTAATATACAGGATAGTGATTATAGCTAATAATACTGTACGAATGTTGCTAAGACAGTAGATCTTAGATGTTCTCACCAAAAAAAAAAAGGAAGAGAGAGATATGTGATAGAATGGAGGTGATAGTTAATACCATGGTGGTAACTTGTAAATTTATAAGTGTAATTTATGTTGCAATTTATAAATGTATCAAATGAACGTGTTGTACACCTTAAACTTACACAATGCTTTGTGTCAATTATATCTCAGTAAAGTCAGAAAATATATTTCCAGGAGAAAAAACCTAAAAAATTGACTGTAGTTTTGAACTAATTGTTCCTTTTCTTCATTTCTGAGAAGGCAATTGAACTCCTCTTGAAAATGTAAAATATGCTTTAGTTAGTTGCTGAGAGTATCTGACCTCTCAGTTTCACCCCTGCCCTTCTCTATCCTCCTCTCCATTTTGGGGGCTGAAAGCCGGCACACCACTTTCCCTGGATTCCCTGGTCAGTTGCCTTCCTATTAAGTTCTGCTAATGGGAGACACTGGCAAGTGATTAGGAGTTGGGAAGAGGGCAGGAGCCATGTTCTTCCTCCTGGCATCTGGCAGCTGCGTCTGGCGGTAGATAGACGTCACTAGACAGCGTGGGCTCTGGATTCTTGCTCCAATGGCAGCTACGGTGGGTGTTTGAAGAGGCACTGGCACCAGGAGCCCCAGTGGAGCATTGCTAGTAGGGGTCCTCAGCAGCCTCAGATGCCCACACTCTGGGTTCTGGTAATACCATTTCCTCTTTCACTCATCTGGTCCTAGTGGCTCCCTGCAGTTACTGATTTTGGAGTGAACTTCTCTCTTCTGGCTCATGGAGCTCTTCCAGCATTTTTGTGACTGGTTTCCTGTATTAAATTCTCTCTGTTTGAAATGCACAGAGTGGTTTCTCTTATCCTGACTGGACACTGACTGATACAGTTTATGAAAGTTTTTCTCTAGTCCAGAAACTAGAGCTTATTTCCTTTAAGGTGATGGTACCCAGATAGGATGGTGTCAAATTTTTATGGCAATGGAGATATTTATGGTACAACTACACGCACGCCAAAGCAAGTGACTGTAAAGCTAAAGTGAAAAGAATCACAGTCTTCTCGTGCTGTTCCTGTGTGTGTGCCAGTGCCCCGCTCCTGTCACTACATTCTTGGATTGAACTTCCAGCAACTGGTAAAATCTTTTATACTGCACAAATATGGCGTTCTTTTTCCCCCTTATCTGAAGGGCAATAAAGTTGGGAGAAAAAAAGACTATTAAGAGTCATATTAATTTCTACCTTTTGTGGCCACATGTCTTATTATAGGAGCTCATCAAAATTATTGTATAAAAGGATTGTCAACCAGTTTGTAAATGTGTGTATATAAGAAGTTATTGATAAACTTTTAAGGCAGACATTTGTCTCACTTTTGATTTTATTGTATTTTATGAAATAAGTGGTCCATTCCTGGGCTACAAACTATTATGGGTCCATTAGAAGATAAGACACTTACATCAGAAGGCAAATCAAGTACATCATTAAGCATACAGAATTAGTTAACTAGTTATTATTACTGTAATAAGACTTTCCTGATGAAGGAAGCAGTGTATTGACTTATTTTAAGGAGCACTTCTCAAGAAGACTTTAATAAAAGGTTCAAATTTAGTGCTCCCTTCTCTATAGTTTCATATCATTTTGCATATACTGTGATATAGAATTTAAGGATAATATGATATATAATAATATGATAATATAAATAAGAATTAGTTGATTGTGACTTTGTCTTCCTAATTTATTATGGCATCTTTGAAGTTTACCTGTGGCCTAATGATAATAACAATTTTTAAAAATTATTTATCTTTAGGAACCCTATTAGCATATTCTAAATACTTGTTAAATAAATGTTGCATGAACATATAAAGATAAGTTAGATTCTCATTGTTTTTGAGGGAGTGGAAAACTAGTTAAGGTTTAAATAAGGGTAGGAGAATAAAACTAATGATTTCTATAAAGAACAACTCAAGGAGAGTTTATTTAAAAAATGAACTATTTACAAGGGATAGCACAGGGACTAAGGGCTAATATCAGCTCAATTCTTACCACTCATAGGCACAAAGAGATGAAGCAGAGAGCAGTTATTGGAATTAGAAAGAACCACAAAGGAGAGAGAATTATCTTGAGTTGTGTTGAGCAGACCAATGAACTTTGGTGGATGGGCAGGCCAATTCAAGGCAACCTAGCAGAAGGGAGGCAAAGGAATAAATATTTTGACCTAAATTTACCCCTTCCATTTGATTTCTTGGGTGCTCACCATTGATTGAGCCCAACCAGAACCCAGAGGATGGGGAAATCCTGTTGATGTGGTTGGTCCAGGTCAGACTCCAAAGTCACAGAGCAGGGTGCAGAAGTATGGCGAGTGGAATGGAAGATTATATACAACTGTAGCTTTCTTTCAAAAGATTTCTCTTTTGGTCCACTGAAGGAAAGGATTTCTAAAAGACATACATGAAAAGAGAGACATAGGGTATTTATTTGAATGGAAATATCTCTCTCTATAGCATTGCCACCTATTCTGAGGCTACTTAACGATTTTTTCATTTTAAGAATTATTTCAGACCTATATAAGAAGGTTTATATAGAGAGCACCGTCATATACCTATCATCCAGCCTAATAACACATTAAGAAAAACAGATGGAAGCCCCTTGGGTATTCTCCTCATTCACTTTCCCTTCCACCTCCATGGAGGTAACCAGCATCTGGAATCTGGTGGTTATCATTCTCATTCATGTCTAGAAATGTTACCATATATTTTTACCTACCCCCAAATTTATAGAATTATTGTTGAATTGGTTTATAGTCTCAGTTATGCAGGATGAATAAGTTCTAGAGATCTGCTGTACAGCATAGTACCTACAGTTAACAAGACTGTATTGTGCACTTAGATATTTGTTAAGAGGGTAGATTTTGTGTTGTGTTCTTTCTTACCACAAAAGGAAGGAAGGAAGGCAGATGGAAACTTTTGAAAGTGGGGACATATCTATTACTTTGATGTGGTGATAGTTTCACAGGTGTGTGCATATGTCCAAACTCATTAAAATATACACATTAAATATGTGCAGCTTTTTGTTTTTGGCCTTGCCACGTGGCTTGTGGGATCTCAGTTCCCCCACCAGGGACTGAACCCAAGGCTGCAGCAGTCAAAGCCCGGAATCCTAACCACTAGGCAACCAGGGAACTCCCATGTGGAGCTTTTTATATAGCAATTATACCTCAATAAAGCTGTTAGAAAACTATAGAAATGATACCACACTGCATGTATCATTCTGCAACTTGATTTTTTCACTCAATATTTTTATTTTTGGGGATCTCCTCAGGTTGATACATTTAGCACTATTTCTTTTTCATTCAGTTTCATTGTTCTACAGTATTCTATGACTTAATGACACGACTTCACTTTCTGTTTTCAACATTAGAACCCTATGATTTTAAAATTCAGAATCTTTACTGTAGCTATGCCTTTGTATTTTCTTAATATTAGTTCCTTTCCTTCTCAGGTTGCATTCTGCAGTAGTGAAGATTAGTGAATCCCAGTAATTTTCTTCTTTTAAGTTACTCCATGACAGGGGAAGCCCTAGGTAAATTTTATCTTCCACTGTCTTTATCGTGATTTGCAACCTCAAATGTGTTAACCTGTGCAAAGTGCTTGGAAGGGAATGAAGCACAGAGTAAGTGCTGGAGAAGTATCATCTGAGGAGCTCTGGGAGCATTAGGGTAAGAAACCAGACTGTCTCGGTGTGACTCTCAGCTGTGCTACTTGGTACCTGTATGTGACTTTGGGCAAGTTACTCAGCCTTTCTGTGCTTCAATTCCCTGATCTGTAAAATGGGGGTATAATAATAGTCCCTACCTCATAGGGCTGTCTTGAGGACTAAATGAATAAATGAGAATATGCAGAGAACACTGAACATACCCAGCCAGTAGTAAGTTGTTTTTGTTATTTCAGGTTCCTCGTGCCCTCACTCCAGGCATTGTGCACTCTGGTCCCTGCTCTCTCTTCCGTCTCGGAACCTGGATACTCCAGCTCTTGCCAAGGTGCTGGTGAGTTGCTACATCGCTCCTTTCAGAGGTATTTCCCTTTAAGACACTCATGCTGAATGAGCCTGATGGTGAGCGCACCTTCCTGGTGCCACACTTCTATTTCCATCTGGTCTAGACCATCTGCATCCATTCATCTTCCTTCGCAAGGTGTTATGACACAGAGACTTTCAAATATACATTGTTTTCCTTTCTACACGAATGTACATTTTTGTTGAAAAAGCTGCTAGGAGCTGAACTGGTGACATGACTTAAACTTTGAAAAGTGTTTTTCCTTTCCTTTCAGCTTAATGCTTCTTACTCATGCCACGTTTCTTTCCTCTAGCTGGAGGTAGGGGGCGGGAACAATGGTCTGAGCCTTGTTTGGTAGGAAATCCAGTCTTTCTCACCTCATTGAGTTTTTCCCAAGAAGTCTGACAGGGTCTCACACATAATTAGAGCTGTGGCCTCTCCATCTGATGCTGTCTGCTTTTGCATTGCTGTTCCACGAACCTTTTGTTTCAGTGAGTCACTGATCTGCTGCCGCCCTCACTGCCCATTTACTGTTAATCTTTAGGCACTCTGCTCCCCTCCCGCTAGGCTCAGACCCAGGCATGGACCCAGATCGAACACAGTCCCTGGAACCCATCTTCCTTGAAGCTCAATCTGCCCACTTGGTCAGGCTGTTGTCTCCATTTGGGTAATTTTTGTTTTTGTTTTTGTTTTCAATGCTGGACTTTCTCTTCCCTCAGTCTGGTTTCTTTCAGGGAACCCTTGTACCATATAATGGGCACATGTCCAAACTCCAATTGCTGGTCAGGTTTCAGTTCTTTCCTACAGAGCTCCGGGGCCTATGCAGAGTAGGGTCCCTGGCCATTCCATGTCAGGAAACAGTCTGACCTGCTTGGAGCACACAGGAGGCATCTAGGGGTGGGGTGGCCTGCCTCTTCAAGTCATCCTGAAGGACCGCTCTTTGTACCCAAGATAATATCAGCTGCTTGAGTTTCTAGGTGGATATGGCAGTCACTTTATAAGCAGAAAGCCCAGAACCTGTAAAGCTTTAAAAAATGACAGTTATTTGAGTATTGAAATAAGAGTGTTCTTGTGAAACCACAAGAATGTAAAATATCAGCGATGGAAAAATTTAAAATCCTAGACAATGTTCTGTCTGTAGGGTATGAAAGGATTATGGGAGTCTTTATGATTGACAAGTATCTAAAGAAACTGATATAACACGGTTCCCTTCATAATGTTGCATATTAACCAAGTACTGTTTTGTACCACAAACATTGTTGAGACTAGAACTGCCCATTGCCAGGCTGTGTTCTGTAAAGCAGGCTACGGTGATGAACACAGGGAAGCTCCCTGCTCTCATGGAGCTTATGTTCTAGAAGTTTTGGATTTGATTAGACTATATTCTAAGAGATTTGGGAATCTAGTCATTTTATATGCAGAAAAGGTGGCTCTTCCTAGTATGAAAGCATATATTATGAGAGACAGAACTGTCTGTTTGAGGATAAGGGGAAAAATGAATGTTCAGAAAATAGTGAAGACGTCAGATGTGAGTATAATTAAAATATAATATGAAAAATGCTATGGTGGCATATAAACAAGATATACCTTAGAATAATGGGCATTAATCAGATTTCACAAGGGGGTAAATTTAGGCTTTAATAACAACCTAATAAACGAGTTTCAGGAAACAGCACCAAGCTGGACCAGACGAGAGACTTCCCTAGCTGAGAATCAAGGAGACATGCAGGAGGTAATTACAGGATAGCTCAGGACATCTGAAATATAAGAGAGGAGTCTCAGAGCAGATATGGGTAGACCTTTCTCCCTGAGGGTCAGAGGTGGAGGCAGGTCAGACAGCGGTTATAATATCTGGGGGAATGGTGGAGGCATGTCTAATATAATAAAATAGCCAGAAGCCCAGATTCATAGCTTGAGAAGCTCTGCTTTCTGGTTAGGTTTTTGCATCATTGTGAAATAGAAATAACAGGTTATTAAAATAATTCAAATTCCTACTAAGAGGAAGTCTCAATAACAGAAATCTCTTGCAATTCAAAGTTTATTATATGAAAATTATACAATAATTGGTAGGATAACATATGGTTCCTTTTCCCAATTTCCACTTAAGAAAAGGAACAGACTTTAGTTACGTTAGATGGGGTTAGAATAGGGCAGGAAAACTTTATTCTCCTCCAGAATACTCTCAATTTAGTTGTAATAATAATATGTCTTTCATATAGAAAGATGAAACTTTTGAACCACCATTAAGAGGGAATATCTTTCGAGGGTTCCCTTAACCACCCCCTCAAAGGTGAGGTAATTGGATTGGTGCCCTGGTCTCACCTGATCACTCAATAGCTAACATGCTGGCTACCAAATATATGTGTGCAAGGTACTAGGAACATAAAGAGGCATGAGATGTGATGTATATTCCCAGCCTTCATAGAACTTAAAATCTTGAGAGAAAGACACAAGAAAAAGCAACACCAGGTAGGATAGCGTTAAGGTATAGACTAAGGTCTTGGATCAGAAACCAGCTGTGTTGCCCATACACAAACCTGGAACCTTGATAGAAGAAGAATGTGTAAGCAACTGAGGCTAGACATTTCTCCAAACAACTTCTCAGGACAATTCTCTAAAAATAAATTTCCAAAAAGTCAATATGTCGAAATTGATGAATTATGGAAGATTTTTTTCAAAGTTTTAGTTTTGTTATAGTCTTTCCACCTTTTACTAAGGATTTATCTGTCCAATTTAGCTGGATGCTAATTTCACACGTATTTTACACTCCATATGCCTAGTATTTTTCAAATGCTTAATGCTTTATCTGTGAATGTGTGGTCTTTTAAAAAATATCCGGTTTATTGCTGGACTATTTAAGGCTCATCTGTTATTGGGACTTAAGGGTTTATTTTCTTTCAGATCCCTCCTATTCCTCTTGAGATCTAAGTAAAGAAAGGGGAAGCCCAAATGGGAAAGGGAAACCTATTTGAAGCCATGAAAACACAGACATTACTGAATTGTTTCAGCAATGTTTTATTGTCAGAAAAAGATTCAAAAGATAAATCAGTATGGGCTGCCTGGGGATTATGTTATGGGAATTTTGATTATCAAATAACTAAGATTTACTCCAAGAGGCATATTTGTAGTCATTCCTTGCTAGGGATAAAAGAGGGTGATGTAAGCTTCAAGAGTAAAGTAATGTGTGATATATTTTGGAAGAAATAACTGGAAAAAAATAACAAGAACTTCTGGCTTGATGTTACAGGAATACAGCTAAGCAGACCAAGATTTTATTAAAAAAGAAAAATTGCATATTACAGAAACGAGAAGACAATGTTGCATGGGTAAAAAGGCACTGTGATGTTTTAAGCTGGATGAATAAAATAGAAGATGACAATGGAAATATGAATAGGAGGCATAGAAATGGGGGCTAGAAAAAGCCAGATGTACAAATATTTTTTCTGGGAGCAGAGAGAAGTTCATGTTGATAAATGAAACCACTGTGAACCTGCCTTATAATTGAACGTGTGAATTTTGAGGAGTTGGTTGACTTTTGCTCACATGGTTAGAATACTGGGAAAGTTGCATTTAAAATTTTTTTTTAAATTTTATATCGTAGCGTAGTTGACTAAGAATGTTGTGTTAGTTTCAGGTGTACAGCAAAGTGATTCAGTTATATATGTATACATGTATCCATTCTTTTTCAAATTGTTTTCCCATTTAGGTTATTACAGAATATTGAGTAGAGTTCCCTGTGCTATACAGTAGGTCCTTGTTGGTTATCTGTTTTAAATATAGTAATGTGTACATGTCAAGTCAGACAGGGAAAGTTGCATTTAATGAAGAGATAAAAAATCTTGATTTGAGGAGGAACATATTTTTTCTAGGCTTTTAACGTATTTGAATAGAAAACATAAGATAAAGAGAAGATGAAAAAATTAGAGGTAACCAGATTTGATCCTGCCTGTATTTTGTAGAAGCAGAGAAAAGATCTCTTGAGGGAAAAAGAAAATATTTTTATTAATTAAAGAGAGAACACTTATTCAGAGGGATTGGAGAACAGAAGGTATAGGAAAAAATTTCCCTGTGTGATGCATCAACCTGATTCTTATTTTGTGACCACTAACCTGTTAGAAGGTACTATCTGCTTAACATGCTTTTACTTTTTAATTTTATTTTTAGCTGTTAGAAGAACCAAAAGGACATTGCTATGATTCAACACTGCTGGCAACATTATGTTGGGACATAAATTCCAAGAACTGTATTATATAGAGTAAGGGCAAGATTGTATGAGAGTAAGATAAGATAGGGAAAGAAGAGAGGAATAATGAAAACAGACACCATAACCATGTTCAGAAGAGAACAATGAAAGTAGAGTGGAGCACTGGGGAAAGTGCTCTGGCTGAGGCCCAAATCGTCAGAGAAAGGCTTTCGAAAATTAGAGAATTCATAGAGAATGTGTCAAGTCTTATTTGATACCCCAATGTGTATCGGTCCGGTGGGGAGTAGAAAGTTGAAGCATCTTTGTATTTAGAGAGAAGAGCCCATGATCGTGTGCTTCCTGTCTAACTTCCTTCCCTTTAAGTGTGTCATTTTGTCCCCTTCAGTGTTATGTGGGATCCCAAGTCAGTAGGTCACAGATTCTGTAAGCCTGTGGAGAACAGTGCAGGCAAGAAAGGCAAACCCATATTAGGAATATGTGTGGATTTCAGTCTAGGTAAATTACTGCATTTTCCAGGGTGAAAAGAGTCTAGTGTAATCAACTTGACACCAAGTTGGTCTGGAGAGCTGGTGCCATATTGGCTGCTCAGAATTTGTCTCTGTTGCTGGCAGGTTTGGACGTTCAGCAGAAGCAAAATTGAAATCAGCTCTGGAGAGTGGGAGCCCATGCAGTTAGGCTCATGCCCCCGTCCGGATCACCGTGGCTGTCCTGTTCATGTCCACATTGTGCCAAGACGTGACAGAGGCTGCTGATGGCCCCTGGCAGTCATTCTGTCTACTTCTTGTTTATTGTCTTCTCTGCGATAGGTGTTCTCTGATGGATAAACTGCAGTACGTTTCCCCACTCTCACAGGGTGCCTCCGTATATGCCTTTCCAGACATTTGTGTCTTCAATCTTACGATTTATTCTTTAAGCCATATTTATTCTTGACTCAAACCCTTCTCTCTCCACACAAAGTGGATGACCAGGTGGACTGCCTAAAGCCCTATGTATTGAGAGGATTTCCCTCCCTGCTTCCTTTCAGGGCTGCTCTGAATTGGGCTGTACAGCGGCAACCGTCTATTTTCGGCTTATACTCACATATGGAGTTGATCAGGCTGTGAAACAAACTTGGCCATTTCCCTCCTCCATTAGCTGATCATAGTGGACTCCCCGTGGAGCCATAGATATGAGCTGGGAGAGAGGTACTGGTGTGATGGTGGTAGATAACACGAGGGTCTGGGGCAGCTGCTATGCAGCTTATTTACACCTGATCCCAAATGTACCATTTGCATCTTATGGGATGCTGCTGGGCCCACCCGACCTATGGTTTGGTGGGTCCGGTAGAACTCAGCTTGTGGTGGACATGCATGTCCCATATAGTCTGTCACATGTCTTCTGTGAGAGAAGAATCTCTTAATTCACTTAAGTTTCTGTACTTGGGTCTTTTATCAGCAGCTGAATACAATTTCTAACTGACACAAAACTTTATATCTCACAACATGATACTCGAACTGTGTTGTGTAAGCTAGTGTCAGTCCCGGACTTTGCTAGCAGTGGCAATAAAATCAGAAACTAGCGCCAGAATATAGACCAATTTCTTCACTAAACACACTGTTCAATTCAACTAATTTTTTTTGGGGGGGGGGGTTGCAAGATGTTCTCAATCAATGAAGCAGTATGATGATTTATTTTCTGGTGTAAGCCCTTTATCTCATGACGGACTGGTAGCAAAGAGTTTGTATACTGCCACCTTAAGAAGCACCGATCTAAGAGATACATCCCAAAGTGTAATTTTGAGACAGATGCACTGGGAGATAAACATTCAATTGTTGATTCCATTTTGAAATTTAAACCTGTCATTATTGACTGGGACTACTGAGAAATCTTTTTTTTTTTTTCATAAATTTATTTATTTATATTTATTTTTGGCTGTGTTGGGTCTTCGTTTCTGTGCGAGGGCTTTCTCTAGTTGCGGCAAGTGGGGGCCACTCTTCATCGCGGTGCGCGGGTCTCTCACTGTCGTGGCCTCTCCTGTTGTGGAGCACAGGCTCCAGACGCGCAGGCTCAGTAGTTGTGGCTCACGGGCTTAGTCGCTCCGCGGCATGTGGGATCTTCCCAGACCAGGGCTCGAACCCGTGTTCCCTGCGTTGGCAGGCAGATTCTTAACCACTGCGCCACCAGGGAAGCCCGAGAAATCTTCTTTTAAGGAATCCCTTAACTACCTCACTTGGAAGCATGATAGTGAAAAATTATTACACATGATTTGGTTTCACAGACTTCTGTAATCACAGCAGTGTCTGACATTTTGTTTACTTGAAAGCAAAATAAAAACTTTTCATTACATGCTTCTTAGTATGCCATTTGTCTGACAGCAAACTTTGCATACCACAAAGCAGTTGTTTTACACGTAGATTCGGCTTCAGTTTCAGAGTGGAGATCGAATTACATGGTTTGCCAATACATGTAGTAAGTGCTAAATATATGGCAGCTATTATTCTTATTTGAACTTGGGTTAGTTCAACACTATTCGACCCCCATCCCCCAGATCCTACTGTGTTTATCAGAATGTATTTTGTATGGATGGAAATAAATGGACAGACCTGCGTAAACCTTTAAGGACTGTCTTTATTACTGCTAAAATTACTTAGCTAAGCCCCAACCTGAACCACTACACTTCTATCTTTATCTGTAGAAAACCATGGAATAAACACCAATAGCTACTCACTGCTCTAGCTCCCATAACTCTTTCAACTTTCTAGTGAGGGTTAAAATGCTCTATTTCAAGATCATATTATTCTTGGGAAGCACTTACTCTGACTGTATGCACAACTTTTCTTTCCATATGAATTCAATTGGCATTAATTCCATTAGAAATTCTGCCGTAGAAAATCTTTCCTCATTGCCAAATGATCGAATGGTATGATTCTTATCATCTTTTTAGTCTAATGAGGTCAGCCTTCTGGATGTGGTAAGGATAATGCTTTCTTAACAACAGAACTCAATTTCCCTAGTCTGCCTTTCAAGGAAATGTACTCTTTGAAGAAATTCTATGGCCAAGTAGAAGACATTTCTAGCTAAGTCATCTGCAAATCAGCGGAGCATGCTCATATAAAGAGGGACAATAGCTAGAATTTCTACTTTTGAACAAAAATGGTCTGTGACAACTGGGTATGACCAGGTTAGCATCTTAAATTTTTATGGGATTAGAAAGGGAAGAAACTAATTTTTCTTCTCAACAGTGACTGAAACTGAAAAAACAAAAAAACAGGAAAGAGAGAAGGTCCAGGTGGGAGAGGGGTGTTGGAGAGGGTGGAATGCAACCGAGGAAAGCATCACCGGTGGGACTCGGAATGGCTCAGGTTTCCTTCCCTTTTTAGGTCAGCCCTTGGGGGGTGAATTATGTGCTCTCCTGTCTTGTGTTACTTCTCACTTTTCTTATTCTAAGGACTTAATGCATTTGTATTTAATTCGACTTATAGGAGAAGAAATCATGTCACTGTTCTATGCTTTAATTACCTCATAAGCATATCTGATACTAAAAATATTTAACAACTGGTATGGCATGGGCACTGACCAATTAGAAAAAACACTGTAATCAATCAGAAGGTTCATGAGCCACAAGTAGAGAGGCCATATAATTAACTGTCCAAATCAGGACACGGTGGAGGGTGAAATGAGCTTATTAAAAATTATGCCAGAATGAGAGGCATAAACAGGGGCCATCCCAAGCAAACTTGGATGTGTGGTCACTCCAGTCATAAATAAAGAGTAATGTGTGTACTGGCTGAATAAAATTAAAATTTTGGCTTGGAGTCTTTTTCAAATCTGTAACATTTTATGTATCCATTGAACATATTTAGTCTTAAGAGTATTTGATACATTTGTCTAACACTGGTTTCTAGAGCACATTTCTAAAAGAATCCAGCCTACATGAGGGAGCAGCCTTTAGACACGCCTGCAGGAAGAGTGACAACAGGGTTTAGACTCTGCTAATACCCTAGGCAGATACACAGATTTACATGTAGCTATAGCTACAGATATAAACAGATACAGATATACAAAACTATCATCATATTTTGTAATTTTTTTTTATTATTTGGTTGCACCGGGTCTTAGTTGTGGCAGGCGGGCTCCTTAGTTGTGGCATGCAAACTCTTAGTTTCGGTATGCATGTGGGATCTAGTTCCCTGACCAGGAATTGAACCCGAGCCCCCTGCATTGGGATCGCGGAGTATTAACCACTGTGCCACCAGGGAAGTCCCTATCATGCTTTGGAGTGTTTACTGTTAGCCAGGCTTTTTCAGTTTTAGATGAATGCTGAAATTGATGATGAAATTGAGGTCAATTCAGGAAGGTAAATGGTGTGACCGCCGGACTCATAACCTCTTATCACTTGTATGTGATGGGATCGGAGCTATGTGAGAGCACCTCCCACTACCAAAGGCCTCCCTTATTGCTGATACTTTGCTTCCTTGCTTAGGGTCTTGTAGAGCAGGGGACAGACAAATAAATCTACCACTTATAATTCCATATAAAATTTGCTGTGATACATGCAAAGCAAACGAAATCATATGGGTAAGGGAAAACTTCCTGCTGAAGGACTGCTCGAGGTGAATTTTTAAGGATGGGTAGGAAATAACCAGAAGCAAAGGGATCTGTGTGTGCAAAGACAGCCAGCACGAAAGCCTGCATGACACGTTTGGGGAATAATAAGTATTTGGGGATAGTTGGAGGTGAAGCGGTGGTCTTCATGCTCAGTTGATTAAGGTGACAGCATTCTTTACACCTTCAGGAATCATTTCAAAAGGCTTCCAGTGTAGTAACAATGTGATTTATTTGCACTTTAGGAAGAACTTTCTGGCAGAGGTGTGGCAGACAGATTAGTGAGAGGCCAGCTTGGTGGCAGAGAGATCAGTTAGGAATTATAGGAATTTAGATGAAACGTTATGGTTTTGAAAGACCATCCATCTCCCCCTTCCTTAGTTCCAAAGCACTCTGAGTCATAAATAAAGTGTGAAAATAGCAGAAGAATGAACAAGAACAGCCTAAGGATCTAGGTTATTAAGTGGAGGATAGATGCTTGGAAGCTTCAAAGGAGATGAAGAGATCAAGCAAATGGAAGATGAGAGGAAGGGAGGGAGGGAGGGAGGGAAAAAAGAGGGAGGAAGGGGTGGGGAGGAAAAGAGAGGGGGGGAGAGGGGGGGAGAGAGAGAGAGATAGAGAGAGAGAGAGAGAGAGAATCCCTCCTGTTGCTTACTTCCCATCTTTGCTCTACTTTTTGTTTCCTTTGCCCAACTCTGCCCTTGCCACTACTCTCAATAGTTTTTCCTTTGCTTCCTTCTCCTAAATATAACTACCTCAGTTTCTTTGTATTCTTAAAAAGGGAAGAGTACTGCAGTAAGACAAGTGAGATCAAACCAGAAAAGTCTTTGCCAAGTTGTGGACTTGTTGATAAGTTCTTCTTATCTCCTTTACTTCTTACCTTAGACGTCCTCCTTGTCATTGAAGAAGGTAGTAAGTGACATTGAGGCAAGGAAAGACCCAGAACATTCACTAATGAATGTTCAATCATTAGTGATTTAGTTAAACCCATTAACTTATGACTGATTCAGTGTCATGTGTATGAAGTGATTCACCCTGAACCACTTTAAAACTGCTTTTGCCCTTCTCTGTGCTTCTTGAATCATCTTCCTTCTCGCCTCATTGCTACGTAAGCTTTCCTCTCTGACTCTCATTGCTTGGGATTTTATCTATCACATTCCTACCTTTGCTCCCCGTTTAATGTAATGAAAGCTGCCACCTGTGCACTAGCCAGGCTGTTCTCTTTAGCACAGGAAGCAAAAGAGTCCACTTTTAAAAAAGAAAATAAGCTTTTACCCTAAATGTAGTGAAAATGTAATGCTTTACTATTTAGGTTGAAGTTAATGCAAATAAATAGAAGAGAGAAAGAGAATGAAGAATAAAGAAAGATAGAAGATTAAAAAAAAAAAAAAAGTAAGACTGCAGAAAGTGACCAGGAAATAGAGTAGTTTTGTTTGTACATTTATGTCTGTGTTTTTCTAATAGTTGTTGGAATTGCTCCATGTGGTTCTATTTATTCTATTAATAAAATCTGATGATTTAAGACATTAGAAATAGGGAATGGAAAAATAATGTATTTTCCAGCCAAACCAAACCCAGCCCTTAGCTCTTATTTTCTGAGGTTGGCCCCCTATAGACCTTACTTTTACCAACTGCTAGCATCACAGAAGCCACGAAAACCTCAGGTAAAAAAAAGAGCCCTAATGATTTTAAATTAAAGAAAATTCAAATTTGAGAACTAAATAACTTTTTGAATTATTATTGGGTATAGACTACTTACATTTCTAACCTTTCCTCTTGTTATACATTTAGGATAACGTTCACCACACCAAAAAAAATCTAATTTAAGTGTTGGAAAGATTGAGCAAAACAAAAGTTCTAGGAATAAAAGCAGAAAATAAACACATCCTTTCATCTAAGTTTTGGACTCAAAAGACCCCACCATAAGGTAGAAATAATGTATGAGGGACTTTTTCATGCTTGACACATACTTTTAGTATAAGATTCTTCTGCAAGAAGCTTCTAAAGAGTAGAAATATTCATAAAACAGCTTATGTAAGTACCATATAACTAATCCATGAACAATTTAGTTCCACTCAGGCATTTAGAAGGTAAATGTTATCCATTTCTATATATTTAAAATTTTCAGCCAAAACTATTTTAGCCATATAACTTTACAGCATACAGAAAAAAAAATACACATAAAAGTAAAAAATGTGTTTTGCAATGAATCTGCCACTGATATGATACGAGTGTGCAATTAAATGGGCCATGCTGGAGAAAGGAAAGATTGGCTACTGGGTGGATGCCAGTGGTATCCTTTGACGCTTCTTGGCCTCATGTGGTCCTGATCAGGCAGCAGGGATCTGGCAAACCCAGGCCAGGAAGGTAGAAAACAGAACAGATTTTACTTTCAATTATGGGGTTGAGAGGGAATGGGACATAGAACACACATTTGATCTGCTGTCAAATATTTTATTTCAAAGCCGAACGCTAAATTGTAGCATAGAATTGTTACTTTTAAAGACATTTTTTTCTTATTTGCTTATTCTGAACTTCACTGTGGCATTTCATGATGGTGTAGTGTAAGGAGTACTAAATTCAAAGCCTAAAAACCTGACCAGGTGTGGTTAGCTACGTGACCATGGGCTAGTTACTTAAGCACTCGAAACCTCTGTTTCCCTGTCTAGAAAATGACGTGATTGGCTTAGATGATTATAAATTGTATTGAGTGGCCCTTGGGTAAATCTGGCTTGCAGATGTACTTTTGGCCTTTGCAGTATCACAAGATGTGTTAACTAGTAACCAATATTAAAAAAGCAGGACATTTCACTAAAACATAGATTTCTGGCTTCTCTTGAAAAATTGGAAGGTCTGGTAACTCAGGACCCACAGTTTTATGGAGCAAAAATATGCTGGTACTGAGTGCATCAGATACCTTTTGATCTAATTGGGAATGTTCTCTTTAGGCTGTCCCATTGCCAGCCACTGGACCCATTCAACTCACTACATTTATTTACTTTACCCACCTGACCCTGACCTTTTTAGACATTTTAGTTTTCCACTCCTTGTCTAGAGCAATGGTTTCTAAATGTGTCTTACAGGGCCCTAGTCATTAAAGGAACCTTATGAGGAATCAAGAGGCTGGGAACAGGGATCCAACCTCTCACCACCTTTAAGCAAAGAGTTCAGTTTTTATTTGTTTTATATATTAGGATCTAAAATGACCTCTGGGGCACAGACTTTTAGCTAATCCTCTCAAATATCTTCTGTTCTTCCATAGTAATTGAATTTTAGCTGAGCATGTGAATGTTAAGAATAAACACTACAACTCCCAGCATCCTTTGCATCTAGGTATGGCCATGTGACTGATTTCTAGCCAATGGGATAGGAGCAGAGTGATGTGTACAAAATTCAGGTTGTGCCTGAAATAGGAATTTGGTGATGAGCAATCTAGGACCATGTGGACAAAGATATCACGCTAGAAATGACAGAACAACATTATGGAAGAATCCTGGGTCCCTAGATGACTCTATAGAGCAGAGTATCCCTATTAGCAGTTCGCTACTTCAGTAGTGTTACATGAGAGAAAAATTAACTTCCATCTTGTTTAAGCCAATTTTAATTTGGGTCTCTATTACACACATGTAAAGCTGTACCTGAATTAAAACAACCTCTTAGGTCTTTCAAGCTCCAAAATTCTCTGATTGTTTTACCCCTAGTTGATTTGGAATTTGAATATGTTTGAGTAATTTTGACTTGAAAAAGGCAAATCATTGTTTTAAGCTTTTGGAATTACTTCCTTGAATGCTTTTTTTTTTTTTTTTTACTGAGTGGAACTTAAATTTATTTTCAGGCATGCACATGGTTATATTTTTATGAAATCATTATGCAAAAATACCGATGACCTAATGTATATTGACCAGGGAGTGTATGTTCTATTTCCTTCTAAATGATCAAGTGTTACTAACACCCTTTGCAGTTCCATTTCATCCAGAGAATGAATTTGCCCCAAGGGAGTGGAGTCAAATGTGCAAAATAAATGATGTGAGTTTGCTCTGTTTAACTATGTAGATGGCTAGAGTAAAAAAAGATAAAGTTACTAAGCTGCCCAAGAGAGGTCTTTGAGGTAGGCTGTTTCAGGCTCAATTTAAAATCTGGCAATGATGGTCCCTAAAACTTGGACTGCTATAACTGTTGTTATAAATAAGCAGAGGATTTCATTTTTCAAAGTCTGGGGAAAGAGAAAATTTCTATGGCAATGAATTTTATTTTTAAAATAATGTACCTGAGTGGAGATTACTAATGTCGCTCATCATTTTGAATCCATGTCGCTGCCTCATAAAACTTATGGATTGTGGAAGATAAGAAAAAAAATCCAAGACAAACCAAACTTGGATATCATTCAAGTGATGCCTTGGAAATGATGTTTTTAGTAAGTTTAACATACATCCCCCTCCTTGCCCCAAAACCTGTTACGTAATATTCAGAAGATCCTGGGAAATATTTAAATCCTAACATTTGGAACTAAAAGCAGCCACCAATAGAGATGATAAGGTTAGAGCTGGTTCTGATGAGACTCATATGTTGGGACAGATATGTTCTTGATGTTTGGAAAGTAAAATTCTTTCTTCATGATGTTTATGGGATTTGAAGTGATATAAGCATCTCACATCAATAAACTACCCCTTGAGCATAAACAAATTCTTTTTGACAAATAGACCATCATAAAGAAAGATATAGCTATTTTGCATTAATGATTTAATTCAGCTTTCTAACGTCCTCATTTTGCTCACTTCAAAATTTGGCTTAATAAAGTACAAGGGACCATTCTCATAACAGTTGGGCAGAGTAAAACATTTATTTTTAAGGTTAATTTGGGTCTTTACATGCATAGAATTAAAAGAGAAACCTGTTTTCTATGTGGATCGGAATATTTGGAGCTAGGAGTTGTTTTAAAGGCCTTAATTAATTTCTTTGTGCCCGATGGCCAGAAGGACATGTTAGGTTCTTTTCCTTTGGTTGAATTTCAGAATTGAGTATGTACTCTCAAGACTTATTTTGGAAAATATTAATATTTCTCCCTAATTTGATGACTCAAAAAATGAAATAATAGGTGAAAAATCATTTCTCTCAGGAAAGTTTATGAATAGGCACTGAGCCCTTTGATTTCATTCTGAAATAATGTACTTAACTGTGAAATCTCCTTTCTTATGTAACAGTGAACTAGAGAGCCATGTGGTCTTGGATATTTACATGTTACCTATGCTAACATTCTGAAATTTTTATTATATTTCTACATATATGAATATAAAAGAGAAGGAGCCGTCTTATAATAAAATAACAGTGATTTGGGTTCTGGTTTGTTACTTATTTTGAACTTTGGTAAGGCCTCTTGCTTCTCCATGCCTCAGTTTCCCCACCAAAACAATAGAGATGTATGCTTTCCTAATTATCTCCCAGGCTGTTGTCATGAGAAACTCATGGTCATTTTACATCAAAAAATGCCACCAAATAACTAGGTGGCTACTTTGAGCAAACACTGAAATAGATGCTCTGTTATAAAATAAGATGCTCTATTTTGAGTGTGATTAAATACTACCTGTGCAGCCATGAAAAAGAGCCTCTCAGAGCTCCTATTGCAGAAGGCATAATTAACAGATGGTCCCAGCTGCCTCACTCTAAATCCCCCACTGCTGTCACATGGAAGCCACACTTACCACGGGTTGCTTCAAGTCTGTGATTGAATACGGTAGGATTACTAAGAGAGGGCCATTTCTTGAAGAGAAAGGACTCCTCTGGTGGGAGACTTTGTCTCAAGGACTTCCCAGCAACCTCGCTGAACTTCCTTCAAATTGCATTGCAGTCTCAGATGCTTTTTACCCAACCCCACATCCTTTCCTCTTTCCTTCACAGGGGTCACACTTGCATTATGGTCTGACAGTTCCCTGAGCCTCCCCTGGAGCCCTTCATCATTTTCCCTCATAGATGTTTCCTCCATTAAATCTTTTGCATAACTAATCCCATCTTGACATCTGCTTTTACACAATACCTTTTTGAAGGACAATCCCTTTGAGAATACATTGTGAGATTTTTCTATGGTTTTGTAATTTGGTAGCTAAGTTTCCCTATCAATCTGTAGTATCCATTTACGTGGGCATAAGCAATAACCTATTTTATACCGTATAACAATACAGACATTTTCAACTGTTAAATATTTTCTTTAAGAATTATAAGAATGGTTTGTCAGGAACACATCTGATGCTTTTTATGATACTATTTCAAAAGAACTTGAGTAACTATCCTCCTAAGAATAATAAGGATAACATGCAAACAAAGGAAACATGCATACATGGCATGGTTTCGAGTCATTGTGACTATTTCTTTCTCTTATTCCTCCCAGGACACCCATCAAAACAGCAAAAGCAAAGCCAATGGAAAGTATTTTTTATTTCTTTTTAACAAAGATGTAATTAGTAGACCAGCTCACATGAACAAAGTAAAGTGGAAATTTAAGGCTAATTAGGGCACAAGTTCTGTTTTCACTGAATTAGCAGAATAATTAATGACTGCTAGTTAAATGAAATATTTTCAGCCCTTTTCTTATACATAGTTTTTATGTATTTAATCATACTGTACTTAAAATTTTATATTTCTTATTTTTTCACTTATATCATAAGCTATTTTTCTATTGCTTCTTAATCATTCTCACAAAATTATATAATAATCTAACTAGAGGATACGTCATGTCTTACATTGTCTATCTTATTGAATATTTAATTTGCTTCTAATTTTTTACTGCTGAAAATAATGCTGCTTTGTGTAGTTTTATAAATCTCTCATATTTATAGTTGTTTAGGATGAATTCCTAAGGGTGTACCCATTAAAGTTACACATTAACTAATTTGTTTCAAAAACATTTGGATCAGTTTATACCTCCCACAGAAATTATATGAGATTATTCCTTTCATCACACCCTTGCTAGGATGCTAGCATTAGAAAACAAAATCTCCAAGTCAGTTTGCATGGAAAAGTGGATATTTCACTGAAGTGTGGTTAAATAGTTGCCTATATGTTTATTATTGAGCCCTATTTACACTTTTGTGAACTATTACACATTTATACATTGAGCATTTTCCTTATTTGTATGAGCCTTTAGCTAATAAAGAAATTACTCTTGATCTATGATATTGGCATCAAATATTTCCCCCCAGTTGGTTGTACCTTCTTTTCTGTTTCTTTGTGTTTTGCCTTATTCATTCTTTTTTTTTTTGAATTTTATTTTATTTATTTTTTTATACAGCAGGTTCTTATTTGTTATCCATTTTATACATATTAGTGTATATATGTCAATCCCAATCTCCCAGTTCATCACCCCCCCCTTCGCCATTTTCCCCCCTTGGTATCCATAGCCTTATTCATTCTTAATGCTCAGTAAGCATCTACTGAGCACTTAGGTTTTGTTAGGCTCAGTACTGGAAGCTGAGGATTCAATTTTAAACAAAGACAGACTCAATCCATGCTCTCTTGTAGCTTCTACAGCATATCAGGAATAACGGAAAATTAAACAAACAGTTATCAAAAATATATGATATGTGCTAGATTAGGGAATCAGATAACAGGGAGCTATAGGTGTTCTCTACAGGCCATCTAACTCAACAGAGAGATCAAGGAATTGTAGCTGGATAAAGAGGTGGAAATGGGAGAATGGAGCCAGCAGATGAGACTGGAAAGGGCAGAAGAAGGTAAAGTTGGAGGGTTTTAAGCCATGTTAAGGAGTTTGGCTTTTATTACAAGGACTATGGGAGGTAATTTAATGGTTGTTCAGTAGAAGAGAAACATGACGATACTTATTTTAGAAAGATCATTCTGGCTGCTGTGTGGAGAATGGCTTAAAGGAGAGCAAGCCTGGACACAGACCTGGTGGAATAACACAGATAAGGGCCAGTGATGGCCTGGATGGGCATTGTATCAGTGAACACATTCCAGAAGTATTTAGGGGATGGAATCCAAAGGACCTGGGAATGAGATGTGGGCAGCAAAGGGAGATGGCAGACTCCCAGACTTCTGACTTGAGTAGCTAAAGTGAAGGTGCCATTTTTTGCAGAAACTAGCTGGCAGGAAGGAATCAGTTATAGATTTTTAAATGCTGTATATTCATATAATAACATTCTTGGCAATTTGTTATTATGTAATGCTAATTAATTCATTGCCATCTTTATTTTAAGTAAATTTTTGAATTTCTTTTGGCCTTAGTTAAATGGAGATTTGCGATTTGCTTTAGGAGAGAAATTTCAGGCATTCTAAATAACAAGAAGTTAGGTTATCCATTGGGATTCCCCAGATGGATGAAAAACGGTTGGGTCTAGTTATGCAATTCTAACAGCCCTAAAGTGAGTTTCAAGATTTAGTTGATAATCATGAGAAAGATGTTTTAAAAGAACAAACAATTACTTATTGTCTCCAAGGGATACACATAAATAGATGACACAGAGATGATTTTAAATGTTGCCAGTTTGAAACATCTTTACTATCTTTTAAACATAGTGACCCCTAGCAGATAAATGAGTTTATGTTCCATTCTTACACATCTTTCGAATTAGGTGGAAGAGAATATATGTATGCATAAGATGTTAGCCTCTTTGTTGGAGGGGAGAAAGTTTCTTTCTTGGAGGGCATGTTTCTCTCCATTTTTTTTTTTTTTTTGGAGGGGAAAAGTAAGTGCAGAAAGCAAAGAACCCGGACAATTCTGAAAAGTATGGTTAACAAAATAAGACATAAATGATCTTGGCAAAAGGTTCTGGAACACAAAACTTTTATTATAGTTATACACTAGTGTCTTTTGGGCTCACCTACAAGTACTAAAAATTTTGTTTGCTAAACAGTAGTTGGGAACATTTCTTGTACTTTATAACTTTCTTAATGGATCATTTGGAAGCTAAATAAATTCCTGCTGGGAGTATCATGTTCTCAGGTACACTAGACCCTCAAGCATACCGTATGCTTCTGAAACTGGTTGTGATAACTTTAAACTCCAACAGTAGTAAACTAGCTCGATCATTTCTCTCCCTCCCTCTCTCTCGCTCTCTTTCTCTTTCTCTCTGTAATCATGTAGTCTTGTAGAATACTGCTATGGTTTAATTTTATGTCCCACAAACATCCTCATTAAATAATAATTTAATATTCCTTGGATTTAATATTCAGCCTGTTTTCAGTCTGTGCTTTCATAAAAGCAAACAAATGGCTTTGGAAAGGGCATAGAGCATGCCAGTGAATGTGGGTGACTGGAAGGGTTCTTATTGCCTGACCATAGCCCACAATGAAACATTTCTCTAAAAAAATTATTTGGTCTGTCCTGTCAAAACTAGAAAAGGCTTATATACGAAGCATTTGTTTTCCATCACATGGACAGCCCAGATTACCGGCTGGCTAAAGTAATTACGTGACTAGTACGTCTGGTTTGAAGGCTGCATGGTCAAACCAGAAATCATGTCTTAAAGACAGGAAACTGAATTGTATTTATTAACCTAATTTTTAATATATATTATATTCATTTATACTATACAAATTTATATTATATACATACATAATATATATGAATATATATTCATAATATATATGTTGCAACTAATTTTCTGAACACTAAGGTTCTTTGAAGCTCTTAGTTTTCTTTCTGTTTAACTGTAAAATAATGCAACAGTGGGTTTGCCCAGTTTTTTCAGCTTAACTCAACTCAATAGGCAATGGGCAATAAGCCATGGGCAATCCATTCTGCAGAGTATAGTGAGGTCTTCTAACATGGTACAAAACGGACTTCTGATTTTTAGAAGAACAAAGTTTGTCCCTAGTTTCTCCCTGGTGATAAGCAATTGTGAATAGTACCATGACTTCTTGAGCCAAATGACTTGTTCATTATGTTTCCGGGGTTGGGGTAGGGTAGAGTGGTGGGGAGGAACCTTGTCTCATGTGCAATTGGCTCCTGTTGAATTAGTTTTTAATTTAGCAATACAACTGATTTTAATCTTTCTTGGAATTTTGCTTCTTTATGTTATTTCAGTGCTTAGACTGAAAACAGCACACTATTCTGGTGACCTTTTGGGAAGTGATAGAAAACTCATGATAGAATCTATTCTCAGCAACTTTGTAATCAGAATCGTGATAGTGTCTTTGATGGTTTGAAGTTTCTAAGTTTGTGTTTGCATCCAAACAATTATCTTCCCTACCTTTATGTATATGATTTCATAATTGAACTGTAAATACTGTGGAGAGGGAGCTTTTTGCACTTAAGGTAGTTGAGGTAGGAAACAGGCATGTTGTCAGGAAACAGAAACTCGAAATGATTGTTTGTGTAGTTAAAAGGTTACCAACCAAAGATAGGCAAGACAAAAACCCTTTTTATTAATCAATACTAACCAGAATTCTGGATCCCAAGAGAAAGGATCTTTGGGATATGTGAAGAAGGACAAAACAGCTTCTCTTCCTAATTTTGGATTAACAAAACAAAATTTTGAAGCACATGAAATTTAATTTTGACATTGCCTCACCTTGCTTTCTATAGCCCTTTCCTGCCATCTAGTCTCAATCCTTAGTACTTCTATGTTACCCTCAGTGCTCCACTGCAACATGCTATTAATATTTGATCCCTTTCCCCCCCACCAATGCCTCCATATGCCATGGTTATCTGCCTTCCTTTATCCCCAATCCTGAGCCCAATTCACTCAACCCATGGTTAAGAGGAAAGCAACTGGGTCAAGCAAATCATTCTAAAATGTAATTGGAAGATAGTAACCTTCAAAATGGTATTTACAGTTTAAAGAGAAGGTGATTTTCTAACCTGAATGAATCTAGGATTAATGTCATTCCGATGAGGAAAACAGTTAGGGTCAGCTCCCCTAAGCTGGTTTTATTTATTTTTTTCTCCACTTTTTCCCATAAGGTATTTAAAAGCCACAGATTTTTTTTCATAATGGCTCCAAAGCAGTAGTTGAGGGGGATTCTGGTTCAGAAGGTAGGGCAGGGTGGGATAGTCATTTCTATGTATGGGTGAAATATATAGTATGTGTTTGTAAGTATGGCAACTGTATGTAAGTATGGCAACTGTATGTAAGTATGACATCATACATCATAACAGAGTAAAGGGGAAAGCTGTTTACCAAATCAGAAACCCCTACAAAGAGGTTTAAGTTTAACTGATTTGTTACATAAGTATTTTATATACTACAGCATGCTTATAAAATAATAAAGCATGATACGTTTGATTAAAACTCAACATAAAAGCTATCTCTTTGTATGTGCAATTCATCCAACATGTTTCAGTGGGGGAGAGGGTGCTATGATTCTCTCTTTCTTCTATCCCCTTTTCTACTCTGTTGAAAGCTGGATCACATATTTAATCATTTTTTAGTCACGTTGAATGACCTGGAAGTAATGTCACATCACGTCCCAAGCTCCCCAAGTCAGTAAATATTACCTTAAGATCAAAGAATTAGTTTAACAGCGATGGAACATACCAACCCCCTGACACCAACTTCAGTTGTGCCTGGTAGCAGTAAAGCAAATTCAATCTTGTTTATATAAGGAGAAAGACTGGAAATCAAGAGATGTGATGGATGGTTATAGAAGAATTGGCTAGAAACTACATTTCTCTCTATAAGACTTCTCACAATATGCAGGTTTTTCTTGGCTCGGAGGAGATTCTGCAGGCAGTAACACCCAACGCTTTCCAGTAATGATAATGGGAAAATCATAAGGTTCAAATTAATTTTAAAACTTTTCTGAGAGCGTTTAAGATTGCTAACAATTTTTCTCCTAGCAAAACACATGACAAGCATTAAAAAAAATAGAATGAATGTATATAGAGTTCCCTATATAATAGCCTTATTCATAGGTAATGTAGGAAGTTCAATGTTTCCCACCAAAAATATTTTTCTTCTGGCTTCCTCAGGGCTGGAAAATCCACTATTAAAGATTTATAGTTTTGGCTTAAGCTTTTTGGTTATTCCTGTTGTCTTCTTTCAAAGACTAAATGCATCTAAGTGGGAAAATTTGTGAAGGGTCATGGCTTTAGGGAATCTAAATCTATATTCATTTATTCATTAAGTCAGCAAAAAGCTACTGAACACCTCCTGTGTGTCAGGTATACCACAAGCACTGAGGATGGCAGAATAAGGGAAGGTTCCTGCCCTCACAATGCAAATGGTCTTTTGATCCTTAGCTTGAGCTGCACTAAAATCATGCATTTCCAAGTGTCAGTGATATGAACTTTCTTTTGGTCCATCAGTCCCTCTAGCTCAGTATATCTGTGATGAAACATATCATCTTTTCTTACAAATTGGCCATACTTTCTGCCTTTCTCAATTTCATCAGTGTTACCACCTTTCCCAGGCAATGGAACTTTTCCTGACAACTCAACTCCACATTAATCTTTCCCTTCTCAAAACTCCACTGCATTAAACTCAAAATCACATAGATTAGCACTCAACTGTTCTCTAATTATTCAATGCATGATCAATTTGTTTCCCAGCTGTTATAAAATGCTTAAAGGCAAGGATTTATTTTATATCATCTAAACCAGAGGTTCTTCAAATATAGACCTCATAACAAGCCGCCCAGATGAATGTGATTAAGCTAAAGTTTGAGAACCTTTGCTCCAGACCACTGTCTCAAATTTTAATGTGTTTACAAATCACTTGGAGATAATGTTAAAATGCAGGTTTCAATTTAGTTGGTCTGAGATTCTGCATTTCTAACAGGGTTGCAGGTAATACTGATGCTTTAGGAGATAGTCTGAAGATCAAAGAAACAATGCCTGTAGTCCCAAGTACAGAGTTTGATCCATGGGGAGATGTCCAACAAATATTTAGAGATTTCAATCAAAATTACTCTAGTGTGAATTAGTTTATACAACTGATTGAAAAAGTGCATACACAACTGAGAGAAAATAACATTAAGAAGGATAAGGAGAGCAAAGGAAGACAAAATTTACTTATGTAACAATTTTACCCAAAGACTTACCTGAACCCCTAATTTGAAACACTTGTAAAGTTTTATTTTGTTTTCTAATTTCTTGTATATCTTTTTTCTAAATATCCCTGTACTCATAGGCAAATATACAAATCTTATCTTTGAAAAAAAGTATATTTACAGGATTTACCACAATGCCAGTCACTTAATTTGACATAAGCTTATTAAATTGAATTTCCTTAAGCAGACCCTTCCTTTTAGGTACAGGAAAAAAGTTATCTTTTTCAGAAAAATTTTAAAGCATAGCACTAAAAATTATAGAATATCTACAGTATATGTTCTTGAAACAATTGAAAAATGTTCTAAACACTGCCTTTAGCAGAATGTAGTAGTTGAACGGCAAATGGAAGAGAAGAAAATACATATTCTTTTTTTTTTTTAAACTGTGATTATTTAACAATTGTTGGTGATTTTTTTTTTTTTTTTTTTTTTTTAATTTATGACTGTGTTGGGTCTTCGTTTCTGTGCGAGGGCTTTCTCTAGTTGCGGCAAGCGGGGACCACTCTTCATCGCGGCGCGCGGGCCTCTCACTGTCACAGCCTCTCTTGTTGCGGAGCACAGGTTCCAGACGTGCAGGCTCAGTAATTGTGGCTCACGGGCCCAGTTGCTCTGCGGCATGTGGGATCTTCCTAGACCAGGGCCCGAACCCGTGTCCCCTGCATTGGCAGGCGGAGTCTCAACCACTGCACCACCAGGGAAGCCCAAAAATACATATTCTGAAAGAACCAACATGATTCATCATTAAGGCTTTTCAGGGATACACGAATGAAATAATGAACATCAGTGTCCTGGCCCTGATGGGTTTTATATTAAACTATGACAACAGTATCCTTGGATTTCTGCTGTTTCAGAATTACGCTTTCTTAGCACAAAACACTGTCAACGCCTGGTATATGGTACGTTCACCAAGCAGTCAAAAGCAATTAAATGAATGGTTTGGACAAAGTCAATTTTTATACATTCCATGCACATTGAAAAAACAAGTTCAAATAAACCTCAAACAAGACAAATTTAATAATGAATGGGTTTTATATTTCATGAGACTCAAGTACAGGCAAGTAACACCTACAGCATGTTACTCTACATCTGTGGCAAAGTTGGAATAAATAGTTACTTAAATGATCCACTTCTGGCAAGATCCATCAATTTTATGACCTCCTTTGAAATTATGGCAAAAACAATGCTTTTATTACAATTTTTTTAATCATAAAGAGGAGGACAGAAGTCACACGGTTTCCCTTCAGTGACTCAGATTTGTGGAAGCCTCTCCAATATTTTCACCTCTGACTGTGGTGGAACTTGTTCACAAGGGCACAGATGAACATTCAGTTCAGGAACCAGCTGTATGATTCAGGGAAAAAAAATAAGTGGGCTAACTTATACCCCACATCAAACCAGAATTGAATGCTTTCCAGGGTTTTAAAACATCTGGAAAATCTCTTTAATACTGTCCCTTCTTTTGGTTCTATCTTTTCACTTATTTCTATCCAAGATGGGAGGGGAAAAAAAGGCTGAAATGTCATGAGAAAGTTATATTCAGCTGAAGTTTATGTAAGAGGAACCAATGCTTTTTCCTACTTGACTTCCATTCCAATATCGCATACTTAAGGGCTAGTCTTCTAAGGGTGCCAGCATTCCCCTGAACCAAAATAAGCAAACATCCAAGTACTTTGAATTCTCTTCCTCAAAATTATGTTTCATTATTCTGGGATCTTGACAGAATAAAAGAACACTGCTGAATTCTAAAAGGTTTTCACATTTATCTGTACATGCAATAATGTGGAAGAATTTATCCATTGGATTTACCTTTTTTCCATTTGAATCCTACCCTGCAAAATTCCCGACAAATCTGAATTATCCTCTGTGAAAAGAAGAGGCCATCAAAGGAAATGTTCCTCTTATTTTCCCAGAATCCCCCAATCCACAGCCTAGTCCAGAAGCTTAAAGAAACTTAGTCAAGGGAGTTCTGCTACAAGACATTGTCCCCACTGACATGGTCACGTTGTTGGAAATCACTTTGAATGAAGGCATTGAAGGCCCCCGTGAAAACAAATTTTACTGCTTTTGTATGTAAGAGACCCAAACAAATTGAGACTGGAGAATTTTCCACTTTGGCCTTTACAAGTCCTTGTATCCCCACTCTCACCCCGCAGCTGTTCCTTCCCATCCCCTCTTACATGTGACTTTAACCCCTAATTCTTCCTTTTTACCTCGCTCCGTAAAATCCAGCCTGCCCGAACAATGACTCTTATTCCGCAAGAACAATCCCTCTAGTCCCATTTCCAAAACTAGCTGGACTTCAGCCAACCCCTTATCCTGCTAGGTCTAGCTGAACTTCAGCCAACCCCCTCCTGCTAAAGCCATGCAAAATTTTCCGTTGTCCTTCTCCAAGTAGAATGCTTCTTTGGAGCCTTCCTTCAGAGCCTTATGCTAATGGCTCTCTAGTTGATTTCTTCCACAGTTTTGCTGCTGAGATTCAGGCAGGGTTGGCCCCTTTGCTGCTCAGCCCAGGCCACTTCATAGAGGAGCAAGTCCTTCTATGGACCACACCAGTGCCCAGCTCTCTTGGTGTTGAAGCACTGCCTAAGCCTTTATTCTTCCTCTTTATTCTCTTTGGTATACATCTCTTGGTTTGATTCATTCTACTAATAGAGGTTCTCACAGTCATGGTGGGGCCATAGTGCCAAGGAGGTTTCGTTAGTTTGTTCAGGCCACTTGAATATAGGTTTAACATTATAAAGCCAATAGCAGTAAACATTGGAAGCTTTGGGAGTAGTTTAGAACTTGGGATATGAGTAAGACAATGCCTTTGTATGGCACCTTAGCATGAAAAGATTCAAAGATTCCAAATATTCAATGGTCAACAAAAATTTAACTGGTATGAAGAGGACTTTTAAAGACAAAAAAACCTCTAAAAGACAGCAAAGTTATAAAATTACTTCTCTTAAGGACTCCTTAGGAAAATCTAATAAAAATGTGAAGGATCTAAAAATCCAAACTTAAGCTCTCTTTTTCCACTTCTGCTCCATCTTTGGATTGGCTTTCCTCCTGGCCCCCTGTATCTCAATTTCCTCCTGTCCCTGCTCTGCTCCTTCCCTCCTTCTCTTGCACCATATCTCAACCCCCTTCTCTATCCTCCACTGCCCATTCCTAAATATAGTCCTCTCACTGGAGAATATCTCCTCATAGTATCTTTTAATGTAGATGGAAATGATTCTGCAGCTTTAAATCTTGGTCAAGATCAGATTTTCATAATGTAGCAAGGGACTTTCTGATTCCTCCTAGGGAAAAATGGAAGTTAGTTGAAGATTTTAAGCATTGTCTTAGGAATTTAGAGTCTGGGCTTCCCTGATCTCTATCAGTTAGTTCATCTCTTTGTGGGAAACCAGAGATGGTAGAACTTCATTTGAAAAGCAGGATGGATTGATTACCAAAATGAAACAACAAAAAAAAAGGGACAAATTTTAACTGTAAATGAATGTAAAAAGTATAAAAATAGGATCAGATCTCTTAGCAGCTATTCCTGAGGTATTTCCTGTCAAAATTCGTTGGTGAAAAATCCAGTTATGTAAGGAGGGAGAAAAATAGATCCATCCCTGATTTCAGAAACAGCTTAACTACCACATTCTAGAATATTCTTTTCTCAATAGGAATGAAGATATCACAGCTGCCCTAACTACCTTCTTTGTTGATGGTCTTAAACCTGATGTGACAGATTTAGTTAGAAAACAGAATATAGGATGGTAGACTGCTTTCCCTCTGAATTACAAGAGCTTGGTGAGCGCTTTGAAGATACTTTGGCTCAGAAAAAAAAAAATTACAGATTAACTTAATAACTTTTCAGATTAAGCACTTAGATAAATCCAGGAACAAAAACATCTCTATGGCTAGTCTAGACAAAGATACCTGTGGATATCATAAGGAAAAAGGACCCTGAAAAACACTTGCTTTGCCTTAACTTTCATTGAAAGACAGACTCTAAAGTGACAAAGTACCAACTTTGTCTAACACAATGACTCCTCTTTGAGTAAGTAGATTCTCTGGTTTTCTAAAATTGCCCTTAAAACAAAAAGAAGAAATTTCCATGCCATCATGAAAAAAATCTAGGATCTTCCTTTTTTGATACCAGATGTACACATTTCTACCATCAACCCAGCTTTCCATCATTCCTTCCTTGGAGTAACCAAAACATTTCAGTGGTAGGAATCTCAGATATTCCTCTCACTAATCAGCATTCTCTTCTGGGTAATGAATCTGTTGAATGAATATGGTGAATCTGTTGGAGTGAAAGCTACTTTGCTAATGTGGTGCCACTCTTAAATGTGCCGTGGCTGGACCACATCTTTCTGGAATTCTATAGAAGAGAAGAATCATTTGGTGTTGGTACAGATTGATTTTCCAGTACCTGAGCCCCTGTCTGGGATAGATTCACCTAGAGCCTTGTGTAACTTTAAAAATGCCTTTCAGAAGCTCCTATGCTTCCACTCCCCAATTACCATAGACCTTTCTTTCTGTTTGTATACAAAAGATCCAAAGACAAGCTTTGAGGGTTCTAACTCAACAGCACAATGGGTTTCAAACGCCCATCACTTAAACAGCCTCTCATTTTACCCTACACCAAAAGCCTACCCTCTTTGTTTGTGTTCAGTGGCAACAGCCGCAAAGTTAACTGAGGCTTCTACTGACTTAGTCTTAAGATCTCCACTTAACCTTATGGTCCTTCATGTCATGCAGATCTTACTCTTTATTGAAAACACTCAATGCTTTTCTGTTTCTAGACTGACCTTCTATGAAATCCTCCTCTTCTCATTCACACATATTTCTATCCATTGCTATAGTCCCCAAAGCCCTCCAACTTTTTTCCTCTCTCAAAAGAAGGAAAACCTCACCACTGTCATGCACGTATTCAGGAATTTCCCTTGCCTCACTCTGATCTCCTCGAAACTCTTTTAGACAACCCAGATTTAGAACTGTTTTTGGAAGGATCCCATTTGAGAACTGAACAAAGAGGCTATCAAGCTTAGTGTGTGATTGCAGCCCACTCAGACTTATGTGAATATTGTCTTTTCCCAGAGGCAAAATCTATACAAGTTGCTGAAATTGCAGCACTTACAATTGCAGCCTGCCAGTTAGGTAGAGATGAGAGAGCAAATTATCTATACATATAACAAATATGTGTGTGGAGTAATTCATGATTTTGATATGCTTTGGAAGCAGTATGGCTTCTTAACTGCATCTGGTTTTCCAATTAAACATGGCAGTCACTTAAAAGTTCTATTAGATGCCTTGTTTTGCCAAAGGAATTGGCTATATTAGGGTTGAGCCCCACAGTAAAAAGCAGACTCAGGGAGCAAAGGGTAGTGCTTTAGCAGGTTACTACACTAAATGAGCTGCTTTAACACCTCCAAGCTGTCCAGCAAGTCCAAGAGTCAAAGCCAAAACTGACTCCTAACTATTGGCGTCAGGTCTTGAGTTAACGCCAATATTAAGCATTTGATTCTGAAAAAGTGTATTGAAAAAAGTCAAATTGTTTTCTTCTCCCAGAAAGCTATAGTGGCACCAAGATGATCTCTTGGTCTGCCCCAAGATGCTGAAATGAATCTTCTCAAAAAGTGTTACATGTTGTGACCCACTATGGAAAGGCAAATTTAAAAACCATCAAAAATAAACGTTGGTAGGGACATTTCAATAAGATCTCAGAGTACATCTCTGACATATTTCCCATCTGTCAAACCTACCATCTTGAGAGAATTGTAAAGCTGAGGCATAAAGACAAGCCAAAACCTTTAGGACCTTTTGGAAATCTATCTACAAATGGACTTCATTCAGTTACTCACTTCATGTGGTTATGAATATGTCCTTACTAATGTGTTTTGTGTTTCCTGGTCTTCTAGAAGTCTTTCATTGCCATAAAGCAACTCCTTTGATAGTAGCAAAGAAACTTTTAGACTTTGTTTTTTCCACTTGACAATACCCACCTATTTATCTAGTGATTGAGGTACTAACTGAGACTTGTAAAGCTATCTGAAGAACTTTAGTTGCCAAGGCCAAAGGCTTTGCCCCTAGTTCTCATGGCCATTAGGGCCAGTCTAACAGGAACTCATAGACTGTCCCCATATGAACTTGTCACTAGATGCCCATTGCCCTTAGGGTTCTCACCCCCTCTCTTGACTGCTCTTTTATAGTCCAACATGGCAAATACTATAGAATATGAATGCAGCATATTCAAGTTCATAATCAAAGGTCCAAGCAGCTTCTCTCAATCATAAAGCACAGGAACCCCTGCATGACCTTCAGCCTCAAGTCTTGGATTACAGGAAACAACAACAACATAAGACTCTTCTCAAACTTCATTGGAAAGGATCATATCAAGTGTTGTTAGCCATAAACACTGCAGTAAAACTCTAGGGAATCAACCCTTGGATCCTTGTTTCCAGTAAAAAAGTTATCATACATTTATTTCCTAGACTTCTATATCAACAGGAGATCCAAAACAGAATCCCTTGGAATCTTCCAGAAGACGACATCAAGAAGGTGATAGCTTTTCCAAGATCTTTGGACAAAGCAGCAGGCTGCTCAAAATGGATAGCTTCTATCCAAGATCTTCAGTTCAAGACCTCCTGTACCCTAAAAATAACATAACAAACTACCACATCCTTCTTCATCTCCTTTTCATAACCATCTGTGAGATTCTTAAACTTTCTTTCCATAGTTTTGTTTCTCTGGATAAATCAGGAGGATGAACAAGTATTATACAAACCTATTTAGGTCAAACATCCCTTCACTAAAGACTCAGGGTGGAGATGGGATTTGTTTTCCTGGATAATCCCAGATGAGGCAGGATCTTGGCTAAGAGGCATTGTCCAAGGCCTTCTAATGATTCTCATGTCAATACTTGTCTCCACAGTCATTTGCTATATTCTCTCTAGAATTTTAAATACTTCAGCCACTCACTTGACAAATGATAAAATTCAATCACAAAAGCAAAATTTACCAGGAAGACAGGAAAAAGAGGTACAATGTTAAGAAAAGCCCCAATGGCATCATTACCAATGAGTCTGTGACTATAACTGCCTCAAGTGATATAGACCTAGAAAACTGAACAAATCAAGATTTGGTTGAATGAGACTCAGTCTCCCCGCTGACCTAGAGGAAGGACTGTGAGAATTTCCCACTGTGGCCTTCTTATGTCCTGGTCTCCTTTAGCTGTTACTCTGTACCCCTCTTATGCATAACTTTAGCTCCTGTTTGTCTTCATCCTTCTTGAGAACATCCAGACTGCCCAAAGAATGGCTGCTAATCCACAAGAATAATCCCGCTTCTTCCCATCTGAATTCTGCATTGGGGAGTCTGGGAAAATATCGCAAATAAAACCAGGCACAGCTTTGCATGAGGTAGTAACCATCCTGGAGAATCATGTTTGGAACAGAAGGTATTTGAGGCTGTGACATAGAGACCTCAAAAAGAAGTAGCTTTATAGAACGAAGAAGCTCTTATCTCTTTCTCATAACAGCCTTGGATTTAACAGTCCAGGTTTGGCCATGTCTCTGATCCATGTAGACATTTAGAGATATGCCGTCTTGTTGGTCCATTATCCCCTAGAGCGTAGCAGAAGCTGGTCACAGGCACTAGCTTTTAGACTGTAGGAAGGGGAAGAAGCTGCATAGGAACACATGTCCTGTGTCTTAAGGCCTAAACACAGGGGCACATACCTCTTCTACTCACATTCAGTTGGTGAGAAGATGGGCAAACGTTCACATCTAGCTGCAGGAAGGTCTAAGGAATGTGTACTAGCTGAGCAGTCATGTGCTTAATTTTATATCTCTCTATCTATCTATCCATCTATCTATCCATCTATTTATCCACCTCTCCCTCTCTCTCTCTTTCTCTCTCTGAGTGTCTATAAGTCTCTTCCTAGATTTGATTTCCAATGGCCTAAAGAGTTATGGGAGCAGAGCAGATTTCTAATATAGATAAAATGTTAAGTATGTCAGGCACCAATAGCTGCCTACCCAGTATCTATTTTCTTTCCATCCTTTTGAAGAGAACTCGAATTCTCCCAACTAAAGACAATTGCTGGACACATTCTCTTGTAGTCCAAGGGTTCAAGGTGGTTATATGACACTATCTGGCCAATGAGATATAAATGATACATTTCTGGGGGGCTTTTTCTTCCTCTTTTTCCTTTATCCTTCTTTCTGCCTACTACACAGATGTACCGATGTGCTGCTTGGAGCAGTAACAGCCATCTTAGAATCATAAGACAACCAGAGTGAGGATGAAAGCGAAAATGTCGATGATGGTAGAGCTGAAAGATGGGTTCTCGATGGCTCATTGGGTCATAAAACTACTTATGTGAACCACGTAAACCTTTTTGTGTTTAAGCCAATATATGGCAGACCCTCTAATACTGGCAGTTGAATGGGTTTCTAAGAAATGGAGAGGGTGAGCAAAGGGAGAGAGAGAAATTGAGAGAGAGAGAAAAGAGCTTCCTTTCTGCTCCTGCCAGCTTCCTGAATATATATATATATATTTGTCTGTTTGTTTTTTACCTAGACTGGGGAGGGAAGAGAGGGAGGAGCAGTGACAAAAGCATAGATATCGGTAAGCCTATGATGGACATTTTCCATTTTACCCCACAGATCCACTTCCCATCCTTCATCCTGCCTGGTGCCCTGGGTGGCTGTCCATACGGAATGCATCAACAATTTCCTTTCCCTCCATTCTTCCATTGGGTTTGACTAGTAGAAGACATTGGCAAGAGATCTGGAGAGCAGGAGGAAAGTAAGGTCAGGATATTTATTCCTTTGTCTTCCCAGCTGTGCTCCTCAACTAAAGGCCACAGATCCTCTCAGATGGCCTTCTCCCCACAACTCACTTTCTTGGTTCCTGTAACCACTTCCTCCCCTCATTCATTCAGGCTGGGGTGTAGGGTGGTGATGGATCCCTGTCCCATTCTCTGTTGCTTTTCCTGAACTCTTCCCACATTTTTGTAAGCAGTTCCTTTATGAGTTCTCCTTAAATTACCCAATTTGAAAGTGCCATTTGATTTCTGCCCGGATCCTGGCTGACCCATTTCTGGAGAGTGGGATTAGAGCCCTGCTTCCAGGATTAGATTCACATGGAAGCAGGAAGCTCTAGAGGTAGAGACAGCCTCTTGGAACTTCCTGTGCACCAAAGCAGCTCAGTTTTATCATGTAGTGGTAGGATGAGAGGGACCAGGAAGACAAGAAAGAGAGGTATAATGCAGAGGTTAGAGCACAGAATCTGAAGCCAGACAGCCTGAGTCCAGCAGCAGGGAGATGCCATTACATCTTTTTTTCTTTTTTTAACGTTTATTTATTTATTTATTTATTTATTATTATTTTGGCCACACCACTCGGCATGCGGGATATTAGTTCCCCAACCAGGGACCGAACCCGCGCCCCCCGCAGTGGAAGCGCAGAGACTTAACCACTGGACAGCCAGGGAAGTCCCAGATGCCATTACTTCTGTGCCTCACTCTCCTCATCTTTAATTGGGATAATAATAGTACTTGTCTCATAAGATTGCAGTCAGGATTAAATGAAATGTACATGTAAGACACAAGAGTTCCTGGGACTTTGTAATTAATCAATAAATATAACTGTAATAATAATTATTCTTAAATACCAAGGATCAGACGAGATGCTGGTTGCTTCAGAGGATTTCTGTGTGGACAAGTGAAATCAAAGACAAATGCCCTTCTAATGAATAATCTGATTTCATATTTTGATATTTGACCGCCGACACCTTCTAAGCCTTACCTCTTCCTCTTCCCTTTCTGCCCCCCGTCTGGACAAGCTGATAAAAAAGCCTGGGTGCTCACCATTTTGGCACCAGCCAAACCACAAGACGTTGCTGCATGGGGACTCTCATGCCCAGCCCCAAACCCTAACCACAATAAAAACCCAGGCCAGTCTCATTTCCTTGCTTTTTTATTTCAGACTTGCTTAAGAAGCCTATCCTGCTCACCCCAGACACAGACACCAATTATGTAAGTAATAAACATTTCTATACCATTTTGGTGTGTATGTGTGGCAGCATCAGTAGCAACATCTGAACCAAACTTTGGGTGTGGATCCATCTGCCTCTGCAGGTGACATAGTAGCCTTCCATTCAAAACACATTGGCACTAAAACTACTGGTCCACTACCCTACTTTTACCCACCTTGGGGTAAGAGAAGGAAAACCTTGAACTGACTGAACTTATTTTCCTTCCTACAATGAATGGGCATCTCAAAAATAGAAAATAAGTTGTCACAGAAAATGAACTTCTATTTCTTTCCCACCTTGAGTTGTAGACTGAGATTCACATCTGCTCTATCAGGTTACTGACAATTTAGTCACTGAGCAGGGCACCATCTTGCCCAGCCTTAAAAGTCCCCCCCAAACCAAGCAAAGCAGAACAAGGACCAGAAAAGAGAGAAGACTCAGTAGTGCCTAAGGTTTGAGAACTTAGACTCTGAACGGTGCTGCTTTACTTCCATCTCCTTCTCTTGACCTCCAAATTGACGACCACTGCCTGCATGCCTCTTATATCTTTACCAGGACCTTCCAGTGAGCACACCCACCCACTGTTTCTTGGCCACCAGCAGTTTCCTTTTCCTCCTTAATATCCTTTTTCTCTTTTTTGGTAAGTTATAAAACTATTCTGACATAGGCTCAAGTGGACAGCCCCCTTCTGGGTATGGCTTCGCCCAGAAGACGCCCATGGATAGACATGAGAATCATTAGAGGAATTAAGAAAAAATTAAATAGCTGCTGGGAGCCTATCTCAGACATGTAAAGTGAGACTTTGCTGACTTGGGGCAGATAGGGATGGAAGAGGTGGGTTAGGAACCTGTATGTTTAAATTTATTTATTTATTTATTTATGGCTGTGTTAGGTCTTCATTTCTGTGCGAGGGCTTTCTCTAGTTGTGGCAAGTGGGGGCCACGCTTCATCGCGGTGCGCGGGCCTCTCACTATCGCGGCCTCTCTTGTTGCGGAGCACAGGCTCCAGACGCGCAGGCTCAGTAACTGCGGCTCACGGGCCCAGCTGCTCCGTGCCATGTGGGATCTTCCCAGACCAGGGCTCGAACCCATGTCCCCTGCATTGGCAGGCAGACTCTCAACCACTGTGCCACCAGGGAAGCCCAGGAACCTGTATGTTTAAAAGAAGTTCCCCAGCTGATTCCAATGATGAATCAGGTATAGAACACATTGAACAGATTAATTTTGTGACTCAGGATTATATTGATCCAGGGACGTTTGACCCAAGGATATGATAATTCCACCATTTGCTCATTGCTCTGCCATCAACATGAGTGGTTAGTACAGAATACACAACTTGACTGGAAATATGTTAAAGAATTAAGTCATCAATACAGAGAAATTCCAGACAGCAGAACAACTTTGAAATAGCTGAGGAAACTTCTCACAGTTTTCTCATTAAAAATAAAAAAATGTCCAACTATCAGTCCTTTATCCATTTCCTACTAAATATTATTGGCAGGAATAATCAGTACAAAAGAAAATGACAGTGGTGAAAACTGCACATGATAAAATTTGTTAGAGATGAAAATCTGAAGAATCGTGCCTTAATGCTCACATTGAAACATGCAAACGTTAAACGGAAAAATTAGACTTGGCAGAAGTAATCAACACTAAATAAAACTGCCAACAACTACACTGGCACATGTTAAAATTTATTATTGCCTAAAAATTGACAGAAGAATCCAATTTTTTGACTAAGTTTAGGTATGAATAATTTGACCTGAGACAATTGGATTTCGTACAAATAATGGCTATAAAAGAAAAGCTGCAATTGCAGAAACTATAATCAATAAAAATTTGATATGAGCAATAAGGAGAAAAACCACATTGAATAACATTTTCATTTAAACCTTATGTGGAAAATAATTGATTCCAATGAAAAGAATTTCAGTAAATTAACAATTAAAATGGAAAAAAATTAGAAATATCTTAATGCCTGGGAATAAAAATTTTATCAAGGAATTATAGTAACTTAATAGAAATTACTATGGCTCTAAAAATACTTTCTTAATGAGTATTTTAATCTTTGTATGCAGAGTTTTAATGTAAAGTTTTAACTCCCAAACACAGGGGTCAAAATATTCTCAGATCAGAAAATCCACAGGGTCGACATGGATAGGTCAAAACAAAAAGGCTTAAAACTTTCTGCATCCAATTATTTATTGCGGGGTGTCAGGAAAGGAGTGGTCAGGAAAAGTCTGGAATGTGGGGCGAGAAGGAACGTGCCCAAGAAGGGCAAGCATTCATGGAGTGCCACCACTTCAGGTTCCTGGGCATCCAGATGGCAGGATAAGGTATGTGTACCTAGGAGAAAGAGCACAGAAGACAAATCCTTTCAAATGTTTCCTAAGCCCCTCTCTCCTTATCTAGTTTCTTACTGAAGGAACTGAACCATAATTCTAAGTCTTGAAGTTGACCGAAGTAGTCATCTCTCAAAATGCAAATCCCACTATAAAAAAGAGGAATAATAACAAGTGTGGGGGGAGTATGTGGATAAATGGGAACCCTCTACACTGCTAGGGAGATTGTAAAAGGACACAGCCACTTTGGAAAGGAGTCTGGCAGTCCCTCAAAAAGCTTACACATGGATTACCATATGACCCAGCAATTCTGTTCCTAGGTATATACCCAAGAAAAATAAAAACATATGTTCACATAAAAACTTGTTTACAAATGTTCATAGCAACATTATCCATGATAGGCAAAATGGAAACAATCCAAGTGTCGATCACGTGATGAATGGATAAACAAATTTGTGCTTTATCCATTCAGTGCCATATTTTGGGGCAATAAAAAGAGATAAAGGAATGATCCATGCTACAACACAGATGAACCTTGAAATCATGAAGGTGAGTGAAAGAAGCCAGTCACAAAAGACCACACATTGTATGATTTCCTTTATATTAAATGTCCAGAATATGCAAATCTGTAGAGACAGGAGGTAGATTACTGGTTGCTTAGGGCTGAGGGGGCTGAGGAGAAAATGGGAAGGAAATGCTAAAGAGTACAAAATTTCTTTTTGGGGTGTTTCAAATATTCTAAAATTGATCATGGTGATGGTTGCACAACTCTGTGAACATACTACAAACCATTGCTTTGTACATTTTAAATTAGTGAATTGTATGGTATGTGAATTATATCTCCATAAAGACTATATTAAAAATGCAAATCTCCAAAAATGGAGTCACATTCTAAAGCCTCAATTTTTATCTCTGGGTATCAGTCTCCTTCTCTGTATAGTAGGAATGATCTTAATAGTTTATGAAGATGTTGAAAGAATTAATGAAGCAATGTATGTGAAAATGCTTACATATCATGCAACACGCATGGTAGAAATAGCTAACTGCCCAAGATCTGTGCTTTTCCTTCTATGGCATAGAATTGGCACAGGGAAAGAGTTGCCCAGGCAGAGACTGCAATTTCCATGGCTTCTTGCATCCAGTTATTCCATGATCTAGTTCTAACCAACGGTATGTGAGCAGAAGTGATGTGTGTGGTCAAGGTGGTTAGGCAACTGCTCTGTCTCTTTCATCCTCTGTTTCCTCTCCTAACTGGATGCTGAGTAACTGACAGGGAGGGTGGAGCCATAGATGGGACATGTCTGGGCTCTTAAATCCCTCTGTGGGTAAAACCCCACCCACCAGCCACCCTGGGTTGATCATCTCAGTGAGAAATAGGTTCTATTTGGTTGAAATGTTTTTGTTATAGCAGCTAGAATTACCTTCACTAACACAAAAATTTAAGTATGTATGCCCTCAATAAATTTTTGATAAGAAAATAAGACATCTTTGTCATTTGTTAGTACCTTTGGAGTTTTAAAATAAAAGCCAGTAGAGGCTGAGAAGAGGACAGTTATGGAAATCTGAAAAGTGGAGGACATGAATGGATGTGGGGCAGCCTGATACTGACTTGATTCCACCCCAAATCGTATGAGGTGTTTATTGTACCATTCAGTGCTCATCCTTACTTAAGGCATTGATGCACTTCATTGAATCCCAAAGTCATGGAGCAGATACCATATCAATTCTGAGTCCTCTGCACTATTTATCAGCCCTAATCTCTACAGTGAACCTACATTCATGAGGAGGGAAACAGATAATAAATCAAACAAATAAGCAAAGCATATGATATATTTGATAGTGTTGATTGTCATGGATAAAATAAAGCAAGAAGGGAGTGTGGGAGCTCAGGAGTCATGTTCAGTTTTAAATAAGATGGTTAAGGAATGTGTAAAGAGAAGATGACATTGGAGCAAAGGCTTGAATACAGCGAGGGAGCAAGCCATGACTTCCAAACAGAGGGAACAGTGGTACAAAGACCCTGACGTAGAAACATGCCAAGTGCATTAAGGAACAGCAAGGAGATTAATGTGCTTGGGGAAGGCTAGGCAAAGGGAAGAGTGACAAGGAAGAGGCCAGAGAGGTAATGGAGTGGGACTAGATTGTTCGGAGGTCTGAGGACTAGTCAAAGAACATAATGGGGGATATGAAAGAGTTCAAGACCAGAGATAATTGGCTGCTCTTATTGACTTCAGCAGCGAATGCCAGCACAATGCCCCAAAGACAGATAGGTCCATTTTCACTTCAGCAGATATCAGTTCAGGACCTAGATATAGTCCCACAGCAGGAACCAGCAAGAACTCAGATGGTGAATGGGATCCAAGATCCCCCATCCTCCCAACACTTGCCATAATGAAGTCACATCAGTGCCTATGTACCCCAAGATGACACTTCCTGTAGGAGCAAAGAGGGAGGAAGTTTGAAAGACTGAGCATTTACCAGACATAGATTGTTTAATCTGGAAGAGATTGAGTTATAAGGATAAGAAAATAAAGATGCTATATATTTTTTTGCACATCTTAGTTTTACTGGATTAGATTTATGGTGTCCCACAGGTTCCTTGGGCCTTGTTCACTTGTTTTCTTTTAATTGGTGATGGTTATATTTTATTTTATTATTATTATTATTTTATTGAAATATAGTTGGCTTACAATATTATATTGTTTCAGTTGTAAAATGCACTAATTTGATATTTTTATAGATTATACTCCATACAAAGTTATTATAAAATATTGACTATATTCCCTGTGCTGTACAGAAATAAGTGTTGGAGAGACTGTGGAGAAAAGGGAACCCTCCTACATTGTTGGTGGGAATGTAAATTGATACAGCCACTATGGAGAACAGTATGGAGGTTCCTCAAAAAATTAAAAATAGAACTACCATAGGATTCATCAACTCACTTCTGGGTATTTATCCAAAGAAAAATGAAAACACTAACTTGAAAAGTTACCTGTACCTCCACATTCACTGCAGCATTATTTACAATAGCCAAGATATGGAAGCAGCCTGAATGTCCATCAATAGCTGAATGGATAAAGAAGATGTGGTACATATACACAATGGCATACTACTCAGCTATAAAAAGAATGAAATTTTGCCATTTGCAATAACATAGATTCATTTGCTTTCCTTTAATCATTTTTCTTTCTGTTCCTCATACTTAATAATTTCCATTTTCCTATCTTAAAATTTGCTGATACTTTCTTCTGATTGCTCAAACCTGCCTTTACCTGTAGTGAATTTTTTCACTTCAGTTTCTGTACTTTTCAGCTCCAGAATTTCCTTTTGATTTCTTTTTAGATCTTCTGTCTCTTTAATAATATTTCCATTTTGTTCACACATCATCTTCTTGAGTTTTTCTATATCTTCCTTTAATTCTTTGAGCATTTTTAAAACAGTTGTTTTAAGTCTTTGTCTTGGATATCTGCCATTAGGTCTTTACAGAGAGAGTTTCTGTTGATTTATTTTTTGCCTTTAAATGAGCTGTACTTTCCTGTTTCTTTGTAGGCCGTGTGCTTTTTTTGCACACTGGACATTTGAATCTAATAATGTGGTAACTCTGGAAATCAGATTCTCCCTCTTCCCCAGGATTTGCTGGGTTTTGCCATTATTCTTGTTTTTTGTTTTTGTTTGTTTATATGTTTGTTTTTAATTGTGTCAGGTGTCTTTATGCTGAGGGTCAGGCTGAGTTGTAAACTTAAGGTCTTATCAGCTCTTTTCTGAGCCTTTCCCTGGTCATGCATGGTCACTTTCTAATTTTCCCCATATATGTAGTTGTTTTTGAATGTCCTAATCTTTAATGTCTGGCTTCTGAAAGAGGGAAAAGTGAAAAATGAAGCGGGTAGGGGCAGAAGGCTGGCCCTTTAAATTCCCTGGAATTCATTTCATCTGGAAGGGCTTGCAACAATGGCTGCCTGCCTTTTTGTCTGCACCTCTGTGATCAGAAACAGCAATCAGTGAGCAGTGCATAGGTTTCCAATATTTAGAGGACAGGATCCTTTTTGCCTGCCCTGGCTCCCACAAGCTGTGTGCAAGCTGCTCCAGGAACATCAGCACAGCTGCCTGCCATGGGGCTGGGAGTGGGGGATGGATAGCTGCTACTGTGCTAAGAGCTGAAATTGACTAAAATTAACTGCAATTTACCATCCAAGGCTTTCCCTAGAAATTGCAAGCCTTCAACAGATTCCAGAGTTCCAAGTACATCAGAGAGATTCTGCCAATTGTTGTTTGCATGGCGAGCCGGATTCCTGGTGCTCCCTCCTCCACTATCTTCCCAGAATCCTCTGTCAGTGGACAGAATCTTCCATCTTGAATAATATGTTGATTCTTATGTGTTCTATTAGTCAGTGTTCTCAAGAGAAGGAAAACCCATAGAATGTGTATGTAAAGAGATAGAGATTTATTGTAAGGAATTGGCTTGTGTAATTATGGAGGCTGGCAAGTTTCAAGATCTGCAGGGTGAGTGGATGAAGCTGGAGACCCAGGAGAGCTAATGGTGTAGTTCCAGTCTGAAGGCCAGTAGGCTCATGACTTGGAAAGGGCCAATGTTTCAGTTCAAGTTCAAAGGCAGGAAAAAGTCAATATACTGGTATGTAGGCCATCAGGCAGGGAGAATCCTCACTTTGGCGGGGAGTCAAGACTTTTTATTCTATTCAGGCCTTCAACTGACTGGATGAGGCACACTCACATTATGGAGGGCAATCTGCTTTACTCAGTCTACCAATTTAAATGTTAATCTCATTCAGAAACACCCTCACAGAAACACTGCATAACGTTTGACCAAATACCTGGGCATCCCATGGTCCAGTCTAGTTGACACATAAAATTAGCCATCACACTTAAAATACAGAAATTATATCTGGAAACAACTGGATGTTATGGTCCCTTTAGAAAAGTTTGATAAAAACCCAGTGGCTGCATCTTCTCAATGTGTTACTCAAATATCTGTGGAATATGCCCAGTACACTATGATCCTAGCCCTGGACAAAAAAGGCACTTTACTATTTTGGTGATGATGATGATGAAGTGCAAGTCACTTAAGTACTTGACAGTTATATTTATGGAGCGAGACATTTCCTTTAATGCTATTTTATAGGCAAGAGGGAAATGCTGCAAACATATTTTGGAAAACATACAAGTTTGTCACGGGTCTTGAGTTACTCCACGCTCAGAGTGCAAGAGTACCTTATGTTAATATGGAACATTCACACTTTACATAAGCAGGGCTTGGGGAAGTTTCAAAATATCCGGAAAACAGACCTTGTATAAAGATGCTCATACTGTAACGATGAGCCTATCACAATGTCCCCAGGGAACAGCTGAATAGACAAGGCTGATTCAGAGGCAACTTTGACATAGTAAAAAGTCTTTAAACTTTGGAGTCTACTGTTGCAGGAGTACGCGATGGGAAAATCAAGAGTGGACGACATCTCATGTTTTTTCCACCTTGTTTAAAGCTCAAGCACTTCTTTCAGTGCCAGACCAGGGAACAAAGCCTGGACCTGAGAGGTGAGCTGTGGATAGAAACATTAATCTAATTTGCTTTGAGGAAAGTTACTTACCTGGGTCGCAAAACATCTGGGAACTTTGTCACAGGCCATTCTTGGTTCTTCCTTGGTGATTATCAAGAGAAATTAGCCAGTCTCTAAATATGCCTCCAACTCTTAAGATATGATTCTGCAACCTGGATTAGGAGAAAAGTGAGAGAGAGTAATCGCCAAAGGACTAGTGTCCCAACGACCTGGCCCTTGATTTACCAACCAAGAACCCCACTTGATGATTTGAGTCTTCTCGCTTTTTTTCTTGATGAGTCTGGCTAGTGGTTTATCAATTTTGTTTATCTTGTCAAAGAACCAGCTTTTAGTTGTATTGATCTTTGCTATTGTTTCCTTCAGTTCTTTTTCATTTATTTCTGATCTGATCTTTATGATTTCTTTCCTTCTGCTAACTTTGGGGTTTTTTTGTTCTTCTGTCTCTAATTGCTTTAGGTGTACAGTTAGGTTGTTTGAGATGTTTCTTGTTTCTTGAGGTAGGATTGTATTGCTATAAACTTCCCTTTTCGAACTGCTTTTGCTGCATCCCATAGGTTTTGGATCATCGTGTTTTCACTGTCATTTGTTTCTAGGTAGTTTTTGATTTCCTCTTTGATTTCTTCAGTGATCTCTTGGTTATTTAGTAGTGTATTGTTTAGCCTCCATGTGTTTGTATTTTTTACAGATTTTTTTCTGTAATTGATATGTAGTCTCATATGGGACAGGTCGGAAATGATACTTGATACTATTTCAATTTTCTTAAATTTACCAAGGCTTGATTTGTGACCCAAGATATGGTCTATCCTGGCGAATGTTCTATGAGCACTTGAGAAGAAAGTTTATTCTGTTGTTTTCGGATGGAATGTCCTGTAAATATCAATTAAGTCCATCTTGTTTAATGTATCATTTAAAGCTTGTGTTTCCTTATTTATTTTCATTTTGCGTGATCTGTTCATTGGTGAAAGCGAGGTGTTAAAGTCCCCTACTATTATTGTGTTACTGTCGATTTCCCCTTTTTTAAAATAATTAATAATTTTTTTTTATTTTTGGCTGCATTGGGTCTTCATTGCAGCATGCGGGCTTTCTCTAGTTTCAGCGAGCGGGGCTACTCTTCATTGCAGTGCACGGGCTTCTCATTGCAGTGGCGTCTCTTGTTGCAGAGCGTGGGATCTAGGCATGCGGGCTTCAGTAGTTGTGGCATGCAGGCTCTAGAGCGCAGGCTCAGTAGTTGTGGCACACCGGCTTAGCTGCTGCACAGCATGTGGGATCTTCCCGGACCAGGGATCAAACCCATGTCCCCTGCATTGGCAGGCGGATTCTTAACCACTGAACCACCAGGGAAGTCCCTCAATTTCCCCTTTTATGGCTGTTAGCATTTGCCTTATGTATTAAGGTGCTCCTATGTTGGGTGCATAAATATTTACAATTGTTATATCTTCTTCTTGGATTGATCCCTTGATCATTATGTAGTGTCCTTCTTTGTCTCTTGTAATAGTCTTTATTTTAAAGTCTATTTTGTCTGATATGAGAATTGCTACTCCAGCTTTCTTTTGATTTCCATTTGCATGGAATATCTTTTTCCATCCCCTCACTTTCAGTATTTATGTGTTCCTAGGTCTGAAGTGGGTCTCTTGTAGACAGCATGTAAATGGGTCTTGTTTTTGTATCCATTCAGCCAGTCTATGTCTTTTGGTTGGAGCATTAATCCATTTACATTTAAGGTAATTATCGATATGTAGGTTCCTATTACCATTTTCTTAATGGTTTTGGGCTTGTTATTGTAGGTCTTTTCCTGCTCTTGTGTTTCCTGCCTAGAGAAGTTCCTTTAGCATTTGTTGTAAAGCTGGTTTGGTGGTGCTGAATTCTCTTAGCTTTTGCTTGTCTGTAAAGGTTTTAATTTCTCCGACAAATCTGAATGAGATCCTTGCTGGGTAGAGTAATCTTGGTTGTAGTTTTTTCCCTTTCATCACTTTAAAAATGTCCTGCCACTCCCTTCTGGCTTGCAGAGTTTCTGCTGAAAGATCAGCTGTTAACCTTATGGGGATTCCCTTGTGTGTTATTTGTTGCTCTTCTCTTCCTGCTTTTAATATTTTTTCTTTGTATTTAATTTTTGATAGTTTGATTATTATGTGTCTTGACGTGTTTCTCCTTGGATTTATCCTGTATAGGACTCTCTGTGCTTCCTGGACTTAATTGACTATTTCCTTTCCCATATTAGGGAAGTTTTCAACTATAATCTCTTCAAATATTTTCTCAGTCCGTTTCTTTTTCTCTTCTTCTTCTGGGACCCCTATAATTGGAATGTTGGTGAGTTCAGTGTTGTCCGAGAGGTCTCTGAGACTGTCCTCAATTCTTTTCATTCTTTTGTCTTTATTCTGCTCTGTGGTAGTTATTTCCACTATTTTATCTTCCAGGTCACTTATCCGTTCTTCTGCCTCAGTTTTTCTGCTATTAATTCCTTCTAGAGAATTTTAAATTTCATTTATTGTGTTGTTCATCATTGTTTGTTTGCTCTTTAGTTCTTCTAGATCGTTGTTAAACGTTTCTTGTATTTTCTCCATTCTATTTCCAAGATTTTGGATCACCTTTACTATCATTACTCTGAATTCTTTTTCAGGTAAACTGCCTATTTCTTCTTCATTTGTTTGGTCTGGTGGGTTTTTACCTTGCTCCCTCATCTGCTGCATATTTCTCTGTCTTCTCATTTTGCTTAACTTACTGTATTTGGGGTCTCCTTTTCACAGGCTGCAGGTTCGTAGTTCCCATTATCTTTGGTGTCTGCCCTCAGTGGGTAAGGTTGGTTCAGTGGGCTGTGTAGGCCTCCTGGTGGAGGGGACTGGTGCCTGTGTTCTGGCAGATGAGGATGCATCTTGTCTTTCTGGTGGACAGGACCATGTCCAGTGTCGTGTTTTAGGGTGTCTGTGAACTTATTATGATTTAAGGCACCCTCTGTGCTAATGGGTGGGGTTGTGTTCCTGTCTTGCTAGTTGTTTGACATGGGGCATCCAGCACTGGAGCTTGCTGGCCTTTGGGTGGAGCTGGGTCTTAGTGCTGAGATGGAGATCTCTGGGAGAGCTCTTGCCGATTGATATTACGAGGGGCTGGGAGGTCTCTGGTGGTCCAGTGTCCTGAACTTGGCTCTCCCACCTCAGAGGCTCAGGCCTGACACCTGGCAGAAGCACAAAGATCCTGTCAGCCACACAGCTCAGAAGAAAAGGGAGAAAAAAAGAAAGAAAAAAAAATTTTTTTAATAAATAAAAAAAATTTTTTTTTTGTTAAAATAAATAAATAAATAAATAAATAAATAAATAAACGAAGAGAACAGCCAAACCAATAAACAAATCCACCAATGATAACAAGTGCTAAAAACTAAACTAAGATAAACATGAAAATCAGAGGGACTTCCCTGGCGGTCCAGTGGTTGAGAGTTCACCTTCCAGTGCAGCGGGTGTGGGTTCGATCCCTGGTCGGGGAGCTAAGATCCCACATGCCTCATGGGCAAAAGAACAAAACATAAAACAGAAGCGATATCATAACAAATTCAATAAAGACCTAAAAAAAAAAATCAGAAGCTTATCAGTCGCAGACAGCAAACCCCAATTCCACAGTTTCTCCCAAAGTCCACTGCCTCAATTTTGGGATGATTCATTGTCTCTTCAGGTATTCCACAGATGCAGCGTACCTCAAGTTGATTGTGGGGATTTAATCCGCTGCTCCTGAGGCTGCACAGAGAAATTTCCCTTTCTCTTCTTTGTTCGCACAGCTCCCAGGGTTCAGCTTTGGATTTGGACCCGCCTCTGCGTGTAGGTCATCCTCAGGCTTCTGTTCCCCACCCAGACAGGATGGGGTTAAAGCCGCGGCTGATTAGGGGGCTCTTGCTCACTCAGGCCGGTGGGGAGGGAGGAGTATGATAGTCATAATTGGAATGCGGGGCGAGCCTGCGGTGGCAGAGGCCGGCGTGACATTGCAACAGCCTGAGGCATGCCGTGTGTTTTCCCGGGGAAGTTGTCCCTGGATCACGGGACCCTGGCAGTGGCGGGCTGCACAGGCTCCCGGGAGGGGCGGTGTGGAGAGTGACCTGTGCTCGCACGCAGGCTTCTTGGTGACGGCAGCAGCAGCCTTAGCGTCTCATGCCCGTCTCTGGGGTCCGCGCTGATAGCCGTGGCTCATGCCGTCCCTGAAGCTCATTTAGGCGGTGCTCTGAATCCCCTCTCTTTGCGCACCCCAAAACCATGGTTTCTTGCCTCTTCAGTAGTTCCAGACTTTTTCCCGGACTCCCTCCCGGCCAGCCGTGGCGCACTAGCCCCCTTCAGGCTGTGTTCACGCAGCCAACCCCAGTCCTCTCCCTGAGATCCGACCGAAGCCCGAGCCTCAGCTCTCAGCCCCCACCCGCTCCGGCGGGTGAGCAGACAAGCCTCTCGGGCTGGTGAGTGGTGGTTGGCCCCGATCCTCTGTGCGGGAATCTCTCCGCTTTGCCCTCCGCACCCCTGTGGCTGTGCTCTCCTCCGCGGCTCCGAAGCTTCCCCCTCCGCCACCCGCAGTCTCCGCCCGCGAAGGGGCTTCCTAGTGTGTGGAAACCTTTCCTCCTTCACAGCTCCCTCCCACTGGTGCGGGTCCCGTCCCTATTCTTTTGTCTCTGTTTTTTCTTTTTTCTTTTGCCTACCCAGGTATGTGGGGAGTTTCTTGCCTTTTGGGAAGTCTGAGGTCTTCTGCCAGCGTTCAGTAGGTGTTCTGTAGGAGTTGTTCCACATGTAGATGTATTTCTGATGTATCTGTGGGGAGGAAGTTGATTTCCATGTCTTGCTCCTCCGCCATCTTGAAAGTCCCTCCTGGTGCCTTAGTTGTAATCACAGTGTACATTTTGCATTCAACTTTTCACTTATGAATCATCTTAGCAGAGTCTTCTCCATGAATGTTATATCACAAGCATTTTCTCCATCACTATCTTCAAAATGATTTCTTTACATATGTATAGATTGCCATATAATTTGTTTATTCTTTTACTTGGGGCATGTAGTTGTATATAATTCAGTAATAAATAACATTGTGCAGTAGCTTCTTTTTTCTTCTCTTGAACTGTGCCTTTCAGAAACTAAAGAGGTGAAATTCTACAAACTGGAGTGGTGAGATGCTTTTCTTCTGTGTTGAGGAAGGTGAGAAATAGACTGACATACTTTTGGGTCACTCAATTTATCCTAGAATCGCAGCTGACTAGAAGAACCAGTGTGAAGCAGAAAACCAAACTCAACATTTTGTTACCCAATGCATGATACAAAGATGTTATCCTCTTCATTTTACAAAAAATAAAAAAGAAAGTAGAGGGAAAGGTTTCTATGTATACACATTCATAGGATTATATATACACAGAAAAAGAAACATTGAAACTACTGACAGGGTTTTAAAATATATTTTTTGAAGTATAAATTATGCTTAAGTTATCACATATTTTTGTTAGCCTACTGAATTCTACAATGTGAGATCATCGTCAAAATGACCACAACCTCTTGTAATATAGAAAGAATTCTTTTCGCACCATTTTGTGATAGATCCATCATCGGTTAGTATTCTTTCCCTTACCAACCATAGACTTTTCTTCTCGTAAAAGTAAGTATGGACTTACTGGAAGAAAAGTCTGTGCCATTTTAACTCTCTTGCTTTGCTTCTCCAAAGGGTTATGGATGGGGAGCTGGGGGTTGATATTCCTGCTGGGAGCCCTCCTGTGGCTCTCACGGCAATGTCTCTAACGAAGGACAAGTAGGATCTAATGAAGAGCAGGATACAGTAAAGCAGTTAAGTCGAGTCTTGCATGCTTCTTCTGGATTTCAATTATTCTGGGCAGTCTGGTAGATTCTGAATTACCAGCAGCTGCTCACTTGCTCACTTTCTTATCTGCCACAGCTGTTCTCTCTTTCTTACCCCCCCCCCTCCATATCCAGATGCAAACAGCTGTTCTCTCTTTCTTTACAATTGTCAAGCAGTGGCTCGTTTTGCCCCAAACACATGGACACCTGCAGCAATAGGAATTTTATTTTTCAGTTGTGGTGAAATACTGGACAGCTTCAGGAAGGTTTAATGGAGGGAGGGAAAGAGGGAATGAGAGGTAGTTAGATGTAGAAGAAGCCTGTGTTGGCAAGCTGGAAGGTAGACAGGACACTTCTAGTTGTTTTTCAGGGGTGAATAAGTCAGCGATAACAGATACCCATACTTCTTCCTTGGAAAGCAGGGCATCATCACTAAGCACCTAGGAAGAGATTATGATGGCGCTTTGAGGGTTTAGTCTTCATTCATTTAAAAAAATATTTATGGACATTTACTACATGGCAAGCACTATTCTAGACACACAGTAGGTGCTAAATAAATGAGTATGCTTTTTATAAATGAGCATATAGACACATACATACACACATTTCTCAGTCTAGTCTCTGTTAATGATATCAAAAGCTAACATTTTAAATGAATTTTTGCTGTGGAATTCAGCCTCTCCCGCTCCCAACATTGGGACTGGGGACTTGGTCCTTGACCAAGAAACGTTCCTAGTTCTCATGTTTCTCTCTTTTAGAGAGGGAAGGTGGAACTAGAGAAGAAGGAAATTCACATTTATTGAGAGTTTACTATATTCCCAGTACTGTGCATTGTCCTTTTACATAGATTATTTCATTTCATCTTCATCAGAAACTTAGGAAATCAGCATGACTATTCCCATCCAGCTGATGAGGAAACTGAAGTTGGAGGCATGAAGCTGCTTACCTAAGGCCACACAGCCAGGGAATGTCAGAGATAGATAGGACTGGACACAGACTCTCCCACTCCCGAGCACAAGCTCATTTCATCACAGCCTACTTCCTTACATGCTTTTTCTTTCTGCTATTCAGAGAATATTAATGTTAGTATTAGAGAATACTAGTGATAATTGGGTTTAATACTGTGATTGTAGAAGTCGATGTATAATTGGCCCAAAGCCTTTATCCTCAATTGGAAATTGGTCCAAACTTCACTTAACCATTTTAAGCTGTGGGGCACTGTCATCAAGGGTGAAATAAAAGATGAGATACCGAGGGTGCCTAGATAAAGTTGTTATCACAAAAATCATCTCTGCACCCCAGGCTGTTCTCTGTTAATAGTGCGTTTTGAAAGAGTATTTGGTCAGATATGGGAGGACTCAGTACCCTCATTTCACACCCTAAATCCATCCATTAGTGTCCAAACAATGTTAGTGATTATCCTCTGGGATACTGAGTGGGAAAGAACTGGCTGAGGCTCTAAAGAAACTTCCTATCGTTTAGGGATCCATTAGGAAAAACTCCTTATTCTTGTAAAAATTTCCTGAACTTTCAGGGCCAGGTTTCTGTGGCGGGCCAGGAGTCAGCCTCAGTTAGGGTGCTGCCAAATTGAGCATTGGCAGCTCATTTGGCTTGGAAGACAAAGAAATGAAAAACAACTGATATTTGTATACTTGAAATTATGAGCTGTTTCTCTAACAAAGAGACCAAACACTTTCGGCTTGTTTTACAGTAAACATACACATTGAACGATCTGGTTGGTTAGCAGCTGGCTGTGCATATGTAGGGCATATGTGAACACATATGGATGTATAAAACTCACATATGTTACATATGTTCACTTAAAAGGACACTGTCAAGTCACTTTATGACTTTTTTTTTTTTGTTCTCTGGGCTCCATTGTTTATAAAATCTTCTTAGAAGCTTAAAAATACAATTTCTATCCCTACTGATTTTTGTTCTTTTCTTTTTTTAAAAACACGTAGTTTGAATGACACTTAAATAAATGGGGCTGGTTCTATTTAAGTAGGATTTGTTAATCCTACTTAAGCATATACAGTAATACATCATCCAATCAGAAATGAAGCACTAAGAGGGAGACAATCCCTTATGAAAAAAAAATAATCATCTTTGGCCCTCAGAGTAGACATTCCAGAATTGAATAGTACTCACAAGATTATTTCCTGGCACCCCAGGGCTTTTAGTTAGTGTTAGACATTACATATAGATACTGGTGACTATGATAAATCCTATTTTTCTATTTTCTAAAATATTTTAGCAATATTTTTCTAGCATCTTCACTAAGCAAAGATCCTTTTAAAATATTCTTGCTTTGGGCAAAAGCTGTGAAGAATCAAATCAGAATGGCCAAAACACCTGGCAAGATGCTCAAAATCATAACCAGTGAGGAAAACAAAAAGTAAAATAATGATGAGTTATCCCTTTACATCCATCAGGCTGGCAAAAAGCAAAAAGCAAAATCATAACATTGCTAGTGGAGATATGAAGAAAAGGGTGCTTTCATATATTGCTGGTGGAAATGGGAATTTTTAAACAGCTTTTTTGGGAAGTAAATCTGGCAACATTTTTTTTAAAACTAAAAATACATCCTTAGCCTTCAATCCAGCATTCCCCTCTTGAGAATCTAACTCATAGGGACAAAAGCACTAGTACATAAGATATAGGCCCAGGATTTCTACAGCAGCATTATTTATTGTAGCAAAACAAACAAACAAAAAAAAGTGAAACCATGTGAATACCCTTCAGTAAGGGACTGTTGTTGAAAAAATTAAGGTATGCCTATACCATGGAATATTATGTAGACTCACAAAAAAGTGAATTGGAGCAATACTAGTTGCTTAGAAGGATTACCACCAGATATTGCTGAGGGAGAAAAGCAAGATGTATAGACGAGTATATTACGAGCCCATTTTATAAATCACTGATCAAAAAACTTTTATAGGTATACGTTTAATCTGTGTATAATTTGTCTAGACACACATTTGTATACGGTCCTATGGTGATGGAAATGGATATGGATGGACACACCCTAGGTCAAGATGGGTTTTCTGGAAGGAGGTGGGAGGAATTGCAGTGGTGACATGTGAGAAAGATAAAGGAAGAGGCTGATATAAGAAAATTAGGTACGAAAGATATGGTCACATTTATGCAAAAGTATACGTATAATACATGCAAAAGAATTTTTGAGATAATAATAGATCATTATCAAAATAAAATATACTGTCTTCCAGTTTTCAGGATCTCCATAGATTAAGATAAAGGAGGATGTAAATGTTCTGGAAGAAGTCAAATAATCATGAAAAAAAATTTGACCTTGAAGATTGGCTGAAGACCATTATGAGTCTAAAGTTTCCAGTGTAAGATCAAGAGCAGCGAGTTGCATTCAATCATTTCAAGGTACTGGTGCCACCAAGTGGTGTCTGAAGCAATTGTTGGTGCCATTTTATTACCCTATCAGTGAAAGAAACTCTTGGCTTACCTATGCCGTGCATAGTAACAAGAGGTCTATGGAGGGCTTCAATTCTCCTTGGGATGAAGCACACACCTATGATCCTGGTACTGACATGAACAGAAAGTATGAAAATGGATAGGGAGCAAAGGCTTTTGCTCTAGAATCTGAGCTCCTATTTGTTTTTCCTATTGGCAGGTGCTCTGCTATGCCCGACCTTCACCTGTCAAGACCCTTGAGAGGTGTTCAATAAGTTATAGCTACTTGGACTAGTTTACAACCTGTCTGACTTCTTTAGCTGCCCTATCTCTTTATATAGGATTGCCACCATCCTAGCTTGGCCTTTCATTTTTTCTTTCCTAGCCATCAGAATGTCTTCATGGGCTTTCCTATCCTCAGTCTGTCTGTGCTCCAATCCAGCCATAACCCACTTTTATACTAAGCTCCCTGAAGTCTTGGTCATTTATCAACACTACTCAAAAGCCTTCAATTGTTTCTCCCTGTCCACGAACAAACTCTGACCTCAGCGCACAAGCTTTCAATAGGGTGACTGTATGTCTCTGTTTGCCTGGGATGGTCCCAGGTTACTACTGCTATCCCAAAGTAATTACTGTGACTTTATTCACTTCCAAAAGTGCTCTGGTTTGGATAACATATTATATGGATACCCTAGCTTTTAACCACTTGGTTCTCCTGCCTCTAATACATACAATAACTAAACTAACAGAAGAATGTATAAAGTTCCTGGTGGATGGAGGAATTGGGTACAGGAAGAGAGTATATCTTTTTCCTCAAATATTCAAAAACTAAATATAAATGACTTGGGATTTATTACCCTATCTAAAATTTGTTTTCTTCTGCCATTTAAATGATAAGTGAGGTTTTTTGTTCTAACTCTAGTAAGAAAATCTACCTTTGTATATTTTTATGTAGCTCTTTTTGTTTCTAACAGATGAGTATAGTCCTATCTGGGACCTGATGAATATCACATTCATAATTTGTTACTCAATGTGAGAAATCTTCAGCTAAGTAATAATATAGAAATTTAAAGAACTCTGAAGAGGTAGAAACACTTATACTGTGAGCTCCTTCAGCAAAATGGCATATCTTTTTAAATCCAGCAATTAGTACAGTGCTTGTATATAAATGCTGTCAAGTAGAAATTAGAGCATTCTCTGCCAGGTTATAGAAATGAAATTTGAGTACTGTATTCTGGTTTAAATATTTTTTTCATCCAGTTTTATTGAGATATAATTGACATACAGCCCTGTATAAGTTTAAGGTGAACAGCATAATGATTTGGCTTACATACATCATGAAGTGATGATCACAATAAATTTAGTGAACATCCGTCATCTCATATAGATACAAAATTAAAGAAATAGAAAAGACTTTTTCTTGTAATGAGAACTCTTACGATTTACTCTTTTGACAACTTTCATATATAACATAGAGCAGTGTTAATTATATTTATCATATCATACATTACCTCCCTAGTACTTATTTATCTTATAACTGGAAGTTTGCACATTTGACTTCCTTCATTCAATCCCCCCTCCCCATACTCCCCACCTCTCATGACCACAAATCTGATCTCTTTTTCTATGAGTTTGTTTGTTTGTTTTTGAAGTATAATTGACTTACAACACCATTAGTTCCTGTTACACAACATAGTGATTTGATAATTGTATACATTTCAAACTGATCACCACAATAAGTTTAGTTATTCCCTACACTGTACATTTCAGACCCATGACTCATTTACAGCAACTGGAAGTTTGTACATCTTAAACTCCCTCTTTGAGTTGATCCTATTGCAGACTCTCCATGCTTCCTGGACCTGGATGTCTGTTTCCCTTCCCAGGTTAGGAAAGTTTTCAGCTATTATGTCTTCAAGTGTGTTCTCTGCCCCTTTCTCTCGCTCTTCTCCTTCTAGGACCCCTATAATGCAAATGTTAGTATGCCTGATGTTGTCCCAGAGGTCTCTTAAACTGTCCTCATTTCTTTTTTTTCTTTTGTCTTCTTTCTGTTCAGCTTCAGTGATTTCCACTACTCTGTCTTCCAGCTTGCTGATCTGTTCCTCCGTATCATGTAATCTACTGTTGATACCTTCTAATGTATTTTTCATTTCAGTTATTGTATTACTTCATCTCTGTTTGTTCTAACTCTTTGTTAAAAAATTCTAACTTCTCACTCTGTTCGTCCAATCTTCTCCTGATTTCTTTGAATACCTTTATGATCATTACCTTGAACTCTTTGTCGGGTAGACTGCATATCTCCTCTTTACTTAGTTCTTCTTCTGGGGTTGTATCTTGTTGCTTCTCTTTGAACACGTTCCTTTGTCATCTCATTTTTATTTCTATGTGTTTAGTAGGTTGGTTACATTTCCTGACCTTGGAGAAGTGGCCTTTTGTAGGAGACATCCTGTGTGTCTCAGCAGCACACTCCCCTCTGGTCACCAGAGTTATATGCTCTAGGGGTGCCCCCTCTGTGGGCTGAGTGTGCCCTTCTATTGTGGCAGGCTGACTACTGTGGGTGGTCTGGTAGGTGTGGCTGGCCCTGGACTGGTTGGTTGCCAGGCTGTGCCTTGTATGGAGGCTGTTGGCCTCTGGTTGGCAAGGCTGGGTCATGAGATGCCTGGCTGTGGAGCCCAGGGAGGAAATGGGGTGATCCCAGGGCTAGTGCTGGCCCACTAGTAGGTGGAGCCTGGTTTTGGGGTGGGTGGTTACAGGGCTGAGGTTCCTGGATCTAGTGTTGGCCTGCTAGTGGGTGGAGCCAGTTCCTGACCCAGCTAGCTGCAGGATCTGGGCTGTCCCAAAGCTGGTGCTGGCCCACAGGTGAGTGGGGCTGGATCAGGGCATGGCTGGCTGAGGGGTCCAAGGTGTGTTGGAGCTAGTGTTAGCCTGCTGGTGAGTGGGCTGCGTGCTGACATGGCAGGCTGCAGGGCTGTGGTGGTCCTGGGACTGGTATCTGCCTACCGGTGGGCAGAATTGGGTCCTGGGGTCTCTAGCTGTAGGACCTGGGGTCCCAAGGCTGGTGCCCACTGGCTGGTGGGCAGGGCCGTGGCCCAGGGTGTCCTGGGGCTGTTGCTTGCTCACTGGTGGTTGAGGCTGGGTCCTGGGGTTAGTGCCAGCTCACTGGTATTTGTTACAGTTTCCAGAGTAGACTCTCATGTTCCAGAAGAGAAGTGTGGATCATCTCCATCTTTATACCTCCACGGGCTTCCCTCTGCCTATGGACAAAGTCCAAACCCTTTGGCAGAGCATGCGAGACTGTTGTGCGTCTCCTTTTGCCTGTGAAATATCCGTCCTCAGCTTTCCTGGGAGCCGTACAACTCCAGGAAATACCCAGATCCAATGCCCGCAGGCTTGCAGGGCTGTTACTCAAGAAGCCCTCTGCTCCCCTGGCCAAGCTAGACCAATTCTCTCCTGAACATTTTCAATTTTGAATACAGAGAAGGAAGGATTGAAAGTAGTTGGAAGCGATTTGTTTCAGGTACATATTGTAGATTCTGTTGCTGACACGTATTCTAGAGTAAGGCACGCTAAGAAAATTGACCATTTGCTCCTGTTACCTGGATTCCCTTAATTGTCCTGGATTCTTTGAAAGACCTGCTTATTCAATGTTTTCTTTGCTTCTGTATGTTATCCGCAACTTTTCAATAAATTGTCTTCTCCTTTCCCTTGTTTTCTTTGGCTTAAGTTGACAAAACTTTGTTTGTCCTGACTAGATGAAACTGCTAACCAAACAGAACTGACAGAAAATTCTTTGGTAATCTGACCCAGAGGTAGTTTGCCAGATGCCATCTTCTGACTTAGGTTCCTAAAATGGTTCATGTTTTCTCATGAAACGTAAAAGACTCAGAAAAGTCTTTCTTATATGCCGAATGAATTCCTATTCCTCTAATGCTGGGATCAGGCACCCCTTTGGTAAGGCTTCCCTGGCGCCTTTCCACACACAGTTATAGGCTCTTCCTTCCCTGATCCTTGTGCATCCTGTGTGTACATAGCAAGATTAAGAGTCAACTTTTATTACCTGTCCAAAACCATGCTAAGCATTTTTAATTCATTAATTTACTTCTTCCTACTGTCTAATAAAGGTAAGTATGGTTATTAACATTCCATATTATGCATGATGAAACAGGGGCAGAAAGGTTAAGTAACACCCTAAAGCCCAGCTAGTAAGTGGCACAGCTAGGATCTTAACCTAGCCAGTCAGACTGTGAACCACTGTGTTCTACTGCCTCTCAGAGGTTCTTTATGATGGTCTTTTTATTTATTTATTTATTTATTTATTTTTTTTTTAGTTATTTCTGAGATATACATTTTAAAGTAATAAATAGGATTATTACTTATAACATTATACCAGAACATATAAGATTTTTAGAAATTTCATGTAATGTCTGAAACATTTATATTAACATATTTCCATACATATTTCCATACAAGTACAAATATAAGATTTTTAGAAATTTCATGTAATGTCTGAAACATTTATATTAACATATTTCCATACATATTTCCATACAAATACAAATATGATTTTTAGAAATTTCATGTAATGTCTGAAACATTTATATTAACATATTTCCATACATATTTCCATACAAATACAAATATAAGATTTTTAGAAATTTCATGTAATGTCTGAAACATTTATATTAACATGTTTCCATACAAATAACCCAATGAAAGTTTAGTATTAGTTGTTTTGTTTGTTTTTTTATACTGCAGGTTCTTATTAGGCATCAGTTTTATACACATCAGTGTATACATGTCAATCCCAATCGCCCAATTCAGCACACCACCATCCCCACCCCACCGCAGTTTTCCCCCCTTGGTGTCCATATGTCCATTCTCTACATCTGTGTCTCAACTTCTGCCCTGCAAACTGGCTCATCTGTACCATTTTTCTAGGTTCCGCATACATGCATTAATATACGATATTTGTTTTTCTCTTTCTGACTTACTTCACTCTGTATGACAGTCTCTAGATCCATCCACGTCTCAACAAATGACTCAATTTCGTTCCTTTTTATGGCTGAGTAATATTCCATTGTATATATGTACCACATCTTCTTTATCCATTCGTCTGTTGATGGGCATTTAGGTTGCTTCCATGACCTGGCTATTGTAAATAGTGCTGCAATGAACATTCGGGTGCATGTGTCTTTTTGAATTACGGTTTTCTCTGGGTATATGCCCAGTAGTGGGATTGCTGGGTCATATGGTAATTCTATTTTTAGTTTTTTAAGGAACCTCCATATTGTTCTCCATAGTGGCTGTATCAATTTACATTCCCACCAACAGTGCAAGAGGGTTCCCTTTTCACCACACCCTCTCCAGCATTTGTTGTTTGTAGATTTTCTGATGATGCCCATTCTAACAGGAGTGAGGTGATACCTCATTGTAGTTTTGATTTGCATTTCTCTAATAATTAGTGATGTTGAGCATCTTTTCATGTGCTTCGTGGCCATCTGTATGTCTTCTTTGGAGAAATGTCTATTTAGGTCTTCTGCCCATTTTTGGATTGGGGTGTTTGTTTCTTTGATATTGAGCTGAATGAGCTGTTTATATATTTTGGAGATTAATCCTTTGTCCGTTGATTCATTTGCAAATATTTTCTCCCATTCTGAGGGTTGTCTTTTCGTCTTGTTTATGGTTTCCTTTGCTGTGCAAAAGCTTTGAAGTTTCATTAGGTCCCATTTGTTTATTTTTGTTTTTATTTCCATTACTCTAGGAGGTGGATCAAAAAAGATCTTGCTGTGATTTATGTCAAAGAGTGTTCTTCCTATGTTTTCCTCTAAGAGTTTTATAGTGTCCAGTCTTATATTTAGGTCTCTAATCCATTTTGAGTTTATTTTTGTGTATGGTGTTAGGGAGTATTCTAATTTCATTCTTTTACATGTAGCTGTCCAGTTTTCCCAGCACCACTTATTGAAGAGACTGTCTTTTCTCCATTGTATATCTTTGCCTCCTTTGTCATAGATTAGTTGACCATAGGTGCGTGGGTTAATCTCTGGGCTTTCTATCTTGTTCCATTGATCTATGTTTCTGTTTTTGTGCCAGTACCATATTGTCTTGATTACTGTAGCTTTGTAGTATAGTCTGAAGTCAGGGAGTCTGATTCCTCCAGCTCCATTTTTTTGCCTCAAGACTGCTTTGCCTATTCGGGGTCTTTTGTGTCTCCATACAAATTTTAAGATGATTTGTTCTAGCTCCGTAAAAAATGCCATTGGTAATTTGATAGGGATTGCATTGAATCTGTAGATTGCTTTGGGTAGTATACTCATTTTCACAATGTTGATTCTTCCAATCCAAGAACATGGTATATCTCTCCATATGATGGTCTTTTTAAATGTGTTCACATGCTTATCTCCACCTCCAGGCTGAGATTCTGTTGAGGGCAAGGATTTTTGCTTTGTTCAACTTTGTAATTCCATGTCACAGCGTGTGCGTAGCACATCAAAAGAGTCAGTAAATGAGAGAATGAACCAATGAATAAATTCCCCCTTTTTTAAAAAAAATTTTATTTATTTATTTATTTATTTATTTATGGCTGTGTTGGGTCTTCGTTTCTGTGCTAGGGCTTTCTCTAGTTGCGGCAAGTGGGGGCCACTCTTCATCGCGGTGCGCGGGCCTCTCACTATCGCGGCCTCTCTTGTTGCGGAGCACAGGCTCCAGACGCGCAGGCTCAGTAATTGTGGCTCACGGGCCCAGTTGCTCCGCGGCATGCGGGATCTTCCCAGACCAGGGCTCGAACCCGTGTCCCCTGCATTGGCAGGCAGATTCTCAACCACTGAGCCACCAGGGAAGCCCCTAAATTCCCCTTTTGATGCATGCAATTTATTTCCTCATTCTAAGATACATGTTTTAAAAACTTTCTGAAATTAGAAAATATCTTACAAATGATATATATATATTTAATAGGGTGCCTCTTTGCCCTTCACCATCTTGGAAAACAATATTAAAGTGGTACATCCCACAATCCATGGAGTCAAGGAAATATGAGGATCATTTTGGTCATCCAAAATGATCCAATGCCGATAGCATTTGGTTTGCTATCGGCAAACCATAGCAATTGAGCTCCTTCTTACTGGTGCCTCCCTTCTGAAGCATCATCTCTATCTGTCTGTCTCACTCTTACTGAATTGGGTTGTTCCTATTCATTTCAGAGAACCTCATGAATTTCCCCCCCAAAGACCAGGGCTGTGACCATAGTTGGACAATTGTTTGTTACCATGGTGAATTAATATGACCTTGAAAGGGGCCAAGACAGGTTTCAGATATCAGAGAAAATCAGTTTGGAAACAGTTTTAATCTGGGACAGGGCCTGGGCCTTTGTTGGTAAGGGGTCAAGCGCATAAAAAAGGGGCCATGCTTTGATTACCTTCTGTACCTGACTCAAGGTGTGATCGCAGAATGTTTCAGTGACATTGCTTTATTTTCTCTCTTTTCATCACAGTTTACCTGCCCTTGCATATGGGCTCCTTTTTAAAAAACTGAAGTACAATTGATTTATAATATTATCATATGAGCCACTTTTGAAGAATATACTCAGGAAGGCTAATCATTTTTCTCTTTCCCCAGTTCTAGGTCTGAATAACACGATCAGTGTGGTTTTCTTCACGTGCCTATTCCTTTCCTCTTAATCGTGACCTATATTAGAATGACAACTGCATATTTTAGGTGCTGTTGCTTAAACGTCTCTTGGATTTGCTCCGATTTTTTTCGGTCCCAGAGAAATAGCTGCTAAATTGCTGACCTTGTTCACTGCTCCTGCTTGCCCTCTCTAGTCCTTCCTCTCTACTAGTTTTGACTAGTTACTATAGTAAAACCAATCCAGTCTACTCAGTCACTTGTTTAAAATACGTGTACTGCTTCTCCGTTACTTTCCAAATGGAGACCCTTGCCCGTAAGCGGATATTCACAACCTGGTTTCTGTTGGGATTTAATGGAAAGACTCTATACCATATTTTTTCAGTGTTAGGATGTCACGGGTATCAAGTTACCCTACCAATTTAATGTAACATTTTCAAGGAGAAACAATTAACAGACAAAAAAAAAAGGCTTTTTTTGGTTTTGTTTTCAAACAAGTATATTAAAATGCATGGTGAGACCTCAGTAGCTAGTACTTGGTTAGTAATTTTCCAAAGTTTAATTCTTTCAGGTCAGCTGGAGGCCTCTTTTAATTGTTGTGAGTGAATGCCTAACCAGAGATCTGCAGAGGTGACTTTTTTTTTCCTCAGAGACTTTGATTGTTATTTGCAGGAGAGAAAATGAAGCAAATGTTCCTTATTCTGTGCAAAACATTTAATTGGTTTACCTCAGTTATATAAGTGTGAGAAAGTATGAATCATTTTCCTGATGGAAGGGTATAACTAGCTCTTTTATATTTCGACCTGTTTAAACCAAAATCCAGGAAAGCTTCCTTCATCCTGGGGGAGGAGGTGGTGTTGGGCACGGTGCTGTCTACTTACGTGATGAAGGAAGGCCCGGTGCTCTGGGAAGTGCCTGTACAGGTCACCAGAAAGCAAGCATCCGATGTAGGACAGCTGGGACCTCGGCTCCAGCTGCGACCACAGGGCAGAGGAGGGCGAAGGGTCCTTTATCAGTGGGACCTTAGAGTGCGGCTCTTGCAGTCCCAGAGCCTTACATCCAAAGAAGCCTAACTCCAGAGGGTTCTATAATTAGGAAACCAATAAGCCTCTTGACCCCAGAACATTTGTTTTTCATATTTTACTTTTTATTAGTCATCTGGCAAAAAAGAGATATTTTAAGGCTTGAGTACTGATTTGAGTCGCACATACTATAAAGCCCCTCATCTCCACCTCTCCCCATCCCTGAAAAACCAAAGTGACAGCTTCTTTAAAGACTTAGCCTGTTGCTGTTACTTCATATCAGCTGGAGTTTATACTCCCAGCATGAGTCTATCATCGTAAGTTAGGATTGGGTTGTAAGAACTATTTCAGTTTCTTCTTGGCCCATAGCTACCTCTTGCCTTAAATACAGTATTCATAGAAAGTACATTTAAGTGCAGCTTCCAAGTTCAGGGATTCTTTTAATGGGCTGCATCTCATGTGACATAGCAAAGATGGTGCAACCTCCACTCAGAAGCCAAGTTGAGAGGTGACAGAGCTCCTGCAGACCTCACCAAAGACACACATCTATAATGGGACCAGAACTACAGAAAAAATCACAATGGATTGAATTGTGTTTCTCTCCCTTCAGATTTTAGGAGAAAGAGGCAAATAGCCGTAGCATAACTTTACAAAGAGATTTATTTAAAAATTTTAAACCAAGCAAATAATTTTGAAGCTATATCTTATATGTGTCTCTCATCACCTAGAAGGAAGGTAACAAGAAAAAAACAGTGCCTGGCACATTACGGTACTCAATAATGATTTTGTAAATGAATAAAGCTTGCTCTCTTTATACATTTAGCTGACTCCCTGTACCTTCTCACTCTTTTAGCTTCACTGTTTTTTTCCATATGTACTTATCTTTAATGTCCAGAATGTTAATGTTAATCATAATGGCTGATACTTACAAACTTACATAGAATTACTGTTATTAAGCTCTCTCTCCATATATATATATACATATATACATATGTGTGTATATGTGTGTGTGTGTATGTGTGTGTATATCTCCACGCAATAACCCTAATAGCCTAAGAATTAGGTATTATTCTTCTTCTAACCTTAAAGACATGGGACTGAGGCATAGAAAGGGTTAAAAAAACTTGCAAAGTCACAATAAGTGACAAGATTCAAATCTAAACAGAGTCACTGCTAGGTCCTCAGTTACCAAAAAATCCCCTAAATCTGTTCCTCCAGGCCTGCTTACTTGAAGTAGGAAAGTGAATCCAGGTCTCTCAGTGACTGGGGACAGGAGATTGTTGTATAACCTCAGTTTACCAGGAACCCAATGATTATGCCCTGGATTCTGGCTTTGCAGGGTTTTTAAATTGAGACTAGCATAATCTGGTCTCTTCAGAAAAGTTGACACTGATTGGAAGCCTGCTCTGTGCCTGGTGCTGTCCTGAGCCCTCTTCTAGACAGCGTGTCATGGTATTCCCACAACAAACCTACATGGGTAAGAATTCCTACCCACGTTTCACAGATGAGGACTTTGAGTCTTGGGAAGTAGACATCACTTTCCTGAGGTCACACTGCTGTTAGATGGCTGAGCTGGAAGTCAAATCTGGAACCATCTGACTCTAGAGTTTATTTCATCTCTGTTGTTACCCCCTATTTTTTAGGCATTTCCAATCAATCTGCCTTTCCAACACTGTTAGTGGCAATATGGTAATTAATGTATATTTTAATGAGCTGAATGTTCCAGAGAGAATTTCTTGAGCTTTGTTCCTACCACAAAGTATTAGTGAAGCAAATGGTAGGAAATCTTGTCAAACTCAAATTGGGATTATTCCTTTTATGCATTTTTCTTGCGCCTGGTTGATTAACCATTACAACCATTACATTAGTATTGAATAACCAATGTATTCTGGTTACAAATGTGAGAAAAAATATATAAGCAAAAGGATCTTGTAGGCAGTCAGCTCAGTGTATCATTACACTGCAGATTTCATTATGGGGTATTCTGAATGAAAATGTATACTTCCGAAATTCCCAATTAACTTTGGCTTTGTTACTAGACTACAGTTGACCTTTTAGTTTAATGTTAGCTATTATTAACACAGGAAGAATGCTCAATCACATTTCTGTGTTTATAAGCATTGCAAAGGTAAAGGTTCTGGTTTCCAACTTTGAATTGAGGGGGAGTGCAATAAATGCTATGGAATGAATGGCAAGAATCCACTTAGCCTGAGTTATGAAACTGACAGTTTGGGTGCTTCCTCCTTGTTGACCTTCTTTCTCCTTCTTGAATGCCTGATTCCCCCCCCCGCCCCCCCCCCTCCCCCCGCTTGCTCCAAGCTCTGAGTGAAATAATCTGATCAACATGAACATTGGTGACTTAACGAGTTTGTTTTTTTATTTTATTTTATTTATTTATTTATTTATTTATGACTGTGTTGGGCCTTCGTTTCTGTGCGAGGGCCCCCTCCAGTTGCGGCAAGCGTGGGCCACTCCTCATCACGGTGCGCGGGCCTCTCACTATCCCGGCCTCTCCCGTCGCGGAGCACAGGCTCCAGACGCGCAGGCCCAGCAGTTGTGGCCCACGGGCCCAGCCGCTCCGCGGCATGTGGGATCCTCCCAGACCAGGGCCCGAACCCGTGTCCCCTGCACTGGCAGGCAGACTCCCAACCACTGCGCCACCAGGGAAGACCACGAGTTATTTTTTTGAGAAGTATTTGCAATTTCCAAAGGGAGTTAGCCTGAGTGTACATGTAGAATTTTTCTATCCACAAGGAGCAGGGGGCCTCTAAGACCTGTCAGACCAGTTTGGGAGCGGGTGACTACTGAGATACTAGATAAGCTGTTAGCTGGGAGAACGCTGCGTTTCATGTGCAGACATCAACGTGGCATTGCCTGTATCGTGTGCTGGCTTCCGCCTTTATCTTTCCTTTCATCTCACGGTGATTCTGTGGCAAGGGCAGCATCAGCGATCAGAGATCCTGCCACCTGGCTTTGGACTACTGCTTGCCTTTGTCTCAGTGCCACATGTGAGATGTTTGGTTTTGGTTTTTTTCCCTCCCTCAGTGTATTCACTTTGTGCAGTGTCCCTGATCCACGGACACAACTACCATACCTTGCCAAGGGTTATCAGTGCTGAGAACGTTTAATAATCACACAATGTAACTCAAACAGACATCTCAACAGAGTCCAGATGAAAAACCTCTATAATTTCCTAACATTTATCTAGAGATTGGCAAACTAAGGCCCTTGAGCCAAATTCTGGAGAACTCTTTCTTTTGTACACCGAAGAGCTAAGAATGGTTTTTACATTTTTAAACAGTTGGAAAAGAAAAGAAGAACAATATTTTGTGATATGTGAAAATTATATGAAATTTAAATATCAGTGACCATAAAGTTTCGCTGGAGCAGAGCCACACTCTTCATGTATATATAGTCTGTGGCTGCTTTTGTACAATAATGGTAGGGTTGAGTAGCTTTGACAAAGGCCTGCAAAGCTGAAAATATTTATTATCTGGCCTTTACAGGGAAAGTTTGCTGAATCCTGATTTAGTCACTCATCTGGCATCTACCAGGAGAGCTGCCTGGAAATCATTGTGAAGCAGATCCGTGCCATTTTCCCCTTGTAGGCATTTGTTTTCCCTGGAAGTTCTGCCAGCTTGATTAGTTGCGTCAGTGGATATTAACACTGGACAAGGAAGCTCATATTTGCCTGTGCTGCTGAGCTATCTAGGTTGCCTAGTAATGGTTGTGTGTTACCAGTTGCCTGGGAATAATGAAATAGAAATAGAAGGAGCTATAACTGCAAGTTAACATTATTAGTTTTACAATGTAATTTTTCTGTTCTGTATATATTTCAGTAGCTGAGTTTAAAAACCATTATGGTTACAGAACAAAGCAAGACAAAGATAGTTCCTACTCATTTGGAAAACATGAACAAATGAAGGCCCAGAGAATTTAGACAGCCTTTCTAATATCATACAGCTACTGAATAGGTCTAGAAACTAGATATCTGACACCTCACTGCATTATGCTGCTTCTCATGAATGGAACTGCCATATGTACGACATTGTGTAGAATACGCTTATAGATTTCAGACTGAGGTTCTTCTTTTTACTCATTTCCCTGGAAAAGCAATGTACGGGCATTTAACTAATTAAATTAGGCCTAATCTATTCACTTTCTTCATTAGTAGGTAATTAAAAGATTCTTGGGGGAATTTTTTTCCAACTCTTTCACTGGAGAGGGCGAGACTGTTATTAGATGAAGCTTGGAACTAATACTGAATGCATCTATGGCCTCTAGATTCTCACCCCCAATCAGTGTATCACAGATGCATACACTTCTGATCTACACAGATTTTTAAATTTTTTTCTGGAGACAAGACCCTCTTAAAATATAGGATGTGCTTATGTGGTGATATACCTGTGATCCAGGGTGCTATGTACATATACTTTGCTACCAGTGGTTGTAGCAGTGTGAGTTAAGAGTTAATGGTTTTTGACACTGTACTTTTTGCACTGCTAGGTTTTTATAACTATAAACATACCTCCTGGAGATGCTGAGTCTCTACTCTTTTAAATATTTTGCCCCAATAAAGAAGCATGTTTGCAAAGTTGCATCCTAGGGATTTCAAAGGAACAATGCCAAGCTTCTGACCTTAGCGAGTATTTCTTTATATATGGAAATTCACAAGGAAAAAAAGAGGACCGTATGTGTGAAATTAAAAAGAATTGAAAGATTAATGCTATACATCCAAAATGTGTGTAAATTTAGTGTCAGCATTTCCTTTAATTGATTTTCAGGATTCGGTCTTGGCAGTTCTGCTTTATTGATGGTGATTCTATGTCTAATGTATGGAGGAACATCTGATTAGTTTATTAAAGCAGAGTGTATTTATGCTCATCTTAACAGCTAAAATGTTTTCTTTAATTTGTTCTTTAACTTTTGTCTATATGTCTTTGTTTTTTTTGCATTAAATAGTTTGTTGAATCCTAACCAATTTGAAACATAGTGTAGTGAAGTAAGATTATTCAAATAATGGTGGAGCGGGGCGGAGCAGGTGGGGCGGGGCTGCGCAGGAGGAGGGCGCGTGGTGGCGCTTTACGGGTTCCAGCCTGAAGAGTGTGGGCTCATTGGCCAAATGATGTCACAATAGATAACGTGAGTAAGATACGTCACATTATTTCATATACTGAAGCCAGCAGAGCAAATGGATACTTCCTGTCTCTGCACCAACTCCTGTCCCAGGGTAACTGACTTATGCTAATGATAATACAGCTATTATGTTGATTAGTTATGCCAAAAAAAAAAAAAAAAAGGACCATGGCAAACCGTTATAAAAAATTCTCAATTGATGACTAATAAGAACCTGCTGTATAAAAAAATTAATTAAAATTCAAAAATTCTCCCTCCCTCCCTTCCTCCCTCCTTCTTTCCTTCCTTTTTAGTTGTTAAAGCTTGTTTGTTCTCCCTATAAAAAATACACTCTTGTTGTTCATCTACTCATACTCACCTGGGAGAAACAACAATTAACTTTGAACATGGAGACAGGTGGCTGGGCAGACTTAGCACAAATCTGGTTAATCAAGTCTAGTCTGGAAACAAAACAAAAAAGAACACTCAGTATTAATGTGAGAGAAGAGACCTGCATTGCAGCTGTTCTCACTAAGCTCATTGAAGATATTTTAAATGAAACAAACTGTTTGCTTTGATGAAACTGTAACATATGATGTAGTTTGAAAAGGGAGGAGAGTACAAATCTCTGAAAGTCACACAAGTGATGAGATTTTTAATTTTGAGTGTTTTCCTTGGGTGTGACAGCCTCATATTTGGGATGTTTAGCATGATTATGAATGTGGAACTGTTTTGTATTTTAAAGTCGATTCTGGGTTTAGCTGGTATCGGTGTGCAAATTTATTCTTTATTTGCTAACAAGGTAAGCTTGAATAGTTTCTAGAATCTTCCTTGTGGAAAGAAAAAAGTCTGTTAAAGTAGGCAGAGCTTTCTGAAGATGGTGTGTATAGCATGCACAAACATACTCTATTTTTTGATGTCCTTAGTGTATCTGGGTTTGGAGTATACAGCAAGATAACCTTAGAAGGAAAATATAATTTTATATGATTTTTAAAAGAATTGAATTATCCTTTTCTAACTCCTGAGCGTGTGACTTATTAAAATGGCTCTGTGCTATGCCAGTCCTCTGTCTGCTCCAACTGAAATAAACAAACAAGGGCTCTTTCAACAGCCAAAGAATAAGATGTGAGGAAAGTTAAAACCATGATTAAACAGTTCAGGTAGTGGAAATTTCTTACAAAATTTTTTTTGGGGAAAGGAGGTCCCAAGGACAGTTTTCACATTGATTCTACTTCAAAAAATCTCAAGGTCAGGATAATTTTGTAAGGCAAATTTTCCATGGAAAACAGAGTATTGTTTCCTGGTTCTTTGGGAGAAAAGGTTGTCCTTTGAATATTGCAAGGCAGAGAAACTCATGATTAGCACTACTGCTTTAGCGGGAAAGAAATGAAGTTGTTCAGGGAAATGCCTTTGTCTTTTAAAAGGACCAGGCATATCTATTTGCAGCATCCACTTGGGATTGGTGAACCTTGTGTGGTACAATGTGAGACTTATGAAGGAGTAATTGTTGTATGATCTTATATTTATGCGCAATGAGCATTCTTGTTCTGTTCCTTTATCATAAAAAATGAGCTGAGTTTAACCTATCAACTCTTGCATTTACATTACGTGGGAATTAGGATGCACTTTGTGTGTCTCCATATAATAGTATGCATATATAATTTCCTAACTTGAAGCCATCGAGTGTCTTTAAAAAAATTAATGAGAAATATTTACCTATCACCTTTGGGCCACATACATAACAGCAACAGATAAGGGGAATTCAGCTCTACACACTGTTATATTCCCAGCTATAGTATTCAGAGCTGGTTTTATTGCTGCACTTTCTCCCAAACTCTTAGTCAGTTCTGAGCTGTTTAAAGCAGGGCATGTCACTTAGCCAATCTGAATCCCAATTTTTTCCATAAAACATGGATAATCGTGTATAACTCGTGTTATTGCTAAATTTGATAAAGTAACATAGAGCTCTGGCATATAAGCACATGTACACACACATACGTAGTCATCTCCAAACCCTAAAGAATTCAGGAAGAATGTTTGTAATAGGAGGGGGGTTTATATAAGCTTTGTAGTGGATGTCAGCCCTATTAGAGACTTGCATCAAATGTGCCGTGGAGCAAAAAGGAGAAATGGTCTTTTCCACGGACCGTTGTTTAGGGTTAAGCCCTCATTCTTTTGCCCTTACACCTTGGGAGCAAGAAAGGCAGTAGCACTTGCTGCTATTCTAGGACTCTGGAGGGTGACACGCCTGGGTTGGAATCATAGCTCAGTCACTTCTAATTCCTTAAAGTGAGGCTAATATGTATCATACTTCTGCTCTAGGGTGGCTGTTAGGAGAATAACAGAAGTTAATGAAATGTAAAATGCTGACACGAATATACCAAACATAGACAGTGTCTGACACACTGTAAATTCTCTATTAATGATAGTCCTTTCTGTTTGAAATGCAACTAGGAATGACATTTGACAAAGTGCATTAATGTGGGAAAACTGAAATGAAACTTTAACACCGTCTAAGAGGATGGAAGTAATTGATTACATATTGCTCCAGGGCTATTATTTATCATTTGGAAGATGTGATCTTACAGGACAACTGTTGGTGGCATGACAGATTTACGTGGCTCTAGAAATGCATAGAAAATGTAATTTGGTGAACCTGTTGTTGAACTGCCGTCCCTACGTTAAGTGTAGAGTTAAGCTGGTAGCCACCGCAAGATACCGCTGCTGCCTGTCTCCTTGAGAGATGCAAAAAGGAAAAGATTTCTTTTAATTATAAGAAAATACCAAAGCCTTCTTTGCTATGCTATCAGCAGAGTTTCTCAGGAAGCAGGTGCCTATCAGTAAGTAAAAGAGGTATGTGTGTGTGTGTGTGTGTGTGTGTGTGTGTGTGTGTGTGTGTACATGAACACAAGCCAACATTTACTGTTGCAGGAGTGGCTTGAAAAGGCCATGGATCACTGAGTGCATTGACTTCACAACATAAAAACAAAAATAGTGGAGACTGATTTTGGAAACGAGGAAGAGCATCTCAAATGTCTAGTGAAGATTCAAATTCCATAGTTCATTGAGTTTTGAGAATTTGGCGTTAGAATGTTGTGTTTTTCCTGCTCCTCCCTGCCAAGATCACTTCATTTTTGTCTGTAATCACATACACTTCCCCCCACCTCAAATTTTGGAAGAGGTTTCCCCTCTTATTTGCAAAGTTGTGCTTTCCAAGTCAGTTCTCCCCACCCCCATCAAGGGGAGGACCCTGGTCCTGTACAGTTTCCTCTGTCATCTATATTTGTAACTTCTTTAGATGTTCTGACTCTGACATTGCAACTCGTATAATGCTCAAGCATCTCATATTTTTTAAAAACTTCTCGTGTCTTTCTTAACCTACCTACCTATCGCTTACCTTTTCTTCCCCGCCAAATTCATCCAAAACTCATGTGTGCTTATCTCAACATCCTCAACTCCCATTCACTTTTTTAAAAATTTAGTTTACATTTTTACCAAAATGTAAAATTTGATTAAAAGTTCAGCTTAAGAGGTCAGATAGTTTTCCAAAACTTGTAACAAAACCCCTAGCTTTGCCTCTCTGGCAGCCCATAAGCAATACACTTTTATTTCCTTTATGTTTTACTCTTTATATCTCTGTGTAACATACTACTCCTTGATTTTTCCATTGTAGGCAATATCTATTGACCACTTCTATTCTATGAAAGATGAGGATTCTTCTATTGCTAACACCATCCTTCACACATACGTTTCCCAGAACTCCCTTTCCTATATAGTTAAATACTAATCTTGTTGTCACGTGACTATGACTTTCAAATGTCATTCATAGGTGAATCACATGATTATGTTTCCTTTCCTGCACACCTTTTTGTATTTCCTAGAGTTGACAATTCTTCTTTCCCTCATTTGCTTAGTTTTTCTATGAACTGATTTAATCCCTCAATTATCTAAATTTGCTCTCATGTTCAAACGCACCAGGGATTCTATCAATTTCACCTTTTGCAGACTTCTTTGCTGGACCTTCTGACCTGCTTCAGTTTGGGCTGGTTGTTACCAATGCCTGTCCTATTGTAATCTTTCTTCATCACTCAGGATTTCCTCTGCCTCACCCTTGAGGTGGATTCCCTGTTTCCATACCCTCATTTTGGTAGGGTATTCACGATAACTTCTGCAGAAAGGGTACATAGGGGAAGTGTGTAAATATTTTGGTTTCCTGCATGTCTAAAAATGTGTGTAGTCTTATCACACTTAATTAGTAGTGTGTTTGTATGTAGAATTCAGAGCCAGAAATCACTTTCCATCAGAGTTTTGAAAACATTCTGCCATTGTTCCTGTGTTGCTAAGAAATCCAAAGCCATTCTAATTCCTGATCTCTTGTATGTGACTTAATTTTGCTTATTTATTTAGTTTTACTAAAGAATAGTTGATTTACAATATTAGTTTCAGGTGTACAGCACAGCGTTTCAATATTTTTATAGATTATACTCCATTTAAAGTTATTATAAAGTATTGGCTATACTCCCTGTGCTGTACATTATATCCTGTATCTTATTTATTTTATATATAGTAGTTTGTACCTCTTAATCCCCTAACCCTATATTGCCCCTCTCCACTTCCCTCTCCCCACTGGTAACCACTAGTTTTTCTCTATATCTGTGAGTCTGCTTCTGTTTTGTTATATTCATTTGTTTGTTTTATTTTTTAGATTCTACATATAAATGAAAACATACAGCATTTGTCTTTCTCTGTCTGTTATTTTACTAAGCATAATACCCTCCAGGCCCATCCATGTTGTTGTAAATGGCAAAATTTCATTCTTTTTTATGGCTGAGTAATATTTCATTATATACATTTTTTATATATATGTATATCTCACATCTTCTTTATCTGTTCATCTGTTGATGGACACTTAGGTTGCTACCGTATCTTGGATGTTGCAAATAACGCTGCTATGAATAGCAGTTTTTTTTTTTTTCCTGGTTCTTTCACTTGAAGCATGATCCTCTATCTTCTCATTTTGTTTAACTTTCTCTGTCTCAATGAAATTAGGTAAAGCAGTTACCTATCCCAGTTTGAAGTTGTGTCCTTGTGTGGGAGCATCCCTATGTAGTCTGTGTGTGCCCACTGGCTTTGGTTGGAGATACGGATCTGAAGTGAGAAATGTCACATCTTCCTCAGGGATGTGCTGGCAGCCACGACCTTGGTGAGAGTAAGGCTGAAAATGGAGGGGCTGGAACCAGAGCCAGGTGTGAGCTGAGGCTTCTGCTATGCTCAGTGACATTCACTGCCCTATTGGGGGTGGGGTCGGAGTCCAAGGGGTTGGAGCAGATGCCCTGAGGGAGTTGGGTAGTGTGTGTGTGTGTGTGTGTGTGTGTGTGTGTATGATTTCAGTCTCTGACTTGGGTGGGGGGTAGTGTCAGTGGCCTGAGGGCCTGGGGCTGCACTTCTGTGCTGGTTTCACTTTTCTCCCATTGTGCGCACCTTGGTTAGAGCCTGAGTCAGGGCTGGAGGTGTTGATGACTCGCTCCTGCTGGCAATGTCAGTCTCCGACCTGGAGCTAGTTTTGCTCCTCCTAAATGTGGACAGAGTCATGTGAGCTGGCAAAGGCTGCCTCTGCCCTTGTCAGAGGCAGGGTTAGGTCTGAGCTGATTTCACTCGCTCCGAGTGTGTGCGTTCTCCTTGGCAATGGCAGCATCTGCCCTGGTGGAGAGCAGCACCAGAGCAAGAGGGGCTGGAGCAGGCACCTGGTGTGGGGTGAGGTATGCTCCGGTTTGGTCCTGGCTAGTGGGCCAGAGCCACAGACAGTTCTCAATCTGCTGCCTCTGCACTGTGATTGGGAGCGAGTGAGTGTGCGCACGTGCTCTGCACGAGCAGTCTCGGCTTCTTACAGACCACTGATTTTCAAACCAGCTAAGGGGACTCAGTTTTCAAGGGCTGGACTCCAGGGCTGGGGTGCCTAATATGTGGCTTGAACTTCTCACTCCCCAGGGAGGATACCTGAGCCCATTATATTTCTTTCTTTTTCTGTGTCCCCTGTTAGGAGTGTGGGTCCTGACCAGATTGCTTCTCCATGCTTCCCACCAGACTCTGTGTGGATCTTTCCTTATAGCCTTGGTTGTAGAAGAGTCTTTCTGCCAGTCTCCAGGTTGTTTTCAGGAGAGTTGCTCCACATGTGGTCATATTTTTGCTGTGTTCACAGGGGGGAGATGAGCTCAGTGTCCTCCTACTCTGCCATCTTCATCTTCCCTGCTTATATTTTCATTTTATTTTTTCCCCACGGTTACTTTTTAGGGCCACATATTTGTGCACAGTGTCCTGAAATTTCTCAAGTTGTGCCTTGATATGGATATATTTTATCTGTTGTATTTTGGGGGAGCGCTCTGTGGATGCTTTCAATGTAGGAAGTGTTCTTGAATTTGTTACTTTATGATTTCCTTTCCTCCATTTTCTCTGTTCATTCTTCCTGAAACTGCTACTGTTGGACTTCTTTGGTTGATTTTCCAATTTATTTTCTCGTTATATTTTGCTCTACTTTTTAGGAGATTTCCTCACTATCTTCTAACCCCCTTTTTAGTTTTTCATTTCTGCAAACATATTTTAATTTTTCCAAGCGTTCTTTCTTATTCTTTGGTTGTTCCCTTATCAATAGCATTCTGTTCATGTTTCAAGCGTAACACATCTTATTTCTCTGACTATATAAATACCAGTGTTTTGAGGTTTTCACCTCCCTGCACAGGTGATTATTTGCTGCTTGTTTTGTTTTCTATCTTTCGTGTTAGAGGTTTTCTTTAGTTGTTTGGGGATCCTTGACTGTATGTTCATGTTTAAGGTTGAAGAAGTAAAAAGCTGATGGAGATTTCTGATGGGGTAGTGTGCGTTCTGCATTGTTGACTGTGAGCTTGATGGTGGAGATGAAGTTGGCTGTTTCCGCAGAGAACCCCTGATGTCAGTATTTCAGGTCTTTTCCCTTATGCTGGTTAGAGTCTGTGAAGAAGACTCTTTTAGTTTCCTGCCTGGAAGGTATAATTCCAGCTGCCAGTTTTCTGGGGGCAGAGTTAGGGAGGAGGGCTGAAGATTTCAATATTTGATATTAAATTGTCCTTTAAATTGCAACCTCCACTGTCCCGGAATTCAGTATGGCACACTTCAATGACTTGGTGTCTTCTAGTGCAAGAACTTTTTCACTCTCTGCAGACTATTAATTTCTAGTCTTCCATAAGAGGTGAAGTCTACCTTCCAGAGAGGGCTGCCATCTTGGAGTCTGTTCTGTACAAATTCTCAAATGATTCTTCTCTTTTTAACCCCACTTTCATTCAAACTTCCAGCAGCATCACAATCTGGTGCCACTACTTCCAGAATATTTGATAAGGGATTTGTGGTACGAATTGGTTGCCTTCTTAACTTTCCTCACTGTTGATTTAGGATTCTGCTTTCTTGATGTCATGAAATCATCTACCACTCATCTGTCAGTTTTCCAGATTCCAAAACTTTTTTGTTGCCTCCTTGCTTGTTGGCTTTGTCTTCACAGGTTAATGGATTTCAAAAGCTCTTTACTCTTATCTTGGTGGATTCAAAAAAGAACAAGAGTACAGGAATATTTTCAATCTGCTACCTTTAACCAGGTATTCCTACACACCTTTCAAGTAACTTTTCCAACCACACTTTTCACTACTGAAACCTCTCCGGTAAGGAAGCTGATGACTCAGGCCTCAGCAGGACTTGTCTTATAAGTAGCATTTTATCATCCTTGAAACCATTCCTTTCTCTAGGATTTGCAACTCTCTCACTCTTGAATCCCCTACTTCTCCTCATTACTAGTCCCTTCATGGGGTCCTCCTTCTTAGTCCACACTTTTAATGTTAGAGTGTCCCAACATTCTTATCTCTGTCTCTTCTCTTTTGACTTTTCTGCCTACCTGGGGTCATTTAATTTCCTCTCATGGTTTCACCTACCTCCTTACGATGAGAGATTCATGAATCTCTATCACTGCTTAGACTTTTCTCCTGAGCTCTAGTCCTTGGTATACAACTTTCTTCTGGATGTTTTTAACCTCAACTTCAAAATATTCATAACTAAGCTCATCTTTCCTCCAAATCTGTCTTTTCTTACCTTCCTTCTACCTCAATGGATGATTTAACGTCTCCCCAGTAACTTAAAATAGAAACTTTGTTATAAGCTACCTTAAAATCATTGGTCTCTAATAGCCCTATATCTAAGTTATATCAACTCTATTTCCTTTACATTGTGTGTGTGTGTGTGTGTGTGTGTGTGTGTGTTTGTGTGCATTCCTCCTTTACTTCTCCAGTATTACTGCCTTAGTTTAGGTCTTTATCATCTTTTGCTTGCTCTATTCCCATAGTTTCTTAATGATTATCCCAGTCTCGAATCCATTTTCCATATTGCCATCAAAAGAATAAAGAGCATAGTTCTTTCTAAAAAGCATAACGGATCATGACTTTCCCCAGCTTTAAACTCTTTGTCAGTTCTCCATTCACCATAGATAAAGTTAGACAGGTTTAGTTTGGCCTAAGAGGCTCTTCATGATCTGATCTCTTCCTAGCAGTACATATCTCGGTATGTTGGTTCATGTGGCTCTCTTTCTTTCTGGAAAGGTCCTGTCTAAATCTATAGATGCACCCCGGTCATCTTTCAAAATTCAGCTCAGCTGTCTCTCCAGTGTTCTACCCGTATCCCTTACCCAAGGTAGAATTAAGTGCTCTGATCTTTGTGGATTGTATAGAATAGAGATTGGAGTATGGGCTCTGGAACCCTGCTTAGGTCTATATTCTGATTCTACCACTTGTGATCTATCACATTTTGGATACATGTTTTATTTCTCTGTGCCTCAGTTTCTTCATCTATAAAATGGGGATAGTAATTGTGTCTACCACATGACACTATGAGGCTTGAAAGGAAACACTAGTGTAAAAGCACTTAGAACAATTCCAGGCACTTACTGAAGTTTACTCATTATTTCTGTCCCCATAGTGTTCTGTATAAACCTTTATTATAACCCCTGTGGCACTTTTTTGCCCTCAATTGTTTACACATATGTCTCTCCCTGTGATATATGAAGGTATTTGAGGACAAGGATTATGTATAATTCACCTCTGGGTCCCCAGAGATTAGCACTCTGTCTGGCATATAGGAATATTTCCATATACATTTGGGGTTGAATGAGTATAGGAATGACAGACAGTGGAAAGCATATGTACCATTTACACTGTAGGGAAAATTTTGTGCTTCAGTGGAAATCTCTGCTTTTGTTAGAACATTTCTTTCTGGGTTATCCAATTCTGATTTTATGAAAGCACTGGGCCTTTTATTGCCTTTGAATTATTTTACAATTCTGTAAATTATAGATAATTGATAGCAATGAATAATAGTTCTTGTTTTAGGCATGCAAATAAATTCAGCACAGTAGAGACTCAGTTGATTCCTGTCCCTCACTATGAAAGCAGCTAACTTTTCCTCCATTTGCACATTCATTTCAATACTCTCGACCTACATATTGTCTTTGGAGTCTTCTTTAAGCTGCTTGTAACCTCTTATCAACTCCTTCATTAATGACTAATTAAATACAATCTTCAACACATGCTTATTTGATATCTACATGAACATCATGACTTTATCTTTTAAAAAAAAAAAATCCTTTAACAGTACCCAAAAGTTGTCTTGCATGATTGTCTTATCTAATGATTATCTTGGATATTTTAAAATATTTTATGAGATGGTTTGAATAAAACACACTCTAGAGGTGATCTGAAACCATCCTTCCTATAGGACATCAAGATTATCATTCAACACATTAGTCATTTAGGGCCAAGTTTAAAACTTTTTGTCTAATGAGAGGCCTGACTTCAGGATCTTGGTGCTAAAACTTGCAAAACTTTTCTAACAATTCATCTCCTCCCATGAGGCTGAGAACAAAGACAATTTTTTAAAAAGTATGTAGAGTATCATATGGGGCCCTTATGAGGCTCTGAACATATGGAGTTAGAGATGTGGGAATAGTCTTGAGGATTATAGAAAGGAATATTTGGCAGAATAATAAAGGAAGGAAAATTACATCTTGAACACCCTTTCAGTCTTTATCAAATTATAATTATTATAAAAATCATTTAACCATAAAAGAGTACACCTTAATTGGATCCACTAACTTCTGAAAAATAACAAAGTATGAATTATAAAAATCTACTAAAGGAAAGCAGGTCAATTTAGGACTGGTCACACAGAGAACTCTAATTTGGACTAACTGAAGAAAAGCATCTGTCTCAGTTAGTGGTATACCTTATTTATGGCAAACTTTGACAAGAAATATAAGTTTATGAAGGTCAAGTGTTACAGAGTAAGATCTTAACGTGTCTTGCTTTCATGAAAAAATCCATCATTTGTAATCACATTAATTGTACGCAAATGTATGTGGTTAAAAATGTTCGGAAACAACAGGTTTCCTTAATTAAATGAAACATTCTTCCTCCTTCCATTTTGATTACATTATTCATTTGCTTCACAGAACAAATGTAAAATCCCTAATTATCAGCATGTGAATTAGTGAGGTTTTGTCATAATACAGAAATCCAGAGAATGACTAATCAAGGAAAGAAGAGAGAAAGGATACTGAATTTCTCATGAGATTTTCTTTGTTTTGTAAAATTTTCTGTATTATTTCCCTCTTACCTAAGTATGTAACTGCTGATGCTTATTATTTGAGTGTCCATTAGGGTTTAGAAGATCACTCAGTGTTCTGTAGGCTTTTATAGACTGGCTACCAAGAATATAAGGTCAACAGTCATAACAATTACAAGAATGAACACTTGCTGAGAATTTACAAAAAGCAGTCTTGTGCCAAACACTTTATATGTAACCATCTTGTGAAAGAAGTAAAACACCTTTCCTCTTCCTGAATAATTTTTCCCCCACACTCTTAGTATGACTGGCTCCTTATTTTTCACATCAACTAAAATATTACCTCCCAAGAGGTACCTTCAAAGTATCAATAGGTTCTTACTATCATTGACATTCTCGACACCTTGTCTTTTTCCTTCATGACACTCATCATAATTTTTAAGTTAAAATTGATTTGTTTATTTGCGTTGTAACTATGCCCTGCTAGATTGTAAACTCTACCAGGGCTGAGACTATATTTGCTCTAGTGACTATCATATACCCAGAATCTAGCACTTTATAGGCACTTAGAATATTTGTTGAATAGAAAAAAGAACAAAGTTCTCTGAGTTGGTAAGAAGCAGATTCTTACTTTCCAAACTCAGGACTCCGTGAAGGCAAAGCCCATGCTTTTGCCAACAGCAAGTGGTTTGCACCTCCTTCTCTTCGGATCGCTGTGGTCTCCCTTTTTTTGCCTCTTTACCTCACAGTCTCTCTGATGGAGCCTTCTTATCTCCCCTGCAAGCTAGGCTGCCTTGGACATTCCTGTTTCTGGGAAAAAAAGTTGTGAACTTTTCATTCTTGAAAACATTGTGTTATTCTGATGTCAATGGACACTGTTTTCAACCTGCTGTCTGTTAGCTTAATTGGAACCTGCCTTCCTCTTGGGAGGGCTGGGCTGTGCAAGTTGACTTCATGATGAGCAGTGCTAGCATGAAAGCACTCAAGGTGTGTCAGATAGTTAGGAAAGTTGGAGGGGATTTTAGTTAAGAGACTAAAAGGAATAAAAAGAGAATAAAAGTCAAAATGCAGTTTTTAAAAAAAATTTATTTATTTTTTATTTGTTTATTTTCGGCTGCATTGGGTCTTTGTTGCTGTGCGTGGGCTTTCTCTAGTTGCGGCAAGCAGGGGCTACTCTTCGTTGTGGTGCATGGGCTTCTCATTGCGGTGGCTTCTCTTGTTGTGGAGCACAGGCTCCAGGCGCTCAGGCTTCAGTAGTTGTGGCCTGCGGGCTCAGTAGTTGTGGCTCGCGGGCTCTAGAGCGCAGGTTCAGTAGTTGTGGCGCATGGGCTTAGCTGCTCCACGGCATGTGGGATCTTCCCTGACCAGGGCTCAAACCCGTGTTCTCTGAATTGGCAGGTGGATTCTTAACCACTGCACCACCAGGGAAGCCCAAAATGCAGTTTTTGATTTTGCTTTGTTACTCTCACATTAGGTTAAAATATTGGGTTGGCCAGAAAACCCAAACGAAATTTTTGGCCAACACAAATATTACAGCAGATTGAATAAAAAGAAGCAGTGGGTTTTGTGACAAAACCACCAGGAAGTCTAAAAAGTATCTCTAATTATGGTGATGGTGTGAAAAAGTTGGTGACTTGGGAAACAGTTGTTTCATTGACAAAAGGGGATAGTTTTTCAAAATCATATCCTCTTACAGAAATTATTTAGGGAGAAACAATAATCACAATATTTATTTATTCATTCATATATTCAATATTCACTAGATATGGGTCATAGTATGAGAGACACAAAGTTGAAGAATATAGACCCTATTGCTTGCACTCTAGTAGAAAGAAAATGCAAATAGATGACTAACTTTAATAGAGAATGCTTAAATTGAGTTATGGGGGAAATGCCGTAAGAGATGAGAAGGAAGAGATCTATTTAAAAAACATGTCATGTGAGAGGTATCATTTGAGTTAAGAGTTGAACAGATCTGATTGTATCAGTGATTGTTGTTATGGGGAGAACATTTGAGACAGGAAGAATGGAAGGAATAAAAGGGTAGATAGAGATGGTAAAGGCAAAAAAGTCAATATTGGTTGGCACGGATGGTACACGTTGCCGAGTTTTAGGAAATAATATTAAAAGGGGAGATTGGGAGACTGGTGTTGAAGGGCCTTGAATGCTCTGCTAAGGAATTTATATTTTGTTTAGGAAATAGAGAACTATTAAAGGTATTTTTGTTACACATAAGGAGTTTTTAATTGAATCCTTATTTTGATGTCCACCATGAACTGGAGAGATGGAAGACTATTTGGAGGAAAATTCTCCATGGGTCACTCACACTTCTGCATATCTTCTGAGCAGACATTGAAAGCTTTCATTTCAGATAACTTTTCAAGAATATCCTTGGAAGCTACTGTATTTCCCTTGTGGCAGAGGGAAGATTTTAAAGGGGAAGGAGCCCCTTTAACACATCGGAGCTTCCTAACCTCAGAGTTTCTCAGCGTGATACAAACTTACTGTGTGTTCGGCATCTACCTGGGCTGCTGGGCATCTCTCCTTTGGCACTTGGGGAACAAAAAGAACCAATACAAACGAGGTTCATAGAGCTTGCTGTGCTGTGGGTTATACAGACGCTCGTCTCTGACCCAGGAGTTTCATGTCTTCTGACAACAGCCATTAAACTGCAGCAGGCTAACTTGTTAGTTTGGAAGTAGGGTAAAATCTCAGAGCCTTCACAGCTCTTGACAGACTGAAATCTTGAAGCCCTAGGAGACTGTTAATGTAGTAATGTAATAACGTATGATATAAGGTATTGGCAGTGGACATGAGGCTAGAAATTTCCAGAGATGGAATTAACAAAATGTGTCTGTAAATTGGAAAAAGAATTAGTCAAGAATAATGGATTTTGAGTCTCAGTTTCCTATGGAATGATGCTTGTCTCATTAGAAAACAAACGGGATTAAGAGAATGAAAAGACAAGCCACAGAATGGGAGAAAATATTTGAAAAACACATTATCTGATAAAAGACTGTCTCCAAAAACTTAGCAATAAGAAAACAAACAACCCAATTAAGAATTGGGCAAAAGATCTGAAAAACACCTCACAGAAGAAGATATACAGATGGTAAATAAGAGTATGAAAAAAGACTCAAATCATATGTTATTAAAGATTGCACGTTAAAACACAGTAGGGTACCACTACACGCTTATTAGAATGGCCAAAATCCAGAATACTGACAACAACAAATGCTGTCAAAGATGTGGAGAATCAGCAGCTCTCAATCATTGCTGGTGAGAACATAACATGGTAGAGCCACTTTGGAGGACAGTTGGCAGTTTCTTACAAAACTAAACATACTCTTACCACATGATCCAGCAATCATGCTCCTTGGTATTTAACTAATTGAGTTGAAAACTTCTGTCGATATAAAAACTTGTACATGCACGTTTATAGCAGCTCTATTCATGCTGCCAAAATTTGGAAGCAATCAAAATGTCCTTCAATAGGTGAATGGGTAAATAAACTGGTACATCCATACAATGGAATATTATTTAGTATTAAAAAGAAGTGAGTTACTGAGCCATGGAAAGTCATGGAGGAAACTTAAATGCACATTCATAAGTGAAAGAGGCCATTCTGAAAAGGGTGCTTTGAACTGCTTTTACTCACAACACTTCTGATCCCAAATATGTGGTTTTCTCCCCCCCCCATATCAACCAGTTCTCCAACTTTCCAGACACCAACTAGATGTCCTACAATTCAGTTCAGTCCTGACACTAACTACTCGGAGTTAGCACAAACCCCAGGGGTTAAGGGCTCAGTCTCACAATGTTTCCCCCTCCCCACTTCAAATGCTGGTCACTTCTGAGGGACTGGCTCTAAATTCGGGGGTTCCCACACTCCCCCTTCAGGTTCTGTAATTTGCTAGAGTGACTCACAGAACTTAGGAAAGCACTTAACTTAAAATTACTGCTTTGTTATAAAGGATACAACTCAAGAACAGCCAAATGGAAGCGATACATAGGAGAAGGTACGGGGGGTTGCTGTGCACAGAGTTTCCATGCCCACTCTGGCCGTGCCACCCTCCCAGCACCTCGATGTGTTCACCAACTCAGAAGCTCTCTGAATACCATCATTTAGGGGTTTTTATGGAGGTCTCATAAGATAGGCATGATCGATTAAATCCTTAGCTATTGATGATTAATTCAACGTCCAGCCTCTCTTCCCTCCCAGAGGTAGAGGGGTGAGGCTGAAAGTTGCAATCATGCCTTGGTCTTCCTGGCAACCAGCTACCATCCTGAAGTTATTTAGGGCTCCCCAGCCACCAGTCCTTTCATTAGCAAACAAAAGACACTGTTATCCTCTGGAAGTTCTAAGGGTTTTAGAAGTTGTCTGCTAGGAACTGGGGACAAAGACTAAATATATATTTCTTATTATGCCACGGATACAAACTGTGTAGTTCCAACTCTGCAGCACTTTAAAAAAGGCAAAACTGTAGATACAGTAAAAAAAAAAATCAGTGGTTGTCAGGAGTTGAAGGGGGTGAAGGAAAGAGGGATGAGTCAGTGGAACACAGGAGAATTTAGGGCAATGAGACTATTCTGCATGATACTTTAATGGTGGATATATGTCATTATACATGGGCCAATACCCATCAAATGTACAACACAAAGAGTGAACCTTAATGTGAACTATGGACTTTAGTTATTAATAATGTATTAATATTAACACTTCAATTGTAATAAATGTACCACACTAAAGCAAGATGCTGTTGATAGGGGAAACTGTCGCAGGGTCAGGGGTTTTCTCCATTTTCTCCATCTTGGTGACATCACTATCCACCAAGTTGTTCACATTAAGATCTGAGTGGCAGCCATGATCCTCTCTTTCTCTGACCCTCAACATTGATTTCACCTCTAGAGCGTATCTTGAATCCAGTTGCTTCTCTTCCTCTCTACTCTCATCCTAGACCAGCCACCATCATCTTCTGCCTGGATCACTGCATCATGTCACTTTAACTGCTTAAAACCTGCTATATTAATTTGCTAGGGTTACCATACCAAAGTACCACAGACTGCGTGACTTAACAGAAATTAATCTTCTTACAATTCTGGAGGTTAGAAGTCTAAGCTCAAGGTGTCGGTGGGGTTGATCTCTTCTGAACCCTCTCTTCTTGGCTTGTAGGTGGTATTCTCTTTGTCTTCACATGGTCTTTCCTCTGTGTGTCTGTATCCTAATTTTCTCTTCCTATTAGGACATTAATCATATTGGATTAGGGCTCACCTTAATGACCTCATTTTACCTTAACTACCTCTTTAAAGAGGTATGACCAAATATAACCACATTCTTCTTTTTTTTCCCTTCTTTCTTTCCCTTCCTTCCTTCCTTCCTCCCTCCCTCCCTTCCTCTCTCTCTCTCTCTCTTTCTCTTTCTTTCTTTCTTTCTTTCTTTCTTTCTTTCTTTCTTTCTTTCTTTCTCTCTTCTTTCTTTCTTTCTGTTTTATTGTGGTAAAAACACTTAACCTGAGATCTATTCTCTCAATGAAATTTAAGTGTACAATACTTTATTATTGAATGAATGTACAATATTGTAAAGTAGATCTCTAGAGCTTATTTATCTTTACTGAAACTTTATGCCTGTTAATATATAACTCCCCATCCCCTCCTCCCCCCCACCCCCAGTTCCTGGTTTTGATTTTATGAATGTGACTATTTTAGATACCTCATGTAAGTGGAATCATGCAGTACTTGTCTTCCTTTGTCTAGCTTACTTTACTTAGCAAAATGTCCTCAAAGTTCATCCATGTTGTCCCATATTGCACAATTTCTTTCTTTTTTTAAGACTAACTAGTATTTCATTTTATGTTTATACCACATTTTCTTTATGTATTCATCTGATGATCAAAATTTAGGTTGTTTGTACATCCTAGCTATTGTGAATAGTGCTCCAATGAGCATAGGAGTGAAGATATCTCAGTGAAATCCTGATTTCAGTTCATTTGGATATGCACCCAGAAGTGGGATCGCTGGTTATATGGTAGTTCTATCTTTAATTTTTTGAGGAACCCAATACCATTTTCCATAGTGGCTATACCATTCTCCATACCTATTTACAGTGTGCAAGGGTTCCAATTTCTCCACATCCTCACCAACACCTGTTGTTTTTGTTTTTTTGTTAATAGCCATCCATACAAGTGTAAGGTGATATCTCATTGTGGTTTTGATTTGCATTTCCCTATCTTAGTGACCATAAGCATTTTTTTGTATGCTTGTTGGCAATTTGTATGTCTTCTTTGGAAAAATGTCTATTCATACCTTAGCCAATTTTTAAATTAGGTTATTAGTTTTTTTGTTATTAAGTTGTATAACTCCAAGTCAGGCAGAGCAGAGGTCAGTCCCCGGGGGAGCCCCCTCAGAAAAGTAGGGGTACTGTACACACGGCTCTACTCCTTCCCTCCCTGGGGGAAGCTGAGGGCTGGGCTTTGTCATCCACACACTCTGTCCTGAGCAGGAGGTAGGGCTATGATGTGTCTGTGGTCCCACGCTGCTGTTTCCATTTTCCTTCAGGCTGTTTGTTGGGTGGACCCATCTAACCTCCAAGACTGACAGGACTGAGGTCAAACTTCTGGGGAGGAGCACTGGATAGGCAGACCAACCCCTCCCCTCCCCTGGGAGAAGGGGAGAAGTCAGGAGCCAGGAGGTCTCTTTCTGACCATATGATGCTGCACCAGGGGAAGGGACTCCAGGAAGAGGATATCCTGAATCCCTTTTCTGGTTTCAATAAATCTGTTTTCATGGTCACCCAGTGTTTAGGAGCCTTTCACTTAGTTTCTAGATGCCTCATAAAGGGAATTTGTGAACTATTGCTTATTTGGTGTGTTTGTGGGCAGAAGGATGGTCCAGGGCCCCCTACTCTGACATCTTGCTGATGTCACTAACATAGTCACATTCTGAGGCAATGAGGGTAAGGGTTTTACCATATGCATTGGGGGTGGGATACAATTCAGCCCATAAAACTTGCCTACACTTCCAATAACATGCAAATACATTACATTCTTTTCTCCTGGCTTACAACTCTCTGCAGCATCTGACCTGAAGAACTGCCTCTGATCTCATCTCAAACCCTGCTCCCCATAACTTTTGATTCTACCTACACACCAGACTTTTTTCTCCAACATGCCAAGTTTGTGCTCACCTTAGGGCCTTTGTACGCTCTGTTACCTTTGTCTGGAATTCTCTTACCCTAGCTCCTGGCATGGCTTGTGTCTTCTTATCATGCAGGACTCAGCTTATCTGTTTGTTTACAGTATATTAATTTTTAATAGTAATAGATATTGCTTGAGAGCTTACTTTGCATGAGGCATTATGCTAATATACTCTATCTTATAGAAGCAACATGGTTGAAGACACCTAGTTGGGAGCTAGACTGCCTGGGTTCACATCCAGGCTTTATCACATATTATGGGACCGTGGGAAAGTTATTTAACTTTTCTGTGCCTCAATTTTTCCCCACACAGAGGCCATTTATTTTTATTCTAAATAATTTCAAACCTGCAGAAAAGTTACAAGAACAATATCAGGAATCTCTATATATCCTTGCTCAGAGACCCCCATTCACATTCACTAATTTGGTCAGTAGCATCTTTTATATAGCAAAGGATCCGATTCAGGGTCATGCATTTCACCAAGTTGCCATGTCTCTCTCTACCCTATCTTGAATAGGGATTAATTCCTTAGTCTTTCCTTAACTTTCATGATCTTAACATTTTAATTGATTTAGGCCAGTTATTTTGTAGAATGCCCTTGATTTGGGCTTGTTCAGTGTTTCTTCACGATTTGACCCAGGTGCAGGACCCAGTTTAAGTGTCACCTCCTTAAGCATTCCATCTCATGTGAAATAAGTAGTTCCCTTGGTCACTCTGTAGCACAGGATCCTGCCATTTTTCTCTGCCTGGTGTTTTCTTGCATATTTATTTGCGTATTTGTTTGTTTGGTGGAATATAAGGTCCATACAAGCAGCCTCATTTTTCTTTTGCAATGCTGTATCCCAGCACATACGGAGATTATAATTGGCCAGTCACTGTGCTAGGCAGTGAGAATGTAATGGTGAACACAACAGATGCTCTTTGTTATTATTAAAAAATAAATTAGTGTATTCAGATAACTTGCTGTTTAGTCATTCATTCAATAAATATTTACTGAGCACCTACTATATTCTGAGCCCCAGGGATAAGTAATGGACAATACAGAAATTGTTCCTGATCTCCTGAAGTTTACACTCCAAAAGGAAACTGACAGTAAGACGAACAGACAAATGAACATGCAATACAGTGAGCGGAGAGGATGAGCCGTCTCCTCTGTGGATGAAGCCATCTGCAGATGAAGAGAATTCCACAGGGGAGAGAGGAGATGGAAAGGCCCCTGAGCTGGGAGTACACTTGGCAAGTCCAAGGGCCAGCATGGAGTCCACTGTGGCTGGAGCAGCATGAGTGAGGGAGAGAGTAGTTGGAAATGAGGTCAGTGAGGCAGCCAAGGGCCCATCTTGTGTGGCTTTGGATTTCATTTTAATTGTGATGGGAATCCATTAGAGGGTTCAAAGCCTGGGAAATCTCTTAAATATCTATTAAAAAGATATCTATTAAAGAGAGATTAAAGTGATATCTATGACTGTTATTTAGATTTAAAGTAAATCTCTTACTGCATGGAGAATTGCTTTATGAACTATTTCTTTCTCAGAAAGCTCTTCAGGGGATTGGCTGAGACTCACTGATTCTCGAGAAGCTCGATATTTCTGGCTGGTACTTCTTATACTTCAGGCCCTGTACTGGTAGCTAGAAATCCTGGAATGTGTTCCCAGATTTGCACATTCCTTTTTGTGGGACTTGGCTAGGCCAATATTTTTGGCTTAACAATACCTCTTCACACTCATGTATTCAAGAAAGCATGAAGAGTGAAGAGGAAAGAGAGCAGAGCACTTACAGGAATTCTCTGGCTCGATGAAGCTTCAAGTACGAACTTGTATAAATATATTAGCATGCAGAAAAGTGTTGGGTTCTTTCCACAATTAAAAAAAATCAGTATGTTTTCCCTTGGAATATTTCCTGAAGGTTTAATGATTAGTGTAGGCAAAATTAGAGGTCAATATGACTCCATGTAAAGAAAAACAATCCCTTGGTTTTGTTTTACCCATAGGCACTTGATGACCCCAAGAGTAGCTTATTTAAAAATGTTCTGATCTCCTCACATGATTGGTCTATGGCTGAAGCATTTTCTGAATCAATCACATTGTTAATAAATAAGAGAATTACTTGGAAGTTCAGGGAAGGATACATTAATGCCTGAGTATAAATGAAGAAAGGAGCTAGAGGAGATTTCTAGGAGAAATGGTGTATCCCATGCCCAGTTTCTGGAAAAATTTCATTTGGATATTGTATCTTTAAAGATTGCATTTGGAGAGTGTACTTTCATTTCATATGGATTGAAATTAGGGTGATCCATTCTTATGGGTTGACAGTGAGGAAAATGCAGCCAGACCCTCTTGTTTCAGGAACGATGGTCTAGGTGTTAGACCACAGGTTTCCTGGGGTATCTGCTTCTTTTGCCTTCTCGCATTAAGAGAGGCCTTCCAAGTGCTCAAGGAAAATCTAAATAAGACTTTCTGTGCTTAAAAAAAATTCAAACCAGAGTCTGAGTTCTTTTCTACCTGAGCTTATTTGGGATACATTTTGTCGCTTCTTATAAAGGTATAAAATGGAAGTTTGGGATTTCCTGATAAATGACCTTTTATCGTGACTTCCTGTTATTTTATTTTCTCCTGGGAACCAGAATAGCCATGCAATTCATTCCCACTCTGTGAGGTTGAATAAACCTTTATAATTTGGAATTAGTCACTTGTGAGATCCTAATTAGCATTATGAGTAAAATGTCTATGTTTTTTCCTGACCAGTCATGGGAGAAGCCTGTGTTAAATTCTGTGTCACATTTTCTTGGCTCCTTTAGTATAAGAATCTGGTGTCTGATACAAGCATTAAATATCCCCGCCCTATTCTATTTTTTTTCTTTTTAAATTCTGTGTTGGTGGCCTCCACTTACTTCCCTACCTCTTAATCACTGTTACCCCACAGCCTAATCATACTGGCAGCCAATGTGTACCTTGTGAGCTGACCAAACAAAGTCTGATTCAGAAAGAACTCACAGGAAAGCAGGCTGGCATTTAAACTTTACACTTAAAAGCAAACAACCAGGCAAATATTCAGCACAAAAATGGAGTATCCAGTGATTCTGGGCTGGTGATTACAAAGCTCTGTTTTGTATCCTTCATTCTCTTGTTGAATATCATTGTCTGTACAAGGGCACACATCCCAATTTGGAGAGAAGGACAATAAGATTGACCTCTGAGAAATCAACTAGTAAAATCTATAGGAATGGATCAAGGAAGCAGTCATGTTTAAGTGAAGTATTTTGGAAATATTTAAAATGCAGTGAAAAGGCAATCTTGGAAGCAGGACTGAACTGTAATTACTGTAATTACAGTTTACAAATGAATACCTAGTGAATTTTGATGTCCTCTTATCTAGGGTTAGACTGTGATCACAAGAGGGGGCCTGGACTGAAGAGAGTACAGGGAAAGCAACCTGGGGGAGAAAGAATAAGGTGGTGTGTCACAGCCATATTGAGGGACAAGAGCATCTTTTGGAGGGTTTAGCTTTTGGATTCCTGGGATGGTTCTAGACTCACCAACAGCCTATCAACTCTTGGCAATGTATCTACTACCTCCTTTACTGAATTTACCATCCACTCCCTCCACCAAGAAACCATCTCTGTATGCTCTGCTTCTGTGCTGCTTTCTTATAGGAAGAGGATTTTCTTTCTTTATATTATTATTTTTTGAACTTTTGAAATTGAGGTATAGTTGATGTACAATATAATACGTTTCAGGTGATTCACAATTTTTAAAAGTCATATTCCATTTATAGATATTATAAACTATTGGCTATATTCCCTGTGCTGTACAATATATCCCTGTAGCTTATTTATTTTATGTATAGTAGTTTGTACTTCTTAATCCCTTACCCCTCTACTGCCCCTCCCCCTTCCCTCTACCCACTGATAGGCACTAGTTTGTTCTCTATATCTATGAGTCTGTTTCTTTATGGTAGAGGATTTTCTGATCTGCTTTTATATTATGCTGGGTGGCTTGATGTGTGCATTTCTCATGATAAACTAAGAAATTGACATTCTGGCTCCTGTGAGATACTTGAGGAAAGGCTGGCAAAGCTGAGCTTAGAGGGCCGCCAAGCCAAGGACCAGACCCTGGACCCCACCCAGAAGCTGGCCACTTTTTCATTTTGCTGTAATTGTTGCAAATATAAAAGGAGTATAAACACGGCAGTGAGGCTAATAAGAATTCATGAGCATCTCTAATCCATCATGGTCAGAATACACATTTTTAATTACTGCACCATTTTGCCTCGATCTTTACTTATAAACACTTAACAATAGATTTTGGTGATCCAGAGTCTATTTTCTTACACATACTTTCATGTTTTTCTTTATATGACCTTTATTGGTTATTAACTTTATGTCCAGGTAAAAATTGTGAATATTTCAGAATAAAAATATCTATAAAAAGAGGAAGAATATCGGTACCCATTCTTCATAAGCACCATATTGCTACTTCACAATGACAATTCCAAGCACATTCTTTTTTGAGCTGGAATTAACACTGCCAGTAGATATGGTGGTTTCAAAATGTCCTGCAAAGCAGGAGATGAATCATTCTCATACCAGATGCTTCCCATTCCCAGTGGGAACCTGCAGAAGGTTTTTATGAGCCAGGCTGCATAAGCACACAGGATAGGAAGCATAGAGCATTGTGTTCAAATGAAAGCATAAGAGGAATGTCGGTCTCAGGAATGCTGGAATCGGACTGGAGGACAAACGCCAAGCTTCTGCTCCTGTAAAAGGGATCATAAAATCCACAAATGAGCAACCTCAAGTTTCCTAAAATAAGAAAAAAGATTTTTGAAAATGAGAAATGCTAAAGAGTACCAGAACTTTCTCTTCACTCTGCTTAGAATGCATGACCTCATGACCTCATGCACCCACACAGCCACACCTAAGCACAGTCATAGGGAAGAGAAACTTCAGCATCATTTTTCTTGCTCCTGCTACCAGCCTTTGAGAAAATGAATTGAATATTCACAATACCATAAAAAAAGCCCCTTTAGTATAGAGTGATGGTGATAATGGGAGAATATATAAGATGAAAGAGAATGTAATCTTTTCTCTAAAACACCTGGTTTGGTTTTTCAGTACACACTCCACTGACAAATATATTGGGTAACTAGATTTTCGAAGCAAAAATACAAAGAGGAAGTTATCTTCCTTTCTGGAATGTAAACTTCAAGAGATCAGGAGTATTTCTGTGTTGCTGTTTACTGCCATATCCCCAGGGCTCAGAATATAGTAGGTAATCAATAAATATTTGTTGAAAGAATGACTAAATAGCAAGTTATCTGAATACGCTAATTTATTTTTTAATAATAACAAAGAACATCTGTTTTTGTTGACATTATAATGAGAAGATAACTTCCTTTTTATACTTTTGTTTCCAAAATCTAGTTATCTAGTTACCTAATATATGTGTGTGTGTGTGTATATATATATATATATATATATATATATATATATATATATATATATATATATATATACACACACATATATATATATTAAAATCCTCCGTGAAGGCAGGGGTTTTTATCTTATTTTGTTAAATGCAGTATTTCCAGTTCCTCGTATCATGCACGGGACATAGAAGGCATTCAAAACATTTGTTGAATGAATTATTGGGCATATCTTGTAGAGGGAAACATGATATAGTGATAAAAATATGAACCTCCTATCAGTGCCTGTTTTCTGGTTCAAGTCCCAAATGTGGGCCTGATTTGCTTGATGACCTAGAGAAAATGCCATATTTTACATAGGGTATCTGACGGTTCTATTCATGCCCTTTCCTCTACTCTGAGCACAGAGAATCTCTCTCTGTCTTTTTTCTGTGCCAGGGTCCCCCGTACTGCTATCAAAACCTAGTTTAATGTGACTGCCTTGTGGAGAGTCTTCATGATTAATCAGATTTGAAGACTCATCCTGCTCTGCCCTGTGCATTCACTGAGTGTGATAATAATTGACATGATGGCAGCATTAGGAAAACTTTATCTAAAATTATTGAGACTTATCTTCTACTCTTTCCTTCAGTTATTGTTTCTTGTGATATCCCACTCTTCATTGCCTCTCCTTCCAGACTTGGCCTTTTTCACTGGGCCTAAGAGTTATTGCTGACACTCTCTAGCCCTGCCCTACCCGCTTCCCTTCACTGTTAACTCTGTTATATGACAATTTCTCATGATCTAAGGTGGTAACTGACTCATCTTACAATCACACTACATAACCTAAGAGATAGTTGATGCAAGTGGACAGAATACTGATCTGATCATCATAAGACCTCATTTTTAGAAAGAGCTCTGCCACTAACCAGCTTTGTGAGCTTGGGCTACTCAGTCTCTCTGGGATACCCTTTTCTCATGTATAAAATGTGTGGGCTTGTCTAGATCAGTGTTTCTATAAGTAAGTGCTATAGCACTGATCCATGTATATGTCTTTCAAAAATATGTTCTGGGGTCACATGCATTTGGGAATCGCTATGTACTTTGTCATCTTCTTAAACATTTGCAAGTTAAGGTGCTGACAAGTCCCAAAATAAAGGAAATATTTTTCTTTACCCAAAAGCTGACTTTTATTGTGAGGAGAGGAAACACGTTGGTAGTTGCTTGGAAATCCATGAGGGAATCTCGGTTGAACTTTCTAGAAATCTTGGCTGTAATCGCACATCCCTTTATCTTCAATGCCAGCCGCTGTGGGTATAGAGGTAAGTAAGTCAGGATCTTGGCCTTTCATGTATTAAAAAATCAGAGGGTGGACACAAAAATCAGTGTTGTAAAGGATGGCAATTTTAGACTAAAGCTTTGTTCAAATTATAATGGGCATAAGGATTGAGAAGCAAGGAGGTCTGCCCAGAGTAGGGGCAGTGGATAAAGAAGGGGACGCTTCCGCCAGTGAGGTGCCATTTGAGCTGAGCACCAAGGGGTGGTTGCAATAATTCACTAAGTAGAGAAGGTGGGAAAGGATAGTCCAGGAAGAAGGAACAACATGCACAGAGGCATAAAAGCCCCAGGTATATACTAGGCCTGTGAAATAATTTTGTGGTTATGGAATCTAAGAGTGGAAGCTGTCTTGGGAGAGAGGAACAGGAGAAAGTTCTGGGAGATGAGTAGAGGCCTGTTTGCCATGTGCTTTAAGTGCCATTCTATGGAGTCTGAATTTATCCTTTAGGTAACAGGAAACCATCCTTAGATTGGTTTTTAATCAGGGGAATTACATGATCAATAAGTATTTTATAAAGGGAATTGCGGAAAGAAAAGAGAAAATTCTGGAGTGCTAAGATGGATAGGAGGGGGAAAATGTTGGCAAGAAAACTAATTATGGTTCTATTGAAATGGCTCAAGTAAGAGATGATAAAAAGCTGAAAAGCAAAAGGATGAGATGGAAGAAACAGGTTTGAAGGAAATGTAGGAGCTCAACACACTCCAGGAAGTGATTGGACATAAGGCAACAAAGAAAGAGGAATACAAAATGACTCTGCAGCATTTAGCTTGGGCAAATGTTGTGTGATTATAAAATTTACTGAGATAGGAACTTAGAGGAGTGAACTGTTTCATATAGATTTGAATTGGACTGAGTGTTCTAACACACAGAGTAATTTTGCTGTAAAAGCACATCCATCGAATTTTATGTTTTTGGGTTCAATAATGATTTAGCTAAAGACTATATTCTTCTTAAGGAGATTCAGCATCTACAAAAAAATCTATTCCAAACTGGAATTCAGTAGGTACTCAATATATTCTTGTCAACAAAACAGCATTGTAATCTATATATTTCTTTTGATTTTATCTCTAAACTATAAATAATCAATTCTAGGTCTATAAATCCATTTGTTTTTTCATTTAAGCAAAAACTCTCTTCTTTCAGCCATGGATAATCCTATATACATTAATGTCTCAGTAGAAGTTTGTGAAATTATTTCCATTTTCTAGGAGGAAACAGCATAGAGCACCAACAATTTTAGTGATTATTTAAATATTAAGCGATTATTTTTGAACTAATCCTAAATTTGGTCTTAACACTAGATATTATTGTCACTATTACATTAAAAATATATTATGTTTAATAGTCAGGTAATGGGATTGTTTCAAAGACACCTTTGTCAGTGTAAATTAGAAAAATATTCTTTTAGCTAATCAAATTTTTAAGAAGTCCATGCTTGCTTATTGTATAGAACTTCACAAAGATTTTAAAGAATTATTTTCCCCAACAATTTTTGAAGTATACGGTTCTTTTATTTGGGGGAAAAAGAGCTCCCTTTTAGAGGCAGGATGTGGAAACTAGCATGACCCAAACTGTTTACAGAAAAGCAGTCTACACCTCCCTGATTAGGTCAGGGAATTTTGCCTCTACCTGTGCCAGCTGCCTTCTATTAGCACGAAAAACAAATTGTACAATCTATGTTCACTGAACTATGACCACCTTCTCATTCTGAATTTTTTGTCCAAGGGGACCAGAGAATCCAGACACTGAGTTAGTGGAGAGGAGTGTTGTTAGATACAATTTGTCAGAGGAAGAGGAGTAGAGGGCCCACCTTAAAAAACAAACTGAGCTCTCAGAATGGCTACATGTTAGAGAATGAACACAATAGGGACAGTCAGAGAGTAACTCCTGAGAATTTTTTCCCTTTTACATCATAAAGAAATAAAGATAAAAACTAAATGGTCTTGTGATGGAGAGGGCAGCCTCTCCCTCCCCGCTACCCCCAGCTGCACTGCACTGAAGGCGGCTCCATGGAATTGTTTTGAAATAAACTTAGAAGCTTTGGGAGGCAGGGCCATGTTATGGTTGTTCCCACCATTCTGGGGTTAAGGATAAAAGGTTGCTGTGTCTTAAGCCTTCAGACTTTGCAGATTTCTAAATGCATCTTGTTGTATCTAGAAGAAATTTTGCACTCTTGAGAAAAGGCAGTGCAAAAATGAGTTGAGACACAATATCCCTTTATCTCAGGGCAAAACAATCTTATTTCCCTGTAGTTGAAATAGAGGCAAGGGAAGTCGGGTTGTGGTATCTGAAATCAACAACCTCCTATCGCTGTGCCATTCTCTCCCTGCTCTAGCACCACTCCCTTAACTTGGTACCTGTTTACTTTACAGAAGGCAGTTTTGGAGAAAGGATCATAAATATTCTGGCCCAGTACCCTAGGGGCCACGACAAGCAAAAGAACACACCTGCCTAGTGATAGACCTTGTGATATTTAACTGTGTGTGTTACTTTTTTAATCCACTTTAATAACTGGATTATCCACCCTCCACACCCCCAGCCCCAACTTCTTTGCTTTCTATTTCTGCTCTGAGGCCGTGAACACAGAAATCTCTGCAGGCAAATTACTCCAGAGCCATTGCAGAACAATCCTAGAAGGAACGGTTAAACTCACAGCATCTGGATTCCTGATCCTTTTCCGACATGGCAGGTGTGAGTGTCTGTATAAAATATTCTATGTTTATCTTCAACTTCGTGTCCTGGGTGAGTGTTTTTCTTGTAATTATCAATTTTATGCAAGAAAGGGTATCTTGATATAAATATCATAAATGAGAACAGACTCTGCACGAGAGAAATAGGAGAGGAGGAGAGGGTATTTTCCATTTACTTGTTTGGATGTGTTTGTTCTTTCTTTGGTTATTTCAGTAATTGAAAATGAGCCAGTGACTCAAAAAAGTGCACTTCAGGTTCTGTGGGGGTAAACATTTCATAAATGTTTTGATATTGTTACAAAACAATCACAGAGGAAAAAAAATACCCCTTAACTAAAAGACAAATCTTAGTTGTATATCATTCAGGCCTCCCTAGTTTAAGGACCCTGTGGGAAAAATCTGATTTGATTCCATTTGGAGCCTACCTCCTAAATTCTAACCTTTACCTCTGGGTTTGAAACAGGTGGATGGTGAGGTGTGATGAGAAAGACGTGAGAAGAGGATCATTTTCAGAGATCCGAAGAAGAAACAATGGTCATGCTAAACTTTAAAGAGTAACAGTAAAATTACTTAATCATGGAAAGATTAAACTAAGGCACTAGTTTTGTATCAGAAATTTAAAGTTAGTATTTTGATGTGTCATTGCCCCATCTTTTAATCAACAGGGTTTGTGTTTTAGCCAGCTCTTACGTTTCTCTTGAAAGTCTGCAGACATAAGAAATAACAAATAAATTGATAAGCAAAATCTAACATTGGAAAGTTGAAAAATGAAATATGGAAAGGCAAAATGGTTAAGGGATGTTGGATGTTGGGATGTTGGAAAATTGATGTTATCATTTGTAATATAAATGATGCAATTAAAGATTGTTCAAAAGTAAGTCAATAGAAATAGCCCAAAATACTTAAATGAAAAAATTATTTTGTGTACTGGATTAAAAAATGGCTTATGCAGTATAAGCAGGAGAAAGTTCTGGTTTTGTTTTTTTACCTGGTTATCTTTAGTAAATAGGCAGCTGGTATCAACATGTTGGTAAATTTCTGTCCTGTTAAAATAATGATGTACCTAGCTAAACTTAAATAGATGAATATAGTCTTATTGTCTAGAATGACTTTCCATTCAATGTCAGTAGCCCTAATGAGTACAAGTGATATATATTGGTAAAGAAAATAAGTAAGTGAGACTATAAATGAATAAAATAAAATAAGAAAGGTTTGTTCTTTGTACTTCCTCTTTTCCTTAGAAGAATGGGCTGCTTTTGCAAATACTAAATGAAGCTCATGAATATATGCCAGATTTTTAAAGTTTGTTCTGATAAATTTCTTCCCTTGAAATATTTAAAATTGGTTAAACATTGAGATTAGAATATAAACAAAGAAATTCCTATGTACTTTGGTTGGTTTTGCTTTTAACTTTTTATTGTGGAGGACCTCAAACATTCACAAAATAGAAAAGGATAATCAACCCCATCATCCAGCCCCAAAAGCCATGAAACCATGGCCAATCTTTCCCGGTCCATATTCTCATCCACTTTCCCCACCCCATATTATTTTGAAGCAAATCCTGGATATACTATTTCATCTGTAAATACTTTAGTGTATATTTCTAAAAGACAAATAATTCTTTTTTTGAAAAAATGCACCCACAATGTCATCACACTAAAAACTTAATAAGAATTTTAAAATTGATTATCAAGTATCTATCCAGGGTTCAAATTTCCAGTTGCCTCACAAATGTTCCTCTTTGAATCCAAATACAAACAAGGTCCACGCATTGTGATTGATTGGTTGATATATCTTTTATGTCAACTTTCATCTTTAGGTTCTCCATCCATCTTCATCTTTCCCCCACCCTGGAAGTTTTATGTACTTGTGTGTTTGGTTTGTCCTATTGCATTTTCTGTGATCTGGATTTTGCTATTTGAATACCCATGGTATAGTTTAACCTGTTCCCTTGTCTTCTGTGTTATCTCTAACTTAGTAGTTGCACTTGGCAGTTTGATAAGATTCAGGATATTATTTTGGGGGATGGGGCACAACTAGCTTATAAGTGATATTTTGTTCTTTCATCAAGAGGTGTATACTGTCTGACCATCTCACTTTTTGTGATGTTAGTAGCTATTGATGCTTAAGAACCTCAACCCATCAGTTCACTGAGTTTCAAACTGGTGACATACTATTTCTATCATTTTCTTCATTTACTAGCTGGAATACTTTCAATAAGGAGAGAGTTAGCATTTACTAATTGGTTACCATTAGTGCCCAGTTTTTATTTTTTAAGAAAGGCAGCATAGGGGCTTCCCTGGTGGCGCAGTGGTTGAGACTCCGCCTGCCAATACAGGGGACACGGGTTCGAGCCCTGGTCTGGGAAGATCCCACATGCTGCAGAGCAACTGGGCCCGTGAGCCACAATTACTGAGCCTGCGCGTCTGGAGCCTGTGCTCCGCAACAAGAGAGGCCGCGATAGTGAGAGGTCCACGCACCGCGATGAAGAGTGGCCCCTGCTCGCCGCAACTAGAGAAAGCCCTGGCACAGAAACGAAAATCCAACACAGCCAAAAATAAAAAATAAATAAATTAATTAATTAAAAAAAAAAAAAAAAAGAAAGGCAGCATAAATGTTTCTTACTCTTTACTCAGCAGATTTCAAAGTGATAAGTTTATTTTCTGGTATCATACAACAGTGATAAGCAAGTATTTCTTTAACTATTCTTATGAAATAATAGATTTAAATACCATCACAGTTCTTATCCTCGTTGATGTGCAATTTATTCCATTTTTGGTCAGTGGGAGAGTCTTCAAGTTGGCTCCTGAGTCCTTTTGACCTGACCCTAATAACTTTGATAACTTCTTCACTATTTGGGATGATAAGATGTTCCAGGCTCACTTCCCTATTTCCTGCCCCAGACCTGGAATTAGCATTTCTCCAAGAAGTCTTGATATCTGTTTCTAAAAACCTGCAACCATTGTCTCTTTATGATGCAGAATATATATGAGCCATTTAAACAAGCCGAAATATAAATATGCTAATAAATGCATGGCTTCTACTTTAATAACGTCTCAAAGTCTTCAAACTAGTAACAATCCTCAAATTATGAAAGAGTCAAAATATATCCATGTTGTATAAAAACAGCATACAAAGTGTTGATGGCTGTTTAAAATACATCAAAGGTCAGTATTTCATTAAATAGCTAATGAATAGCTATTCAATAGCTAATAGGAATTTGAAACAGATCTGAATTTTAAACTGAAATGAAAAAAAAGACAGTCTAGGAAAGGGGTATGTTATAGGTTCAGGATTATAAATTTGATATAAGAGTACAAGGTGAGTTGTAGACATCTGTACAATACTGTACCCAGACATTGTTACTGCTTTCCTGGAGAGCTCTGATTATTTTATGGTTACCGTTATCTCTGTTTTTCTGATAATGAAGTCTTTCTGATTCTATGGATTTCAGTTAGATATTTCTAACTTCCCTTAAAAGGCCTTGTTCTTCCCATCAGCATAGTGATGGGACCTATAATCTTTATATGAGACATCTTGAGTAAGAGCAACAGTTGTAAAGACCAGTGATAACGTCTCAGCCAACAGGTGACATCAATATTTTCATTCACAAGCTAGAGCAGGAGGAGTCTGTGAGGTTAGGGAACCATCCCTATTTCTACTCTCCCCTCTACTCCCAGCCCAGAGTTCTCAGCTGGAATTTTATAATCCTTCATAGGAAATTAGCAATTTGTCACATTTCGAATGTTTACTTAAGCAAATATTTTACGGTCCCACTGATGTGGTTTTCTTGTAGGCATCCATGGCCTTATGTTTTCAAATGAATTCTTTCTGGTGTAACTTTCGAGAAACTAAGCCTTTGCAAAGTAGGGCCAGATGTTGGAATATCTCTAAGATATGCATATGGTCATTTAAGCTAAACATACCAGTTTCTTTTGTGAGAGAACTTGAGATATGCCACCTAAATATGCAGTGATTTCTATTTGTTAGAATTAGTAATTGAAGAAAAACGTGAGAAAGTAAAAATCATTCCTAATCACTCATGCTAGAGTTTGATGCAAATTAGAGTGAATTAGAGGTGCGGTAGATAATAGGTAAATCATAGGTGCAAAACCTATTTCTCTGAGTCTTGTGTCAAAACAGATAAACTGCCCACATTTTCTTACGCTCCTCTTAGATAAGTCAAGCATGGGAGTGTTGTGGATGCTTGGAGTGTCTTAGGGGTCTGGGTAAGCATGGAACACAGGGCCTTTAGCCCACAGATACAGTGGAACCATTGCCAGAGGCAGAGAGCTGTGGAAGGGCTGGCTCTTTATGAAGGAAAGCAGAGTGATGTAACATTACCAAACCCAAATGGGGGAAGGTGAGAAGGAGGAGCCAAGTTGTAAAGCCAAAGGTGTTAGCAACTGAAGGAAGCCAACACATGAAGAGTTTTGAAGAGAGCACAAGGAAGTCAGGAATTGAGAGAGTTCAGGAACCAGCATTTCAATGTCATCGTTGTATTTTATATGGTACCTGGGACACTAGATTGGTTGTGCCGAGCGCAATGAAGAGAGTTGAAGCAGAGCAGACATAACTATGAGACAGGATAACTGAAAACTAGGGTGCAATTATATTTCATTCTGATTGAAGAAATCCCCCAAGATAGACTTGACTATGGCTGAAATGTGTGAACTTTGTAAATACAGTGGTTGCCTGCCCCTATGCAGTCAGCTTGGAACTTAAACAGTGACAAAGACACTGGAGCCCAGAGGCTAAGAGATGAACCTCAGCTCCTTCACCACCAGCTGTGTGGCCCTGGGGAAATTGGTTAACCTCTCTGTGCTTTATAGTTCCTTATCTGTAAAATCGGGATAGTAGTAATATCTACTTCATGGGTTGTTGTGAAGTTTAGATGGGTTAATACATATAAAGAACTCAGAATAATGCTAAATAAATGTTTAAGAAACAGACGTTTCAGCCATCATTGTACAGGCTTTTTTATGAGTCAGGAGTATGAAACCACTCTGCAGAGTGATGAGTAAATTCCAATTTGGATTTTGAAACAGAGGAAGAAATAAATGGCAAGAATTATGATAAGACAGAAATTCTTCTATCATAAATTAGAAGAATGGAAAGTTGATTTTGAAGAAACAGGCAGACTGAGATTCAAATCCTGAATCTACATTGCCTTGTGGCCTGGAACATGTTCCTTGATTTTTCTTTGCCTCAGTCCCTGCACTTGTTAAACGAGGATGGTAATTTTACGCAGCAGGATCAATGGTGAAGTTTAACTAAGATACTTTATGAAAGCCTGTGACCAAGGACTGACACACAATAATAATTCAATTAATGCTGTTTTCCCAGTTCCAACAATCATATTGCTTTTTAATTTAAAAATATTGGAATCCGGTGTGATAGTATTTTAGTCCTACTCTTTTCCTCCTCTGGCCTCGTGGGGCAAGGAATCTGTGTGGCTGGAGGGAGATGCTCTGAGTCTGGCCTCCACTTTGGGTACTTATCTCAAAATACAGTCACACTGGGGATTAGGGTTTCAACATATGAATTTAGGGGCACATAATTCAGTCCATAGCATATTCATAAGCAAACATCAATTACATAATTTCTTAGAATGCTGGCTCAGACCAACTGCATCCTAATTTCATAAAAAGAAGGATGTCCCATGAGAGCTGAGTGGCAACAACAGTGACTTTCTTCAAAGAGAAACCAGAAAAGGGTAGTGGGGTGTAGGCCTAGTAAGGTTCTGCAGTGTCCACTGATGGCTAACCTGGGGGCCTAACATACCAGCTAATTTCCTTTTACAACCTTATCAACAGAAAGAAGGACATACCTAGATGCTTATTTCTTAATTCATACTCCAAATTATTTAAAACATTATAAAAAGATCAGGGGCAAACCCTTAAAGCCAAACTGGAGAAAGGGCTCAAAGAACAATTATGATGATCAATCTTGTAACAACTGGGATAAAACAGGTTAGTACCAATCATGGCTCTAGACTGATTGTTCCTGATAGAAAACCAATTACTTTTAATTAATTTAATTAGCAAATTATGATACAGTTCTTAAAATATTCTCATCGATAGTTTTATAAAAACATCAGATTAAGATGATAATCATAATAGCTATTCAGATAATGTTATTTTCATTTAAAGCTGAAAGCCAGAGTGACTATTAAGACAAACAATGTAAATCTACCTATGAAAGGAGAAAAAAGAGAAAGAAAAATATCAGTGAACAAATTGGAATAACAAAAAATCCAACTGTTATAAAATTACTGAAAATCACAGAGGGTCTCATCATTTGATATAAATTCTTGCAGGTTTATTTATTAACAAAGAACCACTAAAATAGCATTTATCTCCATCTGCAAATGAAATTAGGATTTAGTGGAAAAGAGGAAAAGAAATAAGGAGAGTTTTCAGGCTCTTAAGCTGTTTATTCAAAGATTTGCAGTTTATAGTGTGTGCGTGTGCACACCTATAAGATAATTAAATTGTATAGGTTATTTGGTGATTTGGCAAAGAGCTCTTTGGTAAAAAGCTTTGGTTTTCCATTGCATTTGTTGTTTTGCAGGAGTTGAAGCATGTAGTAAGGGTGGGGCTAGATTAGGAGTGGTGCTGGATTTTTACCATGTGACCGTTGTTATCTCTTGGGATTCCAGTTTCTTTAATCTGAAATGAAGGGCTTGAACCTAGATGAATTTTGAGATCTTTTAGGGAGCATAGGTTCAGCTGCTGTTTGCACTGCCTATTCCTTTCACAAAGCCCCGACTCTACTCCCAAAGCAAACGTAATGAGAAGCCGTTAAGTGAAACTGCTGTTTGGGGGTTTTGGGCATATGGCCCAACCATGCATGAAAGCAATGATACTACAAAGTCATGGGGTTTGGAGGACTCAGGCATTTCTCTGTCAGAGAACCCTCAGGCCAGAATAGTCTAGAAACTCCTCCAAGGTCTACTGCTGTGTCTGGTATGTTACCAAGCTTGTTCTCAACATCTCTATCTAATAATAGATCTTGGATTTTTTTTTTTTTTTTTTTTGAGGCCGCAACATCTATACCTTAAAAAACAAAACAAAGCTGAAAGACAAGGTTTTTTTCTTACATTAAAGTAAAATGTGTTTCACATTTTATGTGTTGGTCTTGGTCCAAATTAAATAATCTGGTAAAGTCATTAAAGGAATTTAAGACTTTAAATACTGTTCCTCATTGTTCCTCTTCTCTGGGTAAGCTTTACTACCTAAAAGAGCTTATTTTTAAAAGAGCTTATTTGGGTTCAAAAAGTGTCATAAACCCTTGTTGCTTAACTGCAAATTTTGTCAAATGTTCTGCTGTTCCCTGTACATCCTGACTTCTTGAATCTTGAAGGAACGTTTGGTGATTAATCAGTTATTCCCTTCCGTTATGGTCTAAGACAGCTTCTCAAAGACAAACCCAGAGGCCCAATAAGGATATTTTGTCTTTAAACTGTTATTACCTATCTTTTATATGTTAATATCTAGCAGAAACGCAGTTAAGAGTTGAAACATGGAAAACCATCTTTCCCCTCCCCTGCAGTGGATGGAAAACAGATTATTCTTATCAAACTTTCCAATTACAACAGAACATTTTAGCAATTATCTACACATAAATATGCCTCATTTATGTCTTTTAGGTTGTAATGGTAGAATTAATGATAAACCATTGTTACCAGATGGCTAGAGGTGTGTGGAATTAGAGTTGTAGTTTATCTTAGGCGTACTCTAACATTTTTTTCTTTTTTCTGCAGCTATGTGGTACCTCAATCCTGGCAGTAGCAATTTGGCTACGAGTAGGCAAAGACGGTCGAGAGGTAAGTAAATACGAGTTTCTCCGCTGCCAAAGTAGTTTATTTCTCTTATAATGATGAAAGTAATGACAGTAATAATAATAATAAAATATTTCTATAGCATTTCCTTAACTGACTCATGTAATCATTTGTGCTGATCTGTGATTTTATAATTTAATTAAATTTAATCAAAATTACTCACTATGTGCCTGACACTGTGCTAGGCATTGATCAATCCTTCTAGAGAATGGAGAAGATGTTATTCCCCAAATAGGAAGATTGCAATGAAGGAGGAGATGGGAAGGGGCCAAAGCAGAAATTAGCCTCCTTCGTTATTTGCTGAAGTGCAGCCTGAAGTTATCTAGAGGATATAGACCACCTTGCCTCCCCACCAAGAGCAATTTTTGTACAAGGTATTGACAATAATTTGGCTGATTCTCAAGGTGGGGTAGTGATCCAAAAGAAAAGAAGGTGAGAAGTTCTCTTGGAGAAGAAGAATTTGAATCTGTGTTTTAAAGGCAGCAAAGTACAAAGATAGTTGGTAATTACTTGGGGCACATGGTATTGAGGGTAACCCCTTGTAACAGTAAGATGCCGGTCACACTGGTGTAACTCAGCAGTTGACTGGCGATGTCCAGCCTCCTGACACCAAGATAAGATTAGCATGATCCCCTGTGCCCCACCGCACACTGTTCCATGGGTGGCAAAGGTCTTACCAAGATTTCTGCGGTTCTGGAGGAAGTTTAGTTCCTACAATTAATTCTAGCTCTGGTCTTTGGATTCCACACACACTGTCTCTGTTCTGTACCACAGTGTCACAAGTGTGGAAAGAGTGTGTGTGTGTGGGGTGGGAGAAGGGTGAGCATGTGGGAGGGTTGGTCTGTCAGTTTCACTTAACACGGTGCCTGGCACCATTTCCTGGCTCCCCTCTTCCATTCTCCCAGCTCGCTTCTTCCCAGGGGCGTTACACCCCGCAAGTTACGATTCTTATCTCACGCAGGGCAGTTACCTTGTTCTTTGTTATCTGGGCTCTTGCCACTATTCAGGCTCACATGTACTCCTAGGGCCCTTTCAAAGTGTTTGCCTAAATGAAGTTCCCCCTCTCTAAGAGGAATGTTGATTCCTATTTAATAATTATTAAGATATTATTAAAACAGAAATTAAGGTAATGCATTTCCTATTAAAACTTATACCACGGTGCAGTTACATGCCATTGGACATAGCCTAGTTGAAAGAAATATTAAAAGCAAAAGCAAATTGACATCTGTTCTGATTCCCTTTTTAAAAGGATTGGTGTTTTTGGACTTTTTTTTCTTGCTCTCTCACTCTGTTTCTCTCCTTCTTTTCCTTCTTTCTTTCCTTCCTTTTTTCCCTTCCTTCTCTCCTTCCCTCTCTCTCTTTCTTTTCCCTTTCCTTTCCTTTTTCCCTTTCCCTTTCTTTTATTTTCTCTTCTCTTCTTTCCTTTCTTTTATTTTCTCTTCTCTCTTTCCTTTTCTTTTCTTTTCCTTAAAATTTGCTTTCTACCATTAGAGAACCCAGAGAGTCACAGTGGCAATTCGCTGCCTCTTCATTCTGTGCCTCACCATGGTGAAGAAATTGAATGGGGGATAGGTGTGGCGATAGTTGGTAACATTCTAGTCCATCAGGATTTCATTTGTTGTTTTATAGTGATATAAATATATCTGTGACTTCTTGATGCCCTTGGACTCTGGGATTTGAGTCGTAGAGGAGTATTTGAAGATTCTTAGAATCATTTAGAAACTGATGTTTGACTTTGGGGCTCATAATTAAGCACAGAGATTAAAAGCTATTGATTTAGAGGGTGCTTTGGCCTTTTTAAGATGTGTATGCAGCCTGTATTCTATTTTTAAATTTTATTTTATTTGTTTGATATGGGAACATTTTACTTCCCCCCAGTGCTTCTGGTAAACAAACTTGGTGTTGAGCCTAAGAAATCACACACATTGAATGTATTAAAAAACTGTTGTCCTTGAGAGGGTGTTACTGTGAATCTGGGGATAAGAATGACTTAATAGAGCTAGGCAGCATCTTTAGTTACATTTTGACTCTTGTGCTCTGTAAGCCTCTAACCCTAAACAAAAGTCAGTATCTTCCAGGACGATTTTAACCAGCTTGACTTACGTGAAATTGGCTTGATTTATTTTTATTCAAAGTCAGTGACAAAGAATCAAGACTGTGCAGAAAACTGAATTTTACTAGTGGAAAAACAGAGGAAAAAGTTTTAGAAGGAGAAACCTGAGTGCAAACACAGAAAACAAGGATGTCACGATGTCTTTATGCACATCTTTTAGCAAAGCTTTTGGTGCTAAAGTGTCTCCTTAGGGATGCCTTGTTCTCCATCAGGATGAACTCAGCCCTGCATGAGGCAAAATGTATGCACAACCATCCTTGTCCCAGGAGATCCTTTATAATCCAAAGAGGACCCTGAGCCCTCTTCTTCAAAGTTCAGCCATGTCCCTTCCTGTAGAAATTCTCCCCTTGTTCTAAGACACACACAGACAGTGTTCATCCAAGACAGCTTTTAAAACTCTCCTGTCTCTCCCCCAGAACAAATACCTGAACTCAGATTTCTATTTCTTTTCTGAATAAGAACAGCCACTTGTTGAGCTGGACTTGAAACAGTGATCCTCAGGTAGCCAACACATTGCTTTCTGGCCACTCTGGCAGTGGGTCACTCTGCCCAGATCAGTCTCAGAGAAGTGCCTCATTACCTGCCAAATAAGTGCTGGCCGCACTATCCAGGTCTCACTGGTAGATATTTGACCTATTGTTTCTATATCTGGACTGACTAACCAAGTCTTCATAACTCAGCCATTGAGGCTTAAACTGTCTTAGATACCTTAGGGTTTTCCTGCATTGGCCACAATGTACTAGTGAAGCAGTCTTTTGATGGTGAGTAGATAGAACGGGGTTTCTAATGCTGCTTTTTTAGGGTTTTTTTGGTCATTATCTCTTTTGACTCAGTTACCATGCCTGTTTATTAACGAAACTGATTTCTTAGCTCCAATCTTAACAAGCAAACCAACAACAACAACAACAAAAAACAGAAAACCTGAAAAAGAGACAAAAAGAAAATCTTTAGGACATAACCCAGCTTTCTAAATATGTAAATCGAAACATTATCTGTAAGCATAGACCCTTAGAGACAAAGGAAGCCTTAGGTATCACAGAGGCTGACCTAATTCCCTTTATAAGTGAGAAACTGGAGCCCAGTAGGGTTAGTTGACTGTTCTATGGTTAGAAACTTAGTTATTTATAAAGATTCTGACTGGAATATAGATTTTGGGTTTTAGTGCTCTTACAACTTTAGCATATTCCTTCCTCCTGATTATCAAATAAAGGTTTTGTCTAGGCTATGAGTTGATTTAAAAAGTCTTTAAAAATGTAAAGATCATGAATAGTAGTGTGTGTTTGTTTGCTTGTTTTGTTTTTTATTTTGGTATTTCCTGTTAAAGGAGCTGGTCTACATGCTGTGCAGCAGATTCCAAGAGGCAGTCTCTGAGCTAGTGTAAGACCTAGTGGTCTACCTAGAAATAGCCCAGTAGATAGAGGTCATAAGAAGTAGATGGGCTACACATAGCACTCGAATATAACAGAGGCACAAGGTTTCACTTTTTAATTGTGATTTACTTCTGGACATATCTGTAGAGCAAGAGATAGATTGAGGCTAGGTGTTATGAAAGTGATGAAGAGTATACATGTGGGGGAGAGAAGAACCAAATTATGCAGAATGGGTAGCCCAACCCATCATAATGGGCCCTAGGATATTTTCCTCAATATCCCATTACTAAATAGTCAGTCAAAATAAAGAATCTCTGGAAGACTCTATAGACTATATACTTCCTGGGAACAAGGAGATAGACTTGATATGGAATATTAGAAACTAGACTTATTTTATTTTCTTAGTTTAAATTTTTGTTTGTTTTGGCAAATGTATAGACCTATGTAATCACTATTACAATCAAAATGCAAAGCATTTTTATTAACTCATAAAAGTTCCTTCATATCCCTTTGCAGTCAGTTCCTTCTTTCCTTCATACTCTGCTCAAAGGCCACACTGCTCTGATTTCTATCATCATAGCTTAGATTTACCTATTCTTCTTTATTTATTTCCCAAATGGATACTTTTTAAAATTGAAATATAGTTGATTTACAATGTTGTGTTAATTTCTGCTGTACAGCAAAGTGACTCAGTCATGCATATATATTCTTTTTCATATTCTTTTCCATTCTGATTTATCACAGAATACTGAATATAGTTCCCTTTGCTATACAGTAGGACCTAGTTGTTTATCTATTCTATAGATAATAGTTTACATCTGCTAATCCCACACTCCCAGTCCTTCCCTTCTCCACCCTCCTCCCCCTTGGCAACCACAAGTCTGTTCTCTATGAGTCTGTTTCTGTTCCATAAAAGTTCATTTGTGTCATATTTTAGATTCCACATATGTTATGTCATATGGTATTTCTCTTTCTCTTTCTGACTTACTTCACTTAATATGATAATCTCTAGGTCCATGCATGTTGCTGCAAATAGCATTATTTCATTCTTTTTGATGGCTGAGTAATATTCCATTGTGTGTGTACACACACACACACACACACACACACACACACACACTACATCGTCTTTATCCATTCATCTGTCAATGGACATTTAGGTTGTTTCCATGTTTTGGCTATTGTACATAGTGCTGCTATGAATGTAGGGGTGCATATATCTTTTTGAATTGTAGTTTTGTCCAGATATATGCCCAGGAGTGGGATTGCTGGATCATATGACAACTCTATTTTTAGTTTTTTGAGGGACCTCCATACTGTTTACCATAGTAACTGCACCAACTTACATTCCCACCAACAGTGTAGGAGGGTTCCCTTTTCTCCATACCCTCTCTGGCATTTGTTTTTTTGTAGACTTTCTAATGATGACCATTCTGACCTGTGTGAGATGGTACCTCATTGTAGTTTTGATTCACATTTCTCTAATAATTAGCAATGTTGAACATCCTTTCATGTGCCTGTTAGGCATCTGTATGTCTTCTTTGAAGAAATGTCTATTTAGCTCTTCTGCCCATTTTTTGATTGGGTTGTTTGTATTTTTTGTTGTTGAGTTGCATGAGCTGTTTGTATATTTTGGAAATTAATCCCTTGTGAGTCGCATGGTCTGCAATATTTTCTTCCATTCCATAGGTTGTCTTTTCATTTTGTTTATGGTTTCCTTTGCTATGCAAAAGCTTGTAAGTTTGATTAGGACCAATTTGTTTATTTTTGCATAGATTTACCTATTCTTGAATGCCATATGAGTGGAATCATACAGCAATCACCCTTTTGAATATGGTTTATTTAGCTCAGTGTAATGTTTTTGAGATTCACTCATATTGTTGAGTCTATCTGTTTGAGGAACTTAGGCTTTATAATTTAAATAATTAAACTGCCATAAAAACATGCTTTATGATGCTACCTTCAGGTATAGAACACAAAATATGCAAATCAAAGATCACATCATGGGTGAAACTACCAGTCCTTCTAAGCTTTTTAGAATAATTGGTGTTTTAAAAGCCTATTTCATTTCTTCCATCCAACGTCCAATATATCATCTTCAAAAAATATAAAATTGGAAACATTATCTGGACAAATAATACCTCAATAGAATAGAATGTAAGTGCCTTGAAGGCAGGAATTTTTGCTTGTTTACATCCTTGAGGTATCTCAAGGTCCTAGAACAGGGCCTGGCACAACAGTAGGTACCCAGTGGATATTTGTGGAATAAAAAACATCAAGAAAAGGGATTTTCTGTCACTGATCTTTTTCATTTTCAGATTCTCAGTCCTGGGGATGCTACCATTAACCCCTATATTGCTGTGAATATCTTGATTGCTGTGGGTGCTATCATCATGATTCTGGGTTTCCTGGGATGCTTTGGAGCCATGAAAGAAAACCAGTTCATGCTTGTTTTGGTGAGTTTTCCCAAAAAATCCCAATACCCAACCTTCAGACTTTAAGGATTATCTCCCATCCCCATTGTCTGTCAAAAGGACTTGCCAAGACTGATGACACTCTCTCACTTTTGTTTAGAGGATTTGGTTGTGGAAACTAATATATTTATCTTAGATTAGAGGATACTGTGAGAGAAGACAAATTTTAGTTATTCATTCAGTCATTCATTCAATTACTAAGTACCTGCTATGTGCCAGATACTGTGCTAAAAGATACATAGATATGAGAACAATTAGAACCCATTAGGGAAGATTGACAAGTAAACAATTAGCAACAGTGAAGGTGGCCCAAGAAGAGAAGGGCAAGGATAGAGAAGGGAACTTTCAAGCCAGAAGCAGAAGTGAATAAGGTGTTTGTATGGGTGAGGGTGTGATGAGCTTTCCAGGGAGAGGACCTGGCAGTACAATGCTAACATGTTTGGGGAACTGCAAAGCCTTGGGTATGGCTAGAGAGTGCAAGGGCTATTTTCAGTAAATAATGGAAGATGGGTCTGGGTGTGGGCTACAGTCAAATCACAGTCCCTGCTACGAAAATTGTAAGGGTGTGAGATAATCAAATTTGTCCCTTAGAATGCGTCAAGGATAGATTGGGTTGGGATAACCCACAGATATTCACTTTTAACACATATACAGTAGAAAACAATAAATGGGTATAGAAAAAAATATTAGAAAAATTCATCAAGTATTTACTAGATAGAAATCTGACATGAGTTTATCAGAGCTCATCGAAACTTGTTTCTCTGATAAAAGTAGTATTGTGTTAGTCCCTGAACAAATAATTTTTAACTGATGGTTGATTATGAGGGAAGGTAAAGATAGAGTTTTAATGGGACTCTAATAGCATCCCTGGTAGTTGCTTTTTGATTAATAAGGCCTCATTTGCAATTTGGGGAATTTAATTACTTGCAGAGCTTATTTTAACAAAAAAACTAATTTGTGGGATCCTCCAAAAGTAGGAGTCAGTAGATCTGAGGCAGATTTCAGGACTCTATATTTATAACAAGACCCCAGGTGATTCTAATAGTGGTAGAGACGTTGTTTTGTATTCAGTTCTGAAGTTTGTCTTGAAGTTTGACTTTGTGTTTGATGAAGGACGAGAAAGATCATATGCAAATAACTTCATCTAAGTTTTCAAACTTCCCTCCATTCAACATCATACCGATGCATACAGTCCTATCAGTCGATTTTAGTTTTAACCATTTTCCTTAGTCAGTCTTTGGAGAAAATGTTTCTGAGTAGTAATGACCCCAACTTTGATTCTTGAGGCAAAGGATGGAGTAAATGAAGAGCATGGTTAATACTCCAACTGTAATATGATCCCAACTGCAGAAAGAAGTATGGTGCCAAAATGCCCCTAGATGTTACTGAATGTACTGGGGGTAATATGTATTCCTCTTCTTTTCTTTCAGTTTTTCATAGGATTGATTCTGATCCTACTTCTGCAAGTGGTGGCAGGTATCCTAGGAGCTACTAACAAATCTAAGGTGTGTACACGTATGATACTTAATAATCTTGGAAAAGTCTGAAAAATTGACATGCTACCTTCTGGCATGAATAATTTAACAATACTTTTCAATTTTCAGACTGAACGTGCTCTGAATGAGACTCTCCAGACTAATGTACATCTTTTGAGTGCAACAAATGAAAATGGAAAACTATTCCAGGAAGCCTTTTCTGAAATTCAAGAAGAGGTAATTAGAATTTGTAAGTTATCTGGAGAGTTGGACATAGTTCTCTGTTTACTTAATTTTTAACAGGTGTATTCTTTAAAGATTGAAAAATGTCTCTCCCTTCTGCAGATTTTGACTGATTATTCTGTCACTATGCCATAAGAAAAATCCAGGAATATTTCTAATTTTTTTTCCACCTTCTTACGAAGTTCTGAGGCAGCTTAGGACAGAGATTAAGAAGATATGTTTATGAAAGATTAAGCCTCGATTGAGCCAGATCAATAAGGGTTTTAATATTTACCATTTAGAAGGATAGTGTGTTTGGGATGCTTGGAGTTTCTCTCTCTCTCCTTCTCTGCCTCCATGCCCACCCTTCTCTCATAAAATTAATTATAGCTATCATTTATTGCTACTTAGTATGTACCAGATTTACATGCAGTAGCTCATATAATTCTCACAACAACTCTATGAGATGGATAATATCTTTATCCTCATTATCTTTATTAGACAGATGAGGGGATTACGACTTCAGAGGTCTGACAGCTAACAAGTGATGGGGTTGGAATTTGAATGCAGATCTGTCTGACTCACTAATTCTTTTTAATCAGTACAGTAGCCTTTCCCGTATATATGTATGCATGTATTTGCTTTGGCTACTTCACTGTCTTCAGAGTAAAGTCAAAATTTGGGCAGGTATTGAAGGTATTCTACTATCTGGATCCTACCTAATATTTTAACTTTACTAAACACTACTCCATGAAGAAAGCACTCTAGTCCAGCCAGGTATGTTTTCTCAGGATCTCTTAAACAAATCTGCCTTCCTGCCTTTGCATCATTCCTCATCCTTGGAATGTACTTACTACTTTTCTTTCTTTACAAATACTACATGTGCTTTGAGGTTTGACTAAAGTATTGCTCTGTGAAACTCCTCCCACCCACACCTTCTTTACTCAGAATTTCCATCATATTAACTACATGTAGCATTTATTTCACGTATGTCATAGAAATCCTCCTAATCTTAGAGGGGAGCTAGATTTTACAGGACATTTAACCTGACTTCTCATTAATTGAAGTATTTTATGTTTATGTTCATCCACCCTCTAATTAAATATTAAAGAGCTGAAAGTTTGCACAATTTTGCCCATTCCATCCCATTCCCTTTACATCTAAGTCTGATGATTAATGTGTTCTTTCTTAATTTGAAACAAAATCTTCCTTCCTAGAATTTATATCATTTAGTCTTAGTTCTTCCTTCTGGAATTTCAGAGGAAAAAGAAAATCTACTTCTAAATAGTGCAATTTTTTTTTGAAAATGGCTTCTTGTATGACTTCTAAAAGCTTTGACTTTGAACTTGTTTCTTGAACTATTTATCAGATGACATTTTTCCCAGAGTACTTCCCAGAGTATAGACCCCAGCTTGTAAAAATTCTGCTTAAAGCATCATTTCCAGGAGCTGAAACCTGATATGAGTTAGTCTCTGTTTAACTTCCTCTGTGTTGTGTTTTTCCTAGCTCCCCCAGAGCTGTATTCCTTGATCCTCTCTCCTCCAGGATTATTCCCACTTTAGAGTCCAGATTAATCCACGTTTAAAAGCAGGAGAATTTAGGCAACTCAGTTTCTCCACTGGGTGGGACCAAGCCTCCTTAATCTTCCCTGCTTGCTAATCTAGGACAAAATGTACTACAGGTAACCAGTGGGTCTCTGGGTTGGGTCCTGCATCACACTTGTTGCACGTTGTCCCTGGTATCCAAGGTCTTAGTGCCAACCATAGGGTTTTAAATGTTCTGTTTGATGTAGCACAATTCTGAATTACTTCTGCTCTTGTACACAAATTCTGTGCCTGAAGCTCCTTGGGTTCCCAGGTTCTCTTTTATTGTCTATTCTGTTTTTGTTTGTTTGTTTGTTTTAAATGTATATCCACAAGGATTTTCTTTTCTTTTTTTTAGTAATGCCTCTTTGGAAAAAGAATCCTACCCCAAACTCTGGCTGGGTGACCTGGGGCCCCATCACACATAGACCATTTGTAGATACTAAGTGGCTTTCTTTTTGGTTTTCAGGGAATTCCCACAGAAATTCTCTGCTAACGTACTAGTGGAATGTGCCTCTCTTGAATTCTTAGTGATGACTACTTGTCTAGAGATTGTTGTATCATTCGCTGAACAGTGACTTGTTCATCCAACTGCTATCACACTTTCAATGCATCCTGACCAACCTCTTCCCCACCTGCTCCCACATCTGATCTGGTGACTAGATATTATACCAAGTTTAGCCTTTCTACCTCCTGCTCTGTCTTCTGTAAGTTTATCTCTATACCTCCCTAAGGAATACTGTATTCCAAAAATGGATTGATCTGTGAGTGTATAAAGTGGGACATATTCTTTTTGATCTGGAGTGTCTGTATCAATATCATTCAATATTATTTAATCAGAAAGATTGAGCAATTAATTATGTCTACCATGGAAACAAGAAAGGAGGTTGTTTCAAGATTACTCTCTTTGCTAATATTGATTGACCTTGAGACCATCAGAAATCTCCAGCTCTTTGTCTCGTGAATGTCTAATGAGTCATACGTTTGTGCAAGTAAATCTTTGAGCTAAAGCACAAGACTTTATATCTGCCACAGTTGAACCTGTTAGTTTAAGTCCATTGTTTGAACTACTTTTGGAACTCCATTTTGTTCTCCAATGTATTAATCATCACTCCCAGCTCTGTATCAACTACAGAGTTGAAAAGATACTTCCTATAACGTTATCTAAAGTACTGATATCAATGTTGAACAGATCACGTTCATGTGAGAGCACAAAGGAAACAACAACAATAAACACAAAACAAAAACAACAATGATAACAGTTAACATGTGTTGAGCACTTTCTATAAGCTGGGCATTGGGCTAAACACTTCATATCTTCACATGGGTATTCTATTTTTATCTTTCCAACAACTCTATGAATTAGATACTATCATTAGCGACTATTATTATCTGTATTTTACAGATGAAGAAACTGTGGCACAGAGAGGTTTAAGTAACATGGGTAAAGTGGTCACCCAGCAAGTAAGTGAAAGTCCTTTCAATAGCCTACCATTGCAATGCATTTGAGCCTTAGAAAAACACCCAATCTTGGTTCTATTTTCTTCAATTTTTTTCTACCTTTCTGCATGAGAAGTTTTCTCTCTAATTAAAGCAAATAGGACAAGATGAGATAATGACCTCTCTCTTTCATCTAATAGTATTATGTGCCATTACTCTGAGTCATTGGGCTTATCCCTTTCTTGTTTTACTTAACCAAACATGACCACAACTTTCCTTAGTGTTTCCCCATGTTTTGGTTTATTTTGAGCCTTAACCTTCCTGACATTATTCTAAGAGTTTCATTCATCATTTTCACCCCTTAGCTGTTTTACAGATGTCCGTGTAAAATTCAGTCTCATGGAAGGCCCACTAAGCATCTTCTCTAGCCTTTGAGATGCCTCTCATTCTTTTCCCCCTCTCCTCCAAAAGTGATCAAAGGTCATGAGATAGAAATTTCACTTTTTAAACCTCTCATCTTTTTTGAGTAAAAGTTCTTTAAAGAGACCTTGACTCTCTCATGAACTCTCTGGAAGCTTCTTTTCTAAGACCTAAGAAGCATAAATCTGATTCTGCCCCTCTCTTTTGTCATTAAAAACTAGAAGGTGAGTTTTTTATATTCTCTCCAAGTTCTTCAGACTTTTGCATCTGAAACTCTATTTTTTCCTTCATTAATATGAAGACCAAAATGGAAGATTCCTTCATTTTTGTTTCTTCATTCAGGGAGTTAGGTGAGGTGACTTACACGATATTCTAGTATAAGAAACATCTTAATAGTGGTTTCAGAAGAATGTGATTCAATGTATTGACAATGTTTTTGTCTTCTCTCGTGACTTTTTCATATCTACTTTTCATCAAACAGTTAAAATGTTGTGGTTTGATCAATGGAGCTTCTGATTGGGGAAATAATTTTCAATACTATTACAAGTCATGTGAATGTCCAAGTGCATCAGATTCTTCTTGTACAATGTATGATGGAAAAACTATTTACAAACAGGTGAGAACAAATCAAATTTGGCACAGTAAGTGCTTCTGGTTTTTTTTTTTTTTCCACAATGAAAGTCTTTACAAAATATTAAATTGCAGCAATTACAATGGGAATCATGATATAAAAGTCCCAGGAATTTCCCAAATAAAAAAGAAATCCTTATTTAAAGATAAAAGTAGATATAAAAAATGAAAGTATTTTATTTCTTCTCTGAGTCTGGCATCATTTAAATTCAACTTTAGTAGATCAAAGAAACATTCTACTGCAACGGGAGGCAAAGTACAAGCTAACAGATAAAAGTTTATTTTGTCCTCTCTTTGGTGACTTTAATCATTATTCTCCTCTATTTTTCTATTTTAACATAGGCCTTAGAAATCTATATTTTCACTTTAATTTTCAAAGTAAAGCTTTCTTTTTCTAATCAAAGTTTCTCTTTCTCAAGTAATTGTGTTGGGTGTAAAGAAATAACTTGGGCTTTAGAGGTTTCTGCTCTGGTTGTTAAGTGTACCTACCAATTTGCCTAATTATTGCTCCAATTGAGAAGTTGCCTCATGTCTTTAAAGTCAATTGAAAAACTTGGGGGACTTCCCTGGTGGTCCAGTGGTTACGACTCCATGCTTCCACTGCAGGGGGCACATCCCTGGTCTGGGAACTAAGATCCCGCTTGCCACTTGGCACAGCCAAAAAAAAAAAAAGAAAAAGAAAAACTTAGGTTTGTCTTTCATGTGTTGTAGATGGCATATTTATGTCACTTGTGAATGTTAATATGTGGATGTTATATTTCTTATTATTGCTTAATTCATCAAATATTTATTGACCACTTCCTATGTATTGGCCTTTTACCAGCTGCTGGAGATCCATTCCTAAATAGGGTGCAATGTCTGCACTCACAGAGTGAATGCTCTAATAGGGAAGAGAGAGAGAAAGATAATTAGGCAACTTCAATCCAATGAACTATTGGTATTTCTTGGATAGGACCAGGCACAAGATACGATGAGACCCCATTTAACTTAGTCTTTGGGGTTCAAGATACAGCTTCCTGCAGGACATGATATGTCTCTTACCATAGGGCGTTACATAATTTGTTCCTTCTGCCTGGGAGGAGAGTGTACAAAAATGACAGTTGATATTAATGTTTCATTTATTTGCTGTTATTCTTCACTGCCTACTAGGTGTCAGACAGACCCTTGCTGGAATCAGACGTGCTTGTGGACCCTCTAGGAGATTATAGTCTAGATGAGAGAGAGATACATGAAAGCTATTATAGTTCAGTGAGTTAATTTCTATAATCCCTAAAGAGTATGTTCAATCTAGCATTGGTTTAGTAATGGCTACTTAGGTTAATTATATATTAGGAAATAGAAAGTATCTCAGGGGAAACGTCTCACCTGTTGACTATCACATCCCTTTTACTAATTTTATCAAAATAATGGCGACTGTTCTGAAGGGAAATTGCTGTTACTAGTATTTAAAGTAACACATGGGGGAGAAGTTATCTACCAGATTACAGAGCTACCATGTCTTTTCATCATCAAAGTAATATCACTCAAATTTTTCATTATTAATTTTTATATTCCTCCCTGCTCTCCTCTCTATGTAATTTTAGTGACACAATATCCACAAGGAGGAGGGGAAGTAACTGTGGTGTAAACAAATATAGTTTCCACTTAGGATAATGAGGAAATTAGTAAATTAAATTGTAGATTGCTATCTGTGTCCTGTTAAAGATTCAACTCAAAGATGTGTTTCCACAGGATAGATTTTGAAACGCCCTAGCATTATCCTGAAAAATAATAGATATTCCCTCCAAATTCACACATAATTCAGCTGAAGATAGACTTATAGCTGCACCAGTTTCCCAAAAGGAAGATCATAAATTCATGAAAGACTTCCATCTGCCTTGTGTCACTTGCAAGAAGTCTGGAAAAATAAGAAATCTGGAATGGCCATAATTCACATTTCTTTTTTCCCCTCCCTTTTGCCAAGATAACCTGGTTATCTAGAGGGGGAAGGGGGGAGAAAACCCCTAAAATATAATGAATGTGACTCAGTAGATACCATTAATCTCATAGTTAATCTTAGATGATGTAATAATTTCCTCTAATGTTTACCACTTTGGATCAGATGAGAATGGAGAAACCCATTACATTCAGGAATGAAGGGGAAGAGACTGTCTTAACCTCACGGAGAACTTTTATTTTATTTAACAAATAGCAATATTTTGTTAGCCCTTTGCACATATAAGACCATCATAGGGAGGTTATATTTTCTGGCAATACGGACAATAACACTATTACATTGTATATTATTTTTCCATTTTTAAAATTATTCATATAATTTACAATTGTTGAAATTTTTAGGTCTGGTCTAAAATATGTTAAGCTTGAAATTTCATGCCGGTTTGAATAAATTTTTTAAAATGTGGCAAAGAGACAAATTTCTAAAGTCTATTTTTTGTCTAAACTAAGAGCATAACAGTGGACATAATGATTTTTTTTTCCTTTTTAAGGTAAAAATAACCCTGACACATATTAAGGGATTTTTGAAAAAAACCTTCTTTTAAAAATGAAAATGTAGGGACTTCCCTGGTGGCTCAGTGGTTAAGAATCCACCTGCCAATGCAGGGAACACGGGTTCGATCTCTGGTCCAGGAAGATGCCACATGCCATGGAGCAACTAAGCCTGTGCACCACAACTACTGAGCCTGTGCTCTAGAGTCCACGAGCCACAACTACTGAGCCCATGTGCCACCACTACTGAAGCCCGCATGCCTAGAGCTTGTGCTTCGCAACAAGAGAAGCCACTGCAATGAGAAGCCTGTGCACCACAACAAACAGTAGCCCCTGCTCGCTGCAACTAGAGAAAGCCCGTGAACAGCAACGAAGACCCAACATGCCAAAAAATAAATAAAAATTTTTAAAAAAATCTTTTTAAAAAATGAAAATCTACACTATAATTAGCTGAAACCTCAACCAGGGAACTCTCTGCTGCAGGTTACAAACCTAAAAAATACAGTCAAGGTGATAACAGCTCTAAAATGAACAATCAGAAGTTAGGATAAAATGAGTATTTATAACTAAATAGCCCTAGATTCAGTAATTAGGTAGTTGAAGCAAAACTTTGTTCCTCAAATGCTTCCTAATGTATGAACAAACCACAACACTTATAACCTTTCGGAGGCGGGAAGGAGCTTGGAGTGGCCGGAATAATCCAGTTCCTTTCTGTTGAGTATGTTCCTTGATAGCAATGTAAAAAGTTAACCCAATAAATAAAAATTTGTACTGTACTAAAATAAGGTCAAAATTTGACTAAAAGTAATTTTTTAATGTTTTTAACAGTCATGCTTTTCTTTGCTAAGAGGCTTATTTTCAAGACGTCTTTCCATAGTTATTGGGCTAGCGTTTGGACTTGCAGCTGTTGAGGTATAGTATTATCTTGCATTATTAATTCTTTGTTTATTCCCTTGTTTTCTCATTAATTTTTCTAACAAATATTTATGAAGAGCCAAATAAAAACCAGGTGCTTCAGAAAAGCACTGGGTACCAAGTGCCCAAGGCCCAGCATCTGCCTCTACTGGCCTTGGGTCTGGGGAGGGGATTATAGTCTTAGGAAATTGGCAGGGCAGAAGCTGTTATTTCTGAATGATCTCTCTCCTGGGGGAAGAAGTTGAATTAATTTCCACACAGTTCTTAGTCCCAGATATCCTTTTCCCATTGAAAACTAGCACAAGGGTTAATGTTTCCTGAAGTTAGAAGAAGCACCAAACAAAACGAAAACACAAGCTTTACAAGTTTTTATCTCTCTTTCTGATTTTGAAACAGAAAATAAAAACCGAGCTCAAGAGTGTGGAGAACTGTTTTCCTGCTATTCTAGTCTAGAGAAACCTAACAAGTTCTAAAAACTAGACAGTTGACTTTGATTTTCTCACTGTGAGGACTATGGACTCACTTGGAGAAGTTTTTAAGGACACTCTGCTTGAGGTTTCTGCATTTACTCTCATCAATTTGATTATTGACTTTGAAAAAAAAATCCTGTATAGGATTTTTATCTTGCTACACTCTTCTGGCATGGTGTTTTCAGAACCTGAAGGATTTTTTTTTTTTTTTTAAACGTGGCCTGAAATTCTTTGCAAAAAGATGAAATAAAACTATTTCAGGGAAGTGTTTTTGTAATCACCCCAGATCTTGCTAATTTAGATATCAAGTGAGTCAAATTCACTCACCAGTCCACGTCAGGGCATTGGCAAGAATCCTAACGATGTGAGGTGTCTCCCTAGTTAATGCCTCTGCGGGCTGGTTTGCTCAGCTAAGTGACTTCTACTTCACTCTCATGAAAATATTGTACAATGTTCTCCTTGGGTTTTCTGGTAGCTTTTACCTCTTACTTGTGCCACATCACTGTCAGAGAGTAATTTTAGCTGAGATTGAAGCAATTTAGTGTCCTAAGTGGTCATTTAGGTTACCGGTGGAATTTCTCAGCCAACCATAAGAGAAAGGGCTGGAACTATGAGCAGCAAATTGGGCTATTAAGCATGACCTCCTTGTAGCCCAAACGAATAGGTCCAAATATGAAGCATTTTCTGTTGGTAGATGCGGCTGTCTTCCTTTATGTCTGATATATGACCAAAGTCAAATGGTGCTGTGTATTAGGTCTGTTTCTCTCAATTCTACCCATTGTAAAATGTCCTTTGTTTCTCTGCTTTGTATTTTGGGTTTATGCTAATTTAGAAATATGAGTTAATGGCTGTGGATGTAAGTGAGCAATCACACATATGTACTCACACATCCATAAACTAAAACACACACATATGTTGGTAAACTAGACTTTAAATGAGCCAGCTTTAAATGAGGTATTCAGGGCTTCCCTGGTGGCACAGTGTTTAAGAATCTGTCTGCCAATGCAGGGAACACGGGTTCGAGCCCTGGTCTGGGAAGATCCCACATGCCATGGAGCAACTAAGCCCGTGCGCCACAACTACTGAGCCTGTGCTCTAGAGCCTGTGAGCCACAACTACTGAGCCCATGTGCCACAACTAATGAGACCCTTGCGTCTAGAGTCCATGCTCTGCAGCAAGAGAAGCCACTGCAATGAGAAGCCTGCGCACCGCAACCAAGAGTAGCCCCTGCTCACCACAACTAGAGAAAACCCACATGCAGCAAAAATGACCCAACACAGCCAAAAATAAAATAAATTTATTAAAAAAAAAATTGAGGTATTCAATGTAAGTGTCAATGTAAGTGTCAGATTCCATCTTAGACTCAAATTCAGACAATTGACTTTGGCCACAGCCCACAGATGCTTTTAAGAAGCTTCTCAAAAGCAAAGCCGGGGAAAAAAAGACATAATCAGCTGGGAAGATTGATGTCTCTCATATCATAGCCAAAGACATTGCCAAGAATCTAAAGACATCTGATGGAAAATAAGATTACAGGAGGAATAGCATTTCAGTATTTTATGAAATTGGTATACTCCATGTGTTTGTTATATATTTAGATATTCTATTGGTTGTTCTAAAGATATACATATATATATATATATATGAAAATACCTTACTGAAAACCTTTCATAGAGGAATTTTTAGGTATAGAATTTACATGGTAATATCACAAAATATAACCATTTCAAGTTATGCCAGTTAAGTGTGATTTCTAGACTTTTTGTAGATACGATAAATAGTTGGTTCAAAGAACTGTTTGAAATTTTTTTTTCATTCACTCTCTCAGTAGAAAATCTGCCATCTCTCTGGGATTTGAAGAGAAAGAAAAATCATTTTGTATTCCCTCTCATTTTTACTTAAAAAATAGCTCTGAAAATAGTCTTTTGATAGCTATTCTATAAAAATGTATCCAAAAAATGTCCATCAGTCTGTCTTACAGTCTTAATACTAGTTGCCTAACACTTAGGCCCGTCCACATTCTCTGTTCCCCCACTTCAAATTCAAGAAAACATAAAGATATATAGACAGAAAAATACTTCTAATAAATATTTTTAAGAAGCAAACAGAAGCAAATATCTCCCTGCAGAAAATACATTTAAACTATCTCCATAGAAAAATATTATATGAAGAAAACCACCCTCTGACGTTTACACCTTTGGCGTTAGTCTGTTTAGGCATAGGCTCTGATGGAATGGCCAATAGTTATTGTCGAGGCTCTGTTAAGAACATATACCTGAGGAATTCTTCTCAAGTAGGATGCTAGAAATCTATGCAAAATGCTTTATTTTGTAAGAAAATGTTATCTGTAGACACTGGAATTCTCATTTTTCTGCATTAACCAGACTATCATATCTCTCCTTATTTGACTACAGCAACTTACAAGCACAAAAAATGATCAGCACTTTCTCTCCTCACTTTAATTAAGAAAAAAAAAAAAGCCATTGACACTGATAGTCACCACTTTGTAGGATAAAAGTTATCCTGACAGGAGGTCCCAGGAATGGACCCAGGAATGGTCCCAGGAATGGAGCAGTTAAAAGAGAGAAAAAATAATTTTACATTTTTTAGATGGCTTCAGAATATGGGGAGCACGTGTACCTTACTTAGCAAGTTTATCCTGAGTCTTAGCATTCATTACTATAAGATGAATCCCTTTTAATTATTACCTATTTTTACGAACAATGATACATTTTCTTTTCAGAGGCAGCGAAATGCAAGAAAGTATGGTATTAACCATCTAGTCTGCTGACGCATGCTGAGCTTCTATTTCAAGGATGAGACAGTGAAAGATGATAGCTGCCTTATCCCACTGTTTTGCCCATTTTCTTTATTCTTTCCTGATACTCATCTCCCAGACTTAAGGCTTGGGACCAAAGCAAAAGACTAAATTGTAACATTTTCTCCGGTCATTCAAAAAGAATGACTTTTAGAACATTCTGAATGAAAGTCATTATTTTTGCAAAGAATTGATGTCAGTATTTTTTTTTTTAAGATTTTTTGATATGCACTATTTTTAAAGTCTTTACTGAATTTGTTACAATATTGCTTCTGTTTTATGTTTTGGTTTTTTGGCCACGAGGCATGTGGGATCTTAGCTCCCCGACCAGGGATTGAGCCCGCACCCCCTGCAATGGAAGGCGAAGTCTTAACCACTGGATGGCCAGGGAAGTCCCTCAATATTTTTTTTTTTTTTTGAAGGAAAAAATATTGGGCAGCAGTTCTCATTTGAAAGGCATTTCCGGGAAAGAATTAGTCAGCAGGACATCTCCGTACAGATGACTCAGCATAAATGGCATCTCATCCTCTCCCTGACTCCCCTCAGAGGAGGCTGGTGGAGAGGAAACTTTCTATCTGCAATACACACAGGTTCTGTCATTTCTACATCAAAGCCACAGCATGCCACTCACCAGCTTCAGAGCCGATTAGGGCAAGTGCTGGGGTCCCTCATTCTTGGGAGAGCCACTTAATGAGATGGAAATTATGCCCCAGATTTTCAGCTGTACATGTTCACTTCAAAGGAAATTCCTGAATGATGCCATTCCCCTTCAATTTAGAAGCTTTTTAAGAAAAGAGTTCCTTTTCCTTTCATTCCTCTTGGCGATGCCTAAAAATATGGCAAGAGAAATTCTAGACTCCTTGATTTTTATGTGGATGATCTAAACCAGATGATTATAAGCTTTTCATAGAAGCAGTAGGCATCTTTAGACTCAGAGGCCTGAGTTCTCCAGAGTTCCATGGCCATGCCCTACAGAGGGGTGTGTGTATTCCAAAAGGGTGGGTTGCTCCAGTGCCAGCTGCTACTGCACAATCAGATAGGGCCAGTTAGAGGCAGATTGCTAGCTGAAAACCCTGATTGAAACACAAAAATACTGAGTGTTTTCTGAATGTTAGAGTGTCTCATTTCCCAGGAAGAGAGATGACTTAGATAAATAACATTACAATTGTCAGTAGCCAGAATCTTTTCATATATAATGTTCTTTTTATTTATAATATCTCTAGTGTTTTACTTTAAATTCCATGTTAATCCTGTTATTTTATTTTCTAGGTACTTGGTCTGATATTTTCTCTTGTCCTGTACTGCCAGATCAGGAAGAAATAAGTCTGTGGATATGTCAAGTTATCATCGGTCAAACCCCTTTAAAATTTTGCTTCGGATTTGTAACTTTAAATATATGAGTGCTGTGTTAAGAGCAGCTGTCCTATTAAAATGTGTCATTTAGCTAGATCACAGAGATCTTCCAGTCATATTGAACATATTTTAGATTTCAGGGACACAGGAAAATTAGATGAATGTGCATTTTTCCTCAAAATAAAAGTAACATTGTTTACACTGATGCTTTTTCCTGTCTGATCATTGTGTTCAGGTGGTACTGTGCTTAAAGCATTCATCTGGAGCCACCCAGTGGAATAATAATCTCTAAGTAACAGGACCATAGTTAGTTAAGGCAGTGCATCTAGGCTTTTCAGAAGCCACACTCTGTCTTGCATGATGTATCAACCATTGGTGGTAAGATCGAATTAAGCCTCATGTTGGAAGGTTGAGAGTGGCCCAGCTAAAAGAGTCACCGTCTCTTGTCTGTTTATGCCAGTGTCAACTAATGGTGTTTCTTTTTCTCTCTGTTGTGAGGACAAGAAGATCTGAATGCTGCCTTTCCAGCCATTGAATCTCTGGTACGTCTCTGAATCTTCCTCTGGGAAATAGTTATAAGTGCTTTTCTCTTTGTAGCTCTCACAGGCACTTTTACATTTTACTTTATATCAAGGTATACTATACACACAATAAAGTGAACAAATCTTAAGTATTCACTACCTGGATAGCAAGCGCTGTCCAGATCAAGATATAGAGCATTTCCAGCACACCAGAACACCCCTTCATGTTACCCCCTGGGGCGGCTGGAGTTGGAGCTAGGAGTTAGGTAATTTTCCCAGAGCCAAACCGTAAGTAATTGGCAGAACTGGGATTCAAACCTTGACAGTTGCCTCTCAAACCCTGTCTGTGGATCATGCTCTATTTGGCTTTCCCAGAATATGTCTGTTAATAAACGTGCCATATTTTATTATGATTACCTGTTTATGTATTTGCCTCTGTGAGTATACTGCAACTCCTTGAAGACATCGATTGTTTCTTATTTGTCTTTATGTCCCTAGTACCTATCCCAGGGCTTGGCACATAATAGGCACTCAATAAATTGTAGCTAAAAATAATATTTAGATTTATTGAGAGCTTACTATATGCCTAAAAATATTGTAAGTACATTGCATAGAGTAACTCATTTAATCCAGAATAACCCTCTTAGGTTAGTACTATTATTAGACCCATTTAATAGAGGAGGCTACCAGGGTCTAATGAGATTAACTACCTTTTCTTGGGTCATGCAGCTGGTAAGTAGAGGAGTTGTGACTGAGTCAAGTGACTCAAAACTTGTGTTCCTTATGTTGTATCATTTTGCCCTACCTTACAGAGTGTTTGGAAGAAATAGATTAGGAAATGAATATGAACATGCCTTTTGCATAGTCAGGCACATATTAAGATAGTTCGTGGTAAATATTTTATGGTATCAATGATGTAAAGAACTGTGTCAGTCAGGGTAGGCAGAGAAACAAAACCTCTCTAGCCATTACAAATAATGGAAATATAACACAGGGAACTGCTGTTTTAGTTAGCTCAGGCTGCTGTAACAAAATATGACAGACTGGTGGCTTAAACAACAGAAATGAATCTTCTCACAGTTCTGGAGGCTGGGAGTCCAAGATCAGGGTCCTGGCAGATTCAATTCCTGGTGAGGGCTCTCTTCCTCGCTCGCAGACAGCCACCTGCTTGCTTCGTTCTCACAAGACAGGGAGAGAGAGTGAGCTCTCTAGTGTCTCATCTTAAAAGTACAGCAATCCGATCAGATCTGGGCTTCACCCTTTGACCTCATTTAACCTTAATTACTTCCTTATTCCAAATACAGCCACACTGAGGGTTAGGGCCCAAACATATGAATTTGGGGAGCAGGGGGGACACAGTTTAGTTCGTAGCAACTGCTCGCACGGGTAGGTGATGGAAGAAGGAAGAAGTCAAATGCGACGGCAAGGTAAACCAGAGATTAGCAACAGTAGGAAGTTGCTACCACTTGGAGGCCTGGAGGGACAGAGAAAATGTTACCAGATACCAGGATCTAAGGCCACCTGGTGGAAGATGGAACCATGGCAGGGACACAGAAGAAGGACTGTCTAGCAGGAATGGAAGCCATGAAGGTGACTCAGTGGCTACTGTCAGAACAGAGAAAGAGAGACGTGCCGTGGTTTCTTCCTTCTTCCCCTCTCCAATCTTCTGACAGTGCCTTCCATTGGCTGACCTCACCTGGACGCCAGAAAGCAAGGGAGCCTGGGAAAGGCAGTTTCCTCTGATGCAAAGCAAAGCTGAGATAGGCAAGGATTGGACTAAGCAGACTGGGAAGACTGCCATAGCAATTTGAGATTTAGAGAGCAAGCACACAGGTGTTGAGCTTTTTGATTAAAGGGTATGAAAATTGTGGAAAGTATAACTAAGATTTAAAATTTTCGTGTGAAATTATATGAAGTTTCCTGGATTCTTTCTGCTTTGATGAATATTCAAAGCAATTTAGAGATAGGACTTTAGAGCAGTTGTTCTTACCTGGGTCCATTTGCCCCTCAGGGGATATTTGACAATGTCTGAAGGGTGGTCACAGCTGGGGTAGAGGGGCAGTGGTACTGGTATCTAGTGGGCAGAAGCCAGGGATGCGGCTAAACATCCTACAGAACATCTCTTTATCTACCATGTCTACCATGTCACTCTGCCTTGTTGATACTTCTATTGTATCTTCTTTCTTCCTCTTCCCCTAATCATGGCCCTGGTTCAGGTCATCATCATTTCTCTCTAAGATCATTGCAACAATCTCTTGATGAGTTTTTCTACTTTATACTGTCTTCAAATCCATTGCCCATTTTGCCAGAGGAATGATATTTCTAAAATGCAGATGTTATCATGTTATATTACTCGCTCACAAGTTTGGAATTGACTACAAGGCTCTTAGTAAGAACTAATCCCCCTCTTCCTGGCTCATCTCCAGACACTGCTCCACTAGCACCTCATGAGCCTTCAACTTTCTTTTCTTCTGTTATCTCTTCATATCTTTGCCATGCTGCTCCCTATGCCAGGAATGACCTTGGTAATCATTTGGTTGGATTCCTTCAAGGTCTGGCTCAAATGTCAGTGAAGCTTTTCTGGATCTATCAGGACTGAATTAATTTTTTCCATTCATCTGCATTTTCCCATAGCACTTTATATTTAAATATCACTTATTCTAATGTATTTTGCCTAGTTTTTTTTTTGTTGCCTCCATTTTATTATAAGCTTCTTGGGTGTTCCTGAGCCCCTAAATTGAATTTGTTCCCCAGACCCTGGCAAGGTACCTAGAATATATTAGAGGCGCATTAATAATACCTGGTCCATTTGAAGAAAGTTATCCATTCTTAGTTTATAAAGATTTTTCATAGATTATCAATATTTTTATTTATAGTAAAAATATTTAATACATATAGTATTATATGTATTATATGTCAGGTAATGCTCTAAGGAATTCACATGTATTAACTCATTCAATTCTCACAACAATTCCATTATTAAAATTATTATCCTCATTTTATAGGTAAGGAAACTGAGCCACAGGGAGGTTTAGTAAGTTGCCCGAAATTCATGGAGCCAGGATTCAAATTCAACTACCCTGACTCCACAGCTTACATTCTTAAAACACAACACTGTAGTATATCTCTTGGAAAAAAGCTGATTTGTTAAAGAAACAGTTTTAGATTCTTTCCAGAGTAGCTAAATTGCTGAGGGTAATACCTGCACATCAGAGTATGTTGACATATTGCCATAAACCCAAATTGAGTGGTCTCCTTTCCTTCAGCCTTATGCTTTGTGCACACCCCCATCATAACATGTATCACTCTGTATTTCAAGCCTTTGTTTCCATGCCTGCTGCTTTTGTCTTTTTGGGAACAATTGAGGCAAGAAATGTGTCTTTTTTAACTTTATGTACTACCCACAAGTAGTATGGTACCTTCTGACAGATGCTTATCCAACCAATGTTTATTAAATGAAAGAATAAGAAATAGTGCTTGCATTTTTAAAGACATTAAAATCGCCATATCCATAAATGAAAGTTGACAGGTCCTATGACTTACGACCAATTAACCTGACTCCAAAAGATACCTGAAAATGAAAATATCCTGTCCTTTTTTCCTGAGAAGAGTTGTTTAGTACCACTTTGATCTCCTCTTTCTATTACACTAGGTGGTGGATAAGAGCTATAGAATCTGGAATCAGATTTGTTCAAGTTCCAATCATGGCTTAACTATCTAGTCATTGAGTGATCTTGGACATATTACTTACTTTCTCTGTACCTCATCGGAAAACCAAGGATGAAAAGAAATCTCTATAGGGCTGTTGTGAGATTAAATGAGGCAATCAATGCATGCAAAATATTTAGAACATATACTACAGTTAGTACATAATAAAGTTAGTAGCTGTAATATCACCATCATTTTAAGAATAAGTAGACCTAGCATTAGCATTTAAATACTCACTTATCGAGTTTTGGTTTTGATTATGAAGCTTCTTTACACTTCAAAGAAAGTTTGGGGCCATCAAGGAATTCATCTTCAAAGATCTGAATTTTTGAAATGGATTTTGACACCAGCTCCTCCACAGAATGATAAATCTGCTCAGACTCTCTTTCCAAGACTGCTATCCAGAGATTATGTTAAGTTATGGAACAAAAAGACAGAAAAGGAATAATGAGCCAGGAAGTGAGCCGCATGGAATGACAGACAGTAAATGAAAAGGGATGTAATCCAGGAATCATCGTGATGTTAAACAGCACACACCAAATGGAGAGAAAGCTCAGTCAGCTTTGCCGGTAAGGTGAGACCCAAATAAGTCATGTCTATTTAATACAATCTGAGCATCAGTTGCAGCAAAGCCAAGAGCAATAACTAAACGAGGCGAACATGACATTGCACCTGGCTCATGATATCTCCAAGAGTAATTTGTGACATTATTTCAAGTGATTCCAACAAAACATGTTCTCTGCAGAAATTGTGATTTTGGAAAACAGATTAAGGGTCATGGCAAAATTTGAAATGGAAATGGTCAGGAATGTTATAAATATGCAAGAAATCATTAATAAGTTCATAACTGGAAGCCGTCATAACTGGCAATCGGACCTCTTTTTTTTAATAACCAAAAAAAAAAAAAAATTCTTAATCTAGAGACAGTCAAGTCAAGAAAACTAAGCCCAATAAGTACTCAGAAATAAAATGAATATCAAATGTGTATAATGAGCATTAGGATGCGGTGAATACTTGTTGACCTGGGAAAAGCAAAGTCTCATGGGTCTGGCAGCTGGAGCTGTCAGGCTGTGGGCCTGGCTTTGTGCGATGCTGGCTAAACCCCCAATACCTTTTTTATCCTCATTAATTATCCCTCAGTGGTTTAAAATTCTGGACTTTGGAAAGTACTTTCCAAAGATCTGAAAATCCTTAGATAGAAAGAGCAAATTTCTGATGGAAGAACCAACTTTCCTGGGAAGAATCCAGCCATAAAAAGTCTAAAAATATCTTGGAAACAGCATATATTTGAAACATATAAAGCAGAAATTCTATTTCCCTACTGCTCAGATTACTCTTACATGTAATTATCCTATATCTTTATGGTTGGTAGTAATGTGTGTCCTGGTTAAAGAACTGAGAAACTTGTATTTTTTAATTCAGGGAAGGGGAAAATGAAGGAACAATGTTGGGATTATGAGACTACTAAGTCTCCAAAGAAAAATAACTGCTTTTCTGAGATGGCTGCATTTAAACTGCAGTGTTGGATTACCTGTTGTGAAAAAAATGTTGGTAAGACCATTTAAATTCTTTGGGTAATTTACCCAGTCGTCCTAGGAAAAGGAAAGACCACATTGTGCAGAGGAGGAAATTGGGGCAGGCACCAACATCTATTTAGAAGATGCCAGCTACTTGCCAGGTTCAAGGCTAGGCACTTTACATACTTTATTCCAAGTTGATATCTCAATACCAATGCCTGGCTCCTATCCCTAGAGATTTTGAATTAATTGATGATTATATGTGCTGTGCAGTTGAGAACCATGTGTTTAGACGAGTCCAGTGAGAACCAGTTTCTGCTCCACAGTACCTATTTTTGGTGTGCTGTTGAATTTCATAAATTTTCTCAAACGTGTTCCCTCAGAGCACCTGCATGCCACCTACAATAACGGGATCACCTTGAAACACACCCAATCATTCTTAAATATTTTCTACTCTTGAACTTCATAAATTCAATATTAGGCCTTCCATAGATTCCATCTCATCCTTATTTCAGAGTGAATTTGGGGCAGCTGATCAAGTTCTGCCTTCGTAAAGACTGGCTCTGATAATTCATAGCTATTATCTCCCCAGTGTTCTGGAGCATGGAAAGGACTCAAGAGTCTTGCATTGAAAGCAGCAAACATTATTCTTTCTTCTACTGTCTAATGTGGAATGACTGTCTTTTAGTCTTGAGTCTCTGCCTCAGGTGTGCCTATGGAGTAAGATGCAACAGCCTGTGTTATAAAGCCTCCAGCATTTGGCTTAGGGTGGGCTAATGGCACACACTTTTCCTGAGATTAGAACTGCACCTCTTCAACCCACCCCAGGTCTCTTTGCTGAGGCCTACATGGTCCGAAGACTTGCATGAATCCACCCATGTGCACAGTTCTGCCTCTATGAAACAGCCACTAGCCTGTGGACAAAATTGCCAAAAGTAGGAATCACCTGCCAAGGTCAAGTTGCAGCAGTTAAATTCCAATCACACCATGGTAAACCCCCTCTTGGCACAGTGTAAGTCAGGCTTTATGATCTGCCAAAGGGTCATTCCCTCCCCACACATTCAAGTCCATTGTCCATGAGTCCAAGCCCTGCAAGAATACTCTTAACGTGTTATTTGGGTCTATAAATTCTACTCTCAATTTTATTTCTGTGTCAAAGCACATACACCAAAAGTTGGGTTTGAGATAACACTTCACAAACTATAAACTTCGGCCATGAAGTGAGCTATCTGACACACTTGCTGGCTTCCAAAGGGGAAAAGGAGGAATTAAGCCCAGTTTATTCATCTCCAATTTACCATCAGATGAATCCCTCTACCGCCCCTGGGGAGGGGAGGCTCCTAGGATAGTTTGGTGTTGAAGAGGGGCTGAGAAGGGCATGAAGAGAGCCTTCCAGAGTTAAACTAACAGAGCTCCCTGAATATGGAAGAAATATCACATATGGGGAAGAAGAACTCCCTAACAATGCCCATTTGAAAGAATATTTATTTTTAATTTTTATTTTTTTTAGGCTTAGATTCTTTATTTCCAGTTTTATTAAAGATATAATTGACATACAGCACTGTATAAGTTGAAAGAATATTTGTTTTAAAATTGCATTCTTTGATAGGGGGACCTTCAAGCTGGTGGAGGAGTAAGACGTGATCACCTTCCTCTGCACAAATACATCAGAAATACATCTACATGTGGAACAACTACAGAACACCTACTGAACGCTGGCAGAAGACCTCAGACCTCCCAAAAGGCAAGACACTCCCCACGTACCTCGGTAGGGTAAAAGAAAAAAGAAAAAACAGAGACAAAGAATAGGGACGGGACCTGCACCTCTGGGAGGGAGCTGTGAAGGAGGAAAGCTTTCCACACGCTAGGAAGCCGCTTCACTGGTGGAGACGGGGGGTGGGTGGGGGGGAAGCTTCAGAGCCACGGAGGAGAATGCAGCAACAGGGGTGCGGAGGGCAAAGCGGAGAGATTCCCGTACAGAGGATCGGTGCCGACCAGCACTCACCAGCCCGAGAGGCTTGTCTGCTCCCCTGCCGGGGCGGGCGGGGGCTGGGAGCTGAGGCTCGGGCTTCGGTCGGGTGGCAGGGAGAGGACTGGGGTTGGTTGCGTGAACACAGCCTGAAGGGACTAGTGTGCCACAGCTGGCCGGGAGGGAGTCCGGGAAAAAGTCTGGAACTGCCAAAGAGGCAAGAGACTTTTTCTTGCCTCTTTGTTTCCTGGTGCACGAGGAGAGGGGATTAAGAGTGCCGCTTAAAGGAGCGCCAGAGACGGGCGCGAGCCGCAGTTATCAGCGCGGACCCCAGAGACGGGCATGAGACGCTAAGGCTGCTGACGCCGCCACCAAGAAGCCTGTGTGCGAGCACAGGTCACTCTCCACACCGCCCCTCCCGGGAGCCTGTGCAGCCCGCCACTGCCAGGGTCCCGTGATCCAGGGACAACTTCCCCGGGAGAACACACGGCGCGCCTCAGGCTGCTGCAACGTCATGTGGGCCTCTGCCGCCGCAGGCTCGCCCCGCATTCCAATTATGACTATCATACCCTCCCCCACCACCCCACGCCTGAGTGAGCAAGAGCCCCCTAATCAGCCGCGGCTTTAACCCCGTCCTGTCTGGGTGGGAACAGATGCCTGAGGGCGACCCACACGCAGAGGCAGGGCCAACTCCAAAGCTGAACCCCGGGAGCTGTGCGAACAAAGAAGAGAAAGGGAAATTTCTCTGTGCAGCCACAGGAGCAGCGGATTAAATCCCCACAATCAACTTGATGTACCCTGCATCTGTGGAATACCTGAATAGACAATGAGTCATCCCAAAATTGAGGCGGTGGACTTTGGGAGAAACTGTAGACTTGGGGTTTGCTGTCTGTGACTGATTAGTTTCTGATTTTTTTTTTTTTAAGTCTTTACTGAATTTGTTACAATATTGCTTCTGTTTTATATTTTGTTATTTTGGCTGTAAGGCATGTGGTATCTTAGCTCCCTGACCAGGGATCGATCCCACACTCGCTGCATTGGAAGGCGAATTCTCAACCACTGGAACACCAGGGAAGTCCCTCTGATTTTTATGTTTATCTTAGCTTAGGTTTTAGTGCTTGTTATCATTGGTGGATTTGTTCATTGGTTTGGTTACTCTCTTCTTTTTTATTATTATTTAAAAAAATTTTTTAATTTTATTTATTTATTAAAAAATTTTTTTTGTCTTTCTTTCTTTCTCCCTTTTCTTCTGAGCCGTGTGGCTGATAGGGTCTTGGTGCTCTGGCCTGGTGTTAGGCCTGAGCCTCCGAGGTGGGAGAGCTGAGTTCAAGACATTGGACCACCAGAGACCTCCCGGCCCCTCATAATATCAATCAGCAAGAGCTCTCCCAGAGATCTCCATCTCAGCACTAAGACCCAGCTCCGCCCAAAGGCCAGCAAGCTCCAGTGCTGGACGCCCCATGCCAAACAACTAGCAAAACAGGAACATAACCCCACCCATTAGCAGCAAGGCTGCCTAAAATCATATTAAGGTCACAGACACCCCAAAACACACCATCGGACACGGCCCTGCCCACCAGAAAGACAAGATCCAGCCCCACCCACCAGAACACAAGCACCAGTCCCCTCCACCAAGAAGCCTACACAAGCCACTGAACCAACCTCACCCACTGGGGGCAGACACCAAAAACAACGGGAACTACAAACGTGCAGCCTGCGAAAAGGAAACCCCAAACACAGTAAGTTAAACAAAATGGGAAGACAGAGAAATATGCAGCAGATGAAGGAGCAAGGTAAAAACCCACCACACCAAACAAATGAAGAGGAAATAGGCAGTCTACCTAAAAAAGAATTCAGAGTAATGATAGTAAAGGATCCAAAATCTTGGAAATAGAATGGAGAAAATACAAGAAACATTTAACAAGGACCTAGAAGAACTAAAGAGCAAACAAACAATGATGAACAACACAATAAATGAAATTTAAAATTCTCTAGAAGGAATCAATAGCAGAATAACTGGGGCAGAAGAGCAGATAAGTGACCTGGAAGATAAAATAGTGGAAATAAGTACCACAGGGCAGAATAAAGAAAAAAGAATGAAAAGAATTGAGGACAGTCTCAGAGACCTCTGGGGTAACATTAAACGCACCAACATTCGAATTATAGGGGTCCCAGAAGAAGAAGAGAAAAAGAAAGGGTCTGAGAAAATATTTGAAGAGATTATAGTTGAAAACTTCCCTAATGTGGGAAAGGAAATAGTCAATCAAGTCCAGGAAGTGCAGAGAGTCCCATACAGGGTAAATCCAAGGAGAAACATGCCAAGACACATATTAATCAACCTATCAAAAATTAAATACAAAGAAAAAATATTAAAAGCAGCAAAGGAAAAACAACAAATAGCATACAAGGGAATCCCCATAAGGTTAACATCTGATCTTTCAGCAGAAACTCTGCAAACCAGAAGGGAGTGGCAGGACATATTTAAAGTGATGAAAGGGAAAAACCTATGACCAAGATTACTCTATCCAGCAATGATCTCGTTCAGATTTGACAGAGAAATTAAAACCTTTACAGACAAGCAAAAGCTAAGCGAATTCAGCACCACCAAACCAGCTTTACAACAAATGTTAAAGGAACTTCTCTAGGCAGGACACACAAGAGAAGGAAAAGACCTACAATAATAAGCCCAAAACCATTAAGAAAATGGTAATAGGAACCTACATATCGATAATTACCTTAAATGTAAATGGATTAAATGCTCCAACCAAAAGACATAGACTGGATGTATGGATACAAAAACAAGACCCGTATATATGCTGTCTACAAGAGACCCACTTCAGACCTAGGGACACATACAGACTGAAAGTGAGGGGATGGAAAAAGATATTCCATGCAAATGGAAATCAAAAGAAAGCTGGAGTAGCAATTCTCATATCAGACAAAATAGACTTTAAAATAAAGACTATTACAAGAGACAAAGAAGGACACTACATAATGATCAAGGGATCAATCCAAGAAGAAGATATAACAATTGTAAATATTTATGCACCCAACATAGGAGCACCTTAATACATAAGGCAAATGCTAACAGCCATAAAAGGGGAAATTGAGGGACTTCCCTGGTGGTTCACTGGTTAAGAATCTGCCTGCCAATGCAGGGGACATGGGTTCGATCCCTGGTCTGGGAAGATCCCACATGCCGTGCAGCAGCTAAGCCGGTGTGCCACAACTACTGAGCCTGCGCTCTAGAGCCCGCATGCCACAACTACTGAAGCCTGCATGCCTAGATTCCACGCTCTGCAACAAGAGACGCCACTACAATGAGAAGCCCGTGTACTGCAATGAAGAGTAGCCCCCGCTCGCTGAAACTAGAGAAAGCCCGCATGCTGCAATGAAGACCCAATGCAGCCAAAAAAAAAAAAAAAATTAATTATTTTAAAAAAGGGGAAATTGACAGTAACACAATAATAGTAGGGGACTTTAACACCTCGCTTTCACCAATGAACAGATCACGCAAAATAAAAATAAATAAGGAAACACAAGCTTTAAATGATACATTAAACAAGATGGACTTAATTGATATTTACAGGACATTCCATCCGAAAACAACAGAATAAACTTTCTTCTCAAGTGCTCATAGAACATTCGCCAGGATAGACCATATCTTGGGTAACAAATCAAGCCTTGGTAAATTTAAGAAAATGGAAATAGTATCAAGTATCATTTCCGACCTGTCCCATATGAGACTACATATCAATTACAGAAAAAAATCTGTAAAAAATACAAACACATGGAGGCTAAACAATACACTACTAAATAACCAAGAGATCACTGAAGAAATCAAAGAGGAAATCAAAAACTACCTAGAAACAAATGACAGTGAAAACACGATGATCCAAAACCTATGGGATGCAGCAAAAGCAGTTCGAAAAGGGAAGTTTATAGCAATACAATCCTACCTCAAGAAACAAGAAACATCTCAAACAACCTAACTGTACACCTAAAGCAATTAGAGACAGAAGAACAAAAAAACCCCAAAGTTAGCAGAAGGAAAGAAATCATAAAGATCAGATCAGAAATAAATGAAAAAGAAATGCAGGAAACAATAGCAAAGATCAATACAACTAAAAGCTGGTTCTTTGAGAAGATAAACAAAATTGATAAACCACTAGCCAGACTCATCAAGAAAAAAAGCGAGAAGACTCAAATCAATAGAATTAGAAATGAAAAAGGAGAAGTAACAACTGACACTGCAGAAATACAAAGGATCATGAGAGATTACTACAAGCAACTCTATGCCAATAAAATGGACAACCTGGAAGAAATGGACAAATTCTTAGGAAAGCACAACCTTCCGAGACTGAACCAGGAAGAAATAGAAAACATAAACAGACCAATCAGAAGCACTGAAATTGAAACTGTGATTAAAAACCTTCCAACAAACAAAAGCCCAGGACCAGATGGCTTCACAGGCGAATTCTATCGAACATTTAGAGACGAGTTAACCCCTATCCTTCTCAAACTCTTCCAAAATATAGCAGAGGGAGGAACACTCCCAAACACATTCTACGAGGCCACCATCACCCTGATAAAAACCAGACAAAGATGTCACAAAAAAAGAAACTACAGGCCAATATCACTGATGAACATAGATGCAAAAATCCTCAACAACATACTCGCCAACAGAATCCAACAGCACGTTAAAAGGATCATACACCATGATCAAGTGGGGTTTATCCCAGGAATGTAAGGATTCTTCAATATATGCAAATCAGTCAATGGATACACCATATTAACAAACTGAAGGATAAAAACCATATGATCATCTCAATAGATGCAGAAAAACTTTTGACAAAATTCAACAACCATTTATGATAAGAACTCTCCAGAAAGTAGGCATAGAGGGAAGCTACCTCAACATAATAAAGGCCATATATGACAAACCCACAGCCAGCATCGTTCTCAATGGTGAAAAACTGAAACCATTTCCTCTAAGATCAGGAACAAGACAAGGTTGCCCCTCTCACCACTGTTATTCAACATAGTTTTGGAAGTTTTAGCCATGGCAATCAGAGAAGAAAAAGAAATAAAAGGAATCCAAAACAGAAAAGAAGAAGTAAAACTGTCACTGTTTGCAGGTGCATGATATTATACATAGAGAATCCTAAAGATGCTACCAGAAAACTACTAGGGCTAATCAATGAATTTGGTAAAGTAGCAGGATACAAAATTAGTGCACAGAAATCTCTTGCATTCCTATACAGTAATGATGAAAAATCTGAAAGAGAAATTAAGGAAACACTCCCATTTACCATTTCAACAAAAAGAATAAAATACCTAGGAATAAACCTACCTAAGGAGACAAAAGACCTGTATACAGAAAACTGTAAGACACTGATGAAAGAAATTAAAGATGATACCAATAGATGGAGAGATATACCATGTTCTTGGACTGGAAGAATCAACATTGGGAAAATGACTATACTACCCAAAGCAATCTACAGATTCAGTGCAATCCCTATCAAACAACCAATGGCAATTTTTACAGAACTAGAACAAAAAATTTAACAATTTGTCTGGAAACACAAAAGACCCCGAATAGCCAAAGCAATCTTGAGAAAGAAAAATGGAGCTGGAGGAATCAGGCTCCTGGACTTCAGACTATACTACAAAGCTACAGTAATCAAGACATTATGGTACTGTCACAAAAACAAGAATATAGATCAATGGAACAGGATAGAAAGCCCAGAGATAAACCCACACACATGTGGTCACCTTATCTTTGATAAAGGAAGCAAGAATATACAATGGAGAAAAGACAGCCTCTTCAACTATTGTTCTTTGAGTAGAAGACTCAATATCATAATTATGTCAATTATCTCATTAATATACACATTTAATGTAACCTGAATAGGAATATCAAAAAGCATTTTCTTCTGGAGCTAGACAGTCTAAAATTTATGCAAAAAGTAGGTATGCAGGAAAATGAAGAGTAATAATTAAAACAATTGATATTATGATATAAATAGAATAGGAATTCCATAAATAAACCAGAGTGCATCTGGCTATTTAGTTTATGGTAAAGGTGGCATCTCAGATCACTATGGGGAAATATGAGTTTTAGTAAATTATGTTGGAGCAACTGGACAGCATTTGATAAAAGCTAAAACTGTATCCTTACTTCACACTATATTATAGTAAACTCTAAGTAAATCATGAATAAGAAAGCATACAAGCAGCAAAAAGAAACATTAAATTCTTTAATAATCTAGAAGTGAAGAAACTTTTAAAAACTATTTCATAAAATACAGAAGCAATACAAAATAATACATCTAATTACATAAAAGTAAAGAATTTTTGCCTGAGATATACCCATACTGTTGTCTGTATAAGAAGTAATATAAAAAAGCAAACCACTATTAAAGTCAAAAGATGAAGAATAAGCTGGGAGAAAATATTTGCAACTAAAGAGTGTTAATTTCCATCATATGTGAAGAGCTATTTACAATCAAGAGGAAAAAGATCAAGCACCCAATAGAAAAGTGCGCAAAAAAACATAAAGACAGTTCATAGAAAAAGAAAGGCAAATAACTTTGAAAGTAAGAGAACTATAAATTAAAACTGCTCTGAGATATCAGTCCTTACCTTTCAGGTTGACAAACATCCAAAAGCTTAATGATGTGTTTTGTTGGCAGAGCTGTAGAAAACAGGCACTTTTATATTATATAATGCTGGTGGGCTTGCAAAATGGTCCAACCTCTACGGAAGGGAATTTGGAAATATCTGAAAAAACTGCATCTCCGATTAATCTTTGATCTCACAATCTCAACATTTAGGAATCTACCTTGTAGCTCCACCTTCACAAATGTGAAATGACACACACAAAGCTTATTCATTAGTGTTATTTGCAAGAACAAATAATAATCTTTGCAAAAGATTGAGAGTGACCCAGTGTCCAAAAAAAGGGGATGAGTTAAATAAACTATGGTCTACTTATGAGGTACTGTGCAGCTGTAAAAAAGAATGAGGAAGATCTCTATGAGCTGATTCCCGGCTATGGACTGATTTCCAGGCTATATTGTTAAGGGAAAATCAATGAGTATTGCAGTATCATACTTTTGTTTGTAAGAAATAAGGAGAAACAGGGATATGCATATATACTTACTCATTTGTGCAAAAGGAGACCAAAGGATGAAACAGAAACTAATGAAAATGGTTACATATAGAAGGAGTATAGAAGGGGAGTGGAGAGATAGGCGTTAGGATGAGAGTTCCCTGAACGTTTTCCCTCAAAAGTATATTCTTTGGACTTTTTAAGACAGTTTTGAGCTATGTATTTTTTCTTTATTGTACATGGATACATGTTATTTAATTTTTTTAGAGGAATTTTATTTTTGAAAATACTTTTGAGTAAAACTATCTTATAGGTCAATAATTAAAGTGAAACCAATTTACAGGTTAATAAATGTTTAAAACTTATAATTTTAATTTTCTCAATGCCCCTTTCATGCTGTAATGTGTCCTGCTTAAGATATTAAATTATGTGGTCACCTTACTTCTGTAATTCTTATTTTATATGTGTGTGTGTATATTTTTTTGCTTTCTCTACATAGCTTCCATGTATTTCAATCTCTTATAATTTCCTGCATTTAACTCTCTGAGCTGTACTACAAAATCTCAGATTTATCTTCCAATTTCAATAATTCTCTCCCTATGCCCTCTCCCTATGTTGTCTCATAAAAAAATAAAATTAAAAATCCTGGAACAGTAAAGTATTTTTTCCTCTTCCTTTAAAATATGTAAAATGTATACTTTCTAAAAATAGTTATATAATTAGCAAAGTATACAAAAATAATAGCTAGAAAACATAATTTTAAATGAGAGTCTTTTTTTGAATATTATATTCTTTTTTTTAAAATTAATTAATTAATTTTTATCTGCGTTGGGTCTTTGTTGCTGCACGCAGGCTTTCTCTAGTTGCGGCGAGCAGGGGCTCCTCTTGGCTGCGGTGCGCGGGCTTCTCATTGCGGTGGCTTCTCTTGTTGCAGAGCACGGGCTCTAGGTGTGCAGGCTTCAGTAGTTGTGGCACACGGGCTCAGTAGTTGTGGCTTGTAGGCTCTAGAGCGCAGGCTCAGTAGTTGTGGTGCACGGGCTTAGTTGCTCTGCAGCATGTGGGATCTTCCCGGACCAGGGCTTGAATCCGTGTCCCCTGCCTTGGCAGGCGGATTCTTAACCACTGCGCCACCAGGGAAGTGCTGGATATTATATTCTTGCTGAATTGCATGGAGAGAGTTTTTCTGCTACCTCAACGAGCAATTATCTTTCAAGCATAGTCATTTTATGGCTGTTTAGAATTATTTATAAAGCTAAGTTACAGGTCAAGTAAAAATTTCTACAAACTGCTCTATCATGGTTCATTTATTACCATCCTCTAGGAACCTGACCCTTTGAGAGGGGATAAAGAGCTCAGGAAATAAGAATAATTCCATTTATTCCCTTAGTAATCTTATCAATGGGTGGCGTCAGATGAAAAGAAAAGCTAATATTTTTAAGAATTGAAACATTATGCTCTGACTCACAGCGGAAATCCAGGACTATAGGGATCATCTTGGACATAACTGTGAAGTCAGAAATATCATTCTTTTGTCCTGTTCTACATTCTCTTTCAGAAAGCTTTCTCCAATGCCCTTTTCCATTGCTCCCCTACCCTGTAGTCATACACTTAGAGCCTATGACTGATGTTTCAGCCTCATGTGCATTTTTTGCTTTTAACTGACTTCTATTCTTTATCTTTTAAGGTGTTAGAAAATAAAGCTGAGGGCTCTACAAAATGAAATGAATACTTGACTGAGACCCAAACAAATGAATGTCTCATATTTTTGGCACCATGCTTAAAAGGAGTTATTTTGGGGCTGGAGGACATACCCACATTGCTTAAGTAACATACTGGCTTTCTACTTACTTATTCATAAGTTAAATCATAAGTTAATGACTAATAAACATAGTAGATAAATGTAAGTAAATGTATCCTCACTGGGCAGCCAACTAAAATTAGTTTGCCTAGATATCTTGGTTAATTATCATTCTACAGTGTAATTAGGATAAAAATAGAATCAAGCTAGGCTGGAGGCTTACTCTTCTTATGATCACAATAATACATGTCTTAAACATTTTTTTTAAATAATTAAAGTTTAAAGTGCTTTTAAGGATATAATGGAGTAAATATTTAATTCCATTTTGCAAAGATTAGACAGATGATGCTGTCCGTGACATCATTTAATGAACGTATAATCTGAACAATATTTGGCAAAGAGAAGATGTTAGGCTATGAGCATATAAAGCCTCAGCTGGGAAGAGTCATCACTTGGATTCTTTTTATCCTCCTATTACTGAGAGAATGCCTCAACTGGGAAGCAGTCCGTCACACACAATCAAGATGAGAAATGTGTGCTGTGCTCGGAAGGTGAGTTCTATCTAGTAGCTGAGGAAGTCATGTGCAGTCTCCTCTGAACACTGGAAGCTCACTAAGTACACTGGTGCTGGAGTACTTTATCCAAACGTGGCCCAGAGGAATGATGACTATAAAACAGCAGGCCTACCACTCAGATGGTCTAAGACAAAGCCAGTAATAAAAGCATGTGTCCAATAGTTTCTATTGTTTTGTTCCCCAAACTGATGGTTTGTTCTGTCCTTGGACTTGATTTCATTTTAATGATATTCTCCAAGGAGACAGTCAAAATAATCTTTTAAAAATATAAATCAGATCATGTCACTCCTCTGCTTATCCCTCTCCCTTCCCACCCCATGGCTTTTCATTGCACCTAGAATAAAATCCTAAGTCCTTCAAGGTTCTGCGAGACCCAGCTCCTGCACTCTGTCCAACATCAGTTGTGACCTTTGATGACCATCCTCCAGCCATTCTGGACATATTTTTCTGAATCTCCTGTGTTTAGAGTAGCCCCAGGACATAATTGGTAGTCAGTACATACTTGTTGAATCATTGAATGAATGAATGAATATCAGAGTAACTGTTAACAAAATCAGCTATGCATGTGAATTACCAAGAAAACCATAAAAACTAAAGACTCTGAAACCCACCTCTAGAGTTTCTGGTTTAATTTCTGCTATGGAGTGAGACATTAGTATTTTTTAGAGTTTCTCGGGTGGTACTGGTATACAGGTAGAGACAAGAAACAGTGATCTGGAGGAAAGGATAATTGTTAGTAAATTACTAACATGGCTTGTTCAGAACCTAAAACTCTTGCCACCTGTCACTGTCATATAACACTATGTATTCTCAAAAAATAAATACTTCCCTATTTATTGTTACGAGAGTCTGCTAGATTTCAAGTTACCAGTAGACACTGGCTGCTATGATACAATAAACCTTGGTTTAATTTTGTTTGCTCTGTGCTAGAATCACTAGGTTATGTTCCCGGAAATTTCTGACATGGAAAAGGAAGGGCCATTTGAATCTGTTTCATACACTACAGCTTTGCTGATTAAAAATATCTGGGTCTCAGCCAAAGGTGTCGTCATGTTGGCTACATGAATATTGCAAACAAACCCCAGCACCCAGGCAGATCTGAAGTTCAAAGCTTATTTAGACTGGGAACACTTATTAAAGGAAATGTCATTTGCATTCAGAATAATGGCTTGTAAGTCTTCCAGCATTATTTTTCACCTAATCGGATTTGTCTTCTACAGAGCAAACTCAAAGGAGGAAATCTGGAAATTTTGGCCTGGTATATACACAGAGACCAGATGGCCGACAGGTACTGAGCTGGTTTTTGTAGTGGGGTACACTGAATGAAAAAGACAAGTCTCTTTAAGACGACAATAAATTTCCCAAATGGCCTGTGTGAAATCTTTAAAAGTTGAAGATAAAGGTTTTGGGTTACATTGTCCTTAATATGAAAGGGGGATAAATGGAGCCAGGTGGGCTGCTATTTCAGGCCTGACCAGAACTGTCTTCTGAAACCGTGAACATCGTAAAAGAAACTGGATGGAGTTTGGAAGCAGTAAATTACTGTAGAGTATATGTTGGAAGCACATACACGTGCTATCTACTTGCAAGGACCCTTTTGAAGGTGAGATGCTGAGGTCTCAATTAGAGAGGATCAACCCTCAAAAGATTCTTTTAACTATTGCAAATGGAGAAATAGTTTCTTTTCTAGACAGGAAGACACTAAAATAATAGGAATTTTTCTCCCTTGTTCCCTTCTCACACTCAAATCCTAGTTCCACTACAGGTCCACAATTCATGAGCCTCAATTTCCAAATCCAAAAAATCCTTGAAAGTGAGTTTTTGTTTTCATAATTCATTTGAGGACAAAACTTGTCCTGAATTGACTTGAGGCTATTAATAATCTTCATTTATTCTACTGAGTGTGAATATTCATGTTTCACTGGAGTCATGATCCTATGACTGATTGGGTGTTTCCTCAGACATCCCTGGGGATGCTGCATGGTACTTGGTATATGATCCTTATTACCTTTCCAAAATCTGAAAAATATGAATACCAAAGTATATCTGGCTTACGTTAGGAATATGCCCAAACTTGTGAATTTACAAGAATGAAAATGCTCTCTAGGGTTGGTGGATTGGAGATGCCACAGCTGGTACTTTTATTTTTCCCAGGCCAAAATGTGGCAGTAGCTATGGGTGTTTACAGGGAAACACACCTCTGAGGTAGTCTGAACAGAGTAGGAAGACCTTTTCACATGTTAAATGGTTCTTAATTCAGAAAATAGAAGGCAACATCTAGTAATGTATCCTGAAGGTTCTTTTTAGCACTCCAGAGCTGGTAAAAGTGGAGTCTAATATGAAGTTTTTACCGTTAAAAAAAATTATTATTCTTTTGGCAGCCTTCAAGCCAAACCCTGAGTGATGATTGTGATAAGATTTATGTAAACATCACAGAGATAAAAGGATTGGTCAATTGAACTGGGATTGAGCTGGGCTTGGTAATTATTCTGGACTGATATGTAACAGATTTATTTGGACTAGATTTATAAGTTCCTTTCCTATGACGTGGTCAAAGTTGAAAAAAAAATGAGTTGATTGCTTTGATTTTGCCTATTTGGAGTCAGTTGGGCAATTTTATATGCCTGAAAGCAATTAATAAGAATTTCACTTAATTCAGAGGCCTTAATATGAAGAAAACACACACTCACACACACACTCAATTACATAAATGGAATTTTTGAACGTACTGAGTTCAGTTGTAACATCTGAGACAAGAACAAACAAGTGCCAGTTTTTACTCTGGCTCATTTGTTGGTTAGATTGTTGACAGTTGGTGGTTGAACATTGTGGATGATAGATCCCCAAAAAGTCTAAGCAGGAAACTGCAATTTATAATAAGAAGATTATTGGGCTCAGGATCTCCTCAGGGTGTGTTCGTTGTTAAGATGTTCACCACAAAGACTGTTTTTTTCTTTTAATGTAATGTGTTGAAAACTACACTGCACTTACAGAGGTTATAGATTTCTTTCCCTATGCCCCAACTGTAATCTGGCAAAGCCTTGTCTTGAATTATCACTCCTTTGGAAGAATATAGACATCCTAAAAACTTTTGAACTGGGAAGATTTTTGGAGATCACCTACCAATCTCTGCGTTTTACAGGTGAGGAAATGAAGCGTGTTTATCATTTTCCCTGTTATGTATTGAGATGATGGAACCCCAGGAAATGAAGCAAATTTTATTGTAAACTATATGTTCTTCTAGTCTACTTGAAACCCAGTTTAGAAAACTCTCTGTTTTTGAGCATCATGAAGGAGGAAGACTTTATAGTTAACTAAATATCTTTACTACGGGAAAGTTTCCCATATCCCACAGTATGCCTAGAATCTGTTAATCATTAAAAGTACACAGTTTATAATTTCATCTTTTTAGAGAATGCAGAAGGCCCTGTAGGACTACATTTGGTGTATTTTGCCAAGTCCTCTGACTTACATAATCTCTTTTAAGTTTCCCCAAAACTTTAGAAGTGGATAAGATAGATATTATTATTTTTATTATTATTACCTATGTTTTGCAGATGAGGAAACTGTGTTTCAGTAAAGGGGTTGACTTAACTAAATAGTTTGCTGAGAGTTAAGATTTGAACCCAATTTTTGTATTTCTAAATCATGTGACCTTTTCACTTTACCATTCTTTCGAGTGACAAATGAGCTAGGTAAGTGAACACTCTAGTTTTATCAATAGTTCATTCGGATGTTGACTTCTTCTCTCAACCTTCTATGCATATAATAAAGATTTAGTAGGCTTATCACCCACTCTCTAGCCTGTCCCAGCCTTTGTTCACGATGGTGATCAACTATTTGGCAACAAGAAGCCAAAAACCTGAGAATCTCTCCGAGATTTCTCAACCTCAATTTGCCAGTGTTAGAGCTGAGTCTAAATTTATTTTTTCAACATGAATGATTTTTATTTTTTATCCTGTTTCCTGACATTTATTTTTTATTCTTTTTTTGTATTATACACACACATTTAATTTTGGAATAATTTTAGAATTATATAAAAGTTGTAGAGAGTAGAGAGAATTCCCCTATACCCTTTACCCAGCTTCCTCTAATGTTAACACCTTACGTAACCACGGTACATTCATCAAAACGAAAAAACTAACATTGGTATTAAACTATTAACTAAACTATAGATTTTATTCAGATTTCACCAATTTTTCCACTAATGTCCTTTTTTTCTGTTCTAGGATCCAATCCAGGATATCAAATTGCATTTACTACTCATATCTCCTTAGTGTCTTCTAATGTGTGTCAGTTTCTCAGTCTTTCCTTGCTTTTTATGACCTTGATGCATTTAAAGAATATTCTGTAAAATGCCCCTCAATTTGGGGCTTATCGAGGTTTTTCTCATGATTAGACTGGGGTAGTGTATTTTAGGGAAGAATATCAGAGGTGAAGTGCCCTTCTCACATCAAGGGGTACATGATGGCAACATGGCTCATCACTGGTGATGGTGACCTTGATCACCTTGTGAAAATGGTGTCTGCAAGTTTTCTCCACTGTGAAGTTTCTACTTTTTTTCCTTTCCATACTCTATTCTTTGAAAACAAGTCACTAAGTTCAGCCAACACTCAAGGGGAGAGAAATTAAGCTCCACATCTGGAAAGAGGAGTATCAAAGAATTTGTGGACATATGTTAAAACCACCACAGTAATTAATATATATTTTGGGGGAGTTACATTGAGGCTATTCAAACATCCTGTTTCTCCTAAAAGTTTCACCCACTAATTTTAGCATTCATCCATGGATCTTGCCTGCAGCAGTTATACCCTGGTGTTCTAATGTTGGTTTCCTATTTCCCTCATTCCTTTTACATTTAGTATTTGAATTCTTCTATAACACATATTTGTTGTCTTTTACTTGTTTAATCAATCATGTATTTATATCAGTATGGACTAATGGATGTCTATTCTATTCTTTGGCAAGTTATCCAATCCCACCATCATTTATTTATTGCTCAAATTGTTCTAGCTTTGGCCATTAGGAGCTACTAGAATGCAGTGTTTACAGCTCTTTTTCTCTTTACCGTCACAGTTTCCTGACAATATTTTGAAGGTGAGTTTTCTCCTTGTCTCATCCTTCCTGGGTCCACTGACTCATTGTTAAGCATGTTTTCTTTCCTGGGAACTTCGTTCTAGGTCTCTCTGGCCTGAATGTGCTTAATCGTGGTATTCACTTCCTGTGCTAATGCTCAGCTCTGGAGCCAGACTTCTGTTCATCTCGAATCAAGAGGCATCATCCCTGGTGTGACTGAGGCAGAGAACGGGTTCTGTGGTTCTGCATTGCCACTGCTCCACTGTCCGTGGTTGAGATACTTACAGAAGACAGAAGATAACAGAAACATAGCCTCACTATCTTTACACTTTAGATACTTTTGATGAAAATAGTTCTAAAATATATCATGGATTTTCCAAAGCAATATGAACACGATAGATCTTTTTTATATCTCAAGATAGTATCAAGGACATTTTTTTTTAATTCCGTTTTTAGGAAGGAAGGACCTCAAGAACATTTGATATGCATAATGCTGTTTTTACTTATAACGTGAACGTCCCCTGGATCCCACAAGGTAGTAGAACTTAAATGAGGTCATTCTAACCATTGTGTCCAAGTCTGCTGAATCAATAGTCCCCACTTGTCAGGTGACAGGGTCTCAGCTCTTTCCCTCAAGGGAGGGTTGCCTTTCATAGCATTCACACCCCTCCCACCTTCTTCATCCTCTGCTCCAGCTGCTCTCACTTTCTCTTGTGATTATTGCTGTGGATCTACTCATTGCCTGTACTTCCTACACAGGTCTGTTAATTGAATCATGCATCAAAATCATCATTTATTAAATCATTTATTAAACACCTACTATTCGCCCGGCACTTTTCTATAGACTTGGGCTACACTAAACAAAACAAACAAAAATCCCTGCTCTCCTGGAGTATTCAAGTCAGGGGAGGCAGAAAATAGGTGATATAAATCTCCTTGGGATGCTCTCTCTGCTACTACTGCTCTAAGTACCTTGCAGGTCCATGAGCCTCTGGATCTCAGGCTCTTAACTTTCTGTCTTTGACTAGCATCCACCTTTTAGTGTTCCTAAAGCAGAGCTGCTAGGACTCCTGAATTTATATTTATAACCTTTCAGGGATGGAATGGGAGGAATTAGATCCCGCCCTCGTGCTCTATCCCAGAAAAAACTGCTTCCAATCAACACATCATGTTCTGTTTCTAAACCTCCTTTTAAAATAATGGTGATTTTTCCATGCAAGGGTCCCATGCAACTTGAATTCTGTGACCATCTCTCTCTCATTCTGTCTCACATGTCGACATATGTCCAATCTCCAATTATGTTACAGAGCCCTTTTTCTTCCCATGACATACTTTTGCACAATTAAAATCTTGGAAATCTGTTAGATACCAGTGATGGCATCACCTAAATTCATGCAAAGCATAACTGAGCCTCAGCTTTGCCCCAGCTGTCAAAGATATGCATAAAAGACTGAATGTCTTCTTGATACTATACATAGAGAATCCTAAAGATGCTACCAGAAAACTACTAGAGCTAATCAATGAATTTGGTAAAGTAGCAGGATACAAAATTAATGCACAGAAATCTCTTGCATTCCTATACAGTAATGATGAAAAATCTGAAAGAGAAATTAAGGAAACACTCCCATTTACCATTTCAACAAAAAGAGTAAAATATCTAGGAATAAACCTACCTAAGGAGACAAAAGACCTGTGTGCAGAAAACTATAAGACACTGATGAAAGAAATTAAAGATGATACAAACAGATGGAGAGCTATACCATGTTCTTCGATTGGAAGAATCAACATTGTGAAAATGACTATACTATCCAAAGCAATCTACAGATTCAATGCAATCCCTATCAAACTACCAATGGCATTTTTCACAGAACTAGAACAAAAAATTTCACAATTTGTATGGAAACACAGAAGACCCTGAATAGCCAAAGCAATCTTGAGAAAGAAAAACGGAGCTGGAGGAATCAGGCTCCCAGACTTCAGACTATATTACAAAGCTACAGTAATCAAGACAGTATGATAACTGGCACAAAAACAGAAATATAGATCAATAGAACAGGATAGAAAGCCCAGAGATAAACCCACGAACATGTGGTCACCTTATCTTTGATACAGGAGGCAAGAATATACAATGGAGAAAAGACAGCCTCTTCAATAAGTGGTGCTGGGAAAACTGGACAGCTACATGTAAAAGAATGAAATTAGAACACTCCCTAACACCATACACAAAAATAAACTCAAAATGTATTAAAGACCTAAATGTAAGGCCAGACACTATCAAACTCTTAGAGGAAAACATAAGTAGAACACTCTATGACATACATCACAGCAAGATCCTTTTTGACCCACCTCCTAGAGAAATGGAAATAAAAACAAAAATAAACAAATGGGACCCAATGAAACTTAAAAGCTTTTGCACAGCAAAGGAAACCATAAACAAGACGAAAAGACAACCCTCACAATGGGAGAAAATATTTGCAAATGAAGCAGCTGACAAAGGATTAATCTCCAAAATATACAAGCAGCTCATGCAGCTCAGTATCAAAAAAACAAACAATCCAATCCAAAAATGGGTAGAAGACCTAAATAGACATTTCTCTAAAGAAGGTATACAGATTGCCAACAAACACATGAGAGGATGCTCAACATCACTAATCTTAGAGAAATGCAAATCAAAACTACAATGAGGTATCACCTCACACTGGTCAGAATGACCAGCATCAAAAAGTCTACAAACAATAAATGCTGGAGAGGGTGTGGAGAAAAGGGAACCCTCTTGCACTGTTGGTGGGAATATAAATTGATACAGCCACTATTCAGAACAGTATGGAGGTTCCTTAAAAAACTACAAATAGAACTACCATATGACCCAGCAATCCCACTACTGGGCATATACCCTGAAAAAACCATAATTCAAAAAGAGTCATGTACCACAGTGTTCATTGCAGCTCTGTTTACAATAGCCAGGACATGGAATCAACCTAAGTGTCCATCGACAGATGAATGGATTAAAGAAGATGTGGCACATATATACAATGGGATATTACTCAGCCATAAAAAGAAATGAAATTGAGTTATTTGTAGTGAGGTGGATGGACCTAGAGTGTCATACAGTGTGAAGTAAGTCAGAAAGAGAAAAACAAATACTGTATGCTAACACATATATATGGAATCTGAAAAAACAAAAACAAAAAACAACAAAAAACACGGTTCTAAAGAACCTAGCGGCAGGACAGGAGTAAAGACGCAGACATAGAGAACAGACATGAGGACACAGGGAAGGGGAAGGGGAAGCTGGGACGAAGTAAGAGAGTGGCATGGACATATATACACTACCAAATGTAAACTAGATAGCTAGTAAGAAGCAGCCTCATAGCACAGGGAGATCTGCTCGGTGCTTTGTGTCCACCTAGAGGGATGGGATAGGGAGGGTGGGAGGGAGAAGCAAGAGGGAGGGGATATGGGGATATATGTATATGTATAGCTGATTCACTTTGTCATACAGCAGAAACTAACACACCATTGTAAAGCAATTATACTCCAATAAAGATGTTTAAAAAAAAAGTGAATGTCTTCTATAAATTGCCTGTGTCTAGGAGTTCCTTTTTTCTTTTCTAATTTTTTCTGGGTTGGCAAACCGTATTATTAATGTTGTTAGACTTCTATATAAAGTAAGAGTAAATAGTTGTAGAGAAGGCTTAAGTGGTTCTCTTTTAAGAAATGTGCATGGAATTAGAATCTTGGTTTTGTATTGTTCAGAGACTTGATTTTTGGTTTCCTTTACCCTTTCTTCCTTCTGGTTCTGATTCTGTTCTTGATACGTATAGTTTCTGGTAAGTGAAGTATACTCAGTAAGTAATTCATGTGGCATATTTCAAAACATTGGCATCTGGTATCGAGTGAGGGCCAGGATTAGAACTTCAAAAGTTTGGGGGCTTTTGTCTAGGATTTCTGGGGACTCTTGATTCTAGGGCAAATCCTTGAGTCTCTCTGTCTTTATATTTAAACACGGCACTACAACTGTCTTCAGATCTTTCAGGTGTGACCGTTTCTACTTTCTTACTTTAACTTCAAAGGCATCTTCCAAATTTACTGAAGGGAACACTTTACTGTAAAGAAACTAAGTGGCAAATGTGGACTCTCAGGGAGGCCAGCTGATTCCAAATCTTCTGTCCTTTACATTACTCTTAACTGGGACATAAATATGTATTCTTATATATATATTACTGTAGTATTAGAAAAATAAGCAAATTAAACTGAAAAATTTGAAAGGAAGGTATTATTTTATCAAAGATAATGACTTATATCTCCTTGTTACCCACAAAGTATCCGTGGCAGACAGTTGTGATTTGGGGGTCATGTTGCCTCTCCATCCTGTGAGGCATGAGGAAAACGAGTTTAATATGATGGTGTAGAAAAAGTGGCTGAATGAAAATTGAATCCCACTTTAGCAAACAGAACCATATTTATAAACTTTGTAATGTTTGTTTTCATATTTGTGTAGTCCTTGACTTTTACATTCCAGATTAAATAGAGAGAAGCAAAGAGAGGCAAGAAAAGAAGAAAGAGAGAGACAGAGAGAGAGAGAATGTTGTGAGGAAAAACTGCTCAAGAAAAAAAAATTTTTAAGCTCAATTTTGTAGGCTCACGAGGTTTATATCATTTCGACATGCTTTGAGTAAGTATCTAAATTGAAACAGAGCTAGAAATTGTTTGATGTTCATCCATCACTAAATTTAACCTGTTTTTTGCATTATGCATGTTGCCATGTTGCTTTACCAGTACTTTGCGTCCCTGGGGACAGTTCCTCATCTTTAGGATGTCTTCTCCTGTGGTTAGGAAAACAAATGTCGCTCTGTTGTATGAAGGGTTCTGTGGGACTTAAGGCCTGTGAACGTGTCAGGTCAGGGCATGAGTGCATTTGAAAGAGCATCTTACTCTTCTCATCTGCACTACAAAAACATTTCATTTCATTCCTTCACTTCAAATGAGGCGATTTCAAAACTCTGTTTCTCAAAGTATGACAAATTAGTATTATGTTCAGTATGGTGGTGGATAGAGGATAAACACAGAAATGTATATTTATGGGAAAAACTATAGTCATCAACTGACTCCTATTATTTTGGTTAAGTTTACTAACAAGTAAACCCTTTATGTCTTCAGCAGAGACTGAGTTGCTCTGACCATCCTCCAAACACTTCTCGTTCAGGAGGGATCTGAACATGGATTTGAAGACAGGATCCAGGGGGATGTGCTTCCGGTAACCTCCCCAGATCTGACCTCAGGCAGATGTTCCATCCTGTTGTCTGGAATTCTTTGCCCTCTGTAGTTTGCCCTAGGACCTTGACCTTCAGGCAAAGCTTTGAGATCTTTTCCATCTGACTTATTCTCTCTGTGCAGGTGTAATGGTGGGGGGGGGGTGGGCATTGTTTTAAATAATTCGATGTTGTTTCATGCGGTTAATTATTATTGTCCTGTTTCTTCTAATGCATTTTCATTAACATTTTATTGTAGCCTGAGGCTAAAGTCCAGGAGAAACTTTTATAAACCCACACCCCTTCTCTTCCAGTTCTCCATCTGCACTCACTAACTGGTTCACTATGGGTCACTTGCAGAACCTGCAAGTGATAAAGATTTTAGGACAGCTGACTTTATTTTTAGTGGAATAGGAGCTAAACTTTGATCAATAAAACAGCCATAAAAGAAAAAAAAACACATGAGTTTCTTTTGATTCTCAGCTTTTTCAGTGAGGAAATACAAGCATAATCATGTTGAAATTCTCTCTCTTTTTTTTTTTTTTAAACATAGCAGGCCACAAGGCTTGTGACCCTGAGCCATGGAAATTAGAAAAGCTTTCTCTCTATTCTCTTAGATTTCCAACAGTGGTTGATTTTATACAATACAAGCAAATTGATAGCTCTGTAAAGAAATGTAGGAAACTTGAAAGAAACAGAGCAGGTGAGCTGGAGCCTGGATCAGGTAGAAAAGGTACTGGAAGATCTTTATTTAAGGCCTGGGAACTCTCTCATCTGGTGGCCCAGCCTCATGTTCGACCCCTTTCCAAACTCCCTACTCCTTTTCTGTCTCTTTCCCACCCTCACCTCTCCTAACACCCATTTACAGCGTTAGAACTTGATGTGATGCTTCCACTATTTATGTAATTGCTTCGACTAGTAAACACCTGGCTTTGTTTTCCTGAAACTCCTCCCCTGAAATTCACTTGTCCAAGGGACTATACTCGTGGTTCCCATCTTGTTTCCTGTCTCTGTTAACCATGATGTCCAGAGTTTTTAATACTAGTAACTTCACCCAGACTTATATTCCTGAATACATGCTTTTTTGATAGTTTAGCTTTGATCTTCTTTAGGACTATCACTCCATGATAATCTGGCTAGAGTGGCTCAGATAAAAGCGCTTTTAATCCAATTGCCATGGATGGGTACTCTCCATCTGAAGCCACCTTCTTAATCTCTGCCACCTGCAGGCTGGGTGCTAGGGCTTGGGGAGTCCCAGAAGCCTCCTTCCCACAGTATGTGGCCCTTCTTGTCCATGGGAAGAGCTGGACTCTCTCTGAAATGATTTAATTAAATGGATGACCTCTATTCTTGGTCCTGTTATGGTGAAGCAGTCACTTTTGAGAAGTGGTGAGAGCTGATCCTGATTATCTTCTTACATCCTTTCCTTCCTATTGAGTTTATAGGTGTCCTCCTTAACAACTTAGTATTAATGGAAGCCTTCACTAAGATTCACCAATGACCACTAACAAATATTGGGCACTAACACATACTTTATTTGTAATACGAAGCATTATGACAGATGAAGTGGGGGAGAGAAGAAGTTATTCAGAAGTAAAAATTTACCTTGGCCCTTCCTGTTTTCAAAAAGCTTAACTTCTAATTGGGAAGACAGGTAGAATTTCCTAAGAACTGAACAAGTTGTAGTGATTAAAAATGAAACTGGAGTTTGGAGAAGGGAGAGCAGATCATTTGTGGTGACTTGGTCCAGAAGTTCTTCATAAAGGAGTTTGGGACTTAAACTGGCCATTGAAATATGTGGAGAGTTCCAACAAAAGGGGAGAGTTTTGTAAAGGTATATTTTTTAAGTGTGGTTTCTGTGGCCAATGTTCACTTTCCTATATGTTTCTACTTTATATCCATATATCCATTGCATTATTGTAGGTTGACTTTGATCATAGGTTCCAGGAGGTAAAAAATAAATTTTCTTTCACTCTTTTAATAATAAATATAATTGGTGAAAATAATAAATAATGAAATTGTAGTTTCTAGCTGTCTTGTATAACGTTTGAAGTAAGTGTTCTGGGATTTGAATTATTTTAACTTCTTTTTTAATTTAAAAAAGAAGAAACAAAAATTTACTTCTGGAAAGCACAGAAAATCTACAAAGAGGAAAATAAAAATGTCTATAATCTCTCCAGAGAGATAAACAAAAAATTTTTTAATTGAAATACAGTTGATTTACAATATTATTAGTTTTAGGTATACAACATAGTGATTCATTTTTATAGATTATACTCCATTTAAAGTTATTATAAAATATTGGTTATATTCCCTGTTCTGTACAATATATCCTTATAGCTTATTTATTTTATACATTGCAGTTTGTACCTCTTAATCCCCTCCCCCTATCGTACCCCTCCCCACTTCTCTCTCCCCACTGGTAACCACTAGTTTGTTCTCTGTATCCGTGAGTCTGTTTCTGGTTTTTTTTGGCTGTGCCACACGCCATGTGGGATCTCAGTTCCCCATCCAGGGATGGAAACTGTGCCTCCTGCATTGGAAGCATGGAGTCTTAACCACTGGACCTCCAGGGAATTCCCTGTTTCAGTTTTTAAACTAAACGTTTGGTAGATGCCTGGAAGGATGGTCATGTACCATTAGACTGGTTGTGCACTTCATAGCCCTGACACCCATACTTGGGACATAGCAAATGTATTCATATAACCTATTTTCATTTATTAATATTTCAAGATATTTTTATGTAAAATAAATAGGTATCTCAAGTATATTTTTAAATAACTAACTGTATTTCATTTTTTAATATGTCAAAATTTTAAACAAATTTCCTACTATTTGACATTTGGAATTTTTTCAATTTTTCAATTTAAATTAATGTCATAATGAACATCTTTGTAGGATATATATTTGAACTTTACTGTAATATTGTTCCTCAGGTTGAATTCCTAGAATGAGACTTGGTAGGAAAAACAATCAGAGCGCTTAAAGAAATTTATATTGGAGTTTAAGATAACTCATAAAAAGTGTTCAAACCGTAAGTGTACAGCTTATTAAAGCAGCATCTAGAACCAGAAGTAGTATATTACTGGAATCCCACAACCCCTCCTTGTGTTCCTCTTTAGTCATGATCCTCTAAGGGTAACCACTACATTGACTTCTAGGACCATAAACTATTTTGCCAACTTTTGTACTTTATGCAGATGGAGTCATAGAGTGTTCATTGTTTGTGAGGTTCATCCATATCACGGCATATAGTTGAGGATCGTTTGTTCCACTCCTGCTAGAATTCCATTGTAGGACAATACCACAATTTATCTATCCATTCTACTACTGAAAAACATTTGATAGTTTGCAGTTTTGGACTGCTACGTATAGTACTGCCAAAAAGACTCAGTACCTGTCTTTTGGTGAACATATGTAGGAATTTCTGTTAGGCATATGCCGAAGTAGGAAGTTGTTGGGTTGTAGGGAATGCAAATATTCAGCTTTAGAAAACTGCCAAACTATTTTATAAAGTGTTTTTATCTATTTACCTTTCTAATAACAATGTGAGAGTTCTGGTTGCTCCACATCGTTACTTGTATTGTCTGTGTTAGCCATACTGTTAGTGTGCACTGATATTTCATTGTAGTTTTAATTCACGTTTTTTTGTTTGTTTTTTTCTGATGGTTAATGTAAGCACCTTTTCGTGTGTTCACAGTTATTGGCCATTTGGAAATCCTCTTGTGAAATATCTGTTCAAGTCTTTTGCCCATTTTTCTAACAAGTTTTCTGTCTTTTTCCGACTGGTTTATAGGAGGGACTTCAACATTTTGTTTAAAGATCCTCTTCAAAACTTGAGTGGCATGCACAAATATTTAATCTGTTGTGCACTAGGAAGAAGAGATAGTCCCCAGAATTCACATAAGCAAAAAGGAAATCTGTTGTGTGAAGAGAACCAAAAGGATTTACTTTAGATTTTAGAGCATATTTTAATTCTGGTATGAAATTTTAAAAATAATGCTTTCTATAAAATCCCTGATGTCTCATAGTGCGTGAAACAAAGTTCAAAAATATAGATGTTTATCCTGACATTTAATTTAAAAATATTTTTAAAAAATCAAATTGTGTGAATGTTCCAGTCTGGCAATCTGGAAGTAAAATGACGAGGAAACAATTTAAAATTCTCTAAAGAAGAAATGAAGAAACAACTTATTCTAAAAATGTTCAAGTTTCAAAATGTATCTCTATTTAGATAGTGATGATATATCCAGGGATATATAGCAGATGTGCTGGCCTGTTTCCAAGCCCTGCTTGGAGGTTTTGAGTCAAGAAGACCGTTACATTATGTGTGAAATGCCACTTCAGTTCAGAGTCTGCCAGTAAATTGGAAATACCAACTTCATAGTCTTTTCGGGCTGATTAGTGGGAAAAGCATTCCCAGGTGCAAATATCCACAAGTTTAAAACATTTTTAAGAAAAAAAAGGGCAGGAAACATCGTACGATCCATCCCTGGACTCTTCTAAACTCTGTAGGCTGTATGATTTTGTATTTCTAAAATCAGGTGGGTTTAAGGGCCATAATATTCCTCTTTCCCAAGGAAATAAATAATTCTATGTCATTTTAAAATTTTACTATATAAATTCTGTGGGTAAAAAAAGTTGTAGTTAAGAGTTAAGTAGAGTGGGGGAATTCCCTAGTGGTCCAGTGGTTAGGACTCGGAGCTTTCACTGCCAGGGCCCGGGTTCAATCTCTGGTCGGGGAACTAAGATCCCACAAGCCACGTGGCACAGCCAAAAAAAAAAAAAAAATTAAGTGGAGTGGACTCTCACTAGTCCACTTGGGCGTTCTTCCAAAAAAATCTTTACAAACTGTACAACTTTCATCAACTTTGGTTTGGACAAACTACTGTGGAAGACTCTGTTCATTAGTTTCTTAGCTGTGAAAGGAACATTATCATCAAATATTAGGCATAATGTGTGTGTGAGCTTGTATCAGGCAGTCTTTGAAGCATTAGGAAAGGGTATTCTGTAGAGATAAGACCAAAGAGAGCTTCATGAATGTGTGCTGAATCTTTGTGCATCTGGCTTAACTCTTGGTCTCTTTTTCTTTCTTGTGGAGCAGAGCAGTTTTTACTGGTTTGTGGAAAGGTCAAAAAAAAAAAAAGAGAGATTTTAACTTGATAATAAAAGGCAAATAAGAGGACATATAAACAAGTAATGAAGGAACAAAAGTGGTTTTTTCTACCATCAAGAATTTCCTGAAGAAATCACAGAATCCACCCAGGTAATCAGTACCTTATTAGGCTCATTTCTGTGAAATCTTACCTAAGTTCACATAGGAAACTTTCTAAATACACACCAAAGCACAAAACTTGGGCCACCATCAATCCCACAGGATAAAAAGTTGCGGGTGACTCTTAGGGAAATGTTGGTTGACTTGACTAGAAGAACAGCTGCTCTTTATGGATTTCATCAACTCATGTGATTTCATCAGCAAATGTTGGCTTTCTTTCTTCTGTGGACTTTTGACCTATGATGATCATCAATTTAAGATCAAGGCACATGACCCAGCATTATAGTTCTGGGACTTATTATAGAAAGAAAATAAATCAAGAAAAGAGGAGTGAGGTCCAAATTAACAAAGGGCATCCTATAGAAGAGATCAGTGGGGACTTTGTGTGATTTAACTAGGGCTAAAATAATTTCTAAGTGATGTGAGTAAATCAGGTGTCAGGTATTTGAGCCTTTTGCATTGGAATGGAAGTATCCTCTTTTTTAAGTTTTATAAACAAAGAAGGACAATATTATAGTATTGTATGTTACTTTTCTTTGAGTGCTCAATAAACATAAATATTTTTTCCAGATATATTTTTATAACTATTTATAAGAGACTACTTTAAGTCATGAGATTGGTATTCATGAGTGGCTTGTGGAAACAATATCGTTATTTCCAATCATGCCTCATGCCTGTCTAGGCATGAATTTCAATCCTTGCACATAATGACTATATGAACAAGATGGATCAAAAAGACCATTACTGACTATATTTGAAAAAGAACTCTTCAAATTAGAAAAAAACTAAAAAGAAGGAATGAGGGAATAGTTTATTTGAAATGTACCATTTTAATCGTGTCTTCTGTCTACAGTGCCCACAGCATGGAGATCTAATCAGGCAATTTTAAACTAGCTTTTTAGGCACTTTATAAAAGCAAGCTTTAAGGTAACCACAGAATTACAGAAGCTAGATTTGATCATAAATCTGAGAAAATACTAACTTCAGATTTTCTCTTTGTGCTGAGAAGGTTTCAGATAATATTTTCTCCGAAGCACAGAGGTACCTGAATTACCTTGCGTAAAAATAAATGCCTGACTCATGCCATTCTCCTGCTCAAACGTATCTAGTTGATTTCTCTTTATCTTCTGGATTAAGCTCAGACTCTTTAGTCTGACATTCAAGAGCCTCTGTAATCTAGATTTCCATTCTTATTTCCTATTATTATCACTCATTCTTAAAGTATGGTCCTTGGATCACGTGTACCAAAATAAAACGGAATGCTTATTAAAGTTGAAACTCAAGCTCTTCAAATAATCCTTATACAGGTTAAATGCTGAGATCCCCTATTCTATATGAGCCCTATGCACCAACAAATGCAATCTGATGCCCCTAACATGCTTTCTGGGGTTCTGTCTTTGGACTCTGGCTCATAATAATCTAGGCAAGTCTTTGCTTTCTATTTTATTGATCAGTCAAGACACAGCTCTATTCTAATATCCCTCATGAAAACATTTTGGGGTGATTTCTTTTGAGCCTTATTTTTTCTATCCATAAAAGAGGGTAATAATAAAATAAAAATAAAAGGATTATTGTGAGATAATGCTATTACTACAACTAAAATCCGAGTCCCACAGCTCAGAGATGGTACTACCAGTGTGATATGGGATTAAGATCCAGGTTTGAGTGATTTCAAAGAAATTCATGCTTTTACTGTTGCCCTTAAAAACATAAGCATGTTGACTGGTTGAGTTGGTTATTGGTACCCTTTCCATCCATTTTACTCAGCCAGAGATGCTACAAACCTGTGGACTTGAAGACAACTGGTGAACTCCTCATTTTTGCAAGATAGGAGTCAAATGGGGAGTTTTAAATATAATTTTCCCAGAAGGTTAATATATTTAAAAATACTGCAGAAAATATTGGTCTTTCAGAATTTTCAGGGGCACATCCTTCTAATTGCATTTGTAAGCTCTAGGAAAACTCTGGAGCCCCTGAGTATGTTTAGGGTTTCGTGAGTTTATGTAGATCCTAGTGTCATACAGACCTGGGCCAGCATCTGGTCCAAGGGAGAGAGGGATAAATGGAATTCAGACTCTCCTCAAATGTTTCTAGATCTGGCTAGACTACCTAAAGCAGAAGGAGGTAGGTGAAAAGGTTTGAAATAAAAGTTGCTCTAGAGGGGATCTATAAGAAATCAAGGTCTCTTACCAGAAAGCAACTAACAACAATTAACATGCACACATAGATCTGTTCAGGACGGGCTGATGACACTTAGATGTAGCTGACAATGGGCTTCTTTAGGCCGTGGGAGACTCCCTAATCCCAAGTTTCTAAACCATTTTATTTACTCCCACAATAGTTTTTGCTAATAATGTTTGGTTCTGCACTGGTATCTCAGCATCATCTCTTAGCTTCCTCCTTTCTCAGACAAAAAGACATTTCCGAAGAGCTTTTACATTTCCTTCAGCTGGTTCTTTCAGTGTACTTCCTTAATAGCCTCACTTTATGGTCCTTTTAATTTGAAAATGTAAATACAAAACAAATACCTTTTGGATGAGGAAATTTACAAGCAAAATTCTTAGAGTGAAACTGTTAATTCCCTAGAATAGGGAGGAGAGGAATCGAACATTTACTTACTTGAAAATTCAGTTAAAAAAATGGAAAAAGACTATTTGAAGTAGTCACACAGGGAAAGCATGTGAGCTCAACCTGTTGGAGTCTGAGACATGACCCTGGAAGGTAACTGAATGTGGGGAAGTCTTTCCAGGGAACACTTGACACTCACTCACACTCACTCGGAAAAGAGCTTTTCCGACAGAAAGTCAAAGGACTCTAGGCCACTGCACACTTAGAGGCATTACCTGTTTTCAAACGCTAAGAGTTTGCCTGAGGAGAGAAGGGGTAGCCAAGTGAATGAGCCAAGACTGACTTAAATGTGGGTGAGGAATCATGTCAACAGACGAACATATTACCCATAGTCAGTCCATTCGACACAAACATCTTCTTGGGCTCCTGGAACTAGGAAATGTGAATTCACTTAATGAGATACAGGTTTGTCTGGACCTTGGCTTTCCTTATTATAAAATAGAGAGACACTCAGAGTTGGAAGAACCCTTCAAGATTTTCTGAACCTGATCTCCGGTGGCCTTCGCCTGCAGGGGCTTGAAGCAGGATTTCGGTTCCCCGGCCAGAGACAGAAGTCAGGCAGTGACAGTGAGAGCGCTGAATCCTATAGCCACTAGACCACCAGGGACAGTGGCCAGGGACAAGGCCCTGGTCCATCGGCTTTGTAGAGATGAGTTTCCATATAGAGACGGAAAGTAGTGAAACAAGTAAAGTGTTTATTAGGAGGAAAAGAGTACAGTAGGTGTGGATAGACACACGGGTGGGCTCAGACAGAGTTGTGCCCTCGTGAAGACTGAATCACTTATATGGGGCATTTCTTCTGCGTTTCCTCTGGCCAATCATCTTGCTTTGTCTGGCTCTGAGTCCATATTTGGTTTATCTCAGGGTCCTCCCCTGTGTGCATGTGCTCATCTCTTAGCCAAGATGGGTTCTTGCAAAGAGGCCTATGGGTAGGCTGACATCACCTACTACGGGGTGGTGCCCCCTCCATTTTTGGCCCCCAAGGAGCCTTCCTGCACATGTGTAGTTGGGAGGGTCTCCTTGACCTCGAGAATGAGAAATATATGGTCTCTTTATCTCTCATCCGGGCAGGGCTCATCTCCTCTCTGCCCCTGCCATTATGTTTGTCTTGGACTATCTGTCCACAGGGGAGAGACTCCAGCTGCTCAGCCTGTAACCCATCTATCTCCTGCCTCACACCATTCCACATCTCCCTCCTCTTCTATCTTCAAATCTCTCATTTAGTGTGTTGTATTTTTTAATTTCTAGAATTTCTACTTAGTTGTTTTTTCAAATCACCTCCTCTCCTTTAGCTTTGGAATCTGATAGATGTGGGTTTAATCTTCCTTTATGAATTGAATGGTTGCATCCCCCCAACTTCATATGTTAAAACCCTGACCCTAGTGTGGGTGTATTTGGAGATGGGGCCTCCAAGGAAGTAATTAAGTTTAACTGAGGGTCATAAGCTTGGAGACCTGATCCGATAGGATTAGTGTCCTTATAAGAGGAGACACCAGAGAGCTAGTGCTCTCTCTCTCTCTCTCTCTCTGTCTCTCTCTCTCCTCATTCCCCTAGACCCCCCAATTGTGTGCACACACGGAGGAAAGGCTCTGAGGGGATATAACAAGAAGGCAGTCATCTGCAAGCTAGGAAGAGCGCTCTCACCAGAAACCAAATCAGCTGGAACCTTAATCTTGGACTTCAAGCTTCCAAACTGTGAGAAAATAAATTTCTGTTATTTAAACCACTCAGCCTGGTACTTTGTTATGGCAGCCAGAACTGATTGATACAATCTCATTTCTTTTATCATCTGTGAGATCTAAAGACTCAAACTCTCTGAGCCACAGTTTTGTTAACTGTGGAACTGTCTAATGACATCCAACTCCAAGGGCAGTTGTAAGGATTGAATGGAAAAAAATGCCCACTTATAACAGAGACATATTAAATTTTACCTTACCCTTCCCTTCTCTATGTTTGGACATCTCCTGGAAAGGGGGGCCTACTATACTCTCAGGCAGCTAATTTTATTTTTGGACACCTCTGATTTTTTAAAATCCCTTCTTCTGATTATGTCATTTGTGTTCTTAAACCTCTAGACACACACAATGAGAGGGAGTGTTTGGGACCAAAAAAGAAGCCCTCTCTTATCTTCCATATTTCTGAACCAGTTGAAAAATAAAGCACGGGTGTCAGACAGACATCAAAACATCAGCTACCTTGGTAAAACTGATGGGCAATAACAGCTTGAGATGGAGCCTATGTGGATTTCCAATGCTCAATTAGACCTGCTAACCACTAGGTCACAAGTGCAGTAGGAATCCTTTCCCCACACAGGGTCAGAGGCTGCCCCAGGAACAGACCCAAGGTACCCCATCTGCCAGGAAATCCAGAGGAAAGACAGCAGGGCAGAGCTGAGCATGCTCAGTCCTCTCTCCCCGACTTGCTAGTCAGATAAATCATTTCTTCTCCTTGGTGAGGAAGGAGGGAAGGGGGAAGGAGGGCTAGACATGTTACTTCAATACCATTCATGCCTGGGAGTAGAGGTTCCCACACAGAAACATTAGGAGAATGGAAAAAGGATTTCCCTAACCATAACTTCAGTTGCCAAAAATAAAATGTGACTTAAATGTTGAAGAAAAATGCGAAGGCCCAGCATGTGCTGCCATGTCTTAATATTAAGTCATAAAGGGAAACCCAAAACTGTACGGGAGAACACAGACGTCCTCAGGCCGTGCAGTATCAGTATCAGTATCAGCTGGTGTCAGACCTCAGTAAACACAGGTAGCTGGGAGGGAAAGTGCAGAGTAGGGATGAATTAAAAGCAGATTGAGAGGACCAACAGGTAAGATTTGTGTACAAGGCTGTGAGGAAGGGAGCTATGTACTCAGGAAAGTCTAGAGGAAGTAACCTCCAACTAACAGAAGTAAGGGAAAAGAAAAAAAGTGGGGTGGAGATTTTTTAAAAGTAAACTAAAATATGAAAGGAAAAACTTTAAAGATAAAAAACTAAAATGTAAGGAAAGACAATCTTCTGGCTAGAGCAGCTATTTATAAATATATATGTGGAAGAGATAATGTAGGCATTTCAAGGAAAAGTTAAATTAAGGGAAATTTAGCACAAGCTAGAAAGAATCAAGTCAAAAACTGAAAGTTAGGTTAAAAGGAAGTAAAATTTTTTATAAAAATTTGAAATGTTCCCTTTACATCCTACCCTTAATATGCTTTTTCATTGTCAAGGTTATTTGACACACCTTAGCTATTTAGTGTTGGAAATAGTCAAATTATTAATTTGTCACATGATCATGGATGTTAAAAATGGTTCTGCAAATGTGCCCACATTTTGTATCATTTTCATTGAATCTAAGTTGTCATCAGTTGTAAAATGTGATAAATTTACATACCCAAAGAAAAAAAAATGCTGCCTGTTAAACTCAGATATACAATCAGATTGTAAGATGCTTCAAGATCGCAGAAGTGGTGAAATGGGACAAAATGCATTTTAAAATTGATGAAATACAGTATTTTATTTTCTTAGTAGCATTTATCAGAAGTTGAAATGATGTTATTTGTTTGTTACATCGAGTTTCTCTGTCTCTTTCCTTGAGAATTTAAGTTCCTTGCAGGCAAGTACTTTGCCTGCCTTTTTCATATATGAAAAAGGCTGTATATGTCTAGGACAGTATATACACATAATGGAGAATACTGTTTGATGACTGGCTATTCTTGCACAAGGGAGTGAGGGAAGAAGAGAATAAGAAACTGGGATGCATTTGGTACTTTCACTCATTCACTCAAAAAAGATATTCTTCCTAAATTAATTCTCCTACTCAAAAATATTTTAGGTATTCCCACCTCTTAGCAGTACAGAGTACCCCTCCATCACCACCACCACCACCACACACATTTTCTTCCAGTACTTGGCTTATCCCTCCATTTCATCTGGGGTTATACTCTAGCTTCAGTGAGTAATGTGACCTTTGTGCATAGCTGAAATACCATAGGGATCCCCAGGAAGTTTCCATATTGAAGAATGACAACATCTCAGAAATTCAAGCAATAGCCAAGTTTTCCCTTAGGGTAAGAGCAGATCATGGTTTCTTTTGATGGGCACCAGATGAAAGAATTGGCATATATTTAGGGGCCATGTATATGAAAAATATGTATCTCTAAATCCTAAAGTCACACAGAGTGTGAGAGATGCTTTCACTAGGGGTGAGGCTGTCGCAGAAGCAGCTGATCCACGTCTCCCATTGCAAAGGCCTGTGCGCTGTCAGCGCAAGGCAGGTGAATCACATGCAGTATTCCGATCTTTTATTCCTTTTCTTTTTCTTTCTATATGCACATAGTGGAAGCAGAGTATGGTCTAAGCACACAGGATGCCATCCCACAGATCATGTTTATATTACTTTGAATGCATCCTGGTAAGATGTTCTCTTACAAGATGAAGACAGAATTGATTTATATTTATACTATTATGAATTATTTTTATAACACCACCTGTCAGTTCTAATAATAATCCTTCGTATTTCCAGAGTCATTTAAATAATGTTTCACATTTCTACATTGCTTCACTTTACCATGCTCCTGGGTTAGATAATGCATCATAGAGTGGCCTCTAAATTCAAAATGTCCAGCTTCAGTAACTGGTCTACCACCTACTAGCTGTGAAACACTGGAAAAATTACTTGTCTTCTCTGTGCTTCAGTTTTTTCATCTCTAAAGTGTGGGATGAAACGATAACTAATATCTAAGGTTGTTGTAGGATTAAATTAGATCATTCATATAAACTTTTACCAACAGTACATGACATATGATGACTAGGTAATAAAATGTGAGCTGCTATCTTCTGTTGCTCTTCCATATTGGTTATCTTATTTGATTCTCATCCAACCCTATGAATGAGGAAGAACAGGTTATTCTTTCATATGAAAGAAAGGTTTTAAAAAATCAGGAGCACTTCCCAAGTTCACAGGTCTTGCCTTGTGAATGTCAGACCAGTACTAGAATGAGTATCTTCTGGTAGAGTATCCCTGAGATCTTCTGGTATTTAAGAACAATGTAGTCTCTCAGGATTTCATAATCCTTGTTAGGAAAATAATATCTCCGAGATTCCTTGCAGCTGTTTTGTTATGTGTTTACCCTGTAGTTCTTGGGATCCTGAAGAGCCATGTGCTACTACTAATAGTTGAGAAGCCACTAATAGCATGAGAGACACCCTCAAACCATAGCCCATCAGGATCAGCTGAGTTCAGTCCCTGGACCAAGGGCTAGGTCCAACAGTCATTCATTTTTTATGTATTATTTCTGGAGTTTATGTTCACGGTATTGTTATCATCACAATTTATGATTTATTGAGTGCCATCCCTTTATATGGGACAGTGTGGAGCGCACACCAGACAGGGTTTTCCCCCAAGGAAGTGGAAATGAAATTCAGATGGTCATGATTCATGAGATAACAATAAAGCTACTCAGGGTGTGCAAACATGGTTTGCAATGAGATCAGCCTTGGAAGGCTCAGCTAAAGGAAGTGTTTTTTTAGGAGAGGAAGGGGGGAAAGTTGCTTGACACTGAAGGCACAAGACATGTTTCAGGTACGGGAAGCATCGTGAAGGTCAGCAACAAAAGGAATAAAAAGTGGGGGGTGGAAGTGAGAACACCAGGATGACAGCAGCCATCCAAAAGGAGCATCATGGGGAGGAGCAGAATGAGGACAAGTGACCCAGCCCAGAGTTGTGTATTTATGGCTGTATCCTGGTGCCATGTGCTATTTGTCCTGGGATGGACTGAAAGGACACGTCCTGCCTTATGAAGGGAAGGGGCTCCATGTGGCTGCCTAGACCAGGCTAGGAGTGGAAAGTTACATCACATCTGTACTGGTTTTTAATCTCCGTTTGGTTTTGTTTGTTCAAGTTAATGAAAATGATGTGCTATTGTTATGTAGTGATGCCAGAAAAAGTTTCACCAGAGACTTCAAAAATGTTTTTGGTACTGTGCCCATTTCATGTGGTTTCACTTTCCCCATCCTCTCTCCTCCCTCCCTTTTCACTTTCCCTTCCCCTGAAGTCCTTCTCTGATACTGATGGATTAATATCATTTGACTGGAAGGATATCTGGAGAGAATTCAGCTAAGCAGGCAAGCCAGCCCCCGAAAGATAAAGTGATGGAAAAATCTAAGGGTGAATGGAGTTATGATCATTTATAGAAGACATATTTGTAGAACCATCCAATAGAAACACATAATTAATAGCTCCTCAAATTCATAGCTGGAGCTGATGAATTAGGCTGAATACACCTCCATCTGGGAATAATTAATAGTAATTTATAAACTCCTTAAGGAAAGGAGCTATGTCTTCACCTTCCTCAGTCAGTCTCCTGGGTGCCATAGAATCTGTTTTGTCCATCTAGTCTTTCAAAATTTATTAAGTACTAGGTAGTACACAAAGGCATTGGAAGATACCAAAGAAAAATAAGGCATCCTTACCCTCACAGCACTTAAAACTTTGGGGAAGAGAGTAAAACAAGATGGAATATAATATCTGCCCTCAATAAGGTAAAATCAAAGAGATGTGGGGCTTATCTGTCAGGAAGGGGGGAGCATATAACTCAGGCTTCCCAATACCAAATGAGAGAAACTCTACTCAAATTCGTGGATTAAACCATAAATGGGAATTTATTGGCTCAGTCAACTGCAAAGTAGAGTGTTACTAGATTTAGGCTGATCGGATGTTCAAATGACCTATCAGGAATGTCTTTCTCCATTATTTTGGCTCTGCCTTCCTCTGAGTTGGGACAGTCTTAAGACAGGCTCTATCCGTGCTATGGCAAAGATAACCACTGGCAGCTTTATATTTATGCTGTACCACTTGAGTAATAGTAGCAGCAAAAGAATACCTCTTCCTAAGAATTTCAGCAAAACTCTTGGAATGCCCTCTTGTTGGGATAACTTTGGTAAAGTGCCTAGCCATGAGTTGATTTTTGTTGCCAGACAGATGGAGTAGGTTTATCGGTGAGGCTTATGTCATGTACCACATCCCTGGACCCCAAAAGGTGGAGTCGGGTCCATCCAAATCACAGAACTCAGAGTGAAGGAGGAACACTTTTCCAAATGAAAATCAGGGTTATTAGAATAAGAAGACATGAATGCTGGGCACATAAAAGCAACAGGACTTCGGAGATATCCCAAACAATTGATGGCAATCTATGAAGGAATAGTTGTGACCTCCAAAGGGTGGGTGGGTTTGAGAGGTGGAGATGAGGACTGGGGGACATACATTCCACAGGGCTTCAACTTGCATGTGAAAAAGTTTAGTCACGTGGGCACACCTCACTGCAACACGGGAGCTAAGCAAGGCATTTCCTAGCTATGCCATCATAAGACCTCCCTAGAAAGAGAGAATAGATTTTAATCAACAGCTATCAGTTCCCAATACAAAGAGGAATTTACTTAGGGAGATATGAAGGGATGCCCAGAGGAGGTGACATCTGAGAGAAGAGTAACAATTAAACCAGGAGGAGAATGGTTGTGAGGTGTCTGTGTGTTTCAGCTCTGGACTGGAGACGCAGTGACCCAGAGAAAAGTACGTGTGTACATACAGGCCGATTTGGGAGGATTTACGCCCCAGCATTCGCACTGTCACCCCAGGGCTTAGGACAGGAAGAAGAGAAGAGGGAGATTATTAATTTTTTCTTCATGTAACTACATCATTTAAGTTGACACAATGAACTTGCATTGCTTTTGTAATATTTTAGTCCCATAAAATAAAGTAAGGTATTTGCAGAAAAATGGCATCTAATACAATGGAATTGCAGATCGAAAAGAGAACTTCAGCATCATTTCTAGAAGCTGAGGGAGGTAAAGTAATTTTCTTAAATCTCATCCAACAAACAAACACTGGGATTAGAATTCAGGTCACTTGGTTTAAAAAAATATATGAGGTTTTATAATACAACCATCCTTTATATTTTCCCCACCTTTTCTTTGTGTGAATAATGTCTGTTTATTGAGCATGTACTGAATGCCTGGCGCTGTGTTAAGCCTTGAAAACATTGCCATGAACTTTGCATTTATGGGCTCTGGGCTCATAGTTTCAGTCCAGCTTAAGCTCACTCATAAATGTCTGTCAACTCTTAAAGACAATGTAAACAATAGGTAGACTATCTATTTTTCAGGTACATGATTCCTAGAAAAAGTTAAATTTGAAACCACACAATTATGGTTACGTGGTTGTCCGGTATCTGGGTAGTAATTTTGCTGCTGTTGTTTCATTCACTTGGATGCAGTGTGATATGTAAAAATTATTTCTACTTGAGATGGTTGCATCGTCTCATTTAGCAACAACTTCACCTTAAATTATCCATCTTTCAGCCACGTTAGGTGACCAATACTGAGAACAGTGTTAGCCCTAAGTTAGAAAGAGGAGAACAGGAAGTTTAAGATTCTCAAGTTAAGTCATTGTGGAGATGTCCTTTCCAAGAGACAAATGTCTGCAATAGTCTTCCACTGGGGTGTTTTAACTATTTGTTATAACGACATAAACACTATAGGAGAGATATAAATTCAAACTTTATCATGACCCATGACTTTGTAAGATACTTTCAGATTTCCCTGGAGCTTTATTTGAAATTCCATGGAAATAAAAGACTTATTCAGGTAAAAGATGGGGAGAGTGAAGTGGAAGGACAGGGGAATTCACTCAAACACTCTCACCTGAAATAAGCTTATACTTGAGTTGGGTAGATAAGGTTAGTGTCTTCTGGATCCATTTCTAATTTGATGCTAGAAAAAGATTTTTGAACAGATTTTTAAAAAGTCAACTTCACTTTTAAATGCCTTAGTTTCCAGTTGAACACTTCTTCCCCCAACATGAGCTAAGGCAACATAGTAGATTACGTATTACTCAATCGGTCTTTGAACTTTCCAGCTGTAATTCACTGTGATGAAGCAGAAAAACACAGATCTATACTTCATTGGTCAGAAAGCTTTTGTACTGTTATAGGTCCAATTTCATACTTAACTTTTATGGTACAAAAGACACGTCGTGATAATATGTCTCTCTGATTATTTCTTGGCACCAATGAGGACTTTTGTTTTCTCAAAAACAATCCTATCAGTCATTACCAAAAAATTGGCCTTAAATGTAATTCTGGACCTGAAAGCAATTCTGCACATCTGGTCTCTCTTCTCCCAGTGAGTTACATCTTCATAGGATTTAAAAAAAAATAATTGAGAGTAACCTTCAGGTGTGGTTGGCAATAAGCACATATGTCTTCATATGTTGGAGAAACAAGAGAAGGTGGAGGGGCAATGAAGTGGTCATGAAGAAATAGGTGTCTCTGGAACCAATTAATTAATTAACTCATTAATTAATTCCACAAGCATTTATTGAGTGCTTGCTACATAACAGACACTGTACTAGGTGCTGATAATTTAAAAGTGAATAAGATAGATATCCCTGCAATAACAGAAATGAGACTCAGGCAAGACAATCATTAGTCTCAAAAATACTTATTTGCCATTAATATTGTGACCCATACTATGTTGAAAAGTTACAAGGTATTAGATCATATTTCAGAGGGGTCTCATGTGAACTGAGGAATCCAGGAAGACTTCCTCCATGGGAAAATGACATTTAAACAAAATTCCTGAAAGATTAATGGAAGCCAGTGAAATGAGGGGCAAGGGAGAAGAGGTCCAGACAGAGAGACCAGCATGTCCAAAAGACTAGAGGCAGAACATGATGCACTTGAGGGGCTAAAAGGCAGAAGATAACTCTCAGATTTACAATTCTGGGTCCTCACCTTCCCATGAAATCCATTCTCTTCCATCTAGTTGTCAAGGTGACATCTTCACCTGGATGTCTAATAGACAGCTCAAACTCACCAAGGACAAAACACAGCTCTTGACTTTTTCTCCTAAAACCTGTTCTTCCTCCAATGTTTGGCATTTTAGCATTGCTATTTACTTAGCTGCTTAGACCCCCAAACCTTGGATATTTAAGTCTTCTTTTGCTCTCACATTCACTCCCTTAGCAAATTCTGTTGGATATGCATTTAAAACATCCCCGCATATAGCTGCTTTCCAAAAGCTCTTCTCCAGCTGCCTCGGTCTAAATCACCACCTTCAGGCCAAAGCAAGAGCTTTCTGACTTCTCTCTCTGTCTCCACCTTTGCACTGCCTCAGTCTATTCTGCAAGCATGAGCAAAGTATAGCTTTTAAGCATCAATCAGATCCTGGGACTTCCCTGTTCAAAACCCTGCAAGGACTTCCTGTGACATTTGGACTCCAACTCACATGCTGTCCTACCTTCTCTGGCCCTGCCTACTTTTCATTTACCATCTTATGCCACTCTCCCCTTCCTTCATCTGTCCCCAAGAGTCATCTTTTTCCTCACAAGGTGCAGTGCATGCATGATTTACATTTTTTAAAATTTTCAATGAAATTGTCTGTGAACTTGAATGTTTTATTGACCTCAGGAATAAATTCAATGGACCTGTCGTTAATGAATGCATTTTCAGTTGCTTTATATAACTCTGTTTAACAAAAATCACTTGTGTGAGATTAAAAATAACTCCTTCTATAGAGCAGAATAACCTGATATCATGTAATTTTTAGTCTAGAGGGGCAATAACTGCTATATGACTTTTAGGATAAAAACATTATTTTAAAATAATTAAAATTTTATTATTACCAAACAAAATATACTTTCTTATACTTTTATAGATTATGTTAAGCCTTGATAGACTTAGTTTACTTTTATCCTTATGAAGATAGTGGTTTAAATAGAATGCCTGTTCTGAGGTAGAGGATAAAAATGAAAAGAGCCTTTAGGGTTTTTTGAATGAAGACTGGACTACAGCCTAGCACAGCATTTAAAACTTTTTATTCTATGGGCTACTGACATTTCCCAACATATGCAGAGGTATTTCATGTAAATAGGATTCTGGTGCCAGATGAGTTTCAGAAAGGATGGGTTAAACGAGACTGTGTCTTTAATTCAGGATTTCCAGAGCCTGTAATTTACTAATGTGCCCTCGGAATCCCAGGGTGGGGACCCAAGCAGCATTTCCCATTGCCACCTCTTCACAGAGCCCCTCTTCTGCAGAACATGGTTTGGGAATTGCTGATGGACTGAGACCCAAGGGACGTTGGTACAACGCACAGCGTACTAGCAGGGTGGCTTCATAGGTGGGCAACCTGGGCAGTCCTACAAGGCCCAGCTCTCAGAAGGGGCCCTGTGTCTGGTTAACGCTCTGCTGGCACCATCTAAGTGTTTACTGTCTCTGAACTTGAGTTTTGCGGGTGAAGTCCGGACGGACACTGGAGCATGCGCAAAAGCAGAGGCGTGGCACGGAGCGCAGCGTGCGTACAGGAGGGGCGAGGCCCTCGCGGCCCCGAGCGGTGGACCAGGCTTGCCCGGCGTTCGTGCGCCTTGGGCCAGTCCGGGCGCCCGGGGGTTCGGAGGAGGCAGCTGAGGCTGGAACCTGGCTCCGGACTGACGGGGCCCTTAAATGCAGCAGCAGTGGCCGCCGCAGCACCCTGGCCCCCAGGAGAGAGGAGGGCTCCACTTGGGGGCAGCAGCAGGACAGGGTGGGAGGCCGGCTTGCCTCTCGTTCCCGTGGCCAGTCTCCTTCCTGTGGCGTCTGCAAATGTATTAACTTTCAGGCCTGAGCATTGGGACAGGACCTGCTGGCACTCAGGTAATAAGCTAGTCAGCAAATATTACAAAATAAAATTGTTCACATGGATAGCCCAATAAAGCATAATCAGGGAGTTGCCAGAATTCTCAAAAGATTTCAGAATCTCTGGTTTTGAAAATTTCTGTGACATTGCAAAGCAAATTCTGCATTTGTAGACTTAGAGGTTAAATTTAAATATCGTCACAGCCATTGGAAAACAATGCTATTTTCGAATAAACCTTTGGATGAACCAATTATTAAGAGGAAGACAGTTTTAAAAATTCCTCGTGGCTGGAGATAGAATGCACAAAGAGGCACTTTGAACTATGCGCAAATCATGAAGCCAGTTTTGGGTTTTGGTACAAACTCCACAAGTTACAAGAAATGTCAGAGGAAACGTTAAAATGCCGTTGTATAAATTTACATTGACATCTAAATTCAGACTTACGTGAAACTGGTACGTATGAAGAATTAAATCTTTCCGGAAAATTGCTCCACAAGAATCATTAGTTCTAGATGTACTAAAAATTATATTTTGAAATAATTTATCCAAAATTTATTTCTTTGTTGTCACAGTCTATAAAATACTCTTAACAGCTCTATTAGCAGTTGCATTAGCAGAAAGATCTTTCTCTAAATTAAAAATTACCAAATTATCTGTGGTATTCCATTTGCCAAGAGTAGCTGACATCACTTTCAGTTATATCAATTGAAAATTAAGTTGCTAACTGTATAATTTTAATGAACTAATAAAAGTAGTTTCAGCAATCCAAGCCAGAAAACTTTTACAATTAATCAAGATATAATATAAAATATTATTTTAAATTTTATCATATAAAATTATAAACCAAAATGATTTTTTTGCAATTTGTAAGTTTATGCTGGGACTCATATATCACTATTACCCTTGTTACGTTTTATAAATATTAACATTTTTAAGGGAAAACTTTGTGCTTTTTTTAAAAATTGAAGTATAGTTTATTTACAATATTATATTAGTTTCGGTGTCCAACGTACTGATTCAGTATTTTTATCGATTATACTCCATTTAAAGTTATAAAATATTGCTATATTTCCCTGTGCTGTACAATATATCCTTGTATCTTATTTTTTGTACATAGTAATTTGTACCTCTAATCCTCTCTCCCTATTTTGCCCCTCCCCCAATCCCTTTCCCCACTGGTAACCAGTAGTTTGTTCTCTGTATCTGTGAATCTGTTTCTGTTTTGTCATATTTATTCATTTGTTTTATTTTTTAGATTCCACATATAAGTGAAGTAATACAGTATTTGTCTTTCTCTGTCTGACTTATTTCACTAAACATAATACCCTCTAGGTCCGTCCATGTTGTTGCAAAGGGCAGAGTTTCATTTTTTTAAATGGCTAACCTTCCATTGTATGTATACACCACATCTTCTTTATCCATTCGTCTGCTGATGGAAACTTAGGTTGCTTCAATACCTTGGCTTTTGTAAATAATGCTGCTATGAACATTGGGGTGCATGTATCTTTTTGAATTAGTGTTTTCATTTTCTCTGGGAGTGAAATCGCTGGATCATATGGTAGTTCTATTTTTGTATATTTTTGTGCTTTTATTGTACTTTTCCCCTGCTTTTTGAACAAGGCGTCTCACATCTTCATTTTGCAGTAGGGCCCAGCAAATTATGTAGCCAAGCCTTGATACTGGGCATGAAATGATGAAACAAACTTGTTCATGCAACTTCCCTGAAGGGTGTTTTGAAGGAAGTGTCAAGGTAGTGGACAAATGTGTGATTTGTTTTAGGTTTGGATTCTGTAGCAAAATTTGCACTTTTTACCAAGCAAGCTTTAAAATCCTTCTCACTTTCATAGCACATAAGAACCTGGAAGGCAATGTTGGCCAATAGCTGAGAACATAGAAGATACAAAGAAAAGTTTGCACATCTGGCATTGTCAATAGAATTATTAGCAGTTGGTTTCCTTCAAGAATTAGAAAAGTCAAGGTCAACTCCTGACAAGGGAAATACAACAGAGTTCCCTAAATGAGAAGAGGTATCCTTAGGGTTGGGTACTTCCAAAATGTCAAAAGGATGACTTTTACGTAAAGCCTGAGAACAGGTAAGGTGGAATCTTGGGGTGTGTTTTTGTGAAAGCTGTGTGTGTGTGTGGTGTTGTATGTGTTGTCATGGAGGTGGCGGTGGAGATGGTGGTGGTGATCATGGAAGGGATGACTTGCCTGCGGAAATAAGAGGGCACAAGAGCATGAAGGACCTAACAGGCCATGTTATGGATTTGGGGCTTTATTTTAGAGAATCGGATGGTCCTATAATTCTGGAAGCAAAACACTATTTTTTCAATAATCTTTGGCTCATAATGTGATGTGGAATAGTTTCCTACAGCATATTTCAACAATAATTTACTAAAGAGAACTGTTGATTGATGACATCATCTTTGTGAATCAGGAAGTGCGATGAAAATTATAGCTTCCTTACTCTGTGAAGAATTTTCACAGGTTGTTTCCCATAGGAAAAATTGGGCCAGTCTTTGTTCTAAGAAAGCTCCATGACTACGTGGGATGCTTTATGGCTTGTTTCACTCCCTTTGATGAATGGATAAAGTGCTTTGAGCAGGCAACCAGAGCAAAAGCTGTAACAATGAGCCTGAGTAGATGAGAGGACTAATTTTAATATCATGATTTTATATTGATGAATGTTTTCCCAGCCCTGACATTATGTAATAGATTATACAGCCTCGGTGACTACTGATAAACTTTGTTTTTAATGTGACCAAACATTGAATTAAAAAATTCAGGTATAAGGAACAGGACCTGTAACCCAAGACATTTAAGCAGACTTAGAGGCATGTCCTAAGAACTTAAAGAACTCTCAAATTTGCAAAAAATACTAGATTATTTAATTTTTTGAATAATTCAGTAAAGTATAACAGAACTATAATGTGACATCTTGAGAGCTTAATTACACATTCCGCTCTAAACTTCTATATAATTTTTGGCCAAGAACCATTCACTGTTTTTTCATTACCATTACCAGCACTAGCAATTGGCTTTCTTTTCAGGACCATATTCCACCAAGAAACAAAACTTTATTACTTCTCAGGAAATGCTGAATAAACGATAATGAGTAAAACAGGAGAGGCAGATTGAAATGCTTGAAAAACACTGGCAGTTGACGTAAATGAAAAAAGAGAACCATTTTTAAAAACTCAGATGACTAGTCTTTTACTTTAAGAAATATAATGATTCAAGTGTAATAACAAAAGGCAACTTAACCTGGTTTCATCTGGGAATAATACAGAGTAAAGAGTGTGGCAAACTAAAGAGTACACATCCAGCTAATTCTTGCCACATAGGAATTTTTAAAGAGAAGCTATAAATATTTTCTTTTTTTTAATTAAAAAGAATCTGACTTCTTTCAGTTTTTAAACTTTGGCTAGATTTTTAAATGCCACGAAAACCAAACAAAATATGTCAGCAGGCTGATTAACCCCAGAGGCAGCCAGTTTGTGAATGCTTGAATACAGAATAATCCAGGCCCACTGAGATGTTATACTAGACAGTTTACTAGACCAGTGTTCTCCAAAGAGGGATATGGAGGGAGAAAGGGAAGGGGGAGGGGAGAGAGAGAGACACCAAGCTCAAAATGTTTTATTAATAAGGGTGAGCAATCAAAGAAGTTTAGAGATCCTGGCTGTGCTAGACTCACCAGCTATAGCACACCAGCCTTACGACTCATGAAATTCACATTAATTTCTCAGCAAAATTAAAAAAAACTACTATAAACCTTCGGGGTAGCTTAAGACCACCTGAAACTGCATCTATAAAATGCCATGCATCTATTATATCTTAATTGTACTACCAATCAATTATCTTACAGAAATCTAGGACAAAATTGAAGGCTGTTTCTTACTTTAAGGATGAGGAGATTTAACTCATATCAGTGTCAAACTAGAACATTTCTTTGATGGAACAATATCTGTTTTAATTTTTACATGAATTATTAGGATTATAGACCAGAGAACAAATGAATTGTTCTAGTGACCTTTGGAAATATGGAGAAAAACTCATGCACAATGTGTTTCCATGAGAGTAGTTTTCCTTATTAATTGCCTAGAGCCCTAAAGAATTATTTATCCAGGGCCTACTCTATCATGCCCTTACTTTATGGAGCTAAGGGGAGGCTCACAGAGAGCAGACCTGCCCTGTGGTTTTTCCATATTTCATTCTGTTTTCTTTTCAGGGAGGGAGTAAATCTCACTGTGATCTCACTGATGAATAGGCAGTCTTCAGTCTGGTAGCATTAAACAAGCACCTGTTCATTCTGATGATTTTATGATGGCTTGTTTCATTTCAGTTTATTAATACATAAAAAAGTCTGAATAGTTAGAAGTCTTGAGCCCCTCCTATGTTACTGCTGCTACTAGATAGTTATATATATCATGTTGAATCTACATAAAAACACCAAAAGATTGATGTTACGATCTCCACTTTGTACTAGAGGAAAATAAGCCTCAGAGTGGAAAACTTCTGAAAGCCACAGAGCTAGTTAGTGGCTGAGCCATGATTTGAACCTGGGTTTTCCTGACCCTGAAATCTGGGTTCTTTACATCATACAGCACTGTCTGTCAGTTTACTCAGTGCTTCTATTGATTCCAAGGTGCTTTTTCCCCCTCCATTTTAACATCTCTGAAATAGAGATTCACTTTACAATTAATATAGGTCATAGTTAGCAGCATTTTTTGTTCTTTCTTAGTGTCACATAAGATAAAAGTGTGTTTTACAATTAATAGAGTCTTTTACTTTATGAAGCATGGTAAGCATTCCAAGATCTGGCAGCTAGAGAATGATGGAACTATGATCTAAACTTGGAAACCTGGAGAAGGGCAGGGAACAAGATTAATAAAGAGAAGCCCTCTGGCTTCCCAATTTCCCTTTCTCCCTCCCTCCCTCTCTCTCTGCACCACCCTCTCTCCTTTTCTTTTACAAAAGAGCACCTTGTTTCTCTGGAATCTCACTAGTCCAAACTGATGGTTGACCCTGGTTTCACGAAGCTATCAAAGCTCTCTGTCTTCAATGGGATCGTGGTCTATAGACATTGGTGCCGTGAGGAGCAAAGGCTGAGGTGGCTTATTTAACAGGACAGGGTCTTCTCACCTGCTTTTCCCCTGATCTGCAATTCATGTATTATAGATTAGATACTACTTTCTGTTACTGTTCACTTGAGATTTTACTGTGTTTACAATTGGAAAAACTCACTTTGAGAGACAAGTGTCTCTATTCCCACTTTTCTTTCATCTAATGTTAAAGCTCTGGCTCCCTCTGGTCTAGATATATGAGCTCTTAGCTTATCTATAAAACAAAACCTAAAGGGTGAGTGTAAGGGAACTGGTTGTTCAACCCTTTGTACAGTCTCTATTTTTAACACTTTATCTTCTAGAGTTATCAAAGGGATGTTTATATCAGTTGAGGTTACTTTACCAAATACACTTTTTAAATTGCTTTAAAAGTTCTGGTGACTCTCAGTTGCACAGAGAATGAAAATGCAACTGCTCAGGTGTTCACCTCAAATCATCCTTAATTTGACCTTTCCCTGCCTGTCTGGCTTTATTCCACTGCACTGTACCCTCCATGCCATCTAAGTACACAGCAGCCCTAACGGAGTCCCATCATTGTACTTCCTCTCCTTTCCTTTGAATCACACTTCACTGACCCATCTCTGTCTTCGCTCCAATCAGTGGTAAATGTTCTATTTTTTACTTTCTTGTCAGTTGCTTGTGACCAGGAGGTAGATGATCCTAGAAAGGAAAGGTAGAACATTCCTTTTCTAATTGCTCAAAGCATTTGATTGTCATGTGACTCTTTCCTTGGAAGATACAGCAGATTGACTTGCAATCTAAGAAACTCTTTTCATTCTCTTTATTTATGAATTTGTGATTCTCTGATTTTCAGCTCACTTATGCTTTCCTCAGCCATGACGGCCTCGTTCTCAGGTGCCTTTGAGGATTCGTGCCTCCCTGCTCCTGCTTCCACGCGCCCACCAGAATTTTTTACTCTCCACCGTAATGCTTACCTGCTAATTCTTCCCACCTCGTGACAGTAGCCTGTGCTTGTTAGAATTCTGAGTGTTGGAATTTTAACTACAGTCTGCATCTCCTGAGCTTTCAAGCATCACACTTGCCAGGCCTTCATTTGAAGGCGTTGCCATTTTTCCCGATAGCACATGCACGCTGAGTCAGATTTTGAACACATTTGCCAAGGCACCTTTTTTTTTCTTTTTTTTTAACACACACAAAGGAATACACTCATATATTCCCTTCTGTGGGGAAAATGAGCACATTCATTCATAAAAAACATATAGTAAATTATAAAATCAAGGGGTTTTTGTCATTGTTGTTTTTCTCTTATCCTTTGGCAAAGAAAACAAACAAACAGAAAAGCCGAATGCCGAAAGTGATGATGTAGCCAAAATTTTAGTACTCCTTTGAGTAAGAATCTCTAGGATTGTGGGCTAGAAGAATATTGGTAGAATCTGGGTGTTGAGAAACTTTAAATGACCATCATGCTAAGAATTCATGGTATATACACGTACTAGGTTTTTCATGTGGCTGATAGTCTTGTCAGTAATAGGGCATGAAATATACTTCAAAATCCATTAAAATAATTGTTTGGAAAATCAACCTGCTGCTTCATCAGGTGTTTGGTTTTTGGGGGGAAATGTGCACTTTATAAAATGATGGAACTGTCCTTGCATTAAACATAAATGGAAAGGACCATGTTTTGAAAATCATTTCTAAGGCACTGTATTAGTTACCTATTGCTATATAACAAATTATCTCAAAACTTAGTGGCTAAAATCATAATAAACATTATCTCACACAGTTTACGTGATTCAGAACTTTGGGAGTAGCTTAGCCGGGTGTTTCTGGCTCAGGGTGTCTCTTGATGTCACAGTCAGGATGTTGGCCAGCGTACGGTCATGTGAAGGCCTGACTGAGGCTGCAGGATCCACTTCCAGGGTGGTCCACTCGCATGGCTGGTGTATTGGTGCCGGCTGTTGGCAGGAGGTTTCTGGTCCTCACTATGTGGACCTTTCCCTAAGGCTGGCTGAGTGTCCTCAATATATGGCAACTGTCTTTCCCCAGAGATCACTGCAAATGATCCAGGAAGTCAAGATGGAAGCTGTAATGTCTTTTAGGACTTAGCCTTGAAAGTCACATACCATCATTTCCACAATATCCTGTTTGTTGCTCAAGTAAGCCCTATTTATTGTGAAAGGGACTGCATAAGGGCATCCATTGGGAGTCATCTTGAAAGCTGACTACCACAATTACTCATTAATTTATTAATATGTTGATCAAATTTCCCTGAGAGTGTCTATTGTGTAAAAGTGTCTGGGCTAGCTCTGGCAATAGTTGCAAAAATTTTGTTTACTTATTTAACAAGTTTTTTGTTAGTACCTCCTATGTGCTGGGCATTCTTTTATGCATTGAGTATTTTGCAAAGAGCAAAACAAATCAAGTTCTGCTTCCTTGTAGCTTATATTTTAGTTGGGGTGGAAAAGAACAGTGGATAAACAGATAAATGTGTAATCTGTCAGGTGATGATGAATCTATAGACAAAAAGCAGATTACGAGAGAGAGAGAAACTAATAGGAGGGTAGGTCCTATTTTATATGGGTGATCAAGGAAGGTTTCTGTGATAAGGTACCATCTGTGCAAGACCCTGCTAAAGTTGCCCCTACCTTCTAAGGTGGCCCAGGTGCTGGGGAGAGCAGAATGTTTGAGGCAGAGGAAGCGTTCAGTGCAAATGTTGGTGGAAAGATGCATGGAAGAGCAAAACAGTCTACAAGAAGTTCTTTATAAAGGTCTCCTTAACTATGTTAGGGCTACTAGTAGACTTTAAGTCACCTTTGATTCTTTTCGGTTTTACTCCTTTTAAATCTAAGTTCAACACTTGAAGCCTATTTAAAGAGCAAGAATGTCCTTACCATAAAACTCAAACCCAGTTTATAAATATTTTTTATTCCCCTCGTGTTGGTTTACGTGGCTCCTTAGACCAGTCTGCCCAGTGGCTGTTTCAAATCTCTCCATGGTCCTCAAGCTCCAGACTCCAACTGAACCATGATTTTCCTCAGTAGCTTATCACTTACTCTCCTTGAAGATCAAGGCCACCTACCAGACACTTTCTCTTTGCCTCAAAGGGATGGAAACTTTAAGTTCCTTATTTTATGTCTTCAAATAGAGATCCGCCATCCTTTCCAAATGTTACCCCTTCCACCTGTGCTTTACGTGTACCCTTTCACATGTGTTCATGTGACTTTGGCCTTAAACCACTGTCTCTTACCTTTTTCTTCCAGTTTAATTTTCTTTCTCATTGCTCACTGCTCCTTTCCTTCTCTTGAAAACATTCTATGGTTTCTACTTTCCTTAGCAAATAATTCTTCCTTCCTGCCTTGTTATCTTATGTCATAGTTTTTAGTGAGGCCAACAGAGTCACCTGAAGTATTTGGTAAAAATGCACGTTTCTTTCCCAGATCTGCATAATCAGATTTTTCTAGGGGGTGGGGCCAGCAGAGTCTATTTGAAAAAAGTTCTCCGTATCATTCTGATGAGCAGCTGTGTTGGGGAACTGCTGGTATATACTCTTTGATTTTTTTTTTTCTTACAACATATTAATTCGTTTTCTTACTGCATGCTAATTCTCAATTTCTTTCCTCCATCAAAACTCATTTCTCACAGCGTTCCAGTGGTATCTCAACATTCAGAGCCAATGACCTTTTCTCAGTCTGTGTCGTGTTTGTATTTAATGCATCATTTGATCTTATTGACTGTCATCATCTTCTTGGAACTTTCTCATTTCTCTCAAGTTCCGTAACACTGAAACCACAAGGTTAAGACATTAGAAAGATTTGACATAAGTTGTGATTACTATTACCATTTTATATCTATAAAACTCAGGGATGGAAAAAGTAAAAATAAATCATTGCCTGAACTAAAGGTAGATATTCTTGAATCCTGTTTTTCTAAATGTCCTCAAGAACATTTGGGACACTAATTATCTTCTTTTTTATTTCATCATTCTTGAGTCTTATTGCTTTCTAGAATCCATCTGAAACTTAATATATGTATAGCTACAACCTTAGCACAATAACATTTCCTTTAACTTGTATATTAGGAGACTGTTTGGTCAAAGACCAGTGATACTTCCTTCTACATGCCAGATCCTAAGCTAATTAATTCTTTCAATGAGTCCGTAAGTGCAAAGTTTAGAACTCTAAGGCATAGTCATTAATTAGAAGGTTTTCTATTTGAAGACCTTTCACCTTCTACTTTCTATTCAAGATTATGTTTATTAATGTGGTAGAGATGCCTAGCTGTCTACCAAAAATACATGCTTCCCTTTCCACATGGTGGAAAGGGAAGCATGGGAAAGGGCTGCCCTGTCATTGACAGCATCTGCCAGCCTCCTCCCATCTCACCCCCTCCATATATCAAGGTGTGGCCTCATGACTAGTTCTCACCAATGAAATATGAGCAGAACTGATGGAGCATATGGGGTAGAGGTTTTAGACAGCAGATGAGTTTTGAGTCTTGAAGAGATCTCAGAGACCCTTGGGAATGATGGATCCACAAGGTGGAAGGGAGTCTGGGTTCCTAAACATCGTCCACAACCAGGAACATTCTCACTGGACTGGTACATGAGCAAGAAATACACTTTTGTTGTGTTAAGCCATTGAAACATAAATATTTGTTTATTTGAGCAATAAGCTGTCTTATTCGGTCATAGTGAGTTATTGGCCTCATAATGAGCTATAGTTTCTCAGTCATTTGCTGGTGATTTTTTTTCTCCAAAGTTTCAAATTTCTGAACAGAACTAGTGATGCCCTCTCCCTACCACCACCTCCACGTAGGAGGTACAGACAAAAAGGAAAAAATGGTAAAATGACAAAAGCTCAAGATCCATGGCCTATTCACCCAAATTGACCAGGGCTCCCCTGGCCAATTTCCCTAATCCCTCTCTTTTCCTCTTTTTAAAGTCAAGTCATGTGATATAATAAAATTGTCGTTGACTGGGGCTAGCAAAGCACACAGGACTCTGGACTTGATTCAGTTCTACCGTGAATTGTGCTGCATGGCCTTACATAGGTTTTCTGACTACTCTGGGCCTCAGTTTCTATCATGTGAAGTGAGAAGGTTAGATTGATAATCTCCAAGTTCCCCTACAAATAATACTTTAAATAAAGATATGTGCAATGCTTTTAAAAGAAGACTAGATAATTATTCCATTCTTTAAAAGTAACTCAGCTAACCCTTTATTTTTAAAGATTTTTTTGACGTGGACCATTTTTAAGGTCTTTATTGAATTTACCACAATATTGCTTCTGTTTTACGTCTTGGTTTTTTGGCCACAAGGCATGTGGGATCCCAGCTTTCTGACCAGGGATTGAACCCACACACCCTGCGCTGGAAGGCTAAGTCTCAACCACTGGACCGCCAGGGAAGTCCCTGAGCTAACCCTTTCTAATAGCATATTTTAAGAAAGGCACTGCATTTTTCACTGTGAGGGAGAAAATAATAAACATTACTTGGCTCTGGGAAAGTGTGTGTGAAAAACAGAAAACTTACACAATCAATACAAATAACTATAACTTCTCAGTTAGTTAATAAAAGGGGGTCAAAGTCCTGGGAAGAAGCATAGCTTACACCCTGAGACGTTGGGTCGATTCTGACCCAGATCTTGAAACATCTGAGTCGAGTGTTTACTTACTCCAAGTGTAGTGAAGGTGAAAGGGCTGGGCTGAGACAACTAGCGGTAGGGACATTACTTTCCTGGCAAAATGCTTAGAGTGTCTCTTAGCCCAGGATCATCCATGGGCCTTAGATTTCTTGCAAAGTAGTTCAGATTTCAGATCATCTAAAATTCTTGGAGAGGCCTAGAACCACACAGGCTTCTGTGAATTCTCTGGATCAACCAAGAATTGTGGCTTTATGCAGTGCCATCATTCCCAACACTGGGTGCTGCAGGGGAAAGTATGAATCAAGTACTATGCTTTGGCTCCAAGTGGACCCAGTGTTGCCCTTAGGCCTAGGACCTAGGCAGAAGAGGCAAAAAGGACCCCTACCTTGAGCCTCCCCCACTCTAGAGGCCCCCCTACATTAGAGGGTCCTGCACTGGTACTCCTCTGGCTATGTTCCTCCCCTTGAAGCAGTCAAGGGAATGTGCCACAGACCTCAGAGTCCCCTGCCCAAACGGCTCTGAGCCAGCATCCAGGCCTGGGAGGGCCTCTTGCCTGCTCAGTCTGCCCAAAGATTGCCCGTGCTGCCAGTGTGTGCCCCCCTCGGCTGAGATGTGGCCAAAGGGTGGCTGTTTTCAGGGCCGTGGATAGAATTCGCACATACCGGCTGGGGAGTCCACACACACGCAGGTGTGGCCCCTCACGGCATTCGCGAAAGGTGGGATAAGTCACTGCAGGCAGGAGGTCAGGTTCTAGCGTGGAACTTGGAGGAGTCTGAGAAACCTAAATTCAAACTGAGCTTCCAGACCACTGTGAAGGTTTATTTGTCCAGCTAGCAAAAATGAACATGTGTTACCTAATAGAGTGTTAGCTTAGTGTCTGTTAGATATTTGACTTATGATGTCTGGATCTCCATTTGCACTGTTACTCTGGAGTCCATGAATGCTAGGAGTGGGCCTGAGTGACCAGCGTTGTGTGACTGCACAAGAGGAAGTTGGATGGTACGTTTGCCCCAAAGCATTTACATTGATCTCTTCACCTGCACTAAGGCCCCTAACTTTCCTTGGACAAACTCAGATCAACACAAGGTATGTGTGTATGACTCAATTACACAGATTTTACTGGGTTTTTTTTTTTTATGCTTCGTAGAGTCAAAGGCTTTGCTCATGGTGTTCAATAAATAACAGTTGTCAACAGGTGTGATAGTTGATGCCTGCAGAATCAGTTTCCTTGTGGTTATTTAGACATATTGTCTCTCAAAATAGTAATTCTGTCTAGTGTTCCAGAGATTCACTTGGCTGGGAGGTATTCACATCCTAGTCTTAATCCTCAAATTCCTGCCTATCAGTTCAGTCTTACACTAGTCAATTCTGGGGCAGCTGTTCAAGCAAATACTACTGTGGAGATCCACTCAAGGGATTCTTCTTACATAGCTGTTTGAATGCCAAGGTAGGTGTTAATGGAAAGTGATCTGGATTATCTCATGAGTGTAAACCTGTTACTGTAGTTTTCACAGAGTGTGGGTCTCTGGTGCAGGTGCTTTAGTTATAGCCTAGTTAAATATCATTACCCTATAGATCAGTGCATACAGTAGGTCTGAGTATATTAGTGACTTTTTGGGTGGGCTAAAACTGACTGGAGGTGGAGATCCAAAGGGGTGTGTTATTTTTCTCATTGACAGTAAATTCTAAGGTCTTTTTCTTTAAGTACAGAATTGAATGAATGAAAACAGCAGATGGTAGTCAATCCTTTGTGGCTCATCTAAGCAACTGAGCTTTCCCCAAAGCTCTAGAAAGGTGCTGATCTGTAGGGGTGGCAAAGTCACCGGCCTATGATAGGGGCCAAGCTTTAGGGATTTAAATTAATGCGAGAATATTTAAGCCCATATTTCACCTCTAGTCGTTTATAGTCACTTTTTTAAAAAAAAACACTGCGTGGCAAACAATGCTGGTTGGGCTTGTTTGTACCCTCTGACTTGGAGGTGACCTCCATGGTCTGATTTATGATTTCCAGCACACTGAGAAAGTTTCTTTTGCCTTAAATAGCTCCCTTATATGAATGGAACAGTGCTTGAAATTCCACTATTATAAAGGCATTCTTTCAGATTAACCAATCTCTCTCTTCATACACTTCAAAAAAAATAAAAGAATATGTCTTGATAGGTATTTATATCAATAATTTTTTCCTTCATGAGTGTTGCAGGGCCCTGATCTCAAAAGAGATAGGGCACTGTTGCAACAAAGAGGGGCAGAAGGAGATTGGGAAACAGAAATAACGTTCTGCTAAACGAAACTCCCAAATTTATTCAGCTATGACCTGACAGGCATTCTTTAAAAGAGTATCTCATTTCTTTCTCAAAAAAGAAATTGTGATTTAGGAGTAAGTATTCTTGTTGACCACACAAGGAAACAACCTAGGAGCAATTAAGTGGCTTGCCAAAGATCATATAGTGATACAATGCATCTAGGACTCAAATCTAAATTCTTTTGTCCTGAGTTTTATGCTCCTTCTACTACACCTTATATTTCCTAAATCATGCTGTCCAGGAGTAAATTTGTGATAGTCCCTGCTGTGGAAAATTATAGCTTCAGTTAACCAAGCACCTTATATGTGTGATAAGCTCTTGGGAGCCAGGTGGTCTGGAATTGTCTCAGTTCCAGCAATTACTGATTGTATAATTTTGGACAAATTACTTACTCCCCTTGGATTGTATCTATAAATAGGAATAATAATCTTACCTACCTCATGGGTTTATTGTGAAGATGATTTGAGAAACTACATGTAAAGTGCTTAGAACAGCTTCTGGCACACAATAACTGCTCAATAATTCTTAGCTATTATACTTATTACCTCATTAAATCCTTCCCAAAACGCTCTTAGGCACATATTATCCCTATTTATAGATAGGTAAACTGGACTCAGGAAAGCTAGGCGACTTGCCTAAGATCAGGATCAAACAAACTAGCAAGAAAGCTAGTTTATTTTATACCAAGTTTCATTCTACACTCTGCTGCAAAGTTGAGATGGTGCTTGTACATCTGATAGAACAGATGTTTAATATCCAGGACTGGCCTGCACATGGTAGAGAGCTGAAATAAGACTCTATGTACAAGAAGTAATCTCAAGGTTTATTTATTTATTTATCAATTTATTTATTATTGAGGTAACATTGGTTTATAACATTATATGTTTCATGTGCACAGCATTATAATTCGATGTCTGTCTATACTATGGCGTGCTTACCACAAAAAGTTTAGTTTCCATCCATCACTATACAGTATATACACTATACAGATTTCAAGGTTTTGAAAGCCACTGCCTGTCCAAAAGAGATTCTGTAAACAATGGTCATGGCTGTAAGTGTCCACGTTGGAAGTCTGTCTCCAAAAGATAGGAGAGTTTGGGACAAAGCCTGAAGTAGAGCATTGACTGAGTGAGAGTACAGAAGGGGAACAGATGGGTGAGGCTGGGCAGGCATTAGCATTACGAGATTGTTGGCCAAAGGAAGCGGGACTCAGGCAAGGGGATCACTCTTCTCCTACTTTGTAATGTTTGTCTTAGGTTCAGTGCTGAGTCAATGGGAACAACCCAGATTTGTAGCTGTAAAAGATACTTATGCAGTGAAGGAGGTTCCATTTTTCATATTCTAATTCCCATTTCCAGATGATGAAATTGAAATTTAGAAAGATTAACAACACAAGGCCACAACTAATAAAATTGCTGAGACAGTGCTTGAACCTGGAGTCTTCTGATGGCAAAGCCCTTGGCTCTTTTCATTACAGGGACTGCCTTTCAGAGGCCAGTTGCTGAGCACTGTGTACTGGGAATGGAAAGGAAACAGAAATGTGGGGCTGGATATTCACATATGTAGTGGATTTCACATCATTCCTTGATTTTGCTAGTTTATAAACCCATTGTGGAAGTGGCCTCTGTGACATCTCAGTATTAGCTTGCTTTGTGAGTAAATATTAAACCTCAAAAATATGCTTTCTTGGCAATCAGTTTATACTGATTTAATATGATGTTAAATTGCTCATAGAAGTTAAATATATCTCGGGAGCCCGAAATTTGATGAAAGTTTCCCAGGATTTTTTATTGCATGTTCATAAAATTTTACAAGCACTGCAATTTGTGGCTTCTGACAAAGTCTCTGCAAAGGACAATGAATTAATTAGAGAACGAGAAGTCTATTGCTCACAAATCTTTGTAATGCTGTGTTGTCATCCTTAGGAATTGCAATCCCAGAAAAGTCCGAAATTCAAGTGAGCCGAATACAAACTGAAAATTCAGCTGTCAACTGCAGCACTAGTCGAAGCAAAGGCAAGTCCAGAGTGAGGAGGAAGAATTTTGGTCTGTATGGAAACAATCAGATTCCTTTCTTCCCTTGAGAGTGTATGCATAATTAAAAATAGGAAGTAATTACTTCCCTTCTGTATTTGAAAGAAAACTGAACAAGGAAAAGGCAGCTGGAAGAATTAAACCACAGGTGAAGGCAACTTTGCAACTTGGGAGGTAACTGCCACATAATTTATACTGCGTCATGAATTAGGTTCCAGATGAGGAGCATATTGGTGCACATAACATGTAGCAGCTCATTTGTATAATAAGCAGCAGGAGGATATTTTAATCTTTCAGATCATCACTATGTTAGTGAAAGGCAAGGATGATTTTAGCAAAAACTTCACCTAAATTGTGAACCCCAGACTGAAATGATGCTTACTAATTAGCTGACCCTCCCCCAATGGAAAACAATTTTTATTTTAGCATATATGTATTTTAAAAAATAATTTACAATATGCGTGCTTCCACAAAGGACTTAATACAACCTAATTCCATTCTAAAGAGAAAGCGAACTAGCATACAAGGCAAACTAAAGTATGGGGTATGTGTGTGTGTGTTTGTGTGTGTGTGGACAAACTAATAAAACTATCCAGAAGAATTCTAGATATTTTATATTTTTGAATGAAAGAATAAGAGGGCTAAATAACAATATGGAGGGATTTCCCTGGCGGTCCAGTGGTTAAGACTTCACGCTCCCACTGCAGGGGACACGGGTTCGATCCCTGGTTGGGGAACTAAGATCCCATATGCCGTGGGCGTGGCCAAAAAAATTTTTAAAAAAATCCCAGCAATGTGAAAATATTCTCTGAATATAATTCTACAAAACCAATATTTTTTCCATCTGTAATAGTTCAGTAATCCAATCACTTTTTGCCCCTTAGGAGGGCCTTTCAGGTTTTATTTGATATTTTTAGTTCAGTTATGCTTTGTGACACTAACTGTTAGTGCTCACAAAAATTGAGTTTTTCTCCTTTCCCAACGCATTGCTGGGGTACATTTCCCAGAGTTCCTGTGTCTAGATAGGTCTGGGTGACTAGTTCTTAACGATAATAATGCTTACCACCTCTTAGTGAAGGTAGTTAAGAGCAGGTGTGCCTTCTCTGAGCCCTGTCTTTTTCCCCATCCACTAACTGAACACTGAAGGCAGTTGCTGGAGGCTTATCCAGCAGTGGTTCTGAAAATGGGGTCCCAGGAGCAGTAGCACGTATGCCACCTGGAAACTTGTTCAAAATGCACATTCTTGGGACCCACCCAAGGCCTACCAAGATCAGCAACTCTGGAGTTGGGGCCCAGCAATCTAGGTATTAACAAGCCCTCTAGGTGATTCTGAATTTGAGAAACACCCTTCAAGACAATAGCAAGGCCAGAGGTTGGAAGAATCATGGGTCCCTGGATGACTGCACAAAACAGAGACCCCTCTCCTGTCCCCCTTCTCACTTCGCTGGACTGAGACAAAAGACACATATCGTATTACATTAAGCCCCTGAGACCTTCAGGTTACTTTCTACAGCAGTTAGCCCATCTTGACTAATACTGCTTCCTATTCCTTTTTCTGTTATTGCTCTTGAGGAATGCAACAACTTCCCGCTTTTGTCCTGGCTACCACAAGTCCTGTAGGGAATGATGAAATAGAAATAAACCAACCAGCTGATAAACATTGTTTTCCCTCAGGTTATGCTATTCTCTCCCTCTTTGAATTTTCACGTACTGTTCCCTCTGCCTAGATTGTTATCTGCTGCTCACCGAGTGAACTCCTACTCATCCCGCAAGCATCTCCGCATCTATAAAATCTTTTAGGAGCACTTTATATAGTATGCGGACCACCTTTCTACATAATCTTACAGAATTTCTTGCCCTTCAAAGATCTGAGCTCCCTTAATATGAGAGAAGCTTCTCAAACACCCAAAGTTTGGCATAAAATTACATAAGATGCTCTTTATATAGTTGACATTTTTGAATTTTAAGTTTTATGCCACATTTTTCTGTTTTCTCTCTTTAGGGGAAATGCTTTTCTCCCACCCTAAATATGTACTTCTACTGAATATGTGACTTAGTTCTATCCAATCAGAGTCCTTCCCTGAAATTTTTCTAAGTGGGCTTATCAGAAAATTTTAAATTGTTCTCAACATTGTAAGATTGCGCGACCCTGGAGCTATCTGCTACCACGTTGACTGTCGTGGAAAAGTCTGTCTGTGAGAAAGAAAGAGGCGAACACTCAGAGATAACAGTGTCAGTTCTGACAATCTCCTCCCCCAGGGATCCAGTCATACCTGAAGTTGGATCCACATCTCTGTGGTTCGGATACTTAAGTAATAAATTTTATTCCTTTGCTTTAGATAGTTTGCATTTCTATCACTGGCTTTCAAAAGCTGCAAGCTGTGATGAATATGGAAATCATTTTGTTCATTCCTGAAAAAGAGATTGCAATAGGCTTTGGGCTGCCAGGGAGAAGAGTGACCTAGAATAGTAGGATGAAGTGAAAAAAAAAAAAAAAAGCGTATTTAAGCACAGCACTGAGAGAGAATATAGAAAAATGTCAGATGAATGAAGAAAGTCATCTTGGTTAAGATAGAACAGTGCTTCTCAGATCTAATCCTTTACTTAATAGCTTCATGATTTTTGCCTTTTTGGTATACATCTATTTAACTTTTTAAACTTAAAAAAAATGTAGTCTCATTCTAAGCAATAATGGCAACAAAATTATGGGTTAATTTGCTGGTTTTAAATACATGGCTATTAGAATTTTTTAAGCTCATTGTGACCTCCTAAAGTGATTGTTTTTGTTACAAATGGCATGAATACCACACTGGGAAATACTGAGATAGAGGATCAAGTCTGCTGCGGGCTGGAGGGGGAGACATAGGGAGAATAGAGGAGGGAGAAAATCAGCCTCCTCCTCCCATGTCTTGAATTTAGCCAGCTTAGGAGCAGCTTTGCTACCTTTGGTAGATAGCCTGAGGGCTACAATGAATGCAGTAGACAGGAAAACCTCCATGATATATGCAGACAATATGGCTGCCTTATGGCCATATCTGTTGTTAAAACACTGAAATACTTCTGTGCAAGCTGAAAAACAGCTATTGCTCTGAGCCCACATGGAGCTCCAACACCCTGGTGACCTTGGCCTCACCTCAGGACTGTCTGGATCACCCCATGATCCAGCAAGGAAAGGGAAAATGCCAGTACAGCAGGGAGCCTCTGGGACTTTGCGCCAGCCTTATGGCTAGCTTCTATTCTGATTGGTCGGTGCCTTTGCCAGCTCTTGTGAAATAATGTAAAACTCCTGGATATATTCCTTTATTACTGTATGGATCATGGTGGGTTGTATTTATCGACTAACTTGTCTGTTCTCCTTCCCAGATTGTCACTCGTCTAAAGATAAGAATTCTATTTGTCATTTTATCCACTGTCTGATACGAATGGAGTCGTCAAGTTGGAAAGAGGTGAGGAGTTGGCTGGGATCTAGAACTTACTTTCTGGCTGTTTAATCACATGTTAACTGTATTATAGGAAGACATTAATATTTGGGCAGGAGGCAATCAAGTGCTGGATTCTGAAGTTAGTCTGCCTGAGTTCAAATTCTTGTTCTGTCCCTTACAAACTGAGTGCTCGTGGATAAGTTATTTCATCTCTTAGTTTCCTCATCTGATAAGTAGGAATAATAACAGGACCTATCACATGGTGATGATCTGAGGATTATATGACTTAACACATAAAGCATTTAGACTGGTGCATACAGGCATACAGTAAGCATTCAATATGTAGTAGCTGTAATTATTATTGTTACTTTATGCAATGTGAGAACAACTGCAAATAAAAGTTACTCTATTACTCTAAAACAGTTTTATATAAACAATTTTACTGTTTTTCCACATGTAAATAGGCCTTCCACATAAAGACTTCTGTGGTCAGTTTTGGTTTGGAAATGCAGAATTAACCAAGATTAAATAAACTTTGCTGCTGGATACATCAATATGCTAATCTATTCTATAAAACTCTAAGAGGGTTTTTTAAAAAAATCAGCTTGAAAAACCCTGATTTTTATCATCAAACTTTTTGTTTTTGTTTTTGAGAATACTTTTATGGAAATGCCACTCTAAGGATTTTGACCTCAATCCTTCTGTAAAATACCTGGCCCTCTTGACTGGATCATAAGGAACCACAATGTGCTTTTTGAAAGAGGGCTAAGTGGCCTAGACACAAAATAGGCATGTGGCCTCCTTGGCCTTTTTTCCCTAGACTCACCTTATGTAGGTGAGATGACTTATCTTCTGGTGTGAGAAGAAGCAAGGAAACACCAACCTTAGTTCAAGAATCCAAGTGAAAGGACCTTTCTCCCTTAAGCTTACAGTGGCTCACCAAAGCCTTCTGCCTCGTGCTTTGTGACTCTACTCTGGTCCTGCTGGTCCTTCCCAGGCCAAAGGTTTCCTCCTACGTTGAAGTCAGTCCCAGTCACATTTTACCTATCAATGGATTTTGGTTTCAATAGACATTTCAAAGAAAGATTCAGTTTAAAAACACATAGACACAGGAAACATGACCATCTTGGCTCATCTCACCAAAAGCATCACCTAACTAATCTAGGAAGTAATGATGTGCTTGACCTTGACCCAACACATGAGTACCCCTACTTATGTCTGGAGTCAGGAGGAGAGATAAAGGCTCAAGTGTGCCCTGAAACCTAGAGCACAGTCTGGCACAGTTAAATGTCAGTATATGCTTGTTGAATTAATGCAAGGATTAAAAATGAATATTTAGGTATAATATAAGAGATAAATGCCAAATTTTTAGTGGTGCTCATAATATTGCTGACATTCCATAAATTCATTCCATAAATTCATAAAATCAATACTAAAATAATGAACTTAAATGTACTTAATCAAATCAAATAATTTTTTACTTTAACTTATAGGGAATTTTAACCATTTTTTCCTTCTCCCTTTCATTGCTCTTCAGCAGTTTCATGTAAGGGTTTGGCATTCTCATTTCGTTTGGGTGTCCTAATTTGGTAATGAGATTTAATTTTGTTGACGTATTAGCATCATCTCTCTCCCTTAAGCAAATTCCTGTCCCATTTCTCTCATTTGCTTATCCCTGAAGCTAATTTGATGATCATTTTGTCCTCTCATTCAGGGCCTGGGTGTTGTGGATAGTACCCACAGTGATTCCTGAAGGCAGGGTACTCAGGTGTGCAGAACAAAGAGCATCTGTCTGTTACCTTCACATATGAATGAGTGGCAGCTTGGCCTATAAAGTATTCCTGCAGAAACTCTTGTCAGGGCTGTGAAGTCATCACCCCATTATCTTGATTATCTTCTGGCATTGGGTGTTATAGCAGAGAAGTCTGAGAATTTCCTGATTTTGGCTTCTTTTAATGCAATTTTATTTTTATACTTGGAAGTTTGGAAAATTCTTTCATTTTTATTGAAATTTAAAGATTTTACCAGATTTTGGTTACTTTACTGCTATTGATGTTGATTAGAAAATAGTAAGCCTTTTCAATATCCAATTTTAGTTCAGTTTTGCTTTTTTTTTAATGCTGAAAAGTTTTCTTCAGTTATATCCTTAATTATCTGTCCTGATGTGTTGATTCTACATTCAGAAATACATGTTAATTTTTAGTTAGATTGCTGTTCTACTTTCCACATCTGTCATCTTCTCTTACATTATTGTTTGTCGTTATGTATCCCGCATATGTTCCTAGAATCTATCTGTTGTTTCATGAATGTGATTCTCACAGGAAGGTCTATACTTTTTACTGCCACTGCTGTCAGCAGAATAGTTCTAGAATTCAATCTGGTCTGTCTTCGCCATTCTTCTTTTCATCTTGTTGATAATGGCTAATAGTCCTAACTTGAGCATTTCCTTTGAGACTTCTTCTGCGCATTTCTTTTTCTCTTGTTGTGGGTATTTTCTTAGTGTGGTTGCATTACTCATAATTTCCTGTATCCAGGATGCTGGACTTAGGCTGTGGTTCCAGGAGCATCATAGAAGTGGGTCAAGATTGACCTGTGGGTTAAACATTGAGGAGAAAAAAATCTGAAAAGCAACATGGAGTGATGAAGCCAGGGTCAAGATCCAAGGAGAAAATCCAAACAAGGCAGCAGTGTGAAGAAAGAGAGGCAAAGACTTGGTGTAAAACCCTGGGATGGAAAGCAAAGTAAGTGGCTTTGGATTGGAGGGATGAGGGTTGGGTCTTAAATCCATAAGACTATAGGGAGCTAGTAAATGATGTACTGGGCAATTTAGACAGAAGGGGAAGTTGGGGCAGACAAAAAAATCCTATCTCATACTTGTTGTGAAGCTCATGTTAGTGAAGACTAGGATGGGGCCATATTGCTTCTGATAGAAATCCGTCTTGAGACAATATTTGTAGGTCAGTTTGGGGGCCAGTATTGCCTCAATTGATCACAAATAAGAATGTGCTCAATTCCATTTGCTTTGGCAATTGATGAGGTGGCTTCTCTCCTTTGGATGATTCTACAGGTATTTTAATGAAAAAAAGGGAAAGAGTTCTCAGGAGCTTTGATTCACTCCACTATTTTCTGTTAATTCCCAATTTTATTTAAAGGCATATATCTTTGTAAGATACTGAAAAAACATGAATATAAAACATAAGTCCCAATTGCTGTGTGTAATATTCTGCAAACATACTTCCCCCACACCCACTTTCAGAACAGACTAGAATTAATTTAAGACATCTAGCATCATGGAGGCAGACTGTCTGCATAAGATGGTGAACAGAAGTGTCAGTTGCCCAAGCTTAAGTGATATGGAAATGTGCCCAGAAGAAAGTAGAATGAAATTATTAGATCACTTTGGACTTTCCAAAGCCTTAATATGATAATCTCTTTGAGAGATGACTGGAAAGTTTTGGTATTAAGTTTCTAACATTGGTGCCATTTAAATGAAGCATATCTTTTCAGAGAATTTTAGGAAAGCTAATGTGTCGGGGTAGAAGTATTAAGATAAGAGTCAAGGAAGCTTGCAACAGAATGTGCTTTACTGGGCTAAGATATTGCTGTCTAGCTTCGTCCTGGATCAGTGGAGAAAACCTCTGAGACTTGTAAGAAACATAAACAGAACATTGAGCCACAGCACCTCTTGGACTTGAGAAATACGCCTTCCAGCATCAGTGCATATTTTTATTCCACAATGCCTGACTTAAATTCTACTTTACACTGAACTTTAAAGATACGTGAACAGAGTGCATATGCAGCATGTGATGGGTAGCGACGGAATACACACAATTACAAGTCTCAGGCCAATGGAGATCAGATTAGGACTTCTGTAGTTAGTATACATCACCTGGTCTTTCGAAGCGTGGAGGAATGCTTCCTTCGTTTCATTCATAAATGATGACTTCAAAATTTGCTCTTGCTTGGGGACTGTTTTCCTTAGCACTTATTTATTGATCTCTTCATCCATCCATCCATCCATTAATCCATCCAGTATCTTTTGAGTGCTTAGTATATGCCAGTCCTCAAGTGAGTGGCTGGGAATACAATGAAGAGTAAGAATAAAACAGACTCTGTTTTTGATCCTGTCTTGTGAAATCTAGCTGCCTTTACCTCCCCAGACTCTCAGCCCCTCCTCAACTCAGGAATTTCACTGGATTCTGCCTGGGTTTTCCTTCCCTGCACTGTGGAATGGAAACTTTCCCAAGGCAGTAGGCTAGGAAATCATAGGGCTCCCTTGTTTCCTTTCTCTTGGGATCACTGTCCATTATTGCTGGATGTCCAGTATCTTAAAAACCATTGTGTCATATATTTTGTCCATTCTGTTTTGGTTGTTTTAGCCAGGAAGGTAAGTCCAAGCCCTGTTTCTTGATCTTGTGTGGAAGCAGATGTGTACTACTGAGTTCTGAGAGTTCTTTATATACTCTGGACACAATTTTTTTTTTTGTCAAATATGTGATTTGCAAATATTTTCTCCCAGTCTATAGTTTGTCTTTTTTTTTTTAAACATCTTTATTGGAGTATAATTGCTTTACAATGGTGTGTTAGTTTCTGCTTTATAGCAAAGTGAATCAGCTATACATATACATATATCCCCATATCTCCTCCCTCTTGCATCTCCCTCCCACCCTCCCTATCCCACCCCTCTAGGTGGTCACAAAGCACCGAGCTGATTTCCACGTGCTATGCGGCTGCTTCCCACTAGCTATCTATTTTACATTTGATAGTGTATATATGTCCATGCCACTCTCTCACTTCGTCCCAGCTTACCCTTCCCCCTCCCCGCATCCTCAAGTCCATTCTCTATGTCTGCGTCTTTATTCCTGTCCTGCCCCTAGGTTCTTCAGAACCTTTTTTTTTTTTTTTTTTTTTTTTTAGATTCCATATATATGTGTTAGCATACGGTATTTATTTTTCTTTTTCTGACTTACTTCACTCTGCATGACAGACTCTAGGTCCATCCACCTCACTACAAATAACTCAATTTCGTTTCTTTTTATGACTGAGTAATATTCCATTGCATATATGTGCCACATCTTCTTTGTCCATTCATCTGTCGATGGACACTTAGGTTGATTCCATGTCCTGGCTATTGTAAATAGAGCTATAATGAACATTGTGGTACGTGACTCTTTTTGAATTATGGTTTTCTCAGGGTATATGCCCAGTAGTGGAATTGCTGGGTCATATGGTAGTTCTATTTTTAGTTTTTTAAGGAATCTCCATAATGTTCTCCATAGTGACTGTATCAATTTACATTGCCACCAACAGTGCAAGAGGGTTCCCTTTTCTCCACACCCTCTCCAGCACTTATTGTTTGTAGATTTTTTGATGATAGCCCTTCTGACTGGTGTGAGGTGATACCTCATTGTAGTTTTTTTTTTTTAAATTATTATTTATTTATTGGTTGTGTTGGGTCTTCGTTTCTGTGCGAGGGTTTTCTCCAGTTGTGGCAAGTGGGGGCCACTCTTCATCACGGTGCGCGGGCCTCTCACTATCGTGGCCTCCCTTGTTGCGGAGCACAGGCTCCAGATGCGCAGGCTCAGTAGTAGTGGCTCACGGGCCCAGCTGCTCTGCGGCATGTGGGATCTTCCCAAACCAGGGCTCGAACACGTGTCCCCTGCATCGGCAGGCAGATTCTCAACCACTGCGCCACCAGGGAAGCCCCCTCATTGTAGTTTTGATTTGCATTTCTCTAATGATGAGTGATGTTGAGCATCCTTTCATGTGTTTGCTGGCAATCTGTATACCTTCTTTGGAGAAATGTCTATTTAGGTCTTCTGCCCGTGTTTGGATTGGGTTGTTTGTTTTTTTGATATTGAGCTGCATGAGATGCTTTTATATTTTGGAGATTAATCCTTTGTCAGTTGCTTCATTTGCAAATATTTTCTCCCATTCTGAGGGTTGTCTTTTCGTCTTGTTTATGGTTTCCTTTGCTGTGCAAAAGCTTTTAAGTTTCATTAGGTCCCATTTGTTTATTTTTGTTTTTATTTCCATTTCTCTAGGAGTTGGGTCAAAAAGGATCTTGCTGTGATTTATGTCACAGAGTATTCTGCCTATGTTTTCCTCTAAGAGTTTTCTAGTGTCTGGTCTTACATTTAGGTCTTTAATCCATTTTGAGTTAATTTTTGTGTATGGTGTTAGAGAGTGTTCTAATTTCATTCTTTTACACATAGCTGTCCAGTTTTCCCAGCACCACTTATTGAAGAGGCTGTCTTTTCTCCATTGTATATTCTTGCCTCCTTTATCAAAGATAAGGTGATCACATGTGTGTGGGTTTATCTCTGGGCTTTCTGTCCTGTTCCATTGATCTATATTTCTGTTTTTGTGCCAGTTACCATACTGTCTTGATTACTGTAGCTTTGTAATATAGTCTGAAGTCCGGGAGCCTGATTCCTCCAGCTCCGTTTTTCTTTCTCAAGATTGCTTTGCTATTCGGGGTCTTTTGTGTTTCCATACAAATTGTGAAATTTTTTGTTCTAGTTCTGTGGAAAATGCCATTGGTAGTTTGATAGGGATTGCACTGAATCTGTAGATTGCTTTGGATAGTATAGTCATTTTCCCAATGTTGATTCTTCCAATCCAAGAACATGGTACATCCCTCTATCTATTTGTATCATCTTTAATTTCTTTCATCAGTGTCTTATAGTTTTCTGCATACAGGTCTTTTGCCTCCTTAGGTAGGTTTATTCCTAGATATTTTATTCTTTTTGTTGCAATGGTAAATGGGAGTGTTTCCTTAATATCTCTTTCAGATTTTTTATCATTAGTCTATAGGAATGCAAGAGATTTCTGTGCATTACTTTTGTATCCTGCTGCTTTACGAAATTCATTGATTAGCTCTAGTAGTTTTCTGGTGGCATCTTTAGGATTCTCTATGTATAGTATCATGTCATCTGCAAACAGTGACAGCTTTCCTTCTTCTTTTCCGATTTGGATTCCTTTTCTTTCTTTTTCTTCTCTGATTGCTATGGATAAAAGTTTCAAAACTATGTTGAGTAATAATGGTGAGAGTAGACAACCTTGTCTTGTTCCTGATCTTAGTGGAAATGGTTTCAGTTTTTCACCATTGAGAACAATGTTGGCTGTGGGTTTGTCATATATGGCCTTTATTATGTTGAGGTAAGTTCCCTCTATGCCTACTTTCTGCAGGGCTTTTATCATAAATGGGTGTTGAATTTTGTTGAATGCTTTTTCTGCATCTATTGAGATGATCATATGGTTTTTCTCCTTCAATTTGTTAATATGGTTTATCACATTGATTGATTTGTGTATATTGAAGAATCCTTGCATTCCTGGAATAAAACCCACTTGATTATGGTGTATGATCCTTTTAATGTGCTGTTGGATTCTGTTTGCTAGTATTTTGTTGAGGATTTTTGCATCTATGTTGGTCAGTGATATTGGCCTGTAGTTTTCTTTCTTTGTGACATCTTTGTCTGGTTTTGGTATAAGGGTGATGGTGGCCTCGTAGAATGAGTTTCGGAGTGTTCCTCCCTCTGCTATATTTTGGAAGAGTTTGAGAAGGATAGGTGTTAGCTTTTCTCTAAATGTTTGATAGAATTCACCTGTGAAGCCATCTGGTTCTGGGCTTCTGTTTGTTGGAAGATTTTTAATCACAGTCTCAATTTCAGTGCTTGTGATTGGTCTGTTTATATTTTCTGTTTCTTCCTGGTTCAGTCTTGGAAGGTTGTGCTTTTCTAAGAATTTTTCCATTTCTTCGTGGTTGTGCATTTTATTGGCATATAGTTGCTTGTAGTAATCTCTCATGATCCTTTGTATTTCTGCAGTGTCAGTTGTTACTGCTCCTTTTTCATTTCTAATTCTATTGATTTGAGTCTTCTCCCTTTTTTTCTTCATGAGTCTGGCTAATGGTTTATCAATTTTGTTTCTCTTCTCAAAGAACCAGCTTTTAGTTTTATTGATCTTTGCTATTGTTTCCTTCATTTCTTTTTCATTTCTTTCTTTTTTTTTTCTGATTACAATACAGTTGACAAGGAATTAGGTTTTTTCTGTTATGTGAAACATTTTAAGTAGAATTATGACTGATAACCTATACCAGGACATAGCAGATTTCCAGGAATTTCACATGTTTTTTTTTTTAATTTTTGAATTTTATTTTATTTTTTTATACAGCAGGTTCTTATTAGTCATCCATTTTATACACATCAGTGTATACATGTCAATCCCAGTCTCCCAATTCTTCACACCACCATTCATTTATTTCTGATCTAATCTTTATGATTTCTTTCCTTCTGCTAACTTCGTGAGGTTTTTTTTTGTTCTTTCTCTAATGCTTTAGGTGTAAGGTTAGGTTGTTTATTTCAGATTTTTCTTGTTTCTTGATGTAGGATTGTATTGCTATAAACTTCCCTCTTAGAACTGTTTTTGCTGCATCCCATAGGTTTTGGGTCATCATGTTTTCATTGTCATTTCTTTCTAGGTATTTTTTGATTTCCTCTTTGATTTCTTCAGTGATCTCTTGGTTATTTAGTAGTGTATTGTGTAGCCTCCATGTGTTTGTTTTTTTACAGATTTTTTCCTGTAATTGATATCTAGTCTCACAGCATTGTGGTTGGAAAAGATACTTGATAAGATTTCAATTTTCCTATATTTACCAAGGCTTGATTTGTGACCCCAAATATGATCTATCCTGGAGAATGTTCCATGAGCACTTGAGAAGAAAGTGTATTCTGTTGTTTTTGGATGGAATGTCCTATAAATATCAATTAAGTCCATCTTGTTTAATGTATCATTTAAAGCTTGTGTTTCCTTATTTATTTTCATTCTGGATCATCTGTCCATTGTTGGAAGTGGGGTGTTAAAGTTCCGTGCTATGATTGTGTTACTGTCGATTTCCCCTTTTATGGCTGTTAGCATTTGCCTTATGTTTTGAGGTGCTCCTATGTTGGGTGCATAAATATTTACAATTGTTCTGTCTTCTTCTTGGATTCATCCCTTGATCATTATGTAGTGTCCTTCTTTGTCTCTTGTAATCGTCTTTATTTTAAAGTCTGTTTTTTCTGATATGAGAATTGCTACTCCAGCTGTCTTTTGATTTCCATTTGCATGGAATATCTTTTTCCATCCCCTCACTTTCAGTCCGTATGTGTCCCTAGGTCTGAAGTGGGTATCTTGTAGACAGCATATATACGGGTCTTGTTTTTGTATCCATTCAGCCTGTCTATGTCTTTTGGTGGGAGCATTTAATCCATTTACATTTAAGGTAATAATCAATATGTATGTTCCTATTACCATTTTCTTAATTGTTTTGGGTTTGTTATTGTAGGTCTTTTCCTTCTCTTATGTTTCCTGCCTAGAGAAGTTCCTTTAGCATTTGTTGTAAAGCTGGTTTGGTGATGCTGAATTCTCTTGGCTTTTGCTTGTCTGCAAAGGTTTTAATTTCTCCATCAAATCTGAATGAGATCCTTGCTGGGTAGAGTAATCTTGGTTGTAGATTTTCCCCTTTCATCACTTTAAATATGTCTTGCCACTCCCTTCTGGCTCGCAGAGTTTCTGCTGAAAGATCAGCTGTTAACCTTATGGGGATTCCCGTGCATGTTATTTGTCATTTTCCCCTTGCTGCTTTTAATATTTATTCTTTGTATTTAATTTTTGATAGTTTGATTAATATGTGCCTTGGTGTGTTTCTCCTTGGATTCATCCTGTATGGGACTATCTGCACTTCCTGGACTTGATTGACTATTTCCTTTCCCATATTAGGGAAGTTTTCAACTACAATCTCTTCAAATATTTTCTGAGTCCCTTTCTCTTCTTCTTCTGCAATCCCTATAATTCGAATGTTGGTGCGTTTAATGTTGCCCCAGAGGTCTCTGAGACTGTCCTCATTTCTTTTCATTCTTTTTTCTTTATTCTGCTCTGCGGTAGCTATTTCCCCTATTTTATCTTCCAGGGCACTTTTCTGTTCTTCTGCCTCAGTTATTCTGCTATTGATTCCTTCTAGAGAATTTTTAATTTCATTTATTGTGTTGTTCATCATTGTTTGTTTGCTCTTTAGTTTTTCTAGGTCCTTGTTAAATGTTTCTTGTATTTTCTCCATTCTATTTCCAAGATTTTGGATCACCTTTACTATCATTACTCTGAATTCTTTTTTAGCTAGATTGCCTATTTCCTCTTCATTTGTTAGGTTTGGTGAGTTTTTGCCTTGCTTCTGCATCTGCTGCGTATTTCTCTATCTTCTCATTTTGCTTAACTTACTGTGTTTGGGTTCTCCTTCTCGCAGACTGCATGTTTGTAGTTCCCGTTGTTTTTGTTGTCTACCCGCAGTGGCTAAGATTGGTTCAGTGGGTTGTGTAGGCTTCCTGATGGAGGGGACTGGTGCCTGTGTTCTGGTGGATGAGGCTGGATCTTGTCTTTCTGGTGGGCAGGACTGCTTCCGGTGGTGTGTTTTGGGGTGTCTGCGACCTTATTATGATTTTAGGCACCCTCTCTGCTAATGGGTGGGGCTGTGTTCCTGTCTTGCTAGTTGTTTGGCATGGGGTGTGCAGCACTGTAGCTTGCTGGTCGTTGAGTGGAGCTGGGTCTTAGCGTTGAGACGGAGATCTCTGGGAGCGCTCTTGCTGATTGATTTTATGTGGGGCTGGGAGGTCTCTGGTGGTCCAATGTCCTGAACTCGGCTCTCCCACCTCAGAGGCACAGGCCTGACACCTGGCAGAAGCACCAAGACCCTGTCAGCCACATGGCTGCTCCTCCGGAGCGGGGTGGACTCAACTTACAGTTTGTCTTTTTATTCTTTTAATGGTGTCTTTTGCATAGAGAAAGGTTTTAATTTTGATGTTCAATTTGCTCTCACAACCAAGAACTCTTTTCCTAAGCGTCCAGGTCACAGAAGTTTTCTCCTCCACCTTTTCTACTTTTTAAGCTATTGTCCCTTTCATTCTACTTCAGTTGTGTGCATGGGGAAAATGAATTTTTGTTGCTGCATTGTGTGATATCTATCTCAAACCATATATCTGTTCGAGGCTATAGTCCTTGGGGGATTTTGACACACCTGTAATTATTCTGTATCTCCACTGGATGTCAATACTGCTCAAGGAAAAGAAGTTCAGACAGCATATTGGGTGCACAAAAAGCAGTCTATGCTTTTAAGTGTTAGGTTGGAATTGTCAGAAAGGAGGCTAGAAGATGTGAAATACACAAAGAAGAATATCTCTCCTTCAGCCCTGTAATAAATGTCAGGCAGAGTGCTGGGATATAGTGCTGGAATTTGTAGCAGTGTTGAACTTCAAACTTGAAAGACTGAATTCTGTTTTACACTCTGGCTCTTTGGTTGCTGACTCATGCAAAAATGAAACCACAGTTTTGCTTGAATTATTTGGCTAATTCTTACAATGTATTTTATTGAACTAGAATTATCGGTTCAGTCTTTATTTCTTTTGTTCACTTCCCAAACATGTACAAATTTCAGCAGTGATAAGTTAGAAAGAAATGACTCTGGTAAGAAAATTACCTGGGCCACTTTGGTCTATATCCAAGGATACCACTAAGCTCAGGAATAAGAAACAGGACCCCAAGAGTCAAGTGACCTCTGATCATACTTCTGAGTAGGTTTTTCTTCCAAGAAGGGCACATTTTGTTCAAGGACTGAAACAAGATAAGCAAAATTGGATTTATATTGCTTTCTCTCCTAATGATCTGCTACAAAATTGGGATATGAGGCTTAAAAGCTTTAAGAATTGAATTCTAGCTAGTTGTTTTTAGTTTCCTCATTCTGAACTAGGGAACTATATATTTTATCATTATGTTTTTTTATATAAAATCTTATCTGTCTATAAGATGACCAGTTTTGAAAATTACAAAGAATAGAACCTACAATATTTTGACTGTATGTCCTATAGGTGGGACACAAGGATACAGGACTGACCAGGTTCTTCAGCAAGGAATTATTTCAGTACATATTTTATGAAATATCTCAAGTGCATTATATGATTATATTTAACAAAGCTGTCAGTTGACAGAACATAAAAGTCATCATTGACAAGCATTGTGCTAGTATGACTAGCAATAATAAAAATATTGAATGAACAACAATATCTAAGCAGATGGAATTTTTGAGTAAACAATTTAAAAAATGTTCTAACATTTGGAAAAATATACCTGAAATACAGCTTGAGATATGAGGATAATCTGATTTAAGCAGAACTATCTCTTAAAAGTAAGGTGCTGTTTTTTTTGTTGTTGTTGTTGTTTTAAATAAATTTATTTTATTTATTTTTACTTTTGGCTGTGTTGGGTCTTCGTTGCTGTGCACGGGCTCTCTCTAGTTGCGGCGAGCGGGGGCTACTCTTCGTTGTGGTGTGTGGGCTCCTCATTGTGGTGGCTTCTCTTGTTGTGGAGCACGGGCTCTAGGCACGCAGGCTTCAATAGATGTGGCACGCCGGCTCAGTAGTCGTGGCTTGTGGGCTCTAGAACGCAGGCTCAGTAGTTGTGGCGCAAGGGCTTAGTTGCTCCATGGCATGTGGGATCTTCCCGGACCAGGGCTCGAACCCCTGTCCCCTGCATTGGCAGGCGGATTCTCAACCGCTGCACTACCAGGGAAGCCCAGTAAGGTGCTATTTTAGTAAATATTGTATATTCAGTCGTTGGTGATCGAGCAAAACTAAGGTTTTTAGCTCTTTCTAGGGACCGTGAATTTTCAATTATGACATGTTTCCTGTGGGAGCTTAACTTCCCTATATAGTTAAATATCCAATGAACCTGTTATATGAATTGTAGTAAATGTGCTGACCAACAAATGCGTGCCCCTGACATCCCAGGAGTCTTCTATCCAGCTATATATGGTTGGTAGAGTTTAATTGTATTCAGTTTTAATATTTCATATGGTGACAAAATTCTGTCCTAGTGTGCATTATTTTTGACCTATTTCTCTACAACGTAAAGCATGTCAGATCGTTATAATCTTATACATGCTTTGGCGACTGGCTTAAAGCTTTGCACTAATATTCATTCCCTGGGTCAATAGGATTTGTAAGAAATGTAAAAATTAGCAACACTTTTATTCATAGAATTTGCTCATATCAAATGGAAGGCCTAGATTGTCTGCTTGTAGCTCATGGGTTAGATTTTCCTATAGGTTGCTGGCATAAGACACAGAAAATTATGAAGGTGTAAATCATACTCCAACATGGCTAAAAGCTTTGTTCCAGACGTGGTATTGGCACGAAACTAAAAATATTGGATTGATTTTCCATAAGTTCAGATCCATGGTTTTCATATCCTTTACTTTAGTGCCAAATTATATCACTAGTGTTATTTTTCTGTTTTGACATGATCTTGTGTTATGGTCCCTCTTTCAAATTTCCTATTCAAATTATTCTCTGGCTTGTGTTTATCAAACCAGAAGAATTCCGAATCTGGAAGACTGCTAAAAATCCTTTGGATGACCACTTTAATATTTAAAGGTAAACTACAGCCACTCTACAAAGATGGAATATTGGAAGCATTGCATTGGAATAAAAACCAAACATTAAAACAGATTCTTAAAGAGCAATCATTGGTTCCAGTGTGTCAAATTAAATCTGTGCCTCATAAAATAGTAATTTTTCAAATTAATTAAACTAAGTTTTAACTTATGTGGCATAATAAATCTTTTGCTATATTTTTCATTTGTTTGGATAATCAGTAAATATTGGATTATTTGGATTAGCGGTTCGTTGTTTTATAAAATTTTTTCCTAGAGAGGAAATGAGTGGCAAGGAGAGAGCCTATCTCTCAATAAAAATAATTAAATGAATTTTTAAAATCCCAGATAATTCAAGAACAGACATTTTAGTATTACTTGCTGCTCAAGATAAATTTCACATAAACTCGATCAGCAGTGGTGTTTTCTTAGATGATTCAAAAATAAAAATTTAAAAATAGATTTTACCATCAAAATCCTTAGAGTAGAAGGTATAAGGCCAAGTATTTCCTTTTTTTTTTCAATAGCATTTGCAAACTGGGAAGTCTAGAATTTAAGAATATGTGGCTTTTGGCTCCAGAGAATCATTTAATAGTATAGCTGAGTCACTATTCCTAGTGTGTTCCTAGTGTCAAGTGGGCCCATAGTAGGTGTTCAGTAAATCAGTCATCTACGCTAATTGAATGAATAAATTTGTGGCCTCAGGGTGTTAACATGTAGTACAACCAGGGGTTCTCTCAGAGTGGCAGTGTAGTTTTGGAAGCAAAGCATGGAAATGGAGTAGCAATAAAAGCACCAGCGGTAGAATCTGTAGCATCTTTATCCCCAAACTAGTAATTTATGTTGAAGGAAAGCATACAGGCCCACAATCTTTTATTTTCAATACTCTAAAAGCTCAGAAAACTGAAGGCCTTTTCCGTAACTTATTTGAGGGTAAAACCAGACCTAACCTGACAGAGGCTATTTGGGTTGTTTATTTATCCCACTTAGTGTAAATATTCACGTATTTTGCTGCAAAAATACTGGTGCATTTGATTTCTGAGTCCCACTTCAGACCTTGGTGAGAGGTTATATAATATACACACTTTAGTACATTTCTGAAATACATACAATTCTGAATTCTAAAACATTTTGGCCCCAAGGTTTGGGAGAGGGGCTTGTGACCTTATATATAGTTTGCGAATAATTGGGATGCTTTCTGCTTATTTTCCTGTTTGTCAGTCATCCTCTCCTTTCTGATGCTCAGCTTGAAACAGCTTCCTTGCACAGGAGCTTCTCTTCCAGAGGGTGAATGCTACCCCCTCTGTTCCTTGATTCACAACGCGAATTGCTGCTCCATCATCAGCCATCAACCCTCAACGTGACTTGGTGCTCTGGAGGTGGTGCTGTGTGTGCTTGGTTAACATGGGAAAGACCCAGTGCCACACATGGCCTAGAGGAGCGCTCAACATGTGAGCTGGCTCGCTGTGACATGTCTGGGACCATCAGAGATGTCACATTGTGTGTATGATCACACACGCTGAGTGATCAGTATGTAGACTGTGCACAGTTTTCTCCATGGAGTATAACAGAATAGAACCTATCGTTTGGGCTTTACTAGTTTCAAGCATTACCCATGTGGAGATCCAAGCTAGAAAATCCAGCTACTACGTGTTTATCCTTGACCAAAGACTGGTCCTCCTGTGTCATTGGAGAAATATTATCTGGATAAATTGAACTTTTCCATGAAAGCCAGGTCTGATATATCTACCCCATGCGGGACAACTCCCAAGCTAGAATGCCTTTACATCTGGCTTTAAGTAACTCATCTAAATTGGCCCAGATCGAGTCTTAATCAGGAGGGAGTAGGAGTAAAACTAAGATTAGTTAATTCAGTTCCTCATTAATAGTTCTGGCTACGGAATTTGTGGGGAGGATTAGGGGTATTTAATGCTCTAAATTTATCCATGTAATCACCCTGCCTAACCCTACTAGAATTGCATTGAGACTTGGCAACCCAGAGAACTAGTAGCCTGCTCTCATAACCCAGACATAGGAGGATGGGCGTTGGGTGGCTTGCACTTCCTGTTTCTCCTTGATCCTGGATTTTCCCTGGTGACATCTTTCTCCCTCCCTCTTGTACCCTTCCTTCTGACCCTCCTCCCATGCCCCTGGCTCTGTCTTTCTCTCTGTAATCATCTTTTGCTCACTGTCACTCTCTTTCTGCCTGACTGTGTCTGTCAGCTCATCTGTTTGCTTTTTTTTTCCACACTGGGAGAGTATGAGAAAAGATGGGAAAGGAGAGAAGTGGGCATTTGCTATCCTCTACTGAGATTTAAAAATATTACCAAAATCATTTTTATACCATTTTTAGCCTTATAAAAATAAAGCCTTCATGTAGTAGTCATGGCAATTCTTAAATTTCACTTTGAGAACCACTTAAACGAGAGATCATTTAGTTTAGATGCTGTGGAAAGGAGAGCTAATCTGTAAACCATTTTGAATTCCTTGGGAGATTTCAATTGAATTGAAGGGTGCTAATCCTTTGTTATAAAATGAACCTGCTTATCTGTTGACCCTGGAATACATTTTCCCAAATTACCCCGTGTAGAATTTATTTAGCTATCTTGTCAAGGAAGGATCTGAAAGTTTCATTTTAGAAGGGTGCCCATGGGAAATTTTCTCATCCAAATTCTTGTCTTGATATGCTGACTCATGTGACTATTTTACCTATTCGAAAAACAATTAAACAAATAAATAAAACTCCAGAGTCTATAGAAAGTGACTAAACACTTCTTTTCTAATGCTTCTGAATGCTGTGCTTGAAATTGTATTGTGAAATGTGTTAAGGAAATCTTTTTGCCTTTCTGAGCATATTGTCAACAAGAAGCTAGAAGGTGAGTTTAAAAACAGTTGCTGGCAGGACGGCTGCAGGGGACTAGGCTTCTTAAGTGGCGTCTCCAGGGGGAGGTAAATCCCAGCTTTTCACCTTGAAACAAGCAGGAATAATAAGAAGTGTGCTCTTTGGGAAGCGTTGAACCTTAATGTCCTGTGTTCTGGCTTAGGCTTTTTGTGGTGCCCTCCCCTGTCTTTCACCTGTGACCCGGGGGGTGCCCTACACTTCTTACCAAGGCTTCGATGTGCCTGATGGTTGCACTGACCCTAGAAGCAAGCATTACAAACACAAAAGCACACAAGTCCCATGCTTTCCTCTAAGAGCTTTATAGTGTCTGGCCTTTTATTTAGGTCTTTAATCCATTTTGAGTTTATTTTTGTGTATGGTGTTAGGGAGTGTTCTAATTTCATTCTTTTACATGTAGCTGTCCAGTTTTCCCAGCACCACTTATTGAAGAGGCTGTCTTTTCTCCATTGTATATTCTTGCCTCCTTTGTCATAAATTAGGTGACCATATGTGCATGGGTTTATCTCTGGGCTTTCTATCCTGTTCCATTGATCTATATTTCTCTTTTTGTGCCAGTACCATACTGTCTTGATTACTGTAGCTTTCTAGTATAGTCTGAAGTCTGGGAGCCTGATTCCTCCAGCTTTGTTTTTCTTTCTCAAGATTGCTTTGGCTATTCAGGGTCTTTTGTGTTTCCATACAAATTGTAAAATTTTTTGTTCTAATTCTGTGAAAAATACCATAGGTAATTTGATAGGGATTACATTGAATCTGTAGATTGCTTTGGGTAGTATAATCATTTTCACAATATTGATTCTTCCAGTCCAAGGGTATGGTATATCTCTCCATCTGTTTGTGTCATCTTTGATTTCTTTCATCAGTATCTTACAGTTTTCTGAGTACAGGTCTTTTGCCTCCTTAGGTAGGTTTATTCCTAGGTATTTTATTCTTTTTGAAGCAATGGTAAATAGGACTGTTTCCTTAATTTCTCTTTCTGATCTTTCGCTGTTAGTGTATGGCACAACACTATGGAGAACAGTATGGATGTTCCTTAAAAAACTAAAATTAGAACTACCATATGACCCAGCAATCCCACTGCTGGGCATATACCCAGAGAAAACCATAATTCAAAAAGATACATGCACCCCAATGTTCACTGCAGCACTGTTTACAATAGCCAGGACTTGGAAGCAACCTAAATGTCTATCAACAGAGGAATGGATAAAGAAGATGTGGTACATATATATAATGGAATATTACTCAGCCATAAAAAGGAACAAAACAGTGCCAGTTGCAGAGGCATGGTTGGACCTAGACACTGTCATACAGAGTGAAGTAAGTGAGAAAGAGGAAAACAAATATCGAATTCTACACACTTATGTGTAGAATTTAGGAAAATGGTACAGAAGAGCTTATTTGCAAAGCAGAAATAGAGACACAGATGTAAAGAGCAAACTTATGGATACCAAGGGGGAGAGAGGGTGGGATGAATTGGGAGATTGGGATTGACATATATACACTACTATGTATAAAATAGATAATGAGAACCTACTGTAGATAATGAGAACCCACTGTATAGCACAGGGAACTCTACTCAATGCTCTGTGGTGACCTAAATGGGAAGGAAATCTAAAAAAGAGGGAGTATATGTATACATATAACTGATTCACTTTGCTGTACAGCAGAAACTAACACAACATTGTAAAGCAATTATACTCCAATAAAAATTAACTTTAAAAAAAAAAAGCACACAGATCACAATCAAGAGCTATAAATGAGTGAAGTGGGCCTGCAGTGAATGGGCAGCACAGCCCAGACAGAAGGAGAGGTTTCTACTCAGCTCTCAACCAGGACACATACATGACCCACGTTGTTAGAGATTCCATTCTTTATTTTCAAAACAAACACAAAATCCAGACTATCTTTTAGATGCAATTTTGTAATTTTAAAATATTCTATTCTGATTATTCAAGTTTTTTTGGAAAAAAAAACAACCATGGCAGCAGGCTGGATCTGGCCTGGGAGCTGCCTGCTGTGACTTCTGCCCCAGACGAAACAAACATCTTAAAGGATGTTTGGAAACATCTTAAGGAAAAGACATCTTAGCAGTTCACCTTTGTACTCAGTGGTTCATATAGCTCACATTTTAAGACTTAAGGGCTTGTTTTTAGTTTAAAAGGAATCACAGCCAAAACCTAGAGACTGTTTAATGCCACATGCATAGAATGTATGAGAGAGCTATAGCACCATGGTCTTGACCATTCTTGGTTGTTAGAGACGATCTGCACACCGAGTAAGAGGAAAGAGATGTTGGTCAATTAATGTGGTTTTGTGCTGTCCAGCTATGATCTTGCTGCAGATTCTATTAACATTGACCCTTCAACACATACCCTGCTTTAACGAGGAGGTGGTACCAACATGATGAGCTAACCATGAGGAACCCCTTCCAGATGGGACCACCCAAAAAGAAGCTGAATTAAAGTCCCCATAATACAAACCATTGCTCCTGGAAAATGAAAAGGACTTAAGAGATGACTGAAATTTACAGTGATTTCAGACCCACTTGGCTTCTGTCTCTTTCCCCCAAATAAAGCAGTCTCATTTCAAGTGATTTGCTATAGATTGTGATTGTAAGAGTCATCCATTTAGGACCTGGAAACAATTATCTCAGAATACAACTATTATAAACCCATAATAAACTGGATCACCTGAATTTTATGGTTGTGCATCTGGCTTACCTGGATCTTAGACATAAACTGTGTCTACATGATGCAAAGTCAGAGAATGTTGTTTTTAATTTCAACAAATGATTACTGAGTTTTATGCCAAGTGTTAGAAACTGAAAGACAATTCTGACAATACCTGTCATCCAAATCCTGAAGTGTATAAGGAAAGCGAGAAATATAAGTGACAAGCTAAATGTTAGGCGTTGTTGTGACAATGGTATGTACTGCTCCACCAGCAACCCCTGCTGCTTCTACTCCAGCGTTTATGTGGAATCTATCCGCATCCCTCTGTCGGCATTGTCCTAGTCTAAGACGCTGTTATCACTCCTGGACCACCCACAGCCTGCTGTCTGCTCCTCACACGTCCTTTCCTGCCACTGCCATCCCCATCCAATTTATAGCAACCAGAGTAATCAAAAACATTAATAAAGCCTTGCAGGGAAGGCCGTTGCCAATCTCTCCAGTCTTATCTCATAGCACTGCCCCTCCCAGTCTGGTCTCTGTCATTTCTCACAAGGAGCTAAATGCTTTTCTGGCTCAGAACTCTGCTGCTTGCTCTTTTCTCTACCGAGAAATAATGACCCCTGGCTTAAATGTCACCTCCTTAGAAAGTTCTTGGTCGCCCAAAGTTCTCCACTTTAAACTCCATGTCTGTTTTGTTCCTAACCTTTATTGAATGTGCATTTATTTTTGTCTGTTTTCTGGATTTTTTTTTTCCTGTCTCTTCCACTAGATTTCATGAAATCAGCATCTTGGTCTCTGTTGTACTCTCAACATCTAGCAGAGAGCTTGGTGTACACAGTGTCCCTCAATAAATATTTATTCTAAGAGTGAAGGAATCACAAGGCCCTATTGGACGAGTACAGGAAGCAGTTAATTTTGTTGAGATTAGAGAAAGGGTAAGGACAGTCATTGTATTAGATTTCTAGGGCTGCCATAAAAAAAAAAAGTATCACGAACTGGATGGCTTAAAACAATAGAAATTTATTCTCTCACTGTTCTGGAGGCTGGAAGTCTGAAATCAAGGTGTCTGCCTTGTTCTTCCTTGGGGACTTAGAAGGAGACTCTGTCCCATGCCTGTCTCCTAGCTTCCGGCGGTTGCTGCTAGTTCTCGGTGTTCCTTGGTTTGTGGCAGCGTAACTCCAGTTTGTGCCTGCATCATCACGTGGCATTCTCCCTGTGTGTCATGTCCAAATTTTCCTCTTCCGATAAGGCACCAGTCATTGGATCATGGTCCTCCCTAATCCAGTATGACCCTATTTTAACTTGATTAAGTCTGCAATGACTGTTTCTAAATAAGGTCATGTTCACAGGTGCCAGAGACTTAGGACTTGAACATATCTTTGGGGGCAACACAGTTCAACCCATGACAGCCATCTGTCTCTCAGAGAGTGTAACAGTAGAATGGGATCTTAAAACATGAATAAAAGTTGGAGTGGGGAGAGAGTCAGGCAGTTAGAAAAATAAGCAGGACAGTACATTTTGCACAAGAAAGACATCAAAGTTGGGCAGTAGTCAGCTGCGGGCAGCCTTGAATTCCATATGAAAGAGTCTCCATAGCTTGTTCTATCCTATTGTCCTAGTCTGTTTGGGCTGCCATAACAAAATACCGTAGATTAGGTGGCTTAAACAACAGAAATTTATTTACTCACAGTTCTGGAGACTGGAAATATAAGATCAAGGTGCCAGCAGGGTTGGTGTCTGGTAAGAGCTCTCTCTTTGGGTTGCAGACCACCACCTTCCCTCTGTGTCCTCACACGGTGGAGAGAGAGAGGTTGCTAGTGCCTCTTCCTCTTCTCATAAGGGCACCAGCGCTATTGGACTAGGTCCCTACCCTTAATGACCTCATTTAATCTTTATCACCTCCTCACAGGCCCCGTCTCCAAATAGTCACATTGGGGGGTTATGGCTTTAACATATGAATTTAGGGTCGGGGGAAGGGCACAAACATTCATAACACTTACAGACCAGGGGTCAACAAACTATGGCACACAGGACAGAGTTGAGACTGTGAAATGAAGCAAACCTGCGTCTCAGAGATTATCTGTGTGCTGAGTCAACTGACCTTTGGGCAAGTGATATTCTAGACACTTCTTGCTGTCTTAGATTGTCCAGTGGCATGGGGAGAGATGACATTAACAAAATGTTTGGAGATCATATATATGCACACTTGTCTCATGGACTAGGGGACAGATCTCTTAAGGAAGCTGGCCTAGAGGAAGAGAGACCCTGAGGTCCTCGAGAGACAGTCATCCCAAGGGAGAAAGTAAACACAGCTAAGCCCTGGGAGGCATGTGACTCCTGCTTCCTCATGCGACTCCCCTCACACCTGGAGCTGCCCCGTATTCTAGGAAGGAGAGGCTGTGATAAAAAGAATGAACTAGTCCTTTGGGGCTCAGCTGTTCTGCTGGGGGAAAGCCACTCTGAAAAAGCTAGTCACGGAAAGTGGCAACCTTCCTACTGACACTGGGGCAGAAGAACCCGGGGCCCTTGGAAGGGGCAGTGATTATATGTGAGACAGTCCCCATGCCCCATCCCCCAGAATTCTCGGAGGAATTGACTCCCACGTGGGTTACATGCAGCATCCTTAGGAATTTGGTGGAACCTTCAGTGAGGGAGGTCCTGAGGACATACTGGACTCCATCTTAGAAAAGCAAGAGGGGATTCAAAACATGAAGATCTGGTGTATTGTGGTAAATGTGGTTTATTTTTACTACCCTAAAGTACCCTAATGTTATGTGAAGAGGCAAAGTGTGAGGAAAAGATCTAGTGATGAAGTTCAACATTCAAAGTTCAATTAGCTAAATTTAGTTGTTTTCTCCCTTATAAGATGGGAGGTATCACAGTCATATCATCATACATTCATCACTACTGACCTCAACTGGGCCTTCGATATTCTCCAGCATCCTTGCTGAGTTTCTCTGGTCAGTTTGCTCCCTCGCTTCTCCACAATGACTGTTTCAGACCATCTCTAATTTCCTCAAGCCCTTGAACACCTTTGCACTCTTTCCTTCTCAGTAGGTAACCCTTCCTCATATATATGTTGCTAATCAAGGCCATTTTAGGGAACTCCTTCAAATTCCTGAGGTTGTATCTGCAAACCCAAGTGCCTCTGTACTCATCCTTTCTCCTCTCTTGTTACAGGTGTCAAAGAGAAATTGCACCAGACACTCATTAAAAACAGCAAGGAAGATTTTATTCAAGACTATTGCACTGCGGGGGAGAGATTGAACCCAACTCTGCTGAAACAAAAAATGGGAGAGTTTTTAAGTGCTGGGATGAGCTAGTGGAAAAATACTGGAGGACATTAGGAAGAGGTTGGGCAATGCAGTTAGGTCATTTGTGTTTGCTAATTGGCACTTATTGAAGTTAGGCTCCTATCCTCCCCCTGAGACTGGGAGATAACGAACGACCCTATCCTTGTTGATGATTACATTTCAAGGGGATGGCTCCCAGGTCCCTGAGAAGGACATTGCTGGGTGGTAGAAAATTTACATCTCAAAGGGTCACAGAAAGAATTCATAATTGCGCATTTTCTAAAGTGAATAAGAAAAGGGAGGTCAGGAGCCTATAAGTAGGAAGAAAACTGTCTAAAGTTTGCTCAGGCTGAGGGGAACTTAATGGCTCTCTCAGTCACAGCGAAAGAATTCTCCCTTCTTGAGTGCCCTGACTCCCAGCTCCTTTTGCCTCCTTGAGTGGTGTAAATTCTTCGGTAAAATCTTTTCCTATCTCTCCACCTTCGATGTTATTCTGGACCCTTCCTGACAGTATTCAGACATTTTAAACACATCCAATAGCACCCATCTGAAACAAACCAAACCAACCAAACAAAAATCCCACAAACCTCCTCTCCACTTCCACATCTCCCTCTGGTTATGGCTCCATCTTTCTGTTACCGTCATAGCCAGACTGTTAGATAGGTTGCTTGCACACACCTCCTCCACATCCTTACTGCTCTCCTCATTTTTCTCCCCTCTCTCTTTTTTTCCTTCTGTGAGACATATACATATAGACTCAGGAGAAAGGAAGTGGAAACTGCTCAGCTAGTTAAGGGCTGTGCCCCAAACTGGCACAGCACTACTCCCACATATTCTGTTGATCAAAGCAGGGACAGGGCCCACCCAGGCTCAAGGGCGTGGAGAAATGGGCTCCACCCCTTGATGTGGGATCATTTAATTGTTGCATCCATCTTTGGAAAGTACTATTGCCATATGTCTTATACTCATGAATTTTTAAATTTCTTTTTGTGTTTTGTAGTTTTTTAATCATATGTTTGAGGCCATGGAGTTAGTTGCATGCAAATTTAAAATTATTTTATCTCCCTGGTGAATTGTACCACTTATTTTTATGAAGAGATCCTCTCTATCTTGTGATGCTTTTTGCTTTTATCTTTTCCTTGATAAATAGCAACTTAAAAAAAATTTGCCTGGTACATTTCACTGTTCCTTTATTTTCAGTTGTTCTATGTTTTAGATGTTCTCTTTTAAAATATCTGACAATCTTAACTATATCATTTAGTCAGTTGCACTGACTGTATGTCTAGTTGTTTAATGATATATCTAGGTTTACATCTACTGTCTTATATATTCTATTTACTTATTTTTTCTAGGTTTTTTTCTCTCTCCTTGCTTGCTGTCTTTACAACTAATTTTTTTCTCATTACATTTCTCCCTCAATTAGTTTAGAAGCTGTATACTGTTTCTATTACTTAGTAATTACCTTTGAAACTAAAGAAAACTAAAGTCTAAATTTAATCAATAACTTTAACTTTCTCTGGGATAATAATAATTTTAAAAGGCTTTGAACAGTTTAACTTTATCCCCCTCACTCCACATTCTTATATGTTACTGTTTTTGTGTAATTTAATTCTGGTGTTTAACCTTACAAGACAGTATTAGTATTGTTTTAAACAGTTGATGTTCATTTAGATTTACTCAAAAATTATAATCTTACGTGCTTTTCATTCCTTCTTGCATCTCAAACTTTCTGTCTGGGGTCACTTTCTTCCTAAAATGCTTACTTTAGAATTTCCCTTAGTAAATGGCCTTAAAGTGGCAAGCTATCTCTTTTTGTTTGTGTAGAAGTAACTTAGTCTCTGAGTACAAAAGCACATTTTGGCAGTTGTGTTTTTTGAGTATATTGATGATATTATTACACAATTTTCTGGCTTTAATTACTGTTGTGGAAAATTTGGTTTCACTTCATGTCTGTCTTCTGAAGGTAATCCGGTGGCTTTTAGGATCTTCTTTATATCTTTAATATTCTAAATGTTAATTATTCCATTTCTAGATATGGATCATTAAAAATTTATTCTGCTTGAACTTCTTAAATCTGGGAACTATTACCTTTTGTTAGTTTTGGAAAATAATCAAGTATTATCTCTTCAAATACTGCATTTTTTTTATTATCCCTCTACTCTCCTTCTAGAATTACTATTGTACTTATGTTAAACTTATCAATATTTTTTTATTTTTAACCTCTTTTTCATAATTTCTTTGCTTTTCTCTCTTGTATTCTGAACTTTGTTCCCGCTCACCTAATCTCTCTTCCACTGGATCTGATCAACTGTTAATCTCTTCAATAATTTTTAAAAATTTAATTCAAGTATTATGTTTTCCATTCTTATAAATTCTTTTTTGTTTATTTCAGGTATAGTACAAGGTCATATTATTTGTTTTATCTGCCCCTTGAAACTACTTTTAGTCCTGAGTTGTCCAATAAAAAAACATACAAAAACCTGAAGTCATAGTTTTACTTTAAAACTGTAGTTGCCCAAGGCACTAGGGTAAAGCAAGTGCAATTCTTTCTGGAGGAATTTACCTTTATAGTAGGTTTCAAAGAATCCTTATAAATGATCTTCATAACCAAGTATATAAGGAAATTTTGCCTTTTCTGGGGGGGCAGTGTATTTCCACACTGTCCCATGAATAACCTTTTCTTTCCCTGCTGCTCTTCTTCTCAGCCCCAAGGTTTTTCCTTGCAGTCCCCTGGGAGTGGGAGATCAGTTGAGTTTGCTTCTGGTTTACCTTTAACTTGACAGTATAGTTTTGAGTAATAGTTTTATGGAGGAGAGAGATCATCAGTTCAATGGATACATTACAGTTCTTGCCCCATTTGACCAGTCATCACTTTTGATACCGTAAACTACTCCCTATGTCTTGAATCACTGACTTCCCTTGGCTTCCATAGTGTGTTATCTTCTGGTTCTTTAGCTTTTCAGTCCTACATGGGAACTAATCCTTCTGTCTTCATCTTTTAATGTTAGAATTTCTATGACTGTTATTGACCCTCTTCTCCTTTTGTGTTCATTTCCTAGGTAAATTAATCTAAGATGACTTTAAACACCATCTTGTTTCTAATGAAACCTAACGATCTATGTACAATGGAATTTTGTGTCTCTTCTGAGTTCCATTCCCATTTGACATCTTCACTTGAATATCTCAGTTTCCTGAAACTCAGTATGTCCTAAACTAAACTCAGGTACTGATGTCTTTCCGTCCTCCAACAGCCTCCAAACCTGATCCTTTTCTAGTCTTACTTATTTCAGTCGTAAGACACCGTAATTCAACCGCTAACTCCAGAAATCTTCCTGCCTCTCTATCTTACATTTTAAGACATTTTCTCTCTTACTCACTAGGCTGCAATCACGCTTGTCTAAATTCTAAACTTCTTGGGAACTCTTACCCAAGTTCTTTCATCTGCCAGGACTAACTCCTACACCTGCTTCAAATCTCTGTTAAAATATCATCTCATCGGGTGAGTCTCCCCCAACCGCTTTTGCTAAGTTAGAGGGGGAGTCCTTTTTACGCAGTGTCCTTACATGCTTTCCTTCTCCTTCACAGTACTTTTGACAACTATAATATAAATAATTATATTAAAAATAAGTCATCATTTGTTCAACATTTCCTGTGTGTCTCCTCCACCATAAGCTCCTCGAGTGTGAGGTTTGCCTGCCTGGTGTACCACTGCGTCACCAGAGGAGTGCTTGGCACATAGTGGGCATTCATAATCATTTGTTGGATGAATACATGAATGGATTGTTAATGGCCCCATTTATTACTCACACACTTGTAAAATGCTTTTGTGAATGCTCAGGAGTTCCCAAACCTACCCAAACTAAAGGATGCTATGAAATTTGTTTCACTTCCCTGAGAAATAGTTTCAGATTTTTCAAATTTGGGCTCTATTCATGGAATTGTGGATTTCAATTTTATCTATCCTGTCAGTTGGGTGGAAAATAATGTTGAAAATTACCAGTGGGGAATTGTTGAAGGCTTTTGATCAAGGGAATGGAGCATGGTCAGATATATGGTTCAGAAAAGGAACTTTAGGATCAGTGTGCAAATTGGATTGAATGGGGAAAGATCTAAGGCTAATGAAAAATTATGAGAGACAAGTAGAGGAGTAGTAGTGAGGCATGGGAAATTGGAGATTTATTTGAGAGGCATTTTAGAGGTAGAATTTGTAGGGCTTGGCAATATCATGGAGGTTGTGATAGAGAGGGAGAGATTCAGGATAGATAGGAGAATCTGATGAGATTTGGGATTAATCTTGTTTTTAATTCACCTGTATTGCTTGTGGTGTGGTTAATTAGGCATGCATGTTTATACATATCAGAATTTCTCAATTTTCCATATTATAAAACTGATAGGGCCCTGATTTTTCTGACTCCTATTTTTATTTCCTGACTCTAATTTCATCTGTTATGAAAGTTTTTTCCAAAACCCCAGCTGTGTGTCTCCTCTACCATAAGCTCCTTGAGTGTGAGGTTTGCCTGCCTGGTGTACCACTGCATTACCAGAGGAGTACTTGGCACATAGTGGGCATTCATAATCATTTGTTCAATGAATACATGAATGGATTATTAACGACGCCATTTACCCTGGCTCCTTGGCTGGCTCCTGATACCCCAACTGAGAAGGCTCAGTAACCTCTCCTAGAAGGTTAGGTTCTGTCTCTCAACTGGCAGTCCCAATTCAGAACCTATTGTGATTTGATTACCCCATGCCAAATTTTCTTCTAGCATTGTTGCTGTATGGACGCCCACTGCTTACATTAATTAGTATTTCTTGGTCCTAGGATTTGCTTGTATTACCTCTGGCTTTGCTAAGCCATTTGGATATTCAATTATCTGACTGCTCTCATAAGAGCAAGCTTACTGCCAAGTTAATTTCCTCCAACATGCTTCCTGCCCCTTCTCAGCTTTTTCTCAACTGGCCTTTGTTTCTGACATCTTGCTCTGTCTTTTCTCCCAAATGTTTGTTAGTGGTGGAACTTTCTAACTCAGGCAGCTGGGTAAATGAAGAATCAATTTAGACAACCAACCTCCCTCTCCCCGTTTGCTCTACTGAGTTTGTTGCCTCAACATTTTTTTTTTCAATGCTTTTGTATCATAATAAATATTTGTTCTTTCAAAAGCAATGTAATTTTTTCTAGCCTTCAAATTCATATTGTCTTATTGATATATAACAGCTTCTTCTAAATATGCAAAGCTTCCACTCAGTGTTTGGCTCTACAAGGTTCTCTACCTGACTGATCCTGATGGGCCAGTCATTGCAAAGCTGAACCTATTTAGCATAGGGCTGCCATCTTCCCGCTGCCCCAGAGAGCATTTCTATTCTTCAAGAACACTGAGTGTGTGTGGGGAGGGCATCATCTCCCTCCACACTGCTTATGATCAGCCCCCTTTATCCCTCACTGCGTGCTCAGGGTCTTTTCTGAATGTGCTTTTGTTTCACAGTCTCATTTCAAAGCTTTAGAGAAGTAAGAATTTCCTCCACAGAAAGTTTAGGAACCTTCCATTAGAGTTTTGATTGGTTGTTCTCCCATGAGAGAGCCTAAAGATGATATGAAAAATTGTAATTTGTAAAATGATGACTTCACATACGAAAATATGTAAACATAGTTAACTTATTAGACTTCATCCAAATTGTTTTAGTTTGGGAAGTTTCATCAAAATATATAGTTAATTTGTGTGTATGTATAGATTATAGATTGTATCCTATAAACAGTTTAATGTGTACTTAATGTGGAACATGATTTTGATTTTAGCACATATATTAAACTATTTGAATATGAATTTTGTGTATTTATCTTAAGGAGTAGAAAGCAAAAGTCTATTTTGGAAGAATAAGATTCTGGAGGGGAGAAAAACAGTATTTTACAGAAAGATTGAATTACATGCCAAAAGTACTCAGAACAAATTCTGTTGTTTTAAATGTATCAAATATCGAAATGTAATTTTCAAATTTTAAAAAGTGCTATTTACATTAGCTTCTCAAATTTTTGGGGCTTGTTAATATTAGTGAGCAGTGCCAAGTGGCTCCTAAAACCAAGTTATTCTTTTCCATTTAAATTGTGTTTTCCAAAATCTGTAAGGTTATTCCACTCCAATATTCTTAGATATATTTATATATAAAGTCAACATCTTTGGATGAGATATTGAGTATCAGATTGACTGTAATATTTTGTTATAATCCATAGATATTTTACAGTATAAAATATTTAATTTACAGGTAGATTAGGAAAGATTCTTTAGATTTTTATCTTACAAAAATAATGGAAAATCATCATGTCAGTTCTATATCGTGACTGGATACTGCCTAAAGTAAGTAGGCTTCTAATAAATTGGCAGTTTCTAAGATGGTTACTTCATGTTTTCTAGTCATAAAATATACTGGAGCCCATTAAGACACTTGTACAGGGTTGTTCAGGGGTTGCACACTGCTTGTACAGGGGTTGACAAGCAGTCTTCTCCTCTTAGACTCTGCTACATCCAGTTTTGTACTACCTGTCATTATTAGGTTTTAGAAGCTTAACCTGATGTACAGTCCTTGAAATATAAAAATAGTCTTTGTATTACAAAGTGATGTACCATAGAGTTCCTTTTAAATGGCAGGCTTTTTACACGGCTTTCCTCCAGCTGGGCCAGGACCTGGTCTGCCTTTGAGAGGACTATATTTGTGACTGCTCCTTTGTCATTCATCTCTCAGAGGCTATTGTCACAAATCAGAACAGAGAAGCCTCAACCTTCCTCTGATGTTCCCTCCCTACACAACGAAGCTTTGTTCAAAGAACCAGGAGTCCTCATAGACTTTGTCTTTACACAGTAGGCTGGCCCACACAAGTCCCTAGAATTTGGAACTAAGATCCTTCTGTCCTTATTCACAGAAAAAGTGCTGGAACCTCAGTCCCTTGCCCAACTCCAAATCTAAGAGCTCCCTGAATCTTGAATCCAGTCATTGAATAAGTCCTCTCTATTCTACCTGTGAATCTCAGAATCCATCCACTTTTCTCCATGCCCACTACCACTACCCTAGTTCTGGTCACTATCATCTCTTGTCTGTATCACTGCCAAAGCTCCCTACTGTTACCTTGGCCTTCAGTCTCACCTCCCAGAAGTTGGCTGTCTATATTTCAGTGTTACTGAAATGCAAATACTTCAGATGCTTCCTTTTGTCACCAGGATAAAGTCCAAACTCAACATGGTATTTTTACCCCTCTCTACCGTCAGTTCTCACTTTCATGTTTCCAGCTTCTTTGTGTTTCTCATATTCTTTGTTGATCCTATATGCCTTTGCATATGCTGCCCTTGGCCTGGAACGATGCTCTCCTTCTCTTCTCTCTCTGCCTCTTCCATTGCCTTTCCCCCCTCCTCCCTGACAAACCATCTTGCCTGCCCAGTTGAACTCATCATTTAGATATAAACCTTGATGTTGTACACTCTGGAAATCTCTGACTCCCCAGACTGAATTAGATAATACCATGCTTGTGTGCTCCCATAAGACATACTACTCTGTATGGAATGGCCTATTTATTTGTTACCTTCCCTACTAGACCATGAGTTCCTTGAGGACAAGCACCATGTATTGCTCAGTGTTGAGTCTTCAGCACCTGTGATGTTGCCTGGCACATAACAGGTAGTTGCTTTATACTTGCTAGATGAATATTACCTTGTGCCCACTTACCCCTTACTCCTGATTTTGTTCCTATATTTCATTGGCTTCTGGACATCTGGGCTTCTCTCCTGAATGCTATTTTGTGATTGCTGCCGTTGAATCTGACGTTCGGTTCAGCTTTTCTTCTTTTGATCTTGGCACTTGTGCTCTCCTGGATGTATTTTATACCAGCCCTTGGAACCTCTCTGTTTTAACTGCTTTGGAAAACGACCCTCACCGTGACATTGCCTGTCCAGCTGATGTCCCGTCCTACCCTGTGTCTGTATGAAAGGAGGGGAGAACGGGGGATAAGATATCTTGTTCCTAATTATTTGTTATTAGAGTATCACTGTGCGAAGGTAAACAAATTTGACTTTCTTTTGGACAGCTAGAGAACTACTGTGAAGCCTTACCCTATCATCTGAATTCATCAAAATGCGGTCACATTTTCCTTACTGATCAATTATGTGGTGCCTCTGCTAGAAGTCGTGTGCCTGTTCCTTTCAGTGCATTCGCTGCGAGCATCGTCTCTAACTAGCTGCTTTCTCTAAAACCTCAGCTATCTCTTTTCTTTATCTGAGACTGCTTTCAAGTCATAGCAACAGGCAGGGAGGAATACCTTAATTATTGCTTTTTCAACAGCCTCTATCTTCTTTTCTCCCATTTCCAAGTTCTAACTCAAAGGATAGAGACAAAAATGTTCCCCCAAATCTTTTCCAAGCCTCCAAGATTTTCCTGCAAAGAAAAGAGAGTGACTAAATTATTCTCTCTTGGTTCTGTTTTCTCCTCTCCTCTGCTTTCTGATCTGTCAGGATGTTTTGCCCTCCTGAAGAGTGACTTTGTTCATCTTTCCATATACCTGTTGGTCATTGGTATGTTTTCTTTGGAGAAATGTCTTTTCAGGTGCTTTGCCTATTTCTTAATTGCTTTTTTTTGGTTTGTTTGTTTGTTTTTGCTATTGAGTTGAAGGAATTCCTTACATGTTTTGGATATAACCCCTTATCAGATACATGGTTTGTAATTATTTTCTCCCCTTTTATATGCTGCCTTTTCATTCTGTTAATTGTTTTCTTTGGCTGTGCAGATACATTTCAATTTGATGTAGTCCCACTTATCTATTGTTTGCTTTTGTTATCTGTGCTTTTAGGGTCATATCCAGAAATCATTGCAAAGTCTAATGTCATGATTCTTTCCCCCTATGTTTTCTTCTAGGAGTTTTCGGTTTCAGATCTTACATTTAAGTCTTTAATCAATGTTGAGTTGGTTTTTGTGAATCCTTAAAAAATTAAAAATAGAAATAACATGTGATACAGCAATCCCACTTCTGAGTATTTATCCAAAATAATTGAAGTTAGGTTCTTGAAGAAATACTTGTACTCTCATGTTTATTGCATCATTATTTACAGTAGCCAAGATGTGGAAACAACCTAAAAGCCCACTGATAGATGAATGGATAAAGAAAATATGGTGTATACATACAATGAATATTATTCAGCCTTACAAAAGGAAATATTTCCATATTCAACTTGAGAAAGTGAAACAAATCAGTCACAGAAGGGCCAATCCTGCATGCTTCCACTTATATGAAGTATATAAAATAGTCAAAGAAACAGAGAGGAGAATAGTGTTTGCCAGCGTCTGGGAGAAGGAGGAAACGGGGAGTTGTTATTCAATGGGTATAAATTTTACTTGTGCAAGATGAATAAGTTCTGGAGATCAGCTGTGCAGCATTATACAGCATTGTACATCATTATTAACCAGTAAAAATTGCCTAAGAGGATAGATCTCATTTTAAGTGTTCTTAAATAATAGTAATAATAATGATAATGAAAATAATAATAATTAGTGACTTTGTTAACCACAATTTTGGTTTCTTTTTGAGTCAGGTATGCCTAGCAATTTAAAGCATTTTATAAACTTCTACAAAGCCCTGCTTAAGAGACTTTGAGTAATTTTTCCCTTTGAAAATTAAATAGTTCAAGTAGCAACTAATCTTGTAATAGTATCACATTTGTACACCTCTCAGAGAGATCCCCAAACATTTTTTTTTTAATTTATGGGAAGTCCTTATTCATTTGTGACACAAATTGATGTTTTCCTGATGGTCAGGAACAGAGCATGGATTTTCATTTTTAAGTAACAAAGTATGAGTTCATGAGTGTCTGTCAGAGCCCTGTTGAATAAAACTTTATAGATGACCCTCGAATGAAAATGATTTTAATTTTTAGAGAAAATGATATAGGCTTATGTAAGACTTTGTATCTGAGAATATCTAAGCAATACTGTGTGAATTGAGTCAGAGTAAACTCAGTTAAATTTCTCATAACAGTAGGTCCACTGGTCTGCAAAGTAACAGTGGAAATGACTTTGCTTAACCAAAGCAGCACTGAACAATAGAAATAGTGCAGTCTTCATATGCAATCTTAAAATTCTTAGTAGCCTTATTTAAAAAGTGAAAATAAACAAGAGAAATTAATTTTAATAATATATTTTATTTAGCCAAATATATCCAAAATGTTATCATTTCAACATACAGTCAATTGCATATTATAAACGAGGGGCTTTTTTGGGTACTAAGTCTTTGAAATTCTGTGTGTATTTCATACTTATAACCCATTTCAATTCTGACCAGCCAATTTCATGTGGTCAATACCACATTGGATAACAAAGATCTAGAGCCTGAAGAAAGTATCTGTCTTAGGTAATATCAGAGTGGCTGTAAGATGAAAACTGAGGATTAGATGCTTCCCTAATATGTCCCTCTTACCATGACACTCATAAAGTCTTCCCGATTTAGATGCCAGCTCTGGGAAGAATCAAGGTCAGAATCCTTAACGTGGATGAGACTGAGTTGCTTTCACTTCACAGAATGGGGGCCTAAAGTACAAATTAAGTTTAGCTATGAATGAATTAGAAATTTGTGTTTCTTATACTCTCCAGTTTGTAGTCTGACTTCCCTACCTGTTATGCTTACCTCAAAAAGTGGTTTAGATTATTAAATAGGAAAATTAAAAGAATGTGATACAGTGTCTGACCTGTTGAAGGAACACAATACCTTCCCCTTTCCTCAATTACTTCAAATCCAGAGAAGCCAAGGCCATAGGTTTTATCTCTTTTAGGATCAATAAACTTTTGAAGATGGATGTCTGAAGATTTCAGGATGTGGTCCCTGCAGTCATTAGGTAAGAAAGTATAAATGAATAAGTGCCACTTATTTTCACTAAAGGATGATAATTAAATTATATGACATTCTGGGCTTCCCTGGTGGCGCAGTGGTTGAGAATCTGCCTGCCAATGCAGGGGACACGGGTTCGAGCCCTGGTCTTGGAAGATCCCACATGCCGCGGAGCAACTGGCCCCGTGAGCCACAATTACTGAGCCTGCACGTCTGGAGCCTGTGCTCCGCAACAAGAGAGGCCGCGATAGTGAGAGGCCCGCACACCGCGATGAAGAGTGGCCCCCACTTGCCGCAACTAGAGAAAGCCCTCACACAGAAACGAAGACCCAACACAGCCAAAAATAAATAAATAAATAAATAAAGCCAGAAAACATCTTAAAAAAAAAAAAGCGAATTCTTATTTAAAAAAAAAATTATATGACATTCTGACACTGTAATATCCACATTGTCTATGAAGACCAGTGCTTGGAATTGGAAACATATGTATACTAAGAAGTGTGTTAAGTACAGGTATATACATTGGCCTATTCATTCATAAATAGACTAAACAAAGTGCTGAAAAAATTATATTTAGAGAAAAGTGTTTAAATTGTTTTAAAAGTGAGAAAAGCATCCTAACCACAGGAAGCACCCAGGATTATGGTTTTTTTTTTTTACTGTTTTTTGAGACACATATTGATTTTGTCATTGTTGTTTAGATCAAGCTTGAATGGAATCCTGTCATTTTGTCAACAATGTTCAGGCCTAACCAGTAAGAAAACGACATTAGAGGCAGAGGCCAAAAAGAAAATTCATGTAGTTGATGTTAACCATACATGTAAGCAGCTGGATGGAAGAATACAGTTATCCACAGTCATGGCAGAAACATACCATGGAGATATCTTATAAAGAGGATGAAGATTTAGGAGAAAAGATTCAGATCCTTCTTTGTGTAGTATTGTATGGCAGTGAAATCTAGGTAAATATTGCCTAAAGACATCAGAGTTAGGATATAGGTATAGCTATTATAACAAAGACCCAGAACACCAGTGGTATAAACAATATAAAATTTATTTCTCTCTCATGGAATTCTTTAAGAGCACGCAGCCCAGAGCAGACATATTGGCTCCTTAGTATGGTCTGTACCCTTCTAGGTTATGGCCAGTGTGGCCCTTTGACCAGGTCAAGAATGGCCCAGCCCTTGGCCCTGTCTTTGAGAGTTCTGCACCCAAACTCAATAAAAATCATGGAGGAAGGACAGGATAGCCACAGTAAAAATGCTCAGTCAAAGCAGGGAAGAATGGGAAACGCTAGGGCAGTCACTGGCTTTTAACAATCATGAAATCTTGCTGAGGAGGACATTGCAGAACCTCCATGTCTGGCAGCTTGGTTAGTCCTTGGTTGGTTCATTTGGAAACCTCTTATTCTCTCTGAGGAAATTCTTCCTCCTCTGTGCTCTGTGGTCCCTGGATTTGCCCTCTGGGACACTCTTCCGTGTCTGTGATCCTCCATAGTAACTTTAGGTAAGCAGGAGACCATATGTTGCTCTTGGGAAATATTCTCAGGGGTTGCTTTATAGGTTGAGCTAACACAGGCTTTTTCACACTATATGTATGGCTTCTTTAGCAATATATTTTCCTCAAAATCTTAGTATTCTTATAGTCTGTTGGCTTCAGGCAGATTTCACAAACAAGTAGCCAAAGATACTCTCTAGTCAGACTTACATCTGAAGACCTTTTATTAACTGGACTTGTTCCTTTGCCCATTCTCCCCATGTTATTAATGCCTGCTTGAGGGTATCCAGAACAACAGGGTTAATTGGGAAGCCTCTAACATTAACAAGATCATTGCTTGTGAACTGGACTCACTGACTTATGGGGAGATGCTTGAGAGAGAGGGCCTGGAGGCACAGTCTTAGGTCATGCTGAGTCTTCATCTTTAGAACCACCTCTTAGCTCTGTTTCAGTTTTGGATGTAGAAGTAATGAACTTTTTCAATGATCCACGTTTCTAAATTACTGGACTCTTTGTCCATTTAGATTGAAGTTTACATGCAGAGAAAAACTTCCTTAAATGTATTCCGTTCAATCTACGCTCGCAAATGTTCTAGAAATGTTCTAGGTGTTTTTTCTAGGTCTTTCCTAAAAGTCTCAAAATGCAGCCAATATACACCAGCATTCTGAGTTTTTCCAACAAGTTCCTAGACTCACAGGCCATGCTCGAATGTGTTCTGTCTTCCAAGGCATCGGAGGTAACAGTTTTCTTAAACGTATTTCCAAGAAATAGTAAGAGTCACCGACTTTCCAGCTTCTAATGTCTCTGTCCCATCTGCCCGCTGCCTACCTCTTAAGGTCAAGGTCACATGTATTAGATTCTGTTGTGGCAACTCCAATTCTAGTATCAGATTCTAAATTAATTAGGCTATAGACACAGTTGCTATTACAGAATGCCAAAATAACAGTAGTTTAAACAAGATAAGCCTATTTCTGTCTTCCATGGTAGCCCAGATGAAAGCGGTCCAGAGCAGGGAAGGCAGCTGTGAGACAACTTTCACTTTGTGGTTGAAGATGATTTCTTGAGCTTTAGTCATCACACTTATGTGATAGCTGCTGCAAAGCAGGAACTAAGAGAGGGAAAGTACCTTCTTTCTCTTAAACACATGACTTGAGAGTTTTGTATCACTTATGCTTCTATTACATTAGCCAGAACTTAATCACATGACCACACCTCACTGTAAGGAAGGCTAGAAAATGAGATCTTTAACTGAGCAGCCATGAACCCAACTAAGAATGTTTGGATGATGTTGGCATTGCTGTTCATCTGCTTTACAGACATTGGGTGACTTTCGTTTTATCACTCAATAACTGTTCTCTCCTTTCCCTTCTTAGAAGGAAATAAACAAGCATGAACTTAATTGGCGCTCATGGGTTCCAAAGTGGCAGAGTATTTTTGAAGAACTTCTATTTTGTTTGGCAAAGTAATTAACCTCCTGGAAAGATCAACATGCATTTCTTGGTCTTGAAGATTTTATAACATTTCCATAGACCACGAAACTAATAGGACATCTGTGAACAAAAATGTTGGAAACTACGGAAACCAAAGGAGTGTCTCCCAAATAAGCATTTATTTTTTTAATCTTCCTTTCTAGACTTGCTTTCTAGAAACAGCCCTCTTCTTGTCTTTGCTTTCTACAATGGTCTTTCACTGAATCCACACAGATAAAAAGAACAGAGCATCTAAATCTAGATTCACATCTCCTTGACTGCAGTGGTAATTTCCCCCTAGACCTAACAAGGGCATACATTAGGTGTCCCAACTATTCTTTAGACTGTTTCAGATTTTTCACAGCATGGATTAAATGGTGGTGTTCAAACACTGGAGCTTATTAATTCCACTATGAATAAAACCAGACCTGACTTCTGATTCAATTTTAATACAAAGTATTGGAAAGTGTACAATCCTGGGGTCAGAGAGACTGTGGTTCAAACCGTGCTCTGGTATATACGTCTTAGTAAATCCCTTATATGTGGCGGAGCAGATGTCAGTTTTCTTAACTCTTCAAGTTTCATATTCATGATCTTAATTTTAACTATCAGTTCTCAATATATATCTCTAACTCTGTTCTTTTTCCTGAGCTTTTTTCCCCTGTATTTCTAATTGGACAGTTAGGGATAATAATTGAACTTACTAGGGCTGTAGATGGTTAAATGGGATGACATTAAAATTGCATAGGATGGTGCCTAACAGTCAAATCGTAATTATTATTATTGTGGTCATGTGGAATGAACAAATCAATAAATCTATCATCTGTAATACACTTCATAAGAAATGGTACAGGTGTGTGTGTGTGTGTGTGTGTGGTGTTAAAATAAAAATTGTTCACATTAACAAACAGGTACACCCGAACATTTTTCTTTAAAAAAGGAGCTATGATTGAGAAATACTACTCTAACCTAGAATTTCCCCTTTCTCTTGCTCTAAACTTTGCTTATAATAGATAGGTGGTTAATAAATGGTACTTATTAACATGAGTTTACTAATATGCAAGTTTTAAAATTAGTCTGAGACTCTTCACTATTAATATATTTATATATTAATACATTAATATTAATAACATTAATAGCCCTATGCCAGTCATCATTAAATTCATGCCATACATGATCTCACTTGAACTTCACAATTACATTTGATGGTATATCTCATCTCTCTTTTACAGATAAATACTCTGGTGCTCAGAGCAGTTAGCTGACTTACACAGAAGTGAATGGCAAGGAACTGGGAGATGCAGGTGTAGAACTCAGGTCAGTTGTGTCTAAAGTCTCTTCCTGTCATCAAAACATTGTACAGAATTTTAAAATGTATATGTGAAACTATCAGAATGGCTGCATTCTAGCAGTATGTACACCAGTGACACAATCTTAGAACATTTTTCTCTAGACCAGCCTGAGAGCAGGTATTCATGGCCTTGCTCTCCCAGAAGAGCAGGCATGTAGAAATACCGAATTCACCTGCAGTGGGAAATGTCAGTCAGAACTGTCAAGTGTATCTTATGGACGCTTTTTGGCTTTGCGTTGTATTTTCAACTTCATTTGGATCTAAGAGTGAGGGAACAAAAGAGGAAAAGGAGATTCAAAGAAAGAGTTCTGACACCCATCATTCTTTTAGTCCTAGTGCCAACCTTCAAAAAAAATGCTTTCCAGTTCATCTCTCTTTGACTAACATATGCAGAGATATGATCAGTCATCAGAATGATCAAATGCACTGGAGAGAGCCTGTGAACAATAAAAAGGCAGCTGCAGTATCTTGGCAGACCGATGCCATTGTCAATGGAATTTGCAGTTAACATTTTTAGCTGCAGTTGAGGAAGGCTACCATAACAATGGTATTAGACCCTTTGGTGGAAAACTTCTCATTAGAACATAATGGAACAGTTTAAAATATTCAGAAATGGTAGCCTGACTAGAGTTCCTGTTGTGGCGGTGCACTAGTTTTCTATAGCTGCATAACAAACTACCAGAAACTTAGCAGCCTAAAACAATACACATTTATTATCTCGGAGCTTCTGTAGGTCAGACATCTGAGCACAGCATCGCTGGGTTCTCTCCTCAGTGTCTCACAGGCTATAATGAAGGTGTTGCCCAGGGTTACAATCCCATCTGAGGCTTGGGTCCTCTTCCAAGCTCCTGCAATTTTTGGTAGAATTTAGTTCCTTTCATTTGTAGGACTGAGGCCCTCTGCGTCTAGAGACCATTCATGTAAATGTCTTAAAAAAATGTAAACTATTACTTATAGGGACATAAAGCAGATCAATGATTACTGAGGGAAGGAGGCAGGGTAGAAAGGGGTGGATTACCAAGGGGCAAGAGATAATTTTGGAGATAATGAATTTTTCATAATCTTGACTGTGGAGATGGTTTCACAGGTATATACATATGTTAAAATTAAACGAATTCTATACTTTATGTGCAGTTTATTGTACATCAGTTGTATCTCGATAGCTTTTAAAAACTGAATATAAGGAAAGAGTGACCAGTGTGCAAAATATACTGAAGTCTTCCTGTGATGAAGAACTAAGATACCCTTAGCTTGTCACAGAGGAAACAGACATCATGAGACAGACCTTTGCCTGGCCAACCCGGCTAAGACTTAATTAGTCAGCATCTATTTATTGAGCACCTGCTACACACCATGCACGGTGTTAAGCACTTTGTATATATTATCTTATGAGATCGTCACAATAACTCTGCAATACAGTAACTTTGTGTGGCTCACTCCTTCCATAAAAATAAGTGCTTTGGGACACTCCACACAAAAACATTAACAACCTTTCCTCTCAAATAGAGATCAGCAGTATTCTGAGAGGTGCACAGCAGGGGCCTCTGAGTTACAGAATACTGCAAATAAAAACTGGCTGGCTTGGTGATTCGAATTTTTCTTCACAGGCTATATCTAGGAGTTTTTCTGGTTCAAAAAGCACAAAATTTAGGAAAGAGAAAGGGATAAATGTCTCTGTACACTGATATTTAAGTCCATGAACAACAAAATCTCTAGCCAGTAGAAGGCATTTCATGAAATGTATAAAATTAGCCCAACATTGTACCACCACTGTTTATTCCAACGGACAGCAAGGTCAGTATTCTCCACAGGAAAGGGAACTGTCTTGAGATTGAGGTGTGGAAGAAGGTCGAGATCTGACATAATATTGACCCAGATCAGTGAATTCTTTACATGAGTAAATGAGATATTAGAATGGGGAACAACGTTAGAATCAGAGCAGCCCTATCAAAGCGCTCCTGTAATGTGAGAATGGGATGGTTGGGAGGAAACAGTAGTGTCACAGTTAGGTCCTAATCAGGCCTGGAAACTTGATGAAATAGAATCAGACTAGTGAGATGAGCCATGACTTTGAAAATCCTGGTTATGTAGCTATGGGGCATTTCTGAGCGCTGTGCTGGGGTTGCTCATTTCAGATCTACATGCAAATATATATAAAGTCACGTGGTTTATGGAATTTCTCTGATCGATCATGCAGACGAGCAGCAGACACTTACTTGGGAAGGTTCGGGAAACTGGCCTGTTGATCATGCAGATAGTCTTATCCACCCATGGAGTAGGCATCACATGAGTGAGGATATTTCAAGGGCTTTAAGAAGGCTGATTTTTTTAAAAAGTTGGTTCATGCCTCATATTCCATATTTATTAACTTCATTTTGAAGCTGTGATCACTATTAAAAGAAAATAATCTCTGAAAAGGTTAATAATTTTAGGAATTTTCATTATAATATTGATGTATTAATATGCATAATATTATGCATAATATGCATATTCTATAATATATAATAAATTATAATTTGTAATTTAATAATATAATTATACTATTTAATTATAACTTCTTTGATTATAATTATAGTATATAATTTTATAATTATATAATTACAGTATTTTAAGGATGATAAATCAAATATCTAACATAAGGTGCTCACATTGCTTTTTGGTCTTTGTTTCCAATGAAATCAAATGTTTTTATGCAATAGGAAAGCTGTTGATATAGAAATATATGTGATATTAGATTATTTCACTGGGCTCTTAGGAATATATCTACTATAAGCGAAGAAGGGGCTTAGAAATAAAGCAGAGGAACTTTAAAATTTTTCAACTGCTGTTTCATTAGACAAAATCATGCTATTACAAATGACTTGAATCTAGAAAGTAGTAATTGGAATAGAATACAAAACTATCACTAATGATAACATTGCTATAACATCAGGATTGTAAAACAAGCAGCACCTTTTGGAGTGAATGGTGGAAATTTACCTTGCTGTAGAATGCCATTTGTCTTCAGAGACTTGGTCCAGTAATGCAGTTTGGGGCTCTGCAAGTATGTTACAAAACACTTGTAACACGTTTGAACAGACTGAATCTCTCCCTCTTGACCTCTCCTGTTTCAGATTCCTTTATTTTCTGCAATAAAAATTTGCATCCAATCAACAAATAAAAAATGAAAATATGAAAAGGTAACAAATTATCTTTCAAGTTGGGCACCAGTCCAGTTTTCAAAATTTAATGAAATTAAAATTAAGATAAAGTGACACATCAAAAGAAGATTCTAATGGTTAAAACCTGGTTCGATGGAGCAAAATTTGTACTAGGAAAGCTGCTTTTATTTGTCTCTTGCTTGTCTGAAAGTGAGTGGTCTTTTTGCCCATGTGATACTGCTCATTCTAAACTTAGAAAACCTTGCAGGACTTCCCTGGCAGTGTTTTTACTGCCAGGGCCCAGGTTCAAGCCCTGGTCAGGGAACTAAGATCCTGCAAGCCGTGCAGCGTGGCCAAAAGAAAGAAAAAAGGAAAAAAAGAAAACCGTGCTTAGAAAATCTTTTGCTTGGCTCTCATCTCAGGATTTTATTGTTTTTACATATTTATGAACTTCTCCCAGAGCAGTAACAGTAAAAAATCGCCAGAATGCCCTGTACATACCCTGTGAGGTAATTATGTCAACCTGTACTGGACCAGGCAATATATTGTCATCTCTTTGTCTCTGCATATCTTATTCTCTCTGCTTAGGGCACTCTCCTTTGTAAACCTGGACATGGATTTGTTAGAAAAATATAAAGTAATGGACTCTTTTCTCATAAATGCACATACACAGAATTTTGCATACCCTGCCTGGCTTAGACACAGTCCCCTACAAAGTAATCCTTACGCTGCCAGACGCTGATGGTGTGCCCACATCTGTCGTTGTATTTGGAATATTTGTTTATGTATTTGACCATCTCCAGTATGCTAAACTCCTAGAAGATGAGGTCTATCCCTTATCCAGGTTTTATCTCCTGGACGCTCAATATATATTTGTTGAATGAATAGATGCCTTGAGTTTCAGCTACTTGAGGCTCAATTTGTCACCAGTTATAGATATTTAAGGGCAAATTCAAAGACTGGACACAGGGGTTTCTCAACAAAGGTTGAATGAATGCTGCAACATTTTAATGCCTGAAGGTATGGTACTTTGTAATGGAAAAGATATTTATCATGTATTAATTTTGTGAATAAGCCAAACCCCACTCCCGCTCTCTCTTTCACACACACACACACACACAGACACACACACACACACACACAAACGTTCTAGTTAGAACTGGACAGTATAAGAAAGCTACTAAAATATCCAGTCGTTCATATATAACAAGACATTTGTATATATTTAATATTTTGATGCTCTGGGATTGTAAGGATCCTACCTAAGGATAAAGAAGTATCAATAATCCCACATTTCTCCATTCTGAAGAGAGTCATCAAGAAATTAAACCAGATATTTCTAGGCTTGCTGTGAGATTGTTAACTGGCCCTGCTACCTCCTAGATATCATGCCAGCACTGACGCCCACCTTAAGATGAAATAAGAGGAACAGACAGGGAAGAGAGAGGGTATACTAGTTTTCTATTACTGCATAACAAATGGCTTAATGGCCACAAACTTAATGGCTTCAAACAACATGAATTTATTATCTAACAGTTTCCCTGGGTACAGGTTAGCTGAGTCCTCCGCTCAGAGTCTCATGAGATTAAAATCAAGGTGTCAGCCAGACTGTGTCCTCATCTAGAGGTTCAACTAGGGAAAGGTTTGCTTTCAAGCTTCCTCAGAAAGTCCGCACAATTCATTTCTGTATGCTTGTAGGATTGAGGTCCCCACTGGCTTACCTGTTCTCGTCCTAGAACTACTTTCAGCTTCTAGAGGCCATTCTCAGGCCCATACCATGTGGTCCCTGCCCTTGGCTCTCTCACACTTCCGATCTCTCTGCCTTCGGGGAGGGAAGGCCCAGTTTCTTTTAAGTGCTGATCTGATTAGATCAGGTCCACCCAGATACCTCTCTTTTGATGAACTTGAAGTCAACTCATTAATAACCCATTCAAGGAGTAATATCCCATCGTGTTCACAGGTTCTACCCACTCAAGAAGAGAGCATTACACAAAACATGTACACAAGGGGCAAGAATCTTGGGGGTGCCCTGAGAGTTCTGTCCACCCCAAAGACATTATGGGAGGGGTCTATGGAGCTCTGTAAGTGCAGTGAGAGGTGATCTAAGACGGGAGAGAAGAATCTTATGTCTCACTGCAGTCCTACCCTGTTGGTGCTATTGGACCAGCGCAGAGCATGGTAGGGGAGTTCCTGGGAGAATGTGAGGCACATTCCCTGAAGTTTGTGGGTATACGTAAAAATTGTTCCTTTTTACGGCCAGTGTATTTTCTACAAAGGAGAAGACTTGGCGGAATACTTGGCAGCAGAGAGGCAGTAACAGATGGTGATGTGGTGTACCTTAGAAGAGGAGAGAGTCCCCCACTCCAGTTCCCAAGACTCCCAGGGAGGAGGTCAGGAGATGCACCACTCTGCGGTGGGGGGTAGGGACGAGGGACACTGGCACATAGACTAATTGAGAGACTAAAGGGAGACCAGGCGGCCCCTCTTTGAGGGCCCCAGGGGCTGAGGAAGCTGAGAGAAAGTTGAAATCCTTCCCAAGAGAGCCATGCACAGAATCTCTATGGAGACTGTTATATCAGCAGAGCAGAGATTCCAGACCTGAGCCTGACTAAGACCTTGGTTGCCTCCCCACCACGAGCAGGTGACCAATTACTCCAGAAGATCTTTGCCTCTCCTATTTCTCCTTTCGACCTCCCAAATCGGAGGAACTGAATGTTGAAATACAGAAGGGAAGGAGTAACCAGAATCAGACCATTCTTTCACCCCACTGCAGATCTTTCACCCACAAGCCTGGTCTACTGGGGAGAAGGAAAAAGAGTGGGTAGGAAGATTAGCAAATGTCATTTAAGCCCATATGAGATGAGAGGCTTAAACAGACCTGGACTTCTAGTGGAAGGTATGGCACATTTCCAAGATGTCCATAAGGAGTAAGGAGCTGACACTGGACAGAACATGACTGAAAAAAGTGACTAGAGAAAAATAAAAACATTTCATGTTATAAAACCATCTTGAGACTATTCAATAAAAATTATAAATATATTTAAAATTTCCCCCAACCTTCCAAACTTTTTATGTTCAAAAAAGAAATTTTCCCCCCATGGATCCCAATTTTCCAAGAAACAAATGATATCACTAAGTTACATAGAAGAGTGAATTAGATCCAGATACATTTCCCAAGAGCAAGTTTTGATAAGGAAGGCGAAGATGAAATCAGTGCACAGCATATATTAGTGGGGTGGTGAAGAAAGGATGCCCCTAAAATTGCTAAGTAGGGAACTGGCCAAAAAGCATATCTGGATGGAAAAATGATACATAGTTTGAAACATTTGCCTGTTAATAGGCAGGACATTAAAATGAGGTCCTAATATTTGTTTCTGAACGCAGCTATTATTTCATGTATGCTTGGCATTTAAAAATCACGTGAAGATACATCTGAAAATACAAAAGTATTTCACAAGAACTCAAAGAAGCAAAGAAACCATGGAAACATAGCTGAATTTGAACATCCCCCTTTAAAATATGTTGACTCATTATAAGTTGAAAAAAGTAGTTCCTATGATGCTCAAGCATCTGAATATAATTGTACTGAATGTAAATAGTTTCTATAAAACTTAATGACAAAAGATAAATCCACTAGTTGTTATCCTTGCATTGCTAGTGATACCCATTCCATTTTGAATTCCCATGGTACATATAAAACAGTATGCATGAGTGTGTGTGTGTGTGTGTGTTTATAAGTCATCACAGCATATCATAGTATAAACCTTTGGAAAAATTTATCTTTAGGCAAGCAGTAGTAAGATCAATTTAGCTTCAGAAGAAACCAATCTCTTCCAATTTAACAATAAGAAGTATTGAGTGTTATAGTAAATGTTGCATTCATATGTTGGAGAAAACCACATGTCCTAACAGAAGGAATAGTAAGCTACAAAGAACTAATTTAATTTTTTCTGGTTTGGCACGTGGATAGCCAGCACAGCGAACAGACCATTTGAATGTTAAAATAACTTTTAAGACGTAGCACCATTAAAATCCAATTTTGTTAAACTTCTTGGTTTTAAGACAATTTTATGTAAAATTTCAGTCTTTGACAATAAATATTTGAACTATTTGAAATGATTACCTCAAATATAAGAACAATTTTGGTAGGAAGTCCTGTGTGCTACATATTTCGCGTATGTGTGTGCAACAAAATATGAAGGCACGGATGGAAGATGAGTAGAGTGGCCGGCAAGCCACTAGTGAACGGTGAGCCCTCGAACACTCCTTGGCAACACAATTGAGACTACGTGGCACGCATTACGCCTGATTTTAAATGTGACTAACGGTATGATAAGATTTATTCTCTTTCAAGTTCAGATGTACCTTTTTATAAAAGAGAATTTGCTGTCTTAGACTGTTGTGTAGGGTATGGATTTTTTTCTCTCTATTTTGGATAATTGAAAATTGTTAAAAGCGTATGTTATATATATATATATTGATATATATATATCTATCTATCTAAATGTACACACATACATAATACTTAAATGCTTGACTGTGCAAAGGATACTTTTGGATGGTGAGGAACTGGTATAAGTGACTACCTCTAGGATTAGAATAGTGTGGTCAGGGACAAGGGTGGGAGGGTGTCTAAGTTTGGTTTTCTTCCAAAGCAGAAGCTGAGTTAAGAACTCGGGTGCAGGTAATCCCTGAGAGGTGATGGCAGGAAATACAAGTATAGGAGTGGGGAAAGTGAGACCAGAAACGTAGAAAATCCGAAGAGTATGATCATGAGCATATTACCACTTTGGACAAACAGGGCTCAGTCCCACAGGGGACTCCTTCAGAAACAATGTGAAACACACTTGAAAATTTTCTCTCGGGATGATCCACCCACCCCCACTCTTAACCTGCCCCCATGGTCGAGAGCACCCCAGGAGCGTTTTCTCCACACTTGCTGTGCAGAGAAGAGAGACTCAGATGCTTGAGGTGGAAGCTGCCGTCATCTCTCCAGAGATTCTTCGGGGTGCTGGAAGGCTGGGGAGAAAGTATTTACATTTCATCCAATCCCCCTGGCTCTGAGTTCCTGCTTCCACTGTTTTGCACTGCGTTGCTCCCTGTTAGACCCTGCTTCCCATCCCTGTATTAAAAGTTCGGGATAACAGAGCCTGGAAAACCTTAAACAACTTAGAATTAATTATTAGCATCTCTGTTCTTAAAAGGCTCCTGGTGATCTCCCTTGCATCACTGCAGGGTTTCTCACTGGACCCTTTTCATTGTAGTTTCCCACCATGCAGTTTAGCCTTCTCTGCCTCTGCTCTAAAAGCCTTTCCTTTACCCACTCACTGTTTGCAGGGTCATAAATTCCTAAACTTCTTGGGCAGAGCAGTTTGACTCTGCTTTGCTGTTTGCTTCCAAATGTTTGCAAAGCTTCACCTTCTACACCCAAGATGAGTTACCATGTTTTTTTCTTACCAAAGGCAGTTCCCTCCCTAAGAGTAACTTTAGTTCACTCTTAAGATAACAATTAATTATTTTTTTACCCTACTATATACGTAAAGTTGGAGCACAATAAACCATCATAACAATACAGGGGGTTCTGATAGTATTATGTATTATCTTGATTCAGTCTGGGTCCACTTCTTAGCTTCCCCGATTCACTCTTTTCTTCTTATATAGTCTTTGTTGGAATGTCCACCTCTTGCTTCAAAGTCCTGATCACTGATGTTTCTTAGATTTTTTTTGTTTACCCCAGGAATCACTGTGTAATGCTCTATGCTACCATATAACTGGTTGTTATCTCTTCTCGTTTGTGAAGGATTAATGTTCTTATAGCAGGAAGAGAGTTTTCTGGATTGTAGTTAAAACTGAAAGCAGCCTCCCTCCCCCACTCAGCAATTTAATCTTCCTTCTCCCATTTGGGTCAGACTATGGCACTTGCTGGGTAATGCCATTCAAGCCTCTCCAGGCCACAGTAGCTCTGAACATTACTGTTTAATTATGCACGTTTGAATGGCACCCGTTGATTTCCTTTTATAATTATCAGAGGATACATGAGAGATTCTCAAATTGAGTTTGAAAAAGACTTGTATTTCAAGCTGCAAGTCCTCTATCCTGAGCTGAGCTGAGCAGGTAATTTTAGGAAAACTTTAGGGAAATAAATACGTTATTTATTTGCTCTGGAGCTTTTAATGTTGACATTATCCCTCTTTTACCATGAGGGAGTTTGACTAATGGCTTAGCCATGTCTATAATAGCTAGAAATTAGAGAAGAAAAAAAAAAGGAAAGCAAGATTCTCTCCAATCTCCACCTCCACCCCAATCCCCAGGCCAAGATGCACTGTTTAACAATCATCCTTTTAGGAGGGAGATGAGTTCTGATGAAAATACTTCAAGCAAATGCTAAGCCCAGCTTTCCTTCTTAATGATCTCGTTCGTAATTGGTCACAATGATTTCCCAAAACGTTCTTGCAAATTAACATTTAATTTAAACAGTCAACTTCCAATAAGCCCTTGAGCCAGGTCATGAAGACACAGATTTATCTGCTGAGGATTTTTAGGTGCCTAGGCAGCTAGGTTTGTCCATCTTCAGGCATCTTCCAAATTACGATTCTATTACTCTTTCCCAGAGGTTTGGCATTCTGCAGACAGCCTGGGAGGTCTAGTTCTTGCTCTACCTCTGTCTCAATCCCCTCGGTTTCTCTCACGGCCAAATGCAAATAACACTGTCAAGCTGTCTAACATCATTGCAGTGACTCATAACTAGCAATTCTTATTTTAAAGCACTTTCCAATTATTCAAATGATAGCTTATTTTAGAAAAGAAATAAGCTAGTATATGGAAAATACTGGATACAGTGGTAAAATACATACCCTAACACCTGCTTTGTTTAAAAATGTCTCAAATCAAGAAATGATAAATTAAAGTAACTATATCTTTAGCCTAAACACACAAAAAGACCTGACTGTCTATTTGTCTATTTATGTATTAGGAAGTAACTACCTTTTAATGTTTGGGGGAAAAATGCTTGTATTATATCACAGACATACATGCTCAGGGAACAAGGGGAAACTAGAACACAAGAAAAGCAAATCCTCTTCCTCTTTACTCTTCCTTCCTCCCCTCCATGCCCATCCTGGGTGACTGGTGCAGCTGAAATGGGCTCAAGTAAAGAAGATGATGATGTCAATAATACTTTACATTTGCATAGCATCTTATGGTTTCCAAAATGCTTTCACCTAGATTGTTTCATTTAGAGAGAAACATTGCACAGATGTTTTGTGGATTTGCAACCGTTAACATTGCTAATTCTGATTAAACTAGTCTAATATTTCAGGTTCTCTTTCACTCACTTATTTTATCCTGCCTTCTGGTTCACAAAGAGATTTTTTTATGCTGATGTAAAGTGTCAGGTCATTTTCCAATTACTAAAGCTCTTCCTTAAATGAAATCATAAGAAAACTTAAGTTGGAAAGAACTTTGGAGAAATTTTTATTCTAACCCTTTTATTTTGTAGATGAAACACTGTGTTTCAGAGGACTTTGCGAATTGCCCAGGGCTTGGCTCCATTTTCTACTCTGAAATCTGTAAGGTTTGCTGATGTAAAGTGTAGGTTATTTATTTATATTTTAAAATCCTTTCTGTGTTTTAGAAGAGACTTTTCAGAAGGAAATTTATTTGATATTTAAAGTGAATGCTCCGTTTTTTTCTCTTGTCCAATATTACCAGATATCTTTTATTTTTTAATTAAATCAAAGGTATGTACGTTCCTAATTAGATGTCATTTTTCACTCTTTTCTCTATTTTTTATTATTTATTTATTTATTTTATTTATTTTTGGCTGCGTTGGGTCTTAGTTACAGCACGTGGGATCTTCGTTGAGGCATGCGGAATTTTTCTTTGCAGTGTGCAGGCTCTTTGTTGCAGCGTGCTGCCTTCTCTCTAGCTGCGGCATGTGGGTTTTTTTCCTCTTCTCTAGTTATGGCGCACAGGCTCCAGGGCGTGTGGGCTCTGTAGCTGTGGTGTGCAGGCTCTCTAGTTGAGGCACGCGAGCTCAGTAGTTGCGGCGCATGGGCTTAGTTGCCCCACAGCATGTGGGATCTTAGTTCCCTGACCAGAGGTCGAACCCGCGTCCTTTGCATTGTAAGGTGGATTCTGTACCACTGGACCACCAGAGAAGTCCCCTCTTTTCTCTTTAGATCCTTACAAGAATCTTGTAAAAGAGGCAAGGCAGATATTGTTAGCCTCATTTTAGATTTAAGAAATCTGATACTCAGAGAAGACACATGAACTGTACAAATTTACATAACTAGTTAGTGGAATTCATAATATTAGAAACCACCTTGTCTGATTTTTAGTCCAGTCTTTTTTTTTTTTTTTTTTACTACATATCACTGTTGGCCTTAGAATGATTGAGGATCATCAGATTTTCCTCAAGATAGATTTTTGCCTTTTTCCTAAATAGCTTGAAGAAAGGAAATGGTAATCAATATATGCCATTGAATTGGATACAAGTTGAAGTTTATCATATATGCATGTATTTGTAAAAATGCCTGACTGTAACATTGTTTCTTTTTAATATTATTTTCTATTTCTAGCATTTCCAAAATTAGTTGGGTGAAAGATTTTTATATGATGCAAATATACTAAATTTTAAATAGAAAATTTTCCATTTAAATTAGATATGCAGTCAAAGGGTTGGAAAAGATCCTGACTGGAAAGTGGGTAACTGACATTTATTGTGTGTTTATCATATGTCATAAATTACTTTTTCAGTGTAAATGCCCACAAGAAACCTGAAAAGTCCCTAATATTATCCCCCTTTTTATAGATAAGGAAATTGAGTCTCAGAAAAATGAAGTAACTTGCCCAGAACCACAGTTCTACATGATTCCAAAGTTTGTGTTTTTTCCTGCCATACTTCTCATCTTTCCCCAAAAGCACAAATGAACTACAAAATCTCAAAGCATGTAGATCACTAATCATTTCAGTCAATTCTGAGAAAAAAAATTACTTGCTTTTGACTGAACAGACCTGTAAAGATGTCTCTATGTACATTCCTAATCATCTATGCCAACAAAACACAAAGTATTCTAGAATGCATGGCCAATATTACATAGTGACCTCTCAGACTAATAGGATTAATCTGTCCCATTTTTAAAAATAGAGTTATAGAAAACATTCTTTCCCTAATGGATAATTTATCCTTTTTAACTTATACTTATGAAATAATAATAATGAGTATTTTTATCATAATAAATAAACTAAATCAATTGTAATTGAGACTTGAAAAGATATCACAAACTATTATTCATATATTTGGAGTTTCACCAACTCTGTTGGCTTTAACTTTTAAAATGTGCAGGTCAAAAAAGAAATTTTGTTTTAAATTTACTATCACTTAAATCATGAGAAGGCAGTGTACTGTCCTAAAAAGCATTGAATATTATGACAAATAGCAGAAGACCTAAATTCTTAGACACAATATATTTGTTATGAAATCTTGAAGTTTATTATTTATTGTGTCAAGTTTAATAATGTTATTGTCAGTATGTGCTTTTATAAAGACATGTATAACATGAATTCTTTTCATTTAAAAATGTTTATAAACATAAAAATGTAAAACATTGCATACATAAAGAAAAATACTTTTAAATGTACAGTATAATGAGTAATTGTTAAGTGGACATTCATAGAATAATCAAACAAGTTGGGATATAAACACTAACAGCACCCCTGAAGTCCCACTTCTATATATCCATTGCCCATTGTTTTGAGAATTTCTACTTTCATTTAACATTATATTGGCTAATTCCATCCCCATTATTGTGTGTTGCTTTAGTTTGTTTATTTTTTTGATTTATATTATTAATTTGATTGAAATTTTACCACAAGTTTATTTATCCATTCTACTGTTAATGGATATTTGTGTTTCCAGTTTGTTGCTGTTACCAGTCAATGCTGACATACATATTCTTGTGCCTATCTTCTGGGACATATATAATCATATTTCCCTAGGGTATATACCAGAATTAGAATTTCTGAGTTGTGAGGCATGTATATGTTTAAATTTAATGGAAGATATTGCCAATATTTCAAAATATTTGCACCAATTTACACACCCACCAACAGTGAATGAGAAGTCCAGTTGTTCCATATTTTTAAAAATACTTGGTATATTCAGAGTTTTTAATTTTTTCCAGCATAGGGTATATGCGCAGAAATTGGTATCTCATTTTAGTTTCAACTTAATGTTTTCTAGAAAGTTAAGGAGATTTAACGTTCATTTGGATTTTCTATTTTTTTATGAGTGCTCACAATTTTTCTTCCATTATCCTATTTAATTTTATTTTTCTTATTTGCAGAAGTTCTCTATTCAGATTATAAGTCCTTTATCAGTTATATATATTGAAAATGTTATCTCCCATTCTGTAGCTTTTCTTTTCATTTTCTTTTTGATGTCTTTCAAAAAATGCAAGGTTTTTTTTTTTTGCACTTTTCCTTAAAATTAATTTTATTATTTCTTTTTAAAAAAATTTTATTGGAGTATAGTTGATTTAAAATGTTGTGTTAGTTTCTGCTGTACAGCAAAGTGAATCTGTTATACATATACATATATCCACTCTTCGGTAGATTCTTCTCCCATATAGGCCATTATAGAGTAATGAGTAGAGTTCCCTGTGCTATACAATAGGTCCTTATTAGTTATCTATTTTATATATAGTAGTTTGTATATGTCATTCCCAATCTCAAGGACCCAGGGAATCTAGCCCAGAAAAAAATAACAAAGGGAATTCCAAGACGGAGATCAGAAGAAAGCCCTAGGATTATGGTTGTACAGAACACCTAGAGAGCAACAAAAGAAACAAGAAAAAGAGATTTACAGAGGAAACATTTCCCAAAAGACGGAAACTAATACATTTCAAAGCAGTTAACATATCCAAGAAAAAAAACTAAGAAAGGAAACCAAGTAAGGACTTAGTGTAGCTGAACTCTTTTGAGAGCAGCATAGCCTAAATATAACAACTTGATAAGAACATTACAAAAAACAAAATTATGAACAAATATTTCTCAAGAACATAAATGCAAAAAAAAATTCTAAGAAAAAATTGTAGCACAAAATCCTGAGAGATATATATGTATGTACATACATGTATACATACACACACACACACACAGTCACCTGATGATGACAAAAGTGGCAATGCACTGCAAAGGGAAAAAAAAACCTTTTCAAAAATAGTACTGAGTCAATTGGATTTACCTATGGGGGGAAAAGTTTCCTGATCTCTGTCTCACACTCATAACTGAATAGCTTACAAATTGTATGGGAAAATATAAAACTGACTCTTTTTTACGGACTACATAATTAGCTATGTTAAAAAAAAAATCCTTAGGAATCTAAAAAAGTAGCTGATGGAACTAATAAGGGAGGTCAGCAAGGTCACAGACACAAGTTTAATGCATAAAAATTAAATAAAAGCTCTACAGACTACAAAATCGAATTTTCGAAAATACCATTTACTATAGCAAAAAAAAAAAAGAGAGAGAGGGAGAGAATTAATTTGGGGAAAATTTAACCAAAAATGTGCAATGCTTGTACACTGAAAACTACAAAATATTGCTGAGAGAAACTGAACAGCTCAACACATGGAGATACACAATATTCATGGATCAGAGGACTCAATATTGTTAGGATCTCAGTTCTCCCCTGTATATTCAATATAGTCCCATAGACTATAGTCCCATAGAAAATCTCAGCAGGCTTGTTTGCCAAATTGAAAAGCTAACTCTAAAATGTATATGGGAATTCAAAGTACTTATAAGAGTGAAAAAAATCCAAAAGATGAGCAAAATTGGAGGACTTACACCTGATATCGAGACTCACTTGGGTGATAGTTATCAGAATAGCATAGTATGGGCTTAAAGATAGGCATATATGTCCATGGAACAGAAGAGAGTCCAGAAACAGACTCTAAAATATATGATCAGTTGATCTCCTACAAAGGTGCCTGAATTTAGTGTGGGCTGTGATAGTCTTTTAAAAATGAATCTTAATGAATCTCAACATAATTATGCTGTTGAAAGGAACCAGACATATTAGACAACATACTGATTGATTTAATTTATACAAAATTCTAGAAAAGCAAAACTATAATGATGGAAAGTAGGCTGCTAGAAGCTGAGAGCAGTTTTACTGCAAAGAGGCACAAGAGAACTTTTCGGGGGTGATGGAAATGTTATATATATCTTGACTGTGATGGTTGTTAAAAGACTATATACATTTGTCAAAACACAGGTTCATGCAGCTAAAATTGGTGAATTTTGATTTTATCTCAATAGAGCAGATTAAAAATAGTTTTTAAAAACTGTGAAAACAAATGTTTCCTCTATGGAGATGGAAAATAACATAACTAAGCAACATATTGAGGCTATATAGGGAGTCGCCGGTAGAGTAGCACCAGAATTGGCAAGTTTCTGGATCTCCAACACAGTGCTATTTTCACTGTCTCCCATTTCTCTTAGTTGTTAAAGAAATGCTTGTTAACATTAGTTTTGGTTATTCTAGATAAGCAATACACACATAAAATTAACTGGAGAATAAGATGATTCTGCACATTTGTTACTTAATTATAGTTTACCAAGATGAAGACTATTATGTATTTTATTTTATTTTTTAAAATAAATTTATTTATTTATTTATTTGTTTGTGTATTTTTGGCTGCATTGGGTCTTCGTTGCTGCGTGCGGGCTTTCTCTAGTTGTGGCGAGCAGGGGCTGCTCTTTGTTGCGGTGCACAGGCTTCTCATTGTGGTGGCTTCTCTTGTTGCGGAGCATGGGCTCTAGGCGCACGGGCTTCAGTAGTTGTGGGACGCGGGCTCAGTAGTTGTGGCTCGCAGGCTCTAGAGCACAGGCTCAGTAGTTGTGGCGCACGGGCTCAGTTGCTCCGCGGCATGTGGGATCTTCCCGGACCAAGGATTGAACCTGTGTCCCCTGCGTTGGCAGGCGGATTCTTAACCACTGTGCCACCAGGGAAGCCCCTATTATGTATTTTAAATAGCCCACATACTATTTCATTGGTAACAGAGATGAGGAAATCATCTCTAGATTTCATACTGTGTTTGAATTCAGGCCAAAGAAAGAGGTACCATTACATTAGTAATGGTACTATTACTGGGTCTCACAGTGTGGAGGCGAGTCTCAGTCTATGTTGAGTATCTATACAAATCCCATGGAACGATTTTTTGTGAGTCAACTTTTGTTGCAACACCTCAATCTGTTTTTCTTTTTTTCTAGAATTTATACTTGTTGTCAGTAGCAGTTTATAATAAGGAGGGAGGGAGGGAGGGAGGGAGCGAGGGAGGGAGGGAGGGAGAAGGTAAGAAAACCTAAGATACCTAGCACTGAATCATCAAGACTTCAGGATGTCAGGAATTGTGTCTGTAGTTTGAATAAATTACCACCTGATGGCACTTTTACACATCTGGTAGTGCAGAATGTGCCATAAATTTCCAGCCAGTACTATGAATTGCAAGTCAAGTTTTCTTAAGTAAGCTTGTTATTGGCAGAATACAATTACGTAAGTTAGTAACTTGCTCTTTTTTTTTTTTTTTGAAAAACAATGTAATCAATTAGACATAACTTTTTTTTTAACATCTTTATTGGAGTATAATTGCTTTACAATGTTGTGTTAGTTTCTGCTGAGTAACAAAGTGAATCAGCTATACGTATACATATATCCCCATACCCCCTCCCTCTTGCGTCTCCCTCCCACCTTCCCTATCCCAGCCCTCTAGGTCGTCGCACCTGTGCTATGCAGCTGCTTCCCACTAGGTATCTATTTTGCATTTGGTAGTGTATATATGTCAGTGCCACTCTCTCACTTCGTCCCAGCTTACCCTTCCCCCTCCCGGTGTCCTCAAGTCCATTCTCTACATCTGCATCTTTATTCCTGTCCTGCTCCTAGGTTCTTCAGAACCTTTTTTATTATTTTTTTTTTAGATTCCATATATATGTGTTAGCATACAGTATTTATTTTTCTTTTTCTGACTTATTTCACTCTGTATGACAGACTCTAAGTCCATCCACCTCACTACAAATAACTCAATTTCATTTCTTTTTATGGCTGAGTAATATTCCATTGTATATATGTGCCACATCTTCTTTATCCATTCATCTGTCGATGAACACTTAGGTTGCTTCCATGTCCTGGCTATTGTAAATAGTGCTGCAGTGAACATTGTGGTACATGGCGCTTTTTGAATTATGGTAACTTGCTCTTCTGTACCAGAAATAATATATTATTTGAACATGCAAGTTCATGCTCGAAACCAAGCATTTTACTCAATTTTTAATTTCATTTATGCCTGCCCCAACTATATTCAAGATGTTGCCTTCCTATAGGCAACAGGAAGATGAACAAAGCTTATTTGGGGGTCTCTGAGAGTGATCAAGCTATAGATAAATGCCAATATTAAAAACACTGCAATTATAGTGGTACAAATAAAGTGCCATAAAGTCTACAGAAGATATTAATTCTTGCTGGTAGGATCAAGAAAAGTTTTATTGGTGTTGATGAAATATAAAATCCCCTGATTTTCTTTGTCTTGAATTTAAATTGTGCATACACTACCAAAATCTCTTCCAGTTAGAAACCTTCCATTTCTTCTCTTGAAATAGATGATGAATGTTCAGCAGCTGTCTCAGTGCCTGACACAACATAAGGGCTTAAGAGATGTCCATCTCCTTTTCCCCGACCAATACACCCAAAGTTGCTCCTGGCTGTACTAGGGAGAGTTTCAGCCTACTGAAAACTTCCATGAAGGAATCAAAACTCATCTGTTCTTTTTTTTTTTTTTAATTGAAGTATAGTTGATTTATAATGTGTTAGTTTCAGGTGTACAGCAAAGTAATTCAGTAAACATACATACATTCAGATTCTTTTCCATTATAGGTTTTTTAAAAATTATACTTTTATTTGCGTCATCAAGAGAAAGATTCACTTGTGGTCCAAGTCAAACGTTCAAAATCATAATGGGCCAGAAAGATTTGATCCCAAGCACAAGTCCATGAAGGAGGGGACCAAAACAGACCAAGAAAAGACAACCACCCCATATAGAAAGATGAACAGACAGCTTCACACAGACACGGATGAAATGTTTGGACAGAGGCAAATTTCACACGGTCATTTCTGTTCCTTTTTAAATACAGGTTTGTGGGGTGGTATTTTTTTCCCACCTATTAAAAAAGGCCCAAAAGTGCATGTATGAGGGGAAAAAGGCAGAAATTAAGCAACAAAGTAGTTTTCCCTGGAGGGACATGAGGAAGAAAATAGGAAGCAATGTTGAGAGAATTCACTTTTCTCACCATTGGGCTTCTTGCATTTTATTATTGGTCCACTAAAGTTATATTCACATTCTAGCTTTGTTGCATCTCTTTCCTGGGATTAGATTGGTTAAAAAGCCTCTGTGAACTGTAAGAAAAGACCAGGGACTTGGCCCAGTGCTCAGGTTCTGTGCTTTTCTAGGGATGGATGGCTCTGGAAAGGAATAAGGACTCCAGCAGCCCCTGGGTCCCTCAGCACCAGTATGACAGTCCCTCCTCTCTCTGGGGGTGTGTAAGAAAAGGTCCCCTATTTTTAGGAAGGGCTGAGCAGAGGGCTGGCAGCAAGATTCCAGTGGAATCCATTATATAATAGGTTATTACAGAGTATTGAGTAGATTCTTGTGCTATACAGTAGGTCCTTGTTGATTATCTATTTTATATATAGTAGTGTGTATATGTTAATCCCAACCTCCTAATTTATCCCTCCCCTCTTCCCCCTTTGGTAACCATAAGTTTGTTTTCTATGTCTGTGAGTCTATTTCTGTTTTGTAAATAAGTTCACTTGTATCATTTTTTTAGATTCCACATATAAGTGATAACATACGATATTTGTCTTTGTCTTTCTGGTTTACTTCACTTCATATGATAATCTCTGGGTCTATCCATGTTGCTGTTAATGGCATTATGTCATTCTTTCTTATGGCTGAAAACTCATCTATTCTTGAAACCCATTTAATACTACTCTTCTTTACCTGGAACGTCCCTTCTTCTTCTTCATGCCTCTTTCCCTCACTCTCCATCAATACATGTTATAGCAAGAATCCTCATCTTCCAGCTAGGAAATAACTAATATTTATTGAAAGCCTATATGTACCAGGACCAGTTATAAATGTTTTATGTCATCTTAGGATTTATTAAGTGTGATAAAATTAAATTCTCTCATACACACTCACACAAGAATGTGCTTTATTAGAGAGAGATAGCATGGCATAGATTAGAGGTCAAAAATTTAGACTGCCTGGAACCAGACTGCCTGATTTAAATCTTAGCTCTCATGCATACTATGTATGTGTGTGTGAGCAAGTTAACTTACTTTTTTGTGCCTCCGTTTTCTCACTTGTAAATGGACATGATAATAGCATTGTTGTGAACTGTGGTAAATTGTATTGGCTTGGCCAAAAAGTTCGTTTAGGTTTTTCTGTAAGATCTTATGGAAAAACACGAACGAAAATTTTGGCCAGCCCAATATTTTCCCAAGATGGCTGGAATAACATCTCCCATCTCACCTGTTCTTATAGTGTGATTTTTTGCTACTTCCTCTCCAAGAGTTGGAATCTGTATCTCTTCCCCCTGACACTGGGAAGAACTCTGTGACTGACTCAACCAATAAAGTATGACAGAAGTAAAGTTATGTGACTTTCAAGCCTGGGACATAAACAGCTATACAGCCTCTGTCTGGCTTTCTTTTGGGATGCTCACTCTTAGAACCCTGACACCATGAGGAAACCTAAACATTTAGGTGCTCCAGCAGACAGCCATAGATGAGGTCTCAGCCAATAGCTACTGTAAGTGAGGAAGCCTTTGAGATGATTTTAGCCCAGGCATTTTCTGACTGCAAATGCATGAGAGATCCTGGGTAAGAACTACCAGCTGAGCCAAGTCAACCCCTCAAATCATGAGAGATAATAATAAAATGATTATGGTTGTAAGCCACTAAATTTGGGGGTGATTTATCATGAAGCAATAGATACTTGATTCAAATCAGCTGGGGTTTTACCTGGAACTGCTAGATGTGGCCTCTTCATGTAACCTGGGCTTCCTTACAGCATGGTAGCTGGATTTCAAGAGCACATATCCCAAGAATCTTGGAAGCTACATTGTGTCACTTCCACTGTAGTCATAGACCCACTCAGATTCACAGGAAGGGAACATAGATCCCACCTCTCAGTGGGATGGATGTAAGTGTCACATTGTATGAAGGGGATGTGGAATGAGAAATCTTATTGTAGCTATCTTGAAAAGCACAATCTCTATATGGAACATACGTAAATTAATCTGGCATTTTTAGAATAATGCCTGGTACAGTTTTATGAATGGTATTTATTGTTATTATTGCTCCAAAAATATAGACTGGTGGTGTGAATGGAAAGCAATTTGAGTAGAGGTAAGTCAACCAGTGATTAAAATAAGAATATATATGAACTGTCCCAGACATCCCAGGATATAGTCTCTCTCCATATTTGGCCCTTTTCTGTCCTGGTCCCTTCCTCCTTCATAGGAGTAACATTGTTATGAAGTTCATGGGCGTATATCTAGAACTTTTTCTTGTATTTACATTTGTAAAATTACACAGTTTTGATTTTCATTGTATTTTTTCCAAAATATCATACTGAAATGTAGTAATTTGCAATCTTCTTTTTTTGTTTATTTTGATCTTTTGTTCTCTTTGTTTACTTAAGCATGACTTAAGACATTTGTCATGCTAGTATATAAAAATCTACTTCATTCCATAGTTCCCCTCTGCTTAGTAATGGCCATTCAACTTGTTTCCAATTTTTTGTTCTGTAAACAAAGCTAAGGTTTGCACATTTTCACTTTTAACAGAGCCTCCCAAGTTGTCCACCCAAATGGCTGCGCTGATTCACACTCCCATCTGCTCTGCAAAGAGCACATGTTGCCTTACACCCTTGTTGACAGTGGATATTATTAAAATTTTACATTTTGCCTCCCTGTGAGATCAAAAACTGATAAATCATTTTATTTTAATTTCTATTTTTCTGACTGTCAGCAAAACAGAACATATTTTTATGTTTATTGCTCAGTTAAGTCTCCTCTTGTTATCTGTTTATATCCCTTGCCCATTTTTCTGCTGGGTTGTTTGTCTCTAGCTTATTGATTTTGAAGGGTATATACATATAAATTATGTAATATACTCACATTTTCCTGGATATTAATTGATTATCTGTTATACATATTGCAAATATGAGCTCCCAAGGTAATGATTACTCTTTCACTTTACTTTTAGTTTCGATTTAGACAAACTTGTCTATCTTTTCCTCTATGGCATTTGTTTTTTGTGTTTTGCTAATTGAGGCCTTCTTTCCTCCCAGACCATAAACACTCCACCATATTCATTACTAATACTTAATATTTTCATTTAGGTTTCTAGATGAGCTGAAATTTATTTTATTTAATGATTTGAGATAGGACTCTACTTCTATACCTTTTCATTTACCCAAAACATTGAGTTCATTATCATTTCCCACTGGTTTGTAATGCTGGCCTTTATTGTACATTAAATTACCACATGTACCTCAGTAAAATTCCGGATTTTCTGAATTTCCAGAATGAAAAGTTCAGAACTTCACTCCAGTATATAGGATTAATCCATTTTGTGCTCTATCATGCATGCTGCTTTGTCACTATTTTAATTTTAGCTCTATACTTTGTTCTGATATCTAGTTGAATGCATCACACAATTTCTTTTTTCCTTTTTAAGATTGTCCTGGTTATTCTTAAGCATTTGCTCCTCCATATGAATTTTAAAATCACTTTATCAAGTTCCAAGAAATTCTTGTGAGGATTTTGGTTGCTATTTTATTTAATTTGTAGACTAATTTGGGTTATTAAAATATTTACAATATTGAGCATTCCTATCCATAAATATAGTTTACTTTCTACTTAAGTTTTTCTTTAGATCCTTCAGTAACATTTTATAGATTATCATAACTTGTTGCACAATTTTTTACTTATAATTCAATAAAGTTTTTATTGCTTTTTTAAAATGAAATCTAAAAACATCTAATCTTTGTGTGTGTTTGTGTGTGATGGAAAGCTACTAATTTTTCTTTGCTCATTTTCTATGTGGTCACCTTACTGAACTCTAGTTCACAAAGTTCTAGGTAAATGACTTCGTTTCTTTTCAATCTATATATTTACAAACTTATTTTTATTCCAATTTATATACAATTTATTTATTGTCTTGGTATTTCCACCTACAGAGGGTTGAATTGAGATTTTATTTCTTTTTATTTATCTAAATTTTCTGCAAAGAGATAGTTGTTGCTTTCATAGTCAGAAAAAAATCAATAAGCATTGTTTCTCAGGATTTGGAAAATGAATGTTCAAGAGGATAATTAAATATTTAACTTAAAATTTTAATTCACTGTCTTTTACTACTTTGTTGAAAAAAAGTGTTATATTTTATTTCTTCTATTAACATTCTTTTAGAAAAACATTAAACCTTAATATTTGTTCTAAGGATCTACTTAAATCTACTCTGTTTCATATTCACCACATTTACTCTTGGTTTTTGAACAGAAAAATGGAGCTTGTAGCTCCATCTGGATTCTGAAGATGGTCATAATACTTCTCCTTCCTGAGATTTAACTAGTCAAGCTAACTTTTCTTGAAAGTTATCAGCAACACTGAAATGCATTATATTTACATGAAGTTTGGTCTTATTTATTTGCCTTTGCATCACTCTACCTAATTGCTCCCTTGTGTGTTTCATGTCAACCATTAAGTTCAGTGATTTACTTTAGCAAATTGTTTATGGAGAGTTATCAATTTCTTTCCCCAAATTTCCACATTTACTCTGGTTTATTTTCTTGTCATCGTGTATGAGTGTGTGTGTGTGTCTGTCTGTATATGATATACATGAATGTATGTATACACATAGATTTAGCTCACACACACACATACATCACTGTATATCAGTATTTCTCAAATGGGCTTTCATGACTTCTCAGAGAACATCTGGAATCACTTTCCTATAACATTGTTTCCAAATATGCTGTGATACATATTTTAAGAGGAGAGCCAATATTTCACTTTTAATTAAAAAGAATATTCTCAAAATATTACAATAATCCAATACTACCCTTGGATATTTCAGTAGGCGTAAGCAATTGCTGACAATCCATGCTTCCTTCAGTACTGGTGATATGTTATCCTGTAACATGAGGTCATTTGATAGTTGTTTCTATGAGAATGGTGTCCATGGATAAATTTTACTTGTACTGAGTATGTATCTGTTGTATGATTTTTGGCATTGATAAGAGAAAAGGAAATAAAATGTGACTGGACAGTTAACCTGTCAGAATTCTCTGTCTTTCTGTTTTTCTGTCTTGCACATGTCGTTCTTAGTTTATAAATCCATGCAGTGGTGAGATATTTGCTGTACCTGAAGTGGTTAGATATACAAAGTCCAGTCCCAAGAGAATAATGATTTCCTACTGGTAATTATGACTGTGATTTTGAGAGCTGCCTTCAGAGAGAAGTGGTATTTTGGCTTAACAGGGTTTAGGCTGGGCAAAATGACATTTCTCCAGATGTTACCCTTGAAAATCAAAATCTGTGTGAAACCTCTAATAAACAAACTGTTCAATAAATGTTAGTAGCAATTAGGAGCCATTGCAGTTTGTTTTCCCTGAATAACAGTTATTTAACTTTTATATATTTTCCAGTTAACCTTATTTCAAATATTTGAGATCATTTCAAATTACTTTCTATCATTTTATATGTTATTTAGCTACTTTTATACTCCTAATGATCACCCCTGAGAGCACATTTCTATAGTGTGTCTTTAAAAAGGTTGACTCTCTAAAGTGGAAAAAAAATTTTTTAATAAAAAAAAAAACCCCAAATTTGAATTGATTTCTATCTGTCTCATTCAGCATAGAGAAATTAATAAATTTTGCTCAGTGGAGTGTGTTGGATGTTGTGATTATCAATGCAAACTATCAACCTGTGTTGTTCCAGGTTGAATAGAAGATTACAAGTACAATTTCTGGCAAAGTTCATGCACTACTTTTACACACAGTATTGCAGGCATTGATTTTTATTCACATGACTAACACATAAATTAAGAAGTAAAATCAATGTTCGTATGACTTCCTTTTCAAATAATGAAAAGGCAGTGAGTTTTTCTGAAGTCTTCTAGTCTAGATTCAAATTGGCCATAATGTACACATAGACCCCTCCAATGGTGAACCACCCTTGGGACCTGATGAGCTCCTAAAGGGCTAAAAGGGGCTTGAACAGAGGGGCAGCTTCTCCCCTTGAACTTTCCTCTGGTTTTCTCCTTTTCTCTTTCCAATTATGTCCACATTCTTATGTTCTGCAGTCTCTTCCAAAACTCTCTTCAGCATCTGTATTTTATTGTAGCTTGGTCCTGATGTGCTGCTGGCATGGTCAAGGAGAAGAGGCTGAAGTTAGGAAGTTGCTTCTGGCACCATGCCTGTTCCCAAAGTTGACCAAAATATGATGATAGTAGGATAAGATATGAATTGTTACATGGTTCATATATGTGCCAGTATTTTAAATAACATTCTGTTTTGTACTTTGTATTTTCTTCAAAGAAATCCTGCATATTTCAAAATCAAGGATATTCTTCTATATTAAGGTTTATATTTGTCCCATTTAGATCATTAATCAAAGTGGAATTTTTTTTTGTCTACAGTACGAGGTTGGAATCCCATTACTTTATTCCCCCATATGGATAACCAGTTGCTCCAGTACCATATATTTACTGGTCATCTTTACTGGTCTGCACCTCTGTCATATATCATGTCCATTTAGAAATAACAGACTCTGTTCTGTTACACTGGTTTATTTGTCTCTCTATGCTCTATACTGCACTGCTTTAATTATTATAGCTTTATAAGTATTCTAAGTACCTGAAGAGTAAGTAGTCACATCTTATTCTCTTTCAGTGTCATCTTAGGTATTAGACATTGCTTTCATATAAATTTTAGAATCATATTATCACTTTTACCAAAGAGTATCTGATGAGATTTTGATTAAAATTGCATAAAACATCGATTTGGAAATAATGGAAATATTTATCTTATTGAGTCTCCCAACCAATCAACGTGGGATATCTATCTGTTTAGGCCTTTTTGAAAGTCTTTCAAAGTTTAAAAATTTTCTTCAGAAGATTTTGTGTATATTAAATTTGTAGCTATTTTATGTTTTTGTGACTAAGTGATACATTTTTAAAATTTCAGCATCTCATTCTTCCATTGTTGCTGATATGTAGAAATACAATAATTTTCTACATTTATTTTTCATTCCCCAAACTCGGTAACTATCCTATTAATTCTAATACTTTATTGTTTAGATTTTCTATCTACACAATCTTATTGAACGGTAGACACCGGTGCTCCTCCTCTTCGGGCTTGTGGACTTGGAGTAATTACACCACCAGTTTTGCTGGATCTCCAGCCTACAGATGGACGATTGTGGACTTCTCGGCCTCTGTAGCCACGTGAGTTAAATTCTGTAGTAAATCTCCTCTTGTATATATCTGTGTATTTCCATCCAATTGGTTCTGTTTCTCTGGAGGATCCTGACTAATACAGAAGCAAGTTCTTCCCCAGAGCCTCCAGATCAGAGTTCAGCCCAGCCCACACGTAGATGACAGTCTTGGGAGATCCTGAGCAAAAACCATTCAAGCCCCCTCAGACTTCTGCCATACAGAACTACGAGATAATACATAAGTGCTGTTTTGAGCAGCTAAGTCTGTGGTAATTTGTTACACACCAATGGAAAACTAACACACTTACTTTTTTTCCCTGATTTCTAATTAAATCACATCTTGGTTAGATACTGTGACTGTAATAAACTTTTTTTGACATTTGTTAAGGCATGTCTTATGGCCCAGTGTGCGGTCACCTTTTGTAAATGCATGGTGTGTTCTGGATGAAAATATGCATTCTGCCCATGTTGAATACTGTTAGACACACAGACACACGCACATTCACTAGATAAAACTTGTTATTTGTGTTGTTCCCATCTTCTCTTCTATATTTTTAAGGTTTGATTGTTTCTGCCTGCTTAATCTATCAACTTCTTAAAAATGTGCATTAAAACCTCTCATTATGCAAGATAGCTGTAGAGACTAATGATTTACATATTGTGTAGCACATAGTAGGCATTTTACTAATTATTTTTACTGAGTATTTACACTTTCATACTATAAATAATAATGACAGTTTATAGTGCTTTATCATTCTATAATACATTTTTTATGTCCACTGACTATTTAATTTTTATCCAAACTTGTGAAGCAGATTTTTTTTTTCATTTCCATATTAAGAAGCCAAAGTTCAGGCAGATTAATGACCTTCCCAAGGTCAAGCAGCTAGGAGGCAATAAGCCTGGTAGGAACCGCAAATATTTTGACTCCATGTTCAAATTTCTTTTCATTAGACCAGACAAAATTTCTTTGAAATAAATAAATACTTATTATTATATTATTTTTGACCAAATACAGCTAATATTTAGAGTCTGCCACATATATAAATTGTACATCAAGGCAATGTTATAGGTGAAATATGATTCCTATCTAATAATTTACTTGGTAAATAAGAAGATATTGCTTCTGATCACTATAAGTGCCAATGTAAAAAACATTATGGTTTATTCTTCAAAGTACAATTTTATAATTACAACAGGATATGATTGATATACTCACCATTTTTCATGTGTATGTGTGTATATTCATTTTTGAATAACAAAGGAGTAAGATTTGTTCTTTCTACCCTAGCAATGTTTAAATTAATCTGGACCTAATTTGTTTGGATACCATATTTACCACCATCTTTACATTGGTTTCATTTGCATGATTTCTCAGTGACAGCTCAAAGCAAAAATGCTTTTCAGAAATTAATATGCACTTAAGTGGACTCAGAGCCTTTGTATTATATATTCTTAGATCTCCAGGAAAGTTGTTAATAGTAATCAAATGCCACATGAATGTTATTGAATGAATATGCCCATGTTAAGACTGTGACCAATTAAATACACTGAAATAGCAAACTGAAAGTATAAAATTGAGTCAATCAAAAGATTTGAGTTCACTCCCCACTTAATTGACTAGTTGTTGTGGTGTCACATAAACACAGTCTTAGTTTATTCCTTTTTGTTGATGGGGTTGACATGAGTAAAACTTAATTTAAAACCTTAAGAAAGACTAAAATTTTCTTTGACAGTTATTGGAAGTTTTTCAACTCCCCCTCTCTTTCTGAGCTGTTGCATTAGTAACTGTGGTTTTGACTCACTGACAATTGGAAGAAACTTGAGAAGAAATTTTGCAGGCTGTCATTTCTTCTCCATTTGAGCTAATCTTCATCGGGCTGTTGGCAATATCATTTGGCTTAAGACTATGATGAGGCGTAAAATGAGTATTATTTATTCCCAGACTGGCTAACACTATTGCTTTGATACAGTTGTTGGGGAAAATATGCAGGTTCTATTGGAGTTAGAGATGTACCTCTTGAACAAAAATGTTTGCTGATTTTTTTAAGTGATAAGAAACATGAAAAGCTTCGTAGGGATTTGAATTTTAATCAAAGATTCTGATTCCAAAATTTTTGCTACTGTAAAAGACAGAATTTTTTTCCTGCCATTGAAAAATATATTTTCTCATGTGTACTATAGCCTGCTTTATTGCTAAGAATCTTTCAAAGTTTGATCTTTAAAAATGTAGACCATAAATGCATCTCCCACACTGGCCCAAACAATGTCTTGGATGCAGTAGCTTTTCTTTCTTGACTGCAGAAATAAGTTATAAAAGGTGATGATTGCTTAGCCATTGTTATTAGGAGAACCCAGGTAGACTGATGGGTTCTCGAGAACAACATCCTATGATAAGTTTCTGGAAGGAGCCTTTGTGGAACAGCACTGGTTGATGAGTTCTTAGGAGGTTGACTGAATGAATGCACCTTTAACCTTAGTGCTGGCCAACCTTGCTCAGGCTGGGTCTTCTACTTAATACCAGTCCAACTCATGTTGTGTGACTGCTTCACAAATGCATGATGAAAAATAAAATGGTTTAATTATTTCTGAATTGATGGATCCTTTCAGTTTTGCATTAGCTCTAGACTTTTTACACTGAAAGGGTTATGAAAATCTACTTCGCTCACGTAGTATTGAAGAAACAGACAAGGAGGTTGTGACTTGCTCAAGGTCAAACAACTAGAGGCAGAGCCAAGACTTAAATCCAAATCTGCACAAGCGCTCTTTTTTCCAGGCAAGAAAGCCAAGATCAAGTGTTTTTCATCATCAGAGTGTGAGGGAAAAAAGTGAGGTCTCTTTCCAAAATGAACCCTATCTTTTCCTGACAGTGGTCTGAGATATCAGAAATAGAATATGTTTGATTATTGATCCTGAATTATCCATATGCATTTGTTTTAAAAATGGTAACCCTTGTTATTTTAGAGTGTGCACGCCTACATGGTCACACCACAATTCATTGAGAATTTAGGACAGACAGGGTATTTATTGGAAAGTCATCTTCTGCTCAGCTCTTAAATGAATCCATTTATCTGTAGCACTGAACTTCATATCTGTCCAAATCTTCTCTTTATATTAGCTATAACTAAAGCTGAACGAGATTTGAAAGCTTTAAAGTAATGTCAGCTAAACTGATAAGACCAATGGCTGACATAAGTCGCTGAATAGCATGGTTAAATGGTCACAGTGTAAACCATACATATCAAATGCCCTGGCACCGCTCTTTTGGAGTGGTCCAGATCCAAAGCAGGGAGCTTTGAAAGGATATAGAACTGAAAAGAATGACCATGAGAGTATTTATGAAAATGAATTTTTACCTTCTACCCTAGGGAGCAGAAAGAGAGGAACAAAGGTAGGTAACTTCAAGAAAAGAGTCAGGTATTTGACTGGGGATCTGCATTTTGTGCTTTGATGGAGTTTGCGGGGTAGATGCCCAGGAGACCCTCCCTAGTAGAGGGGCTTGAGGGAGCTTTCATCGTCCTGTTCAGGGAGGCTGCCCAAGCCTGTGTGAATCCCCATAAGCAATCCCAAAGGCATCGTGGAGTTAGCTTCATTCCAAACGCAGCAAGAACAGCCAAAAGAAAACATGTGATACCAAAAACAGTTTTAAGAGAGGGGCTTGGGGGAAAAGATTGGAATAGGAGGAAGAAGGGGAGGAGAAGAAGGAGAGGAAGCGAGAGAGAGAGAGAGAGAGAGAGAGAGAGAGATCAGTATCAATCTGTGGAATATGTCAGCCTCAAAAATTAAAGCCCTAAGCCACGTGACCTTGATTCTTGAAACACTATCTGTGACCTCAGTTTGAAACTAGTTTATAAAAAAAAAATAGAAGTAATGTGTTCTTTAAAAAAAACATAGGGACACATATTTAGGAGACTTCTCTCTGTCTAGGAACTTTCCCTGGTTCGGTATTCTGGGCTACAAAGCAAGCTACAAAGTTCTTGCATGAGAGTGTAATAATGTAATACCTTTATACAAGCAAAGTCAGGAGCTATCAGCCAACCTCCCAGCTTTTTGATATTATGAAAAAGGTTAGAAGAAAGTTCTTTTTAAAAAAACTGCTTCATTAAATTTGCTAAATTGTTCAGGCATATAGTCAATAACAAAGCAAGTGGAAAGAAGCAACCTTGTTTACAAGTGACCATTAGTTGTTCCTTGATTTAAAGAAATGAGGTTGAGTAACCAACTCCAGCTTGCCATGCAAAAGGCTACCATGTAACAGAAAACTGACTTGGCAAACTGAACAGGACAGTGTTCTGGGTTCAATCATTTTGTGGGTCAGTTAGCTTTGTTGTGCTCTAAATTCTAACCATTTCTCCCATGTATACTGTTGCTTGGAAACAGAAAGTAGAATAATACGTAAGAAACCAAATCCATCCCTACTACTGGAAAAGCAAATGAATGCCCTCAAAATGTATGTTGTACATTGGTTGATGGGTGGTAGCATTGTCTTCTTGTACAAAGATTAGCAAAAATACAGTGACCTCTCAGAAAAAGCTCAGAAATTAAAATCAAAATGTATCTAGATCATTGTTTTCTTAAATAGAATATACATACTTACAGACAATGTGTATCATAATTTGTGGAAGAACTCACAGGAAGATACATTAGATTCAGTTCAACAGACTTTTTAATGTTGCCACAAAAGCAGCAGGAGACAATATTTATAGCTTCTTTACTGGTGGTAGACCTCATAAGTTGGCTTCAATCAAGCATCACCCCCACCCCTAAGTTTCTTTTTTTTAAGTCTAAGCCTTCATAAATGCATACATGTACAGTTTTAATTTGGATTCAAAATAGGTTCTTGGATGAAAAATGTCATACATTTTTTGTGTAGTTGTATAAGTAACATTTAGCTAAAGATAGAAGGTAAAACTTCTTTTAAGTGGAACAAACGGATATGCAGGTATAGTTTTACTTTTAGAGCTACGGTTAAATACCATATTTACTTCCCTAGGGGGTTACTAGCATATTGGGTTACCAATCTATAATGCATTTACCCAAAATGGTAAAAGTATATGTAACCTCTTAGGTCTGTGTTGACATATATATGACATTACAACACTTTGAAATGTTGTGATTGATCCCATTTAACTCAGTGGGCCATGAGGAAGAGTCAATTTCAGAATGATTAATGAAGGGCAGGGTAAAACTCAGGAAGCTCCAGAAAAAAGAGAAACTGCTTGATCCTCCAGGGCAGCCATCTTCTCTGGTTCCCTTATAAAATTGAGTAAAGTAGATCAAATCCCCTCAGCTTCCCAAGGTTCAGATCTAATAAGTGGCATAGTATTATATCCAGTTATGCACCCATGTACATCTTTTAGGATTTCTGACTTAAGGTGACACAAATGTCTCAAGGAAGAGCTCAGACCTTTTTCAGGAAGCGTTGGAGAACACATTTCAAATTTGAAATACTAAGCCCTGAAATTTTTCAGATGAAATACTAAGCTCTGAAAATTTTCAAATGGATGTTGGCATAAAGTTTATCAAGGAGGGGAAGGCAGCCTTCAGTCTCAACAGAATGTACTGTTTGCAGGTCAATTGCTGAGCCATTGACTGAATAACTGAATGTCAAATCAAATTTTGTTGCTATAACAACCAAACTAACTGGCCCATTAAGGGTTGATCCTGGTCAGTAATCCAATCTGTTGTTCAGAGTATGACTGTTTTGAATGTCCCCAAAACTAATTTCATCAGGAGACTATTGAATTGGTGCCATCAGGTCTCAGAATGTTGAGAAAGGACCTACTGAGGCCTTCGGTTTCTTTCCTGAGTGTAGAATGACACAGAAACAAAACAATTCATATATTTGTTTTCTACTTTTGTTCTCCAATTATGGCATTTGGCATTTGGGGGGCACTTTAAAAGTGGAATGAATACTTTGGGTTAAATTGAACACAAATAGAGAAAAGCCAACAGTAAAAGGACTTTATTTTCTCCAGTCACATTTCAAAAGGTTACATTTATTTATAAATATCAGAGCTATAAGAGGAAACATAAAAAAGTAAACATATAAATTAGAATGCTTAAACCTGCTAGTAATTAAAGAAATGAAAATTAAAATGATAATAGGGATCCTGTGAGCTTGGGCCAGAAGATCAAGCAGCTGTGGCAGCTGCCAGGAGATTGGCATTGTAAATGTGTAGAGTCATTTTGAAAAACAATCTGACAATAAATTTTAAGAACCAGAAAATATTTCCCTACCATTGAAAATTTTTATCCTAAGGCAACAGTTCACAAGAAGAAAAAGGTTACAGTTGTGAAAACGTTTGTGGCAGACGGATTGGTTCATCCTTGTAAAAATGTGGGAGGACTCGAAATGTTACACTTCAGAGGAATGGACAGATAAGATCATAGTTCTTTTTTATTTGTTTATTTATTTATTTATTTATTTATTTATGGCTGTGTTGGGTCTTCGTTTCTGTGCGAGGGCTTTCTCTAGTTGTGGCGAGCGGGGGCCACTCTTCATCGCGGTGCGTGGGCCTCTCACTATCGTGGCCTCTCTTGTTGTGGAGCACAGGCTCCAGACGCGCAGGCTCAGTAGTTGTGGCTCACAGGCCTAGTTGTTCCGCGGCATGTGGGATCTTCCCAGACCAGGGCTTGAACCCGTGTCCCCTGGATTGGCAGGCAGATTCTCAACCACTGCGCCGCCAGGGAAGCCCCCATAGTTCTTTTTTGTTTTTTTAAAGCTCAAGCATTCAGTTTACTTACAGAAATTATACAATTATACATTGCTTCACAAAGGCAGCAAACACAAGATCATAGTTCTTGATAGAATATTACTAAGCAGCCATGAAAAGTTTTAAGTATGGGCAACGCGAAGAATGTTAAGTGAAAAAAAAGGAATACAAAATCTCTATATTCGTCATGATTACAATATGTGGTATATGTTTATATACGGACAAGAAGTGAAGTGAAACAGAAGAAATAAAAATCAGTTGTCTTCGAGTGGAGAAAATTGGAGTCATATAGATTGAGCCCTAAATATATATATATGAGCAAATGTATCTCTTCTGAAATCACTAGGTATATGGTATTATAATGAAGTTAAAACACTAAATGAACCAAAAATGTTATATTGTAAACTTTGGAGCATTTTGAATTTGAGACTTAGAGAACAGTGAGAAGCATAAACCTAAAAATGTTCCTTATAGCTATGCTTTTGCTTTCAACCCCTTTTCTTTCCTTTTTTTTTTTTTATTACAAAAGCAACATAAAATACACAAAAAAAGCCAAAAGAACAATCCATCATTCATCCCCACCCTGTCTCTCACTTTATTCCAACCCTCCTACCATGAATACTATTTAGTGACTTTATACAAAGTAGTCTGAATTTGTAAAGCCAACTTCTATTGTTAGACAGTTTCTTTCCTTTTTTCCATCATTTACTAGCAACGAGTAGCCACTACCATTTATTGATTCAGGCAAAGTGCCAGTTACTGTACTCTTAGTTGTTGGGCTAATATCAAGTAGCTGATGAGAGAGAGAGATATCTTAGTCCCACTTTTATAGAAATGAGAGAGCTGATGTCCACAATTACCTGCTAGGAAGCGGTAGGGCTGGGAACCCAAAGCAGTTCTGACTGCAGAGTGCATGCTCTTCAACACTAGTGTCTGTTGTAAGCAGTACCACACTTATAGCAGGGCAGCCTTGGGAGCCAAGAAGGGGACCAAGCTTCAGCACTCTTTCTCCCGTGGGACTTGCTTTGCAAATCCCTCTGTAGTGGCTGGGACCAGCCAAGCAGGCAGGGCCAGCAGGAGGATGTCCCCCCCAGACCTGGTCTGCACGTGCCTCCGTCTCCTTGTTTCCTGCTTTGGTGCTTTCTCCCACTCTCAGGCATGCGCTCTCAGGTGTTCTAGTACTCCTACTCACAACTTGAGGTTATCTCTTGATGGGCCTGTGGTTATAGCAGAGTGACTGGCTGCAGGTCACTCCTGCTGGTCAAAGTGGCATTTTTCCTTCACAGGATCGTGAGCAATTCTAACAATAACACTGGGATGTCAGCTCGTGGTCCTCCTGAAAGCCACTCGGATCCTAAGATGTATTATTATTTTTACCATGGCTGAGGCAATCTTACCATGCTGTGTAAATTTTGGAGAATCCCATTATCATAGCATCTAAGATATGAAATGGATACTTATCAGAACCATAGCTGAGCTCCCCTCGGCATGCATTGGATTACCCTCCTTTTACATCCTAAGAGCCCCCTGGCGTGCCTTGACCCAGACTTCTCCAAAAGAGACCACTCCTTCCACTATCTTCACTCACGAGGAAACTGCCAACTGCTTTCTTCTGTCTCCATCAGGCAGACCTGGGTTAGAATCCTAATTCTGTCCCATACCAGTCGTACCAGTCCTTTACCAACTCTTCATTTCTGTGTCCGTAAAATGAATACATCGACATCTAATTCACAGAGTGTGTAAAAATTGTTTAACCTACTGCCTGGTACACATAGGTCCTTGGACTGGTAGATATCCATATAAGCTTTATTTACCATTCCACCTGAACAGAAGCTAGGATTCAGCCATTCTCAATCCTGCCCTCTCTATACCCTAGAATTCCTTCTTTATTCTCTACCCTACTCACCATGCACATTCCTGGCCTTCACTCGCTGCCACCATCTGCTTTCCATGTTTCCATTCCAGTACTGCTAATTACAGTATTATGCTGGCAGCTACTAACTCATGCTACATAATCTGTGCTCTCTGACCTCAGTCTGCTTGGTCCTCATTGCAAGTTTTATTTCTCTCCTGCTAGATTGAAATTGCCATAGTAACTTCCCCAAATCGACATTCTTTTAAAGAACCCAGTTGCATGCCCACCTTCTTTACTCTCAACAGATTATCTGGCCTCCTGTTACGAAGAAGATCACCACTGTATAGCAAAGGGTGTGACAGCATAAATCAATACTGTAATAATCTTGCTAAAGCATCCCTATTAGAAGAACTATTATTTCTCTCCTGAAAATCATTCAGTGTCTGTCCTCACATACAAAGCAATATCATGATCATGATTTTGGCTTGATTTCATTTCCTTTTTCTGAACCCTACATGTCAACCAATCTGAACAGGAACCCCAAATCTCTTTCTATTCCATCTTTGTACTTACATTATGACCATTTCTTTTTTTTTAGAATGTCATTCCCCTGCATTTTCTATGTATCAAAATTCTGCCCGTCCTTCAGCACCATAATTAAAATTTCATATGCTCCATAAAAAACCTTCTGTGATTATTCCAGCTCACTTTCCTATTTTAAAACATATTGCTCTTTGTTCTACTTGTAGGGTGCATTCCACTCTTTATTATGTCATTTGCCTACGTTGCATCCCTCCTCTGAGAATATAAGCTTCTTAAGAAAATGCAACCAGGAGTTACATATATTTATAAGTTCTTAGGAAGCCATTGTTGGAGTAGTTCACAGCCAATGAAGAGGGCAGGTTTAAAGGACCCCCTGTACTCTTTTCCTTCTCGCTGTCTTTGAAGTCTCTTTGAAGTGAAAGAAACCTCTACCCAGAGAAAAGCTCCTCAGGGAAACAGGTCAGATGAGGATGAGGTCCTGTGTGCTCCAGTAGGGATCTTTGGAACTGAAGAGACAGAGCAGAGGGAAGAGGGTACACTTGAAACGTGGTCCAGAGGGCTTTGCTGTCTCCTATTGCTAAACAGTGTCAATGACCCTGTAATTTTCTCTGAGGCTGAGAAGTCACTTCAGTCCCAACCTTCGGGTTTTACAGATAACTCTGCCAAGAAAAGCTGCTTCTGCCTGGAACTTGATTCATGGTGATCTCAGTTTGAGTGTCTCACAAACTGAGAAATGCAAAATCCTAGTCAATATGCCTCATGTCACGCCCTTTTCCTTAAAGAGCTTGGGATAAGCACAGAAAGAATAGAGAGCCAGAAAGGAAGATAAAAAAAGCACTGATTCAAAATGCATGTGTGTGTATACATATATATCACCCTTAATACCAGCAGCACCATCAGAACAAGACTTTTTGTCCTTTATTAGATCTCATCGTATGCATGGAGACTCTTTGGAACAAGCATAATCTTCCACTACAATGTTGAGCTAAGCCTTCCAATAAAAATAAAGCCTAAGTTCTTAAGCAAAATGCTGTACAATCTTGTATTTCTCATTGCGTGTTTCTTAGCTACAACATTAATCCCAAATAGTTTTTAGAATCTCCTCTCCATCAAAAATAGAGGGAGATCTGAATACATCTTTTTAAAGTATCCTATTTACAATCAGAAAGGTGCCTCTTTACTTCTCTTTCTATGAAACAGTGACATCTACTGCTCGGTGGGGCTAATCCTGGGGGATATTCTAAGGCTAGAACCACCAGTGATTCAGCTCTTCTGCCTTTGGAGTCAGAGGCAGGACCACAGTCACTATCTCTTCCACTTCCCCGTCCTGCTTAGGCCCCTCCATAACACTATAATGTTTGAACTTCTGCACAAATTGCATTCTCTTCTTTCTGGATTAATTCCTTCTATAACAATTCTGTCACAAAGTCTTTCCTCATACCGAGCCCAAACTTGTTTCTTTTTAACATGTAACTTTCTCTTAGCCTTATCCTTGGACTAGTGTTCAACAAGTAAAATTCCTTTTCCACATGACAGCCCTAAAGAAAAAAAGTTGTCGTATCCCATCAGTTTTCTTTTTCCACCTAAATAATGTCACTTCCTTTGGCCCTCCTGGATATTATTTTAAGCCCCTCTCTACATCTTTCCTAGTCTCTACATGTTCTTCTATTGATTCACATACATCAGAAAAATAAAAGTGTGCATGCCACCAAAGGTCTATCATTATATAAATGAGTGACTTCATCCTTAAATGGCAGTCATGGCATAGTGGGTAAGCAAGTGGAATTTGAAGAGAGAAGACCTGGGTTCAATCCTGGCTCCTCCACATAAGCTATAGGTCTTATGCAAATTACCCAGCAGTTCCAAACCTTTATTTACTAGGCTGTAAAATGAACGTGACAATAATAGCCACCTAGTAGGTTTGCTCCAAGGCTTAAAATGAAATTCAATGAGGCATTGTGTGAAGAGCACTTAGCACAGGTAATCTGAGTACGCAATAAATGGAAGCCTTCTTGGTATTAACCAGCTGCTGCTAAACTATATAAACAAACATGAGAAAAGTTGAGGAGAAATGGGAAGTAAGAAGCAAAAGAGGAAATAGAAGAAATAAGGAATGCGCAGCATGTTTTAAATTAACTACAAAATGTAAAGTTTCTTAAAGTCTGAGCCAATTTTATGCATATCCTATGTGCCGAGCTCATATCCAGTGTCTGGCATATAAAAGCAGATTAGTAAGTGTTTTCTGGATGAATGAACTTCATACAGATCAAAATATACTATGCAGCAATGGAGAAAAACATCATAAAGTTAGTATTATAGCAACATTTCCTATATGAAACATGATACAATATAAAAAGCCCAAATATAGCAGATGTTGAGCCATGCCTAGGTTGCATGGTACATTTAGTAACCTGAAAGAAGCTATTCATTCAGCAATTTTTATTCATTTGGAAACAGTTGGATCCATATTGCATGCATACATCAAAGTCTTTTCGACATAAGCATCATGAACAAAAATTCATTTTAGTGACTACCTATGTTTAAGCATAAGTGCTAAGAATACAAAGTATAAATTATCATTTCTTCCCTAGAGGCATTTACAATATAGTTGAGAAAATAATTAAGTCACATAAAATGATCACTAAAAATACAAAGAATAAAAGAGTCATACAGCCAGTAGTAGCCAAATCATTCTAGCAGATGTCTCACATCATACCTCATAACCAATGGAGTCATTTTCCATTATACATGAGTCAAGCCCACCAATTTTGGAGGTTTATTTTTCCCACTGTAAGTCAGGTAAAGTGCCTAAAGAAGGATAGGAAAACAGGGAAATTTGAAAGTATTTGAATGAACTTGGAGACAGTTCCTAATGCAGTTGCTAACCACATAGCACTCAGAGAATTAAAGTTCTTCAGTGGTCTCAAGGAAAGCAAGCTGGATTCCATAGTAAGCTGGTGTCCCAGATAAAGGAATTACATTTGCTTGTTTATGTTCTCAGTGTAACCTCTCTTTGTTTGGTCTCACCATTTGCCTAATGAAGAGAGGAATAACTGTGCTGTCTGAATAACAGAATCATCATGAAAATTATATGAAACAATGCAATAGAAAGGCCTTTGAAAATCTTGCTGTGCATATGCAGATTCAAAATATACAAAGAATTCTTAAAATTCATTGATAAAAACACAAACGATCTGTTGGAGATGGCAGTCTCATGCACTCAGTGTTTCTGCCCCCACTTGTCTGCACAAGGATGGGCTTTGGGCCTGGAACGCTTCCTTACCAAGAGTTAAAGTGCCCACACAGCCTGTGCTGGACTTATCACCTTGTGTGGAAATATACTTCCTTGTTTCAGGCTTAGTGACTACTCTTTGTCTTTGCTTAAAGAGTGTGTGTCATATGGCACTTGGCCAACCCCACTGCTTTATCTGTTCTCCAAGCAAGAATGGATGGGGTTCCTTGCATTGTAGCAAGAGAAGGGGAAAGACCTTCTGGCCATGGGGTACCAATACCCACTACTGAAGCTGATCTAGCTCTGTCTCTTTTCTATCTAAGTAAAGTGTGGCGCCATCCAGTGATTGACTGTGTTGTGTTTTCCTTGGTGACTCTGATACCAAGATGCAAAGGGCAGAATTGTTTGGACTTTTACTCCTGGTGATTGACATAGTGATGAACTTTACTCTTCTCCATGTATTATAGAAATAAGCTCTCAATCCATGAAAATACATGGAGGAAACTTAAATGCATATTACTAAGTGAAAGAAGCCAATCTGAAAAAGCCATATACTATATGATTCCAACTATATGACATTCTGGAAAAGGCAAAACTATGGAGACAATAAAAAGATCAGTGGTTGCCAAGGGTTAGGGCAGAGGGAGGGATGAATAGGTGGAACACAGAGGATATTTAGGACAGTGAAACTACTCTGTACAATACTGTAATGGTGAATGCATGTCTTTATAAATTTATCCAAACCCATAAAATGTACAGCACCAAGAGTGAACCCTAATCTAAACTATGATTGTTAGGTGATAATGATATGCCAGTATAGGCCCATCAGTTGTAACAAATGTACTACTCTGGCGGGGGATGTTGATAACGGCGGGGAATCTATGTATGTATTGGGGCAGGGAGTGTATGGGAATCCTCTGTATCTGCCACTCAATCTTGCTGTGAACTTAAAACTACTCTAATAAATAAAGTCTATTAAGAAAAGTCAATAACCTGGCCAACTTCCCTTTTACCCCATCTGCTTTTTCAATATCTTCCACATGGTAAACTGTATACACACCAATCACGTTTAAAACCATGGAATTAAAAAGTGTCTGTTACAGTTTATTTCCGTGTGCCTTTGCTTAAAGGACAATTATTCAGATGGGGGTCAAAAAGTAAAGTGAAGTAGAGATTAACAGTCAAAACCTTAAAGGTTCCATTTAAATTAAATGATCTGGATAATTTATTGGGCAAATAAGTAGTAGCACTGGAATTTTAGATAAGTTAGATGTTGAATTTGAGGGTCCCACTTGCCTAGTTATAGCAACAATTAAACTAGTTTACCCTAAAAAATTGAGTTGCTAAGGTAAGCTGAACTTTGCATGACCATATGGGCATTAGTTGAAAGGGTCTCATTACACACCTTGGTCTATTTTGGTTAAGATAAACATGAACGTTTTTCATATTTGCTAAGATTCTTTAAATTCTTTGGGGAATTCCAAGTCATATAGTATTTAATATCAAGTGTTGTCCAAAGAAAATGATCTAATGCCAAGGACGCTTAGAAGGGCTTTCAGAAATACATTAGACTTGAGCAGTAAAACAAAAGTAAATGTATTATCAAAAGAAGAGAAAGAAAAAATCATGAGAGTTTTGAAAGGGAGGTTACGCAGAGCTTCTTCTAAGTTGGTCTTTGAAAAGGAACGTGTTGGTCTTCATTTTACAACAAAACTGCTAAGGGAGTACTTGGGGAAAATTGAAAATATACATATCAACAATTCCAGATAACATGGTTTTGAAGGTTAACTGTTGGCCAAGGAAATAAAAACAGTGGAATGAATGACAAGCTAAGTGAATGTCTAACAGTTGTTGATGCTTCGGAAGTCAAACAGAAACCAAAGGGAATGGAGAACATAGGTCCAAGAAAAGAATCAATGTGGCAAAATAGGAAATGTGTACTTTTGGAACGACTGTCAAAAAAACAAAAACAAAAACCACAAAACAAAACCCTGCTATACCTCTTTGAATAACATGGAAAAGAAGCAGTAAAGGCCAAAGGGTCTCTGTTATGTTTAGCTATGTAACTTGTAAATAAGGACTCTTGATTTTAACAGTTAATACTGTCCACATATAAAACACTTAATATTGACAACATTGCTGATCTATTGATGTATATAATGATTGGGTGTTAGAAATTGGTTACATCAAAGGTTCTTGAAGAAAAATGAAATAGGACCTTTTTTCTTAAGGGAGAAAATAAATTTATAGATTTTTAACATCTGGAGCCTCATGGGAAATAAGCAAGATGCATGTTTAAGGAATGTCAATCCAGACAATTACAAATGCCTTTCTTTTTAAAAAATGGTCTGTCATAAAATGGTGATATGAAACCTTTACTATTGAGTATTGTATTCTACTGGAAATTTCTCAGGCCGTGGAATTAGGCAGCTAAGGTTACTTGCTGCTCATTATTATGCATATTGTACAAGTAACAACCTCTGTGAACCTCAATTTCCCCATCTGCAAAATGGGGATGATGAAAATATTTATAGTGTTCTGTCAGGGAATAACATCTGCAGGGTGCCTAGCTCATGTCTAGTTAGCATGAAACATTGGATGAAGACAAACTTTATAAAGAGTTTGGTGTTATGGTTTTAAATATTGGCTTAAATATTGAAATGAGAAAATTCTAACATCAATACGTATCGGGAAAGTTTTGGAATCTGACCCAAGATATTATGAAGAGATCTTTTACCCAATGGGAAGCTTAGATTCAACATACGATAGTGGAGGGCAGCTACTAGAACAAAGAAATCTATTTCATCATGACACTCCAATGAATTTAAATTCTTCAGTCAACTCATTGCAAATATATGTTTGTTTAATATATGCTCTAAATAATAGCAACTTATCAAGTTACTCAATATCCTGAAGAATAAGACTTTTGAAACATGAATACAATCTCACAGGAGAATAAAACATGTGCCTTAGAGAAAACATAAACTGTTCTTGTAAAGGATACTTTCCTATTATATTTTATATGTTTATGTTATTAAAAGAAACATGCTTAGTTTTTTCATCTAGAGCATTGCATAATGACCGGTGAGCATTTTTTTCTGTAATTATTCTGCTACGATATGAATAATCAACAGGCACAGAAATTAGTTTCACTGAAAGGGAAGGAATCCAAATTGTGAGAAGAATGATACTATTGTTAATTTCCATTTTCTATTGAAAATAAGAACAAAAATGAAAACATCAAAAAAAAATTGCCATTGTATTTTCTGCTGCAGAGAGAATTCTTTGAAAATTCTGTCTTTATAGCATTTATTCAACAGCATTGTCAGAGCTTTGCATAGTGAATTCTATGGAATACGAAAGCAAGAGAATGGCAATAACTTGCTGTCCCATAACTTAAGACTCCCACTGTTATCAACTGCTGCTCCTCCCCTTCTTACTGGCAGGAGAATATATCTCAAGCAGTGGTCCCACCAAAGATCACAATCCCAATAATATTTAACCAACACAACCCTATTTATTTGTGAGCTCTGAGGAATAAATACCCTATTGACCCCTCACATCAGGGATCTTCTGCAAGAAAATCTAATGAAAAAGAAAGTATTGATTATTCTTTTAGTATTAAGCCAGTATCTCCAGTCATCTGTTTACAAAGAACATTGGCTAGTGGATTATGTCTTTTAGACAGTTTTTCTGAATGACTTAGTGGTTCAACCTGGCCTCTTCTAGGTGGATTCAAATCAAAGAAAGTGTTAATTCACGTGTCAGCATATTAGAAAAATATAAGTGAAATAAAGATACAAAATGGTGTTGAAAATCACCTCCATTTTCCAGGTTTCTTTTCTTCATCTTGAAATAAAATCTCTACCCACCCAGTAGTAATATTTATCTGGACCAATATTGGAATATGTGCCTATCAATATGGAAATAAAGTGTGTGGATACACTTCAAATGTTCCTGAAAAAAAGGCAAGTCTTTCAGAGAACCACACTGGCCAAGAGGGTAACTGGTTTCCCCAATATTTCTGTGAATCTCCCAAGGAAGCACCAGTATTAAAGTGACCTTCTGGGTTAATTGGATTTTATGTAAAAATTTGTTACTGAGCACACATGTCAAAAAGTACAGACTTCCCATTATAAAATAATAAGTCATGGGGATGTAATGTACAACATGGTGACAGTAGTTAATAATGCTCTATTGCATATTTGAAAGTTGCTAAGAGAATTAATCTTAAAAGTTCCCACCACAAGAAATAATTTTTGTAACTGTGTATAGAGACAATATTAAGGTGATATTTTGTAATATATACACATATTGCATCATTACGTTGTACAATTGAAACTGATGTTATATGTCAATATAAATGGTACTGAGTAAATAGTTAAAAAAAAAGAAAGTGTTAACTCAGATTGCCATCTTGGTCAGTTTCACATTAGCTGGAAACAGACTTTGTTTACTTTAGTGCTGATAGCATGTCTCATCTTAGGGCAATTTCAGGCATTCAAAGCAAATTCTTAATCTTTGCCACAAAAATATGAAGGATCAGGTATAAAACAATTTAGCTTCCTTTGAGATCCTAATGCTGGGATTAATCCATAATTAACCAGTCCTCAGAATTGGTCTGAAAAAGGTAAGATCCTTAGGGGTAGATAATTGTGTTAAGCTTCTAGGAATAGGAGATGGGGAAACCTTTGACACCAAATGAACTCATTGGTCTTAAGAAATCTAGATTCAGAAACATGGAACAAATCAGGTACCTGGTATCCATCACTAAGTAAAGAGTTCTAGGATGAAGTCTAGTATAGACGATGCAGAGAATGGATATACATTAGTGAGCTTATTAGTGAGTGAGATAGCAATCCTACGTGTGATACATAGGCAGACTACATACATGAAGGAGCATGCATTCACTTATTCATTCATCCAACAAATATTCATTGACTTTGTATCAAGTGCCTTGCTCTGTGCTGCAGTATGGAGATGCCAAGATATTCACCTTTGCACAATGCCTTTACTTAAAAACGTGTAGTTAAGGAAAATAAAGACTCTGATGTACCTGATTTTAGTGTATCATCAAGTACTGAAAAAAGAGTTGCAGAAAAAGAACTTTGGAGTAAACCATTCTGTGGGTCTCCATTCATTAATAGCAAGGGATTGAGTCAGACAAGCTCTCTCTTTTCTTTCAGCTGTCAAAATTCCATGGTTTTGTTATACATCTACAAATAATCTGTAAAACTGAAAACCCATTTTAAATCATAAAAATTCTTTGTTATGATTTGTTAATCATAAAAAATCTTTTTTTGCTGTTATGAAGATAGTGCTTTGTAAAGCATTCTTCAATATCTTGTTATAAAGTCTGATGTTTTTCTTAATTTTAGTTTACTGTTTTCTATAAAACTGTTTATTTTAATTTTGATATAAGGCTGATGCTTGTATTATTGCTTTTAAAACTAATCTGTCCATTTAAAAATTGAAACTGATGAATGTGTAGAAATCACTGATCTGCCACAATTTCAGTCGACCTTCCAGGGGGTGGGGTGGGACTCGCAGGGTGGGGAGACTGCATTGGAGGGCTCTTTCATTCCAGTTCAGTTCAGAGAACATCTACTCTGGGCACTATAATAGGACTTGATGTACAGTGACAAACAGAGAATTATTTTGAAGGGATAAGATACCCATGTGGCTAGTAAATTATCCTAAATGATTATCTGCCATTAGAGATTCTTGGCTCTAAGCTGAATCATTACATATAGGCACATATGTAAGTAGACAAATGGTAGAACACAATCACACACCCTATAGAGAGCCTACTGTGTGCCAGATAACTCGTCTACTGTGGATCGTCAAACCAACCTCTCATATAAACACACCGCCAAGAGTGTGGAAACATCCCATCGTGGGTTTTTCAGCTTCCTCCAGAATTTATCCCAATTGATAACAATTTGCCTATTCTGTCCTCCTGCTCTTTGCACTCAGCTGTGTAATTCTCAGATTCCCATTTGGCATTAGATCTCGGCTTCTCATGCTTGGCTCAAGATCCCCTTGCTACTTTTAGACAAAAATTCCTGGCTCAAAATTTGCTGGTCATTTCCCCTCAAAGATGATTCTGGTATTTGCCCTTGTGGCCTAAGTATTGCAAGCCATGGATAAGAGACACTATTGACATCTGCTGTTGTGCCAGAATACACAGAACACTGGAGGCCAGCCCTCTGGAAGAAGCTAGACTCCAGACATATTTGAATCACTTTTTTATATAAGGCTTCATGACTGGGGTCCCTGTTGTCTTCCTACAGACATTCTCCTACTCAACACAGTATATTCTGCAATGAAACACTATTTGTTATCCTCCTAGTTACTTTGTCTACTCTTGTACTTCTGCGTCTGTGTATATTGAAATGTTTTCTATCCTTTGTTGTCATTCTAGGCATTCCTTCATGTCTTTCAAGCCCAGCTCAAGTGTCTTCTCCTCTTGGAAGTATTCTGGCATCCCCAAGCCAAGTGAGGTGATCCTCATCTGTGACCCTACATCAGTTAAGTCACTGTTCAGTGACTGTTTTACTTTCTCATCTGTTTTCCAAATATACTAAGAGTTCTGTCATCCTAGGCAGCATCTTGTCTACCTCTGAATCCCTGGTGCCCAGGATGAGGACTGGAATGAAGTATATGCTTCATTAAGTGTGGATTGAGTATGTGAATGTGTTCGTAACAATGGCTCCTTGACTACTAAATGTCACACTCTTGGAACTATTCATGGGATAGTGTCAGGTTCAGAAATGTTTCATCTTTTCCATTTATAATTAAACCATATTCTCCTGCTACTGCCTGCTTTTCTCAGGTTTTCATTAAGAATAAATATTGAATATTTGGATTTTTCCCTCGTGATGCTTGGGAATGTTTCTTTGTTATAAACACTTGTCTTGGCGTTTGTCTCTTCTGGTGGGATACCAGCATTCATCCAGTCAGTGCATTTCTATGTGTGGGAACTATTTTACAAAGTACGCAAGCACTGTATCCTGATTGTTTAACTACCCATTATTATGACAATACCTTCTTTCTACCACCTCACTTCATCATGTCTTCCACTGGAGTCCTTCAAACTCAGCATAATTCTTCATTGCTGGCGATTTATAGCTTACTCCTGAAATTAGCCATCCTCATACATAGCTTGGGGTTTCTCAAATTTGTTCAGGTGGCAAAACGCCTGGAAAAAATGATGCATGCTGATGTAATGAACTCCCACTTAAAGGAGAAGCAATTTTAATTACGGAAAGCATGGCTATATTCTATGTACATGAGATAAAAATCACAACACCGAATGCACATATCCTTGAAAAAGAATGAAATTGGTGAAACAGACATAATTATCGCAGTAATTTATTTCTTATTTCTTTCTTTGTTGTAGAAAAGATTGAATAGAAATATTCGACATTTTAAAAAATTCTATGAAGACTCAATACTTACGGCAGGAGAGAATTTCTCCCTGGATAGAAGGTAGTTTGTATCTTTCAGAGTGTGTTAATTACTTTATATCTTGTGAAATGCTTTTTCAAACTGTTGTTTCTATAGACATATATTTCTCCATTAAATTGAATAATAGAAATATTTTTCTTAATTTATAGGTAAATTTAATGGATATCATTTAGTCCATTTTGTGTTTTTTTCTCATGATTATTCTTCACTTTTTGATTCTTCCCATGTCACCTACTAGTAGATGAGAGAATGAATTTACAAGTAGTGAATGAGTGTTAATGCAATCTCCATAATGATAATAATAAAAAAAATCCACCCTTAATCATCTGTTCTGTATGTACTAAGCACTATCTTAAGAGTTTTATTTATATACATTATATAATGTAGTTCTCCCACTAACACCAGAGGGTTCTATTTCCATTTTACAAATGAGGAAACTGAGGTTATAGAGAATAAATAACTTGTCTAATGCATCTTAAAGTTTCTGCTGCTTCTTCATCATTATCTTGCCCTGAATTTCAGATATTCTTGGGAATTATATTGAAATGAACAGAGAAGGATATTCTAACTGAATCTCTTTGTGATATTCATGTGATGGAAAAGATTATCCCAGAACTTTTAGGCTGTGTTTCATAAAGCTTTTATTTTATTTCTAGTTTTGATGGGGAGGGTGTCATTCCTCTTATTTTTGCAAGGTAGCAAGATATGAATTGAACTTGAATACTTTAAACAATGGTCTGTTGCAACAAGGATTCTGTAGTATTAGCAAGGTTTTCTCAGTTAATTCTCATCTTACATGCCCTCTCTCAAACTCTGTAACCATCATTGGTGGTATGCTGACCTGAGTGGTTTTGTTCTAATATACAAAGCCTGAATAAAAAGCAGGTACAGTCAGGAATATATAAATTGGAACCCAATTCATGGAATAATATATTTTTCCCTTTGAAAGAGAACTACAGTCCTCTGGCTTTATAGTCACCAAGGAGCTTTTATTGACACGTGAAATTCTGAACATCATTTAGATAAATCATTGAGCTTTGCCAGTCCCATCACACGATTTGTGATGCTTTCCAGTGCCTCTGGGTCCAGAAAGCAATGAATGGCTTGTGCTTATCAACTTATGCCATTCTTCATCCATGACAGACAGAGCATGGGAGATAGATTCCTGTTAATTTTTAATAAGATTCACAAATAACATCCCTTTGGGGCTCAGAAAAGAGTATAGCTGTGCAGAGAGTTTACTCTAAGATACAGTAAAAATCCACATCAAATATACATCAAGACACAGTATTAAGGTCTTCACAGGTATAGTCAGAATAGCCATCCACAAGAGCATCAGTTTGCTAAAAATGTCTCAGGGAGGGTACGCCCATCACGTACAGCTCAACATCTGTGGCTTTCCATTAATGCTGAGCTGGCATCAACTCTGTGGTAAGTGTACCTCCACAGGCCTGCTCTGCTCTCCCAGCATGACTGGGAAGGTCACAGTTGTGAACCAATGCTCCTACCCCTTCTCCATTCTGTGATGCATTATGATTTAGTGCATCCTTAGTGCCTTAAAGACAGTCTCATTTTTTAAAAAGCTATCTACGAGAAATAGGAACTGTGTGATGGCAAGGAATAACACGGAGGAGCATTGCTAAAATGCCTGCATTGAGGAACAGAGTAATACCTGCCCGACAGTGTTGGTTACTGTTAATCGTTCATGCCTTTGGATGTTGTCTAAGACTTGACACTCCTCTTACACTCATGCCAGGTAAAGTTTCCTTCATCATCTCTCTTCTCCTTAATATTGATGTTACTCAGACTTCATTGTGATAACCCATTGCTTTTTTGTCTTCACATACTGTTAATCAGTTATCTGATTCAGTCGGATGTCTTTATCTTTTACCTATATGCTTTTGCCTTCAGTTCTAGCCTCTACCCTGTGATTCAGTCATAGAAATCTAAATATAGGCTGTACACCTGCACTTGACAGGACCCATTATCTCTGCTCTCTGTACTCTGATTCTCCTGGTGTGTGGTCCAATCTTCTCCAGGAACACAGAAGTCATTCTTGACTCATCTCTCTCCTACATATCCAACTTTCAATCCGTCACCAGGTCATGTCAATCATATCTTCAGAATGTTTCTAGAATGTACTCCCTTTCTGTTCCTCTTTATACCTACTTCGACTAACCAAGTAGAGGCCCTCTCCATCTCTTCCTGCAAAATTTCGGTAGCTTCCTGTTTTCTTTTACTCCAATCCTGCTCCAACTCCTTAATCAATCCCTCCCACAACCAAAGTGGCGTCCCTACAGTGTACACCTGAGCGTATCACTCCAGGCCTCAAGACACTTAGAGGATCTCCATTGGCCATGGGATGAAGTTTAAGTTCCTTAGAGTGGCATATAAATACTTTTATGTCTTGATCCAGTCTTCCTCTACATCTAATTCCTCCTCACTCTTAACTTCATATTTCATACTCTGATAAATATACATTATATTCCTTTAGCATTTTGTGCCTTCATTCACTTTGATCCATTTAAGAAGGACACCCATCTTTCTATTCTTGGCTAATGCTTACTCATCTTTCAAGGTGTTATTTTCTTCTGAGAGTCATACATTAACCCAAGGTTGGAATAAGTGCTCCTCTGTGCTCACAAAATATCCAGTGTACATCCATATTTATTACTTATGACAATATATTAAGTGTCAGCCTTACCCTAATATAAGCTCCTTAGGAGCTGCCTCCCTATTTTATTGTTTTACTCCATTCTTCTAGCCTAATGAGTAGCATAGTGCCTGACACATAGTAAGTGCTCAGTTAGTGTTTCCTGATGTGAACTGAGAGGGGTTTTGAACATCAACTGTGGACACATGGATCATGACTTAAATTTTGAGGCTCCTCGTAATTATACCTTATTATTCAATTTTAAAAGTGTTTAGTGAATTTATTTCTGATGCTTTCAGGGTAAGGATACAAGAGGAGGGTAAGGTATGGTTCTTAATCTGAAGGAATTTACTTGTGTAATCAGAGATGTAAGATATTTCATAATCATTATTTAATTACATATATTGCATGTTTCATAAAGTTCATGTGTATACTTTGTGAATTTGTATACATTAGTATCGCATATAATGTATAAATTCAGAATATAGTTATGATTACCTATTGTATAGCAGGCATTTCACAACTAATAAGACATAATCCTTACCATCAAGGAGTTTACAGTCTAGTTTGGGAGTAAACCGAGGAACGATCACAAATTTACAACGCAGTGTGATGGGAGCTTTATGTACCAGGCACTGTGCTGGGCCCCAGGAACATGCATAAGAGAGCACACCTGCCCTTGATTTGAGGAGCTCATACAAGAACTAGCACAACGGATGGTATACGCAGTTCAGGCCAAAAGAATCAGGGAAAGGAGGGATAAGTGTATGCTGAGAAGCGAGTTAAGATTTCATAGAGGATGTGGAAACTGAGTTGGACATTAAGGGTTAGGTTAAGTGGCCTATGAGTTGACTCATCAGACAATATTAATTACTGCTCAGAATAGATAGTATATAATTGTAATCAAATTGCAGTATATATTTTCCTTTCCTCTCTTTTATCTAGAAGAGGGAAAAACCCGAATAATTTCTTGTTATGCTCTGCCTATCATATGGTTATTTCCTTTCACTCACAGGCAGGTTTCATAAGTGAAATTTATCTATGAAAATCATGCATCATATTTAAAGAGTAGTTGAAACAATATTTAAAAGTTCATTATAGGGAAACATTGTGACCTGTCTATGGCAAATTTTATGCAGCAATCTGTTTTATTTATGAAAGTTTCAGGAAGAGATTACCTTTATGATCCTTTGACAATAGCTCGGATAGGATGAGGAGAGAGAGAGAACACTCAACACATCAGAGATGGAACACCAGCACTTACTTGTATTTCTGCTTCTCGGTTAGATTTTTACTGGATTGTGGTTTTCTAGAACTTGGTAAGATGTTACACCAGCAAATCTCAAAGAATCATACGACATGGGTTCATCTTCCATCTGATCAGTGAAAATAGCATTTTAATCTTTATGAAACTAACAAAGCACTGAGGATTTCCAGTTTCAAGAAATTAAAAAATCGGTCCCAAAAGCATTGATCCAAATATCAAAATGCAAAATGATCTTTTTCCTCTTTTAGCAAGTTATTTAACTATATACTCAAGAGAAAACTTTCCTCAGAAACCTTCCTCAAGTAATGTGTAGTATAATGTGGAGCAAATGCCTACTTGTGAAGCATTCCCAAATGACCTGCAGATTACTGCAGTACACATGGCAGATCGCAGTGGCTCCCAATGGTCAGGTACATCAACCTTGAGAGCAACACTAATGCTCCTTTGTTTTCTTCCAGTCTTATTGAAATATAATTGACCTACAGCCCTGTATAAGTTTAAGGGGTATAGTGTAATGATTTGACTTACATACGTCATGAAATGATGATCACAGTAAGTTTAGTAAACATCCAGTATATCATATGGATGCAAAATTAAAGAACTAGAAAAAAATTTCCTTGTGCTGAGAACTCTTAGGATTGACTCTCTTAACTTTCATGTATTAACACACAGCAGTACTAATCGTATTTATCACATTGTGCATCACGTCCCTAGCCCTTATTTATCTGGTAACTGGAAGTTTGTACCTTTTCACTGCTTTCATCCAATTCCCCCTCCCCCCTCACCGACCTCCCACCTCTGGTAACCACAAATCAGATCTCTTTTCCTGTGAGTTTGTTTGTTTTTGAAGTACAACTGAACTACAACGCTATGTTAGTTCCTGTTACACAACATAGCATTTCAATATTTTGATACATTTCAAAGTGATCAACATGATACATCTAGTTATAATCTGTCAACATATGAAGATATTATATACTTACTGATTATAATCCCCACACTGTACATTTCATACCTGTGACTCATTTATTTTGCAACTAGAAGTTTTTAACTTCTTCATCTCCCTCCTCTATTTCTTTTCTCCCCTTACTCCCTGCCCCTCTGATAAATACCTGTTTGTTTTCTGTACCTGTGAATTTTTAGATTCCACATATAAGTGAAGTCATACAGTATTTGTTTTTCTCTGTCTGACTTATTTCACTTAGCATAATAGGTCCATCCATGTTTTATCACAAATGGCAAGATTTCACTCTTTTTTGTGGCTGAATATTATTCCATTGTATATATATACACCACATCTTCTTTATCCATTCATCTGTTGATGTACACTTAGGTTGCTTCTGTAACTTGGCTATTGTGAATAATGCTGCAGTGAACATTGGGATGCATGTGTCTTTTTGAATTAGTGTTTTTGTTTTCTTTGGATAAATACCCAGGAATGGGATTGCTGGATCATATGGTAGTTCTATTTTTAATTTTTTGAGGAATCTCCGTAGTGACTGCACCAATTTGCATTCCCACCAACAGTGCAGGAGAGTTCTCTTTTCTCCTCACCCCCGCCAACACTTTTATTTGTTGTCTTTTTGATAATAGCCATTCTGACAGATGTGAGGTGATATCTCACTGTGGTTTTGCTTTGCATTTCTCTGATGATTAATGATGTTGAACATCTTTTCATGTGCCTGTTGGCCATCTGTATGTCTTCTTTGGAAAAATGTCTGTTCAGGTCCTCTGTGCATTTTTAAATCCAATTGTTTGGTTTTTTTGATGTTGAGCTGTATGAATTCTTTGTATATTTTGGATATTAACCCCTTATTGGATATACTTTTGATGTAAGGGGATTATGCTACTTTGAAAAGTCCTTCTCTTCTGAGAATAGAGTGACATTTTGTTGATCCATGTCTTCTTGCTTATTTGGTCTCCCAGTGACAAGAAACACACATATTTATAAAATAGCTGACTGAGGTAAATGGTGTGTTTGTGGTGATAGAACAGAGAGAAACAAATGGGCAAGCATAGATATTGAGTGGAGGGCATCAGAGAATCATATCCTGATTCACCAAAACAGAGATCAGCATTTTGGCACATCTTATAGGCATGGAGTTTCACTCTGTCTTTTTTTTTTTAATGAAGCAGAAATGATAAAATTATTGAGGAAATACAGTTTAGTGTTGACCTACTCCATCCCCCAAATAAACATTCCCAGTTATTTGCTCTAGATTTTGAAAAGGTCTTTGGCCTCTTTTAGCCAAACAGACATAACTGTGATTGCAGTTACAACTAACTTTTAGAAGCCATTTCAGGCCTACTAAGTCACTGAGTAACTGAATTCACTTTTATATACCTGTTCAGTGTATTTAAAGAGCTCTTGAGGACAATTCAAGAAGAAAAACGTGTTCCTGATTCAGCTGCCTAATACTGAGTGAACAGTACCTGATTTTGTGCCGGTACTTATGTAACAATGCCCTGCTGATAATATGAGCTGGTGGTAAGCCATGGTGATCTCACCAAGCTGTACCTTATACATTGCACTTTTGTAAAACAGCATTTGGACAGAGGAAAAGAAATACTCCCATTTTCTTGTGGTTATAGGGATTTTTGTTTTAGTAGAAGTTATAATCACTAACATCATCATTATTATCTTTTCTACCAAGTTACAGTGCCTGTTATGGCAAGTATATATAATGCTTCTGCTTCAGAGTGTTCCGAAATGAAGAACAAAACAATAAAGAAGGCAAGGAAAGAGTTCTCTTTCTGACAAAATGGTAGACTAAACTAACTTCTTCATAAGCCTTCTGTTAGAAAAGACCTGGAAGTGATGAATAAATTGTGACAGTTAAATTTAAAGTAGAGCCAAATTCAAAGTAAAGAGAGACGTATCCCCAAATGACAAAAATCAACAGGGAAGTGGAAGTCAGGGTACTAAGCACAACTTGACATTGAGACAGAAGTTTAGAGTGGCAGTGGATGTGGTGGTACAGAGGAGGGGGAAATTAGGAGGGTTCTATCATGTTTTGCAATTGGGCTTTAATTCCCAATGCAGACAAATAATAAACCTTGAGTAAGACAGCGAGTTGAAAAGTGAGAGACTTCTACATGTACTTGGAACCACTGAAGGACTGTCATAAATACAAAGTGTAAAGATTCTGAGTTAACGCTTCTGGTTTGGTCTAGGTGCTACTGGACCAACACTCTCGCAGATATTAACTATAAACAGTGAACAAAAGATGCAAAAAAGATGAACATAGCAGCACAGAAAAGAAGATAAAACTAGGTATATCGTGGAGGAGAGGTGACATTTTGAAGGGAATGGCAAAGAGTGCATTACTTTTGTGGCATTTAGTAAAGAGGGCATCGTGAACTCCGTTAAAAAACTTGCAGTTCTTCTGGAACAAAGAACTAGCGAGTGGAGTTTGGGGCAACTTCTGCTACTATAAAATCAAGAAAGAACCCCATTAAAGAGAGAACAAGAAAGAAGATGCCCTAAATCATGTATATAAATTCTACTTCCAAATCATGGATGGGTGAGAACAGATTCCTGCTAAAGAGAATGGACCTTTCTGATTCTATGTTCTGAACCTGCAAAAGGCCCATGCTTACCCTTGAGCTCCACGTGCACTGGACAGGCCCAAAACAACATAGCAGAGGCTTTGAGCACTGAACTACATTTAAACTACCACCCATCATAGACAATTCCTTGAGCAGTGAAAGCACTGGCCTTGACCCAAAGCAGCTTAGCAAAGACTTCACCTACTGAACTGATATCAGAACCACTACAAGCCCAGAAGGCAAGGCAGAACGTGTAGTCTTGACAGAACCTAACATTAACCTTACATTGTCCAGAGGATTCTAATAGGATCCCAAGGCTTAAGAGCATAGTATTCAAAATGTCCAGAATAAAATCTGAAATTACTTGATATACCAAGAGCCAGAAAAATGTGACCACTTTTCAAGTGAAAAATATAATCAATAGATCAAATCCAGGATGACTCAGATATTGCAGTTACCAGTAGACTTCAGAGCAGTAACTGTTTTCCAGGAGATAAAGTTAAACACACTAGAAATGAATAAAAAGGTAGACGTTTTCAGCCAAGAAACTATAAAAAAGAATCCAATGGAAATTTTAGAATTGAAAAACACAATATTTGTCACAATTCAGTGGATTGGCTTAATTGCAGATTTGAGATGACAAAAGAGTCAGTAAAATTGACAGTAGAAAATTAGGTATACAATCTAAAGACCTGAGAGAAAAAAATATGCGCAGAATCTCAGGGAAATGTGGGTCAACATCAAAAGGACTGATATTCATATCATTGGAGTCACAGAAGGAGAGGAAAAGGGTGCAGAAAATCTGTATTAAATAATGGCTAAAATTTTCCTAAATTTGTACAAAATTATAAATTTATAGATTCAAGAAGCTCACTACTTCCAAACATGATAAACTAAAACAAACAAACAAGAAAACCTTTGCCAAGACACATTACTGCTGAAATTCAAAAGTAAAGAAAAAAATCTTGAAAGCAGGAAAAAAAAAAACCCCACGTTACATAGAAGATTAAATGTGTGCAGTTTTTTGTACACCAATTAAACGTCAATAAAGCAGGATAAACGGTGTATATCTGGGTAAATATAAAGGACTATATTTTTTAAGATCTGCAAAACATATATGACTGTTAAAAGCAAAAATTATCACATCTATGATGGGTTTCAATGTATGTAAAAGTAATATATATGAGAATTACAAGGGCAGGTTCAAGGAACCTATATGGGTGTGTCTTCTACATTTTACTTGAAATAGCAGCAGAATAATAACTCTAAGTAGACTGTGAACAGGAGGTATGTATGTTTTACTCCCCAGAGCAACCACTAAAGAAATGATATGAAGAGAGTTAGCCAAAAGGCCAATAGATAAGCTTAAATGGAATATTAAAAATAGTTCAATAATCCAAAAGAAGGAAGGGAAGGAGGCTCAGGGAAACGTAAAAAGGGGAGACAAACAAAAAATGAATAATAAAATGGTAGTGCTAATAGTCAAGAAAAGACAAATTTTAAAAATGAGATACCGTTTCATATGTATTGATTTGGCAAAATAATTGTTAAGTATGGTACTTATGTGTGGGTGAAGCTATAGCAAAATTGATACTTTTATACATTGCTATTGTGAATGCAAATATTTTGAATGCAAATTTATGAATGCAAATAAATTGCTACCAACACTATATAGAGTAACTTAGTGCTTTGAAGGTAAAGATGGTGACCGCCTGTGAGTGAGCAATTTAACTTTTATGTGTGTGCCTTAGATAAACTGTGGTAAACATGCTTGGAAAACATGTGCAAAGATGTATTAAAAAAATTTTTTAAACCCGTCCTTTTTTTTTTTTTTTTTAAGGAACTTTTTTTTTTTTTTTTTTTGGCTGAGCCTCGCAGCATGTGGGATCTTACTTCCCCAACCAGGGATCAAACCCTCGCCCCCTGCATTGGAAAGTCTTAACCACTGGACCACCAGGGAAGTCCCCCCAAAAAACCTTTTTAATAGAGGAAAATATGGGAAACAATTTAGCTTTATAGAATATAATACTAGTTAGTAAATTTTAAAATAAAACAAGCACTGCATATTGTTTATGGATACTACGGTAAAGTTTAAAGATATGATTAGGAACTACAAAATCATGAGAGTCATTACATTTGAGCAGGAAGGTAATAGACATGAGGAGGTAGCTGTATTGTTAAGGTTTTAAAAAGAAACCAGAAGCAAAAATAATAATAATAATTTTTTAAAAGAAAGGAAATACACAATTACTTATAGCTCCTATTTATACAATTCAGTCCTTTTTACCCCATAGTATTTTTTGTGATGATAATTTCAGCATTAGTCAACTGAGTTATCCAGGGATAATGAGAAAAGGGAACAAATACTCCTCATCCATCTCCTGCTTTTATTCATCATTCTTAGGATAGGCAGGAGTCTGATTGGAATGTACACATTTAGGTTTTTCCTAATTTGCTAAGGGTTGAGGTATAACTCAAAATCCCTGATGTCCTATTCCTGACACTTGGTTTGACACTTTAGAATTTCCTCTTTTAATGGGGCAGTGGCTTCACCAGTACTAGAACTGCCATGGCTATGTTAGGAATATTAGGACTTTCATTCTCCTGTACATGTTTCTAAATATTTTACAGGGTAAGTGAGTAGCATTTGAATGCCTTTTCTTGCTTTGTAAAGCAGCTCACATTAATTGAAGAAGAGCTCTAAAAACTTAAGAAGTCAAAAATGGAATGCCATAGTGCAATGCTATGCAACAATTAAAAATAATGACATGGAAATGTGTTCCCACAAAACTATTAGGTAAAGAAACAGTTTCCAAATCCATAGTATGATGTCATTGATGTAAAAATTAAGTTAAAGTTAATAATAATTATAAATACATGCAGGCACAGACCCATATTTCCCCAGGGTAGGAGTAGAAGGGAACTAGACGTACCAAAATGCTACCAGTGTTTATCACCAGTTAATGGAATTCATGGCCACACTTTTTTCTTTCTTTTTGTATTGTCTACTGTTCAATGGATGTTTTTACTTTCATAATTTAGAATGTTCAACTCAGACTGGAGACAATTTAGATAAGGGTAAATTTCAGAAATATGGTGTCTGTTTTGGCCACTTCCTACCAATAGTGTGGTAAAGTTAGACTGCTATCTAATTATGTTTACAACTAATTCAAAAATAATTAAATTAATTTTATTTCCACATTTGTTACTGAATTTGGTTTTGAAGGGAGTATACTTTTCAATCTTTGTGATTATCACTTTTGGAACAGGCCTAATATAAAATATGATTTAGTTTAAGTTCTGCAGTCAAAATCTAGGCTAGATTACTTACTTTCTTTTCTAAAGCAGAGTATGTCTAAGACTAGAGGATCCAGATGACTCCTTTCAAGAGGGGTGATTTATATTTTTCTCCATTTGTATTAACAACAAAGTAGTATTTTGGTGGGCCCTTATTATATGGACTTGAATAAAAAAGACATTTTATTAAAATGTAAAATGAGGTTACTTCCTATTCTATCCCCAAATAACAAAAAATCAAAATTATTTTTTAAGTTACTCTAAGAAACAGGACATTTGTAAAATCTTTATTCTCCAGCATTTGGACAATACCTAACCCACGTATTTTGATGCCATTTACCAAGCAAGAAACTGAGAACACAAAAATGCTTGCTCGGGTATTTTTCTCATTCTTTTCCTGCTTAGATTTCTCATCCATAATACATTGGATCGACTCTTTTGTTGGTAATTTAGTATAAGGGCAGTTCACAAAGTTTTTCTCTAAGTCTCTTAGGATGAATAAAATATCAACATATGCAACCACATTTCTAAATTAATAAGATGTTTATTTTACACTAAAAGCATGAAATAAAGAGTGGAATTCCATGTGATTGTGTCCATTGGGTAGTTGCAATCTCTGAATTTTTGTTATTTGCAAAGTTGTATTACTGTAATTTGGAATCAGTGCAGCTAGAATTAATTAAAAAATTCTGGTGGAGAATTATTCATTTAGTCTAATTTGACATTTTTCCTACTGTATTTCTCTGTACATGCATTTAAAGTCGTGCTGGAAATTTTTTCTTAAACAGAGTGGTTTTCCAGGTTGGTTAAAATATCTATGGAATCATGAGAGCCTTTAGCTGTTCCCTTCTCCTGGAAGGTTCTTTAACCAGGGATCTGTTTTGATAACTCTTTCACCAACTTCAAGGCTCTGTTCTTTGCTTACCTTCTCCACATGGCTTATCTTAAAGATCCTATTTAATTCTGCAAATTCCTTATACTCACATTTTGTCCCCATCCTCACTCCCCTAATTTCCCTTACTTTGATCTATGTTTTCCTTTCCCCATAGCAGTTATCAACTTTCACTGTACTATATAATTTAGTTCTTTCTTATATTTACGGTTAAGTGTGTAACTCTTCCTCCTAGAATGCAAGCATCGTGAGGGCAGGAATCTTTGTCTTTTTTGTTTCAATAATATATCCCAAGAGCTAAAAACACTTCCTGGATCATCATAGATACTCAATATATGTTTTTTTTTAAATCATTTGAAATCAAATGACATATCAATGAGAAGTCAGCAGATTATTTCACTGTTTTGGGAATGTATGTGATGTAGCATATCCCACTGTAACTTGACTTCAAATAATATTTTCTAGATATTCACTGAACAGAGATACAGGTGTTGCTTCCACACACATGGATTCTGTTGAATAAGTCAAAATCATGGCCATAGACAGATGACTGCTTAGTTATTTGAGGATATTAGTGGTCATGTTACAGTCATTTTTAGTAAGATTACCTCTAACTCTCCCTACCATGTTGTGGAGGACTAGGTCTTTCACAAAGGAATATTTTAATCTAAAAATGTTTCTCAACCCTGAAGCATAGACTGATAAATTATCTTCTTCTCTCCTGTGGACATACAGCTGCAAGAACGAGGGGAAGAAGGAAGTATAAGACAGAGAGAACCGTGACTTTTAGTTTCTAAGAGTGAGCAGTCAGTGAGAGAGGCATGAAGGCCCATATTTGGGACATGTTCTTTCACATCATCTTATAGTTATGGGAGAAAATAATGTAACAGAAATGGAGTGGCATTAAATGATCTAATCAAGCCATAGCTACATTCCCTGGATATTCTTAGTGTCTTGAGCTTTTGGTTGAATGAGTTGTTCCAAAACGGCCTCATTCAAGGAAATCCAAGAGAATGATCAAGCAATGTAGAAAATGTATTTGACTGGCCCTACATAGCTGGTCTAAGCCATAATTGAGGGCTCTCACATCTGTGTGCTGCTCAGGATGATGCATGGGGTAAGTGTATCCTGATTAGTGTCTTGGGATGGACAGAGAGCTAATGCAGGAGAGTCAGTGGTTTATAAATCTATTACTGACATCTTGGCTGAGTCTGACCTTTGCAGTGCCAGAGTAGGTGACAGTACAATACACTGATACCAAGGGCTAGCTCCCAGGAAAGTGTATGCTTCATTTTGAATAAAATTTTAATGATGAACCAATAGCAGAATCTATAGGTACTCATAGCCTTCCTATCTTTGATATTTTGTATTTTACTAGGACAGCATATTTCACATGTATATAGAAGAATATATACCTTATTTTGGGCACCTAATTTTTTTCTTAGAATACATATTGCTGTCTTTATGTATTTGTGTATGTGTGCGTGTATCAAACACTTCAAATAGATAAATCTTAGCAAAACTAGAGCTGTTGAATTAGGTTGTAAAATTTAATTGTCATTAACCATCTTGATTGAAGTCTGTTTCTTGAGTTGAAAACACTGCAATTTCCATTTAAATCTTGAAGTTAAGTCCTTCCATTAATCAGGGAGTCAGTACAACAGAGTTGTTAAAGCATAGTGCTAGAGTCACCAGTCCTGACTTCTAATCCCAGCTACACCACTTACTGGCTGGATGACCATGGGCAAATTACTAGCTGTATTGAGTTTCAGTTTCTTCCTCCATCACAAAAGGAGAGTAACACCTCCCAGAGCTCTTGCGAGAGTTTGGTGAGAAAATATATATTTTGTAAATTGTAATGCTTTTCTTCCTCATTCTTAGTGCGCTTTTTATTTCACCATTTTCTTCATTGTATGCTCATACAGAAGAGTCGATTGTTCTGCTTTTTTGTGGTTAGGAAAAATATTTTTAAAAATTAATGGTGAAGCCACTCATCTGAACGTGTCTTCCCCCGTGAATTTCCAGTTCATTCCGTTTGATCGTGGGCCATTCTATTCTGAATACAGCTTAATTCACATCAATTCTTTAATTTGTAAAGATACATTATTGCTCTTCTTTTTCCCTCTTATCTGTAGATATCTCTCAGGCAAAAGGAAAGAGACTTGGTGATTGATAACGTGGCTCTGTGAAGCATGGTGCAGGGTAAGCACATTATGGATCTCAGTAACATGTTGGGCATGATCACCTATTGCTCCTGTGCACGTTGGGAAGTTCCTTGAAGTCATTTCACTGTCTCATGTCTCTTCCACCAGCTCACACAATCCCACACCTGCTCACCCAGCTGGACTCAGCTCATTTACTGTTCTCAGCTCATTTACTGTTCTCCACTAACAGCTTCTTGCCTGCTACACATTCCCACCTCCGCTGCCACCCTCCAAGAAGAGATAATCTCCTCTGGGAATTCCCCTGCGGTCCAGTAGTTAAGACTCCGCACTTTCATTGCTGAGGGCACGGGTTTGATCCCTGGTCAGGGAACTAAGATCCCACAAGCTGCGCTATGACAGCCAAAAGATAATAATAATAATAAAAATAAAGTCAATCCATTAAAAAAAAAAAAGATAATCTCCTCCATCCTGCTCTACATTACTTTAAGCATCCTTCTCATTAAGTTCTTCTAAGTGTGATTCTACCTGCTGTGTGTCTTTGTTCACTAGATGCTAGACCCCGGCGTCCACTGCCACAAGCAGTGCTTCACCTTTCTGGAGACAATCTCCTATGGGTGTTTCTCACCAGACCTTTACTGCCAGGTCTAGGGTCAGTGTCTTCTGCTCTGGCCCTGATCTAATTCTAGTGAGCTGCCTACAACTGGCACTATTCATGTTTATTATCTGTGCAGTAGTATATCATAGTAGTTTGGTATCAAATTATCTGATCGCGCATCCTAACTCTAGCAATTTACCTTTTGGTTGATTACCTACTACTTGATTTGGGGCAAGTTACTTCTCTGTGCCTCAATTGTCTCATCTCTAAAATGAGATGATGATAATGCCTCCTTGTTAGGGGTATTATAAAGTTTAAATGGGACATCCATATGCTTAGAATAGAGCCTGGCACACAGGAAGCACTAATCAGTGTTAGCTCTCATTATATTTAAATAATAATCATAATCAAATAATTTAAATAGGAAACTCTAACAGTCAATGGATCCAATTTCTTTAAAGTGTCCTGGGGAAAGATGGCCAATATGAATGGTTTTCATCCACTTACAGACATGTTAATGTGGAGACTCATAGCAGTTATATTTGGTTTGAGGACAGGCTCTGAAAGGCTTCTTTCCTGTATAAATTCTTCCTGACTCTCACCTCATAAGAAACAGAGATTGTGCATTTTGGGGGGAGAAAAAGTCCACATGACAGTAATTTTCTGTTTCTCTTTCAAAATGTAAATGATTTCCTTTAGGACACAGCTCTGTAGGCCAGTACCAATTTGCATGGCTCTCTCATATTAATTTCCATGCTTCTTTACATTGGAACTTTTTTAAACCTTGGCGCAGTTTGTTAACCAAGGTTCTTCTCTAAAACACCAAATTGCCTTCACTAGTGTTAGATCACAGGTCAAGGGAAAGCAGCATCTATGAACTCACAGAGAATATGTCTCAAAGAAATAAGGGATTGACTTTTCACTAATTGGCTAATTCACTTACTGTCCATTGACTTCACATGTCACGGGATCAAATCTATTGAAGGTATACTAGGTCAGCTCACCAAGGAATATGAATGTTTTTGCTCCTTTATCTTTTTCAAGTAAATTAATAATTACTATCCAGTCACGAAAATTACATCTTGAGGTTATTTTTACCATGCTGAACTATTCTAGTGGTATATCTAGTCGAATTAGAAATTGGGAATTTTGCTGTGAAGGGGATTTTCATGCACAGTTTAATAATTCAGCTACCTGCACCCCTGGGCAAAATAAATAGCTGGCTGAATGCTTGTTGGCAAAGTCACAAAAAATTATATTATTTGGAACTTTAAATGTCCCCCCCCCCAATAAATGTTGGGATTATCTGTGGGAAAGCAAAGGGTTCAGGGCATTATAGCAGCAATTTTTCATTACCGTATGTGCATTTTCTTCTTGGAGAGCTATGTAAGTGTGGTAATTTTTTTTTTTTTTTTTAGGGAGGAAGAAAATAAGAGAAACACACCCACTGTAAGTGGACTACAGTTATTTCGCCTCAACTCTCAGCCCTGCAGCAATTCTAGTACCTGATGTTAGATGAGAAGGGCTACTCCTCTGAGTTTTAAACACAGCTAAATATCTACTTAGTAAGAATTCAAAAGGGTCAGGATAATTGTCAAATTGAATTTTATCAGCTAATTGCTTTTGATTTATTCATTTTTTTGAGCACCTGTTTTGTGTGAAGCACTACTGTTCTAGTCAGTTGGCATACATCAGAGAATAAGATTGTCAAAGATATCTGCCATTGTAGAGGTTGGATTCCATTGTGGGAAGGGGGGGTAAGGAAAGAGATAATAAATGATAGATGTAATAAATAATTCTTTTGGTATGTTAGAAACTGATATATGCTGTGGGGAGAGGAGACTGGGGAAAAGTGAATCTACAGTAGGGAAAGAGGTTACAGCTTAGAGAGGTTTTGGGCAAAACGGTAGTGCCACAGAAATGGTATGACACACCCATGTGGGGAAGTGGAGGAGCTGGAGTAGTAAAGCTGCATTTATCTCTATTTTCAGCATAGAAGTCCTGTCAACGTATTAAAAATACATTTCATTCTCCCCCTTCTCTCAACTATTTGAGTATAATCCCTAGCCTTGCCTCTCAGTGCTAGAGATAAAACACATTATAAAGGAAATGATACTGCCTGGGCTCCGATCCTGTGACATCCTGTCTAATTTAAGCTCTTGTGGGTAGCATGTTTCCCATTAGTTGTCCCAATTCACAGTGGATGGAGGAAGAAAGGATTGAATGAGATATGCAGTTCAATTCAACAAGCACTTACTCCTACCTCTTATTTACCTAGAACCACTTTGTTCAATTTAATTAATACAAGGATGCAGAAGTTCTTAGGGAGCCTTGGGCTGTGTTGTAAGATGAACCACAGATGAATGAATATAAAAGAAAAATATGAGGCAATGCTTAGCAAATGTTGTCTATACATTCAAGTGTGGAAGAGAAATATTATAATCTGGAGTTAGCCCAGGGCTTTCTGGAAAAGTGAGATCAAGGTTAGACCTTTTTAAACGTGAATGTGGTACTGAAGCAAGTGGGAGTAGTTGGGGAAGGGGCAATAGCATCCCATGAAGACACAGAGGCAGAAAAGTCTGAGCTGATGGGATAGTTGATGGAGAAAGTCTGGCCAAAGGACTTAATGACTAGGAGTAATTAGCCACTGGAGTAACAGAAGCATCTCCACACTCCAATGTCACAGATGAGGGGGGAGGAACACCTGTATTAGACTGTTGCAGTCTCCCTAGAGACGCAGAGCTGCACGGCAGGAGACCAGTTACAGAGGTGAGTCTATTATTTTTCACCTTAGAAAGTAAAAATGGAGACTAAAGATAATTATCTCCAAAAAACAAAAAGGTGCCTTCTTCTCATCAATTACATGGATATATCCTACTTCTGTCACTATGGTCATTGACTTTGAGCTTGAGTCAGGAGAAAGTTTAAAAACAGGGACCGCGCTGGAGAGAGGGGAAAAAGAAAAGGGACCGTGTGGGAAAGAAGGCACCCACAGGATGCGCGTTTACTGCTTGCTTACACCCAGCAGCTGCCCCATGACCGCTCCCCCTGGCAACCCTGCTTAGCGGAAGACACCTGTACTCTATTCCCATAGGCAGCCTGGAGAAGCTGGGCAATCTGCGGCCCAGGAAACGTCAACTGCTAGCAGTGAGCTCTGTCCACGTGTAAACCAAGATTTGGGGAAGGAGCAGGGTGGGTGTAGGGGCTGACACTTTCTTAGGCTCTCTCCTCTGGTTCCTCAGATGGGGCCCTCATCTAGTCCCACCCCCACGTTTTGGACAGATGCTGTATCCCTGACAACCGTCCCAAGATGCTTCCCACCCCCCCCCACCCCCACCCCCCGCCCCGCGGTGGAGCCTGCTCCCCTCGCAGCCGTAGCTAAGACCCGGAAAAGTGGAATTTCACTTTGAAACTCCCGTGCGTGCGGCGCGAGGGCCAGCGCTGGGCATGCTCAGTAGCCGCGGCGCGGCGGGGCTGCTGCTCGCGCTGCGCTGGCCTCGGGCGCCAGGGCTGGCGCGGGAGCGCCCGCCCCCCGACTCCCCGCGCCTTCCCCTCCGCGCCTGCGGAGCTTCCAGAAGGCCGAGCAGTAGCGGCTCCCAGGGCGTCGGCCCCCGCCCTGCGCCGCCCAGCTCTCCGCCGCGTCCTACCCCTCTTCCTCTCCTCCTCTCTTAAGGAGGCAAAGCTGGTGCTTCCTTCTGTGGGCGGCACACACGGCTCTGCCAGCCCGAGCCGAGGACCTGCGAATGAATCCCGGAGACCAGAGGACCATCGGCGGGGGCTCTTTCCAATAACACTTTGCCTGAAGTGGCGTCGTGGCTGAGTTTCTCCTCCACCTCTCAATGCAAACACTATGCGGAGAGCGGTTGGCTTCCCTGCGCTGTGCCTGCTTCTTCACGCTGCAGGTAAGGGGTTGCCGGGCATAGAGCCAGAGATGTGGATGTGATGGGAGAGTGCACATGCTTGAGGACTGTAGGAAAAGCCTGCTTTCGCGAAGAAAGCCTTAGGAAGGCAAAGCAGGACAGTGCTGACAGGAAAGCGGTGAGGGAGTCATGCACCTGTTGGAAGACTGAGGCCGAAAACTTAAAGCTAAAATCAGCTCTTGATTTTTCCTTACCTCGTATGAACATTTTCAGTACGAATAGAGGTTTGCTTGCTCCACCCCTCCCCTCCATGTAGACTCCCAGATTTTGTTTCTAGGCTCTGCACTTGACTGCCAGTTTTTCAGGAGGCAGACAAGACATCCTGCTGGATGTAACCTTTTCTACTGCAGCGGCTTCATCCGTAAGGTCTCTTGGTTTAGCGAGAGCTCACAGGGGTGCCACTGGCTGTAACCTGATGGACCACATCTCCTCCGCAAAGATCGAAATACATGGTTCGCATTAATGATGCCGCTCCAGGCTCCTTTGGCCCCTGCTCTTGTCAGTCGAATTTTCTAAACCAATGAGAGGAGTGAAAGATTTAAAATAAGACCCTCTCTTCTCTTTCAGCATCATGGTCAGGTTGCGAGGGCACTAGACAGAAACCCAATCACAGTTTCAAAGCTGACAACCCCGGGGTCGACACTGTCCCTGGGACAGATTTGATGAGGTCTAGCCAGGAGTGACAGTGAGACTGATTCCCAAATATAAACATATTTGATACCAGTATCACGTTTCGTATGGAAGCAAACCTTAGGAAGTACCTGGGGAATTTTATATGCGATGTTGCTACAGACCCTGCTTTTTGGATACATGCAGCCTCTATGTAATGCAAGGACTTGCTGGACTGAATCCTTTATCATTTTTACACACACGTGAACCAAAATAGAATATGGCAGAGGGATTTTAGGAACCCTACTGCGACAGCAGTTGTCCGTGCAGTATCCCTGTAGCAATCAAGGACTAGGTATTTTCCTAGAGTTTGCCTGTTATATCCAACCACACACATTCATTCATTCTTTCAACCAACATTTATTGAGTATGTACTACATTCCAGGGGTAATGAATAAAAATAATGGTTGCAAAATTACAATTTTTGTGTTATCTTTTAAAAAGAGTGTGGGTGAGTCCTTTTCTGTGTGGGTGATAATGAGAGTGAAATATCGTACTTCCTTATTTCTAGCTAATGCTATTTTAACGTATTGTGAATCTCTTGAACAAGTAGTGTTTAGGGACGTTCAGGCTATAGTTAAGTACCCATGTTAATTGTATAATTATGATGTTATATTGTGGAATTTTCAGTAGTTCTTTGATACCTTTTGAAAACTAGGAAATAGGTATGACTTGGTTATTAAATTATTTGCAAACAGTTATAGTGAATACTTTTATTACCACATACAATTCTTTAATGTTGAAATATAGGATGAAAATATACACATTGGGTTGAGTTTTATTTACATTATTGTTTTATTGTAGCACTGATACAAACATCTATTACCGAAAAAGCCTCACTTCCTGTCAATTTAGCTGATTTAGCTGATCTATGAAAAATTTTAGTGTCGTTATTTTTAAAGCTAATATATAACATTTCTAAAGATAACATTTAATATATCTTGAGTAATTATAACTTAAAAGCTATAAAAGCTATACATAAACTTAAAACTAAGCAGGTGGAAAACATTTCTAAATTTATTGTAGATGAATATTTGGGATGAGGAAATAGAAGACTTTTGTTCATCAAAGGAGAAACCTAGATGTCTGTAGCCCTAGATTATACCTGGAGTTCTGCCAAAAGGGTATATTACCAAAGACAAACCAGTTCAATCCTACTTCGACTTCTTAATTTGCAAAAAAAAAAAAAAAAGATTATTTAATCAATTTGAATTTAATAAGGCAATGCATTGAAGGCTATCTTCAGATTTCAGTTGCAAGATGCTGTATAGAAATTAATCATATTCATATTTAATGTAGTGCTTTTGATAGGTGTTTTTTCACAGCAGATTGCAAGTTTAATATTGTAGTTGTCTTGCCAGTTTCATTATGAATGCATTTTAATTTAAACAGCAATTTGTGGGTCACAAGCTGTCATCAGATTAAAATTCATCACAGTTATCTAAATAACATTGTTAGGACTTTTCATTAGAACTGAGACAAACCAGATTTCTTGATCTCAGCTCCTGTAGATTTAGGTAATAAGAAAATGAGTAAGTGGGAGGGCAAAGATCAAGAAGTCAGTGATTGTCTCTACTTGTTGAATGTCTGATGTGGCCTGTCTTACAGAAGGTTCTCCTCTCAGGAGAGAAGTGAGCTTTATAAAGAAGGGAAGTGAATTCTATAGAGTCAGGCCTCTTTGGCTGAAAAGCTAATTGATCCATTTTGGTTATTCCCAGGGTACCAGCAACTACTTTATACTGGTGGAACTGATGACAGGTTACACCCCTTTTGGGATGGGAGAAATTGGCTGCCAGGATGTGAGTGCTCTTTGTAGCTATAATAGGAACTGTTGACTTCAATAGTCATTCTCCTAATGATAAGTAGCAAACTGTTTTCAACTAGAGCGTCATCTCCAATTATTTGGTCATGATCTCCTGAGTCACTATGCAAAAAAAAAAAAAAAATTTTCTTTTAAAAATTCTGACCAACCCTGAGTTCTGATTGCCTTAACAGTGAAAAGTATTGTATCTGTTTGTAATGTCTGTGGGAACAAAAAGGGGAAGAGGGGGTACAATGCTGTGTAATTAACATCTCTGGGTAAGATAACCTTAACGAATTACTGAGCATGGAGCTTGTTAGAGAACCTGGACTCAACTCTTATCTGTGGCGGCTGATTTTCATAGATGTCCTTAAGGAGAAAAGTGTTAGCTATTGTCCATCTAACTGCTTAGTGTACAGGTGAGAAACCTATGATCCAGTAAATAATAGCTGCTAAAGTGCCAATTAACAGTATAGCCAGGGTAAAAACCTAGGTTTCCAGGCCTGTGATTGCACACTATATAAAATCCTACACTGTTTCTGACAGTTGAGGCCACCATTGAGATAGTGGTGCCAGATTCTTTTTCCCTAACTGTCCCCGTTCTTCTTTTTTTTTTTTTTTTTTTAACATCTTTATTGGAGTATAATTGCTTTACAATGGTGTGTTAGTTTCTGCTTTATAACAAAGTAAATCAGTTATACATATACATATGTTCCCATATCTCTTCCCTCTTGCGTCTCCCTCCCTCCCACCCTCCCTATCCCACCCCTCTAGGTGGTCACAAAGCACCGAGCTGATCTCCCTGTGCTATGCGGCTGCTTCCCACTAGCTACCTATTTTACATTTGGTAGTGTATATATGTCCATGCCACTCTCTCACTTTGTCACAGCTTACCCTTCCCCCTCCCCATATCCTCAAGTCCATTCTCTAGTAGGTCTGTCTTTATTCCCATCTTACCCCTAGGTTCTTCATGACCTTTTTTTTTTTTCCTTAGATTCCATATATATATGTGTTAGCATACTGTATTTGTTTTTCTGTTTCTGACTTACTTCACTCTGTATGACAGACTCTAACTCCATCCACCTCACTACAAATACCTCCATTTCATTTCTTTTTATGGCTAAGTAATATTCCATTGTATATATGTGCCACGTCTTCTTTATCCATTCATCCGATGATGGACACTTAGGTTGCTTCCATGTCCTGGCTATTGTAAATAGAGCTGCAATGAACATTGTGGTACATGACTCTTTTTGAATTATGGTTTTCTCGGGGTATATGCCCAGTAGTGGGATTGCTGGGTCGTATGGTAATTCTATTTTTAGTTTTTTAAGGAACCTCCATACTGTTTTCCATAGTGGCTGTATCAATTTACATTCCCACCAACAGTGCAGGAGGGTTCCCTTTTCTCCACACCCTCTCCAGCATTTATTGTTTGTAGATTTTTTGATGATGGCCATTCTGACCAGTGTGAGATGATATCTCATTGTAGTTTTGATTTGCATTTCTCTAATGATTAGTGATGTTGAGCATTCTTTCATGTGTTTGTTGGCAATCTGTATATCTTCTTTGGAGAAATGTCTATTTAGGTCCTCTGCGCATCCCATTCTTTACCTTTCTGTGAACCAACATAATGTATAAACTTCTGTTGAAAAGACCACTTCAGGAATATCCAAGGAGGCAGCTAAAAGCTACCCAATAATATGGATGGCAAAAATATTATGTGGAAGAGACATAGATAGCTTTTCTTCAGTGTTTCTTCTCTTTCTTTGCCCAAAGAACTATATTCTGTTTCAGGAGATGATATTTATTGGGTAGTATTTTAGTTGCAAAGGAGTGAATGTCTTGGGATATCTTGAAAATTATCATGTGAAAGCTTTCTTTTTCCTATTGAATAGCTAATAAGACATAGAAGCTGATGTCAATGGATTACTCTCTCGTCAAGCTCTGGAAAAGGTTCTTTCAAATTTCTACATTGTTCTTACTATTGGCCTTTCTGGATGGCACAGAGACTACCTTCAGTATATCTTCTGAAGATGCCTCTTCATTTTCAGAGAAGTGCATAGTCAGTTTCTCTAGTCTTCAAGAGGGAAGAGTTCCTATGGGATCAAGAGGATCAGGGAAGTCATTTGCAGAAACACCACCCTCAAAAGAAAGGGTAGATGGATAGGAAAATATGTTTTAAGATGCCTTTTCTCAAAGAAGAGTCCCTTAGAACTCCCGAATTGGTTTTTCCTGTTCAAAATCACTCAACGAAGTCCTTACACTGGCCCAAGTTCTACTCTGTTCTCTCCCCCCATTACCTCTCTGATATCTCTCACTGCTTTCCTCTTTTTTGTCTCTCTCCAGCTACAGTAGTCTCCTTCCTATTCCAAGAAGATGCCAGGCACTTGCCCACCTCCCAAAAAAGTTTTGTTTATTTCTTTGCCTGAACTATCCTTTCTCTGTATTTCCATGGCATAATCCCTCAATTTTAGGTCTTTGCTCAAGGGTTACTTTCTCAGTGAAGCCCTCACTGGCTATCCTAATTAATATTTCATATCCCACCCCCACAAAAACCCTCTGATACCCCTTCCCTGCTTTACTTTTTAAATTAATTTTGTGAAGAATAGTTGATTTACAATGTTGTGTTAATTTCTGCTGTACAGCAAAGTGACTCAGTTATGCATATATATTCTTTCTCATATTCTTTTCCATTCTGGTTTATCACAGGATATTGAATATAGTTCCCTGTGCTATACAGTAGGACCTAGTTGTTTATCCGTTCTATATACAATAGTTTACATCTGCTAATCCCACACTCCCAGTCCTTCCCTCCCCCACCCCTCTCCCCCTTGGCAACCACAAGTCTGTTCTCTATGTCTGTGAATCTGTTTCTGTTTTGTAGATGTGTTCATTTGTGTCGTGTTTAAGATTCCACATATAAGTGATATTATATGGTGTTTGTCTTTCTCTTTCTGACTTACTTCACTTAGTATGGTAATTTCTAGGTCCATCCATGTTGCTGCAAATGGCATTATATCATTCTTTTTTATGGCTGAGTAATATTCCATTGTATATGTATATATACCACATCTTCTTTATCCATTCATCTGTTGATGGGCATTTAGGTTGTTTCCATGTCTTGGCTATTGTAAATAGTGCTGCTCTTGCTTTACTTTTTTTTACCAGAGGTCATTCACCATCTATCATACCAAATATTTTACTTATATATTTTGTTAATGTGGTTCCCCCTCTCCCCATTAAAATATAAGTAACTTGAAGGCAGAGGTATTTGTCTGTTTTGTTTACTGCTGTTTCTACTGCAGATTCTGCCCAGCCTAGCACTGGGGGCGGGGAGTAGTGCCTGGCATAAAACTCCTAAAGATTAAATAAATACATTGAATAAATAAAAACAACACAGTAATATTTCTGGTCCCCTCTTTTTGCATTTAGTTTCTTCTTGGCACTCATGCAAGTCACCTTGTCAGCTTAGCCACTTCCAGCGTGAACTTCAGCAGAGCTCATTTATCCAAAACTCAAGTTGCTCCCCAGGAGTCTCATATGCCCAGGGGACATACCATCTCACACAGACTTTGCTACTTTGGGAATTGACGGGCAACTGGGCGTGAGCTTGAACTACTTATAAACTCAGTGGCAAAGTCCTTCCAACTGATTGCCAGATGCTGTACAGCCCAAATGCCTTGCTGGTTGGCTATACTTTTACTTCTTAGTAAAATGCTTTGTACATATGGGAATGGCTATAGTTATATGAAAGGATTCATACAGCTAATTTACAAGCAGGGTTTAAGGCACTAGGACAAACCTGTCTACTTCTTTGGCATTTGAGGCATAGGTATATGTATACAGTAAGTCCCCTACATATGAACGAGTTCCATTCCGAGAGCATGTTGGTAAGTCCAATTTGTTCGAAAATTCCACAAAGTTAGCCCAGGTACCCAACACAGGTAACACAATCGGCTATAAAGTACTGTACTGAAATAGGTTTATAGTACTGTGCTGTAATAGGTTTATAATACTTTTCACACAAATAATACATTAAAAAACAAACACAAAAAATAAAGAAAACATTTAAAATTTTACAGTACAGTACCTTGAAAAGTACAGTAGTACAATACAACAGCTGGCATACAGGGGCACATTCACATCTTTGAAAGTTCACAACTTGTACCCTTCCTTTGCTGTTTTCGTCCAAAAGGTCACCAAGTCTACTCACCAACTCTTCTCCACTTTCCGTGTCTACATCACTGCCTTGTGCTAGGTCCTTATTTCTCATATAGTATTTCACAATAACCTACCATCAAATCCATCCTTCATAATGATGTCAGAGGTAAAACTTGAAAAAGCATACCCGATCATATTCTTTCTTTGTAAGATTCTCTAATACAGCTATTTCCTTTTCTCTTAGAATAAACCCAAACTTATTAGCATGGGAAAATCTTTTACTAACTCCATCTTTATTTCCTGTCATCATGTTCTGCTTTGCACACTATTATCGTACTAAGAGCAAATTTCTTTTGGTTTGCTATGCCTCTCATCCTTTTCACATACTGTTCTATTTATCTTAAATACCCAACTCTACTTCTTTTTCTAGATAACTTTTTTCTCCAACTTCAAATCTTGGTCATTGCCTACTTTGAGAACCCTTCCTGTGACACCCCACCTCATTCAAGTAGCTTTCCTAGGTTTTCCTTTTAGGCCCTGTATATTTCTCTATTAATGCACTTAACCTGAATATTTAAAAATTTTGAGGACAATAACAGAATTGTAGCTTTTATCTCTATATACCAATAACATAGAACTTGTTATCTAGTACACCATCAATAAATGTTGAATGAATGAATAAACATATCCAGGATGTATTAGACAAAATAAATTATGATTAATTTATATTGACAGATTGTATCTCATTTTGACGATCATAAAGAATAGAATTGACTTTACTACTGCTCTTTCAATCCAATTTACATTTATTGGTTACAAAGAAGTGGAAATGGGGCAGAAAAGCTTTCATTTAAACATAGTCTGTTTAAGGTAAGTTTATGTTCTACAGACGTGATGCTCATTGTAGTGGAGTTGTTTGTTGAACTCCTCCTAGATAGATAGACATTCCTATATGATATTCTAGTACTACTTCAGGATGGGAATGAGATGAATGTCTTTATTTTAAAGAGAGCAAAGAATTAGGTAAGGTACATAGCATGATAGTTTTGCACTAAGGAATGGACCCAGAACCCCTGACTCTGATTACTGATTGGTTATCAGCTACCTTGTAATAACACACATGAGCCACTTACACATTCAAACTCAGGTGGGAGTGTGAGGCAGTGGGTTCGGAGACCAAAAATAATCCAACCCTCCCTTAATTCCCCCAAACAGAAACCAAACCATCACAGAAAATTTCTGAGTATTTGGATCGTTTTATACATTTTTTCTCTCTCTTTATATATAGACAAAATCTTTATAAAACCATAAACAATTTTTATGGGAGCCATGCTTATACCTGAAGAATGGAGACTGGTTTACGAATTATAAAAAGTCACTTTTTATGAGATGATGGGATCACACATCAAAGGCTCATTTATTGCCATTAGTATTAATGATAACATGGATGTTATGTTTCATGGTAAGTTTATTGTTAAATCTCTTAAAAGCTGTCTGTAAAGCCTGATTCAAAAGGTAGAGAAAGCCATTTTCCCCTTTAAAAGACGATTTTGAGAGATCCCACTTGGCCTTGAGTGCATTCTTCATCTTCAAAGTACTTAGACAAATGCTGACACACTTAGAGTAGCACTGATGTTTCCCAACAAAAGGGATTTTAATAGCCTGAAAAAATGTAATGGTAATATATTATTTTAAGATCAAATTTCCTAATGCTTATTAACCAAATAATGTAACTGTATGTGTCTATTATTGAGATACTTGCCACAGAATGACAATTAGCAAATTTATATTATGAATATTAGCACTTTCCATTTAAATAATCTTTTATTCATAATGGCTATCTAGACTTTTCTCATAATCAAATCTCATTTGACTTCAATTTATTAAGATGTTGATATCCATTAAAATTGCAGCCACATGGACCAACAACAAAACAAAACTAACTGTTTACCTGAAGCAGTATGTCTAGATCAATATGTCTAATTGCACTGAAGTAGATGCCAAGTTCATTGGGGACATGAATTATTTTTTGTCTTAGTTCAGACCTGAAGCAATGTACATTTGCTGACTTAAGTGTGCAGATTGGCTTAAGGCAGCCCTAAACTACTGATTCTTTGGAAAAGATCAATAAATGAGCACAGAGTAAGAGTGTCTCACAGTGATTTACTGGCCTGTACAGCAATATGTATAGAATAAGACTCTACAGCTATTTCACTGCAGTAATGATCCAGTTCCAGAAGAAGACTAGAGGGGACATGAAGCAATGCCCATAACTGCACAGAGTCAGCTCCCATCACTGGGGTTACTTTCACTTACCTGGGAAAGATGCTGAATACAAAGTATGCCAAACATCATGATGAGTTAGTTTGAAAGGCCATCAATCCATCAATATAAAGGTGTGGTTTTAAGTTAAAGTAGTTCACCTTCTTGGTCTTGTTGATTCCAGACAGTGTTTTCATTCTCCCTGGAAGAAAATGAAATAGCATAAGCAGAGAAGTAAAAAGAAAATTGAAATAAAGGAGAAAATGCCATATTTTTAGATGACTTTTAGCAGAATAAGGTAGTAGTTAAGAGCATGTGTATTGTGGTCCAGCTCAAATCCAGGCATGATCACTTGCTATCTCTGTAACTTAGGCTAACTTAATCTTTCCAAGTCTCAATTTCCTCTTTTTAAAATGGAGATCAGGTACTATACAATTGTAGGGTTGTTGTGTGTTGAACAGGATAATGTAATGTAAAATAAACTGTGCTGTCTTAGTAAGTGCCATGTAAGTGTTAGGTATTATTTGACTAGGGGTGGGAGAGGTCAGATGCTGAATGGTCAACTAGTATCTTGGAGCAATTTCTCATTCTTTTTGTGTTTGAGCCAATGCTGGAGAAGCATGCATGCCCGAGAGAGATTCTGGATTCAGATCATTTCTTCAATTTGATCTTATCTGCATAGTTTTCCTCTACCTTTGGTGTGAGCCTTACTAAATGTGCAGGTTTGTGATGGACTGTGCAGCTCCAAAACATCCACCTATTGCTTTTGGCCACTGAGAGGCTGGAGAGAGCCTGACCAAGCCTAAGACGTCAGATCTCATTCTCCCAGCCCTTCCTCAATAACCCCCACCAAGCCCCTCAATAAAATAGTTTGACATCCTCCCCCCATCCCAGTTCACCTCTCCCCCAAATCTCTCTGTAATTCCTAAATCTGGATTTTAACTGAAGCTATGAAAATATAATAAAAGGGTCTCCTATCAAGATAAACATTATATTTTATAGGGAAGAAACAAATAGATTTCCTTATAAGAAAAGAAGGAAAATACAAAGGACTATTTCCTAAGTCCCTATGATGTGCTACACTCTATCCCAAGTGCCTTATGTAAGATAATCATCTCACCCTTTAGGATGGAAAGTTTGTTTGAAATGACATGCTTGTACTACAGAAACAGCAAAAATACACTCTAACTCATGTAGCATAGTAAAAATAAAAAAGTTTTAGACTCTGACTGCCTGGGCTTGAATCCCATCTCTGCTGTTTACTATTTAAATTCTCTGTGGGTCCCTTTTCTTATCAGAAAAAAAGGCTAATAACATAGTAACTACCTCGTGAGGTGGTTTAAGGATTTAAAGAGCTAATTCCTAAGGGCCCACAGCATGGGGGCTGGAACACTGAATACATTCAATGGCTAGTAGTTGTAAGAATTATCATATTAGCATGTGAAAACTTTCATTGGTCCTATATTTCAGGTTCCATACTTGAAAAGGAAAAAATGTGCACATTGACTATCAGCCCACTAAAAAGAAAATCACTCTAAAGCCTTCTTTTGTGAAGAGTGCCTGCCATGAAAATCTGATTTTCATGCCTCCATTTAAAAAAATCCTTGTAGAACCTTTGCCTTATAAATTAAAAAATGCTCATAATTAGCAAGTTTGTGTCAGAGGAAATAAATGCTGTTTTCCAAACTGGAGAATCTAAGAGAAAAAAATCCTATAGCCGCCAGAGGCACTGCAATCATGGGCAACCCTCTTCCTGGTAAAGTATCTCTTAGTCTTAGGGTTTGGGTAGGATTTCTAGTATCATCCCTTCTGCTGTCTCACTCTACAAACTATCTGAACTCACAACATCCAACAGGAGTCCAAATATCCCACTTCTACTGCTGAACCCTCTCCGTGTCCACGGACACCTTGAAAACCCTGTGCCTTGCATGGTTTGCATACGCCACTTTGAGAGCCCTGCCCACATACCTTTGGTGTGTGTGTGGCAGGGGAGGGTACAGGCTTCATGAAATCAGAGTTTCCACACATGCATTCTGGGGATCAGGCATCCTGCCTTCGCTAGTGTTAAATTCTGCTGAGTCGACCATAAATTCTCAGTGGGTGCAGAGCCCATGCCTCCAGGCCAGTCCTGCCCTGTGCCTGAAGCAGAGGTGCCTCCGGTCTCCCATACTTCTGCCTGCAATCAGCCCCCACTGCTGGCAACCGCCCACCCCTACCCTTGATGTCTTGACATTCACCCTCTGGAGCCGTGAACTCAGGCTAAACCTCAACCTCCTACTTTCTCCTTCCTCTCCACCCCAATTAAAGTCTGTAGTTCTTGCTTCTCATTGCAGGAGAGGTCTCTCCTCAACTAGCTGTATTTTAGAAGAGATGTGACACACTGATCTACTCCTGATAAAAATAGCTGTTAATTGGATGGTCTTTCCCTAGCCAATGTTCATTTTTTCAAAGACCCATGAGAAAGCAGTACCTTAGACCAGTGGCATTAATTTCAAGTGATGGATGAAGGGACTAGGACAGGATGCAGTAGACGTGTTCACCTGAAAGGCCTACCAAGTGCCCCTCAAGTCCCTAAATGCAGGCAAAGGACACTAGGTCAGGGATCTCTTCAAGTGGCCACTGTGGACCTCCTTCCTTACCCTCCTCTTGCCCTAATATTCGGGGCTTTATGTCTCTGTAGTACCATTGCTATGACAATATTGTAATTTTTTATATGTTCTAATATTCATTTTGCTATATTTTAATATAATTCCCAATCTACTACGAGAATTATTCTTAAAATAGATATTTCTTTTTCTTTGTCCTGCAATGGAGTCAGGCTTTTAAGTCATCTGGAGAACTCTACTATAAAAATGATGGTAATATTTTATAATTCCTGTAACTATTTATAAATAGTAATATTTTAACTGTTTGCATAACAATGAGGCATAAAAATTAGACTTTACAAATGTACTTGGTGCTTCATCATTCAGTAAGTGCATTTGGAATGCAATTCCTATGATTTCTGCAAAGGCTAGTGTTTCTCAGCTTTATAACCATATGATCATTTTTCCCCACTTCTGCATTTCCCCAGAGGGCATATCTTGACAAAGGTCTCCTCTTAATGGCTGTGAAGTTTAAGAGATAGTAGCATTCGCTCCTGTCAACCTCTCCTCCAGGCATCCTCCAACTCAGTTCTTCAGGAACTGGGGCGCATCTGACTGCTTCTGTCTGAGCCAACATAAGTCTCACTCAGCAGGGTCCGAGGCCAGTGGTCTTAACCCATTTCTTCTTTATGACTTACGTCTAGTCACACTGCCCCAAAAGGTGCTGTCCTAATTGTATTATGTTTCACTCTGTAATACATTTATCAGATGAAATATAATGCTATTAAAGCTGGGCAAAACCCAGGAAACATGAAACCCTTTCATGTAATTTTGCCACCAGCGCATGGCAGACACAGATTTTTCCATTCTGTGACCCCCAGATAGAGTTCTCCACTGTGCAGCTCAACTTTGGATGGAAGAGATAAATAGGAATAATTGAGGGTCACCCACAGTAGTTACAGTGGGCTGTAAGTGGTCGTAGGAGCCACATTTTCTAATGGAATATTTGAGGAAATGTGAAGGAGTGTTTATATCAAAGAACATGCAGGAAGAGTTTACAAGATGCCTTAATTAAAATCATTCCTTATTCTTGTAGGATTCAGGGCCTTTCCTACTTGGAGAAGAATAGAGGCAGCTCTATAAAAATAAGACTAGTTACTTTGGTGTTGGTTTCTTATTTTTATTTTAGATATACTAGATACATCACTGGCCAAACATGTGAAGCATTTAAATAGTATCAGAAAAAGATGCAGAGCTTCCCCACGGGATTATATTTTCGCATCCTAGAGACCAGTGCATAGACTAGATTTTAGGAAAAACATTTCTGGAGGGAGGTGTTCTTTCAATAACAAGCTCTTTTTTGGAGGGCCCATGATTGTTTACAATTTTCATAAATATAATTCAATTAAAATTCGTATTTGTTATCTTTTAGAAACACATTTCATTTTATTTTACTTTTTATGACAGAACTACTGGCCTAAAGATGTACTTTTTTTTGTCAAATTGGTTGTTTGGTGTCAGGACACAAGACAAATGTGTACACATATAAATATATGCATACATACATATAACGTATGTTGTAAGAACATAACTAAGACACACAAACTGAATTTTACAAAATTAGCTTTATATACAGACAGAGCCGTAGTGGAGTCTTTCAAAACACTGATATAATTTGCTATTAAGATTAGTAGGAGTGAGCACATGTTATACCTGGGAGGTTATTCTAACAGACCTCAGTTGTCACATCTTGGGATGGCTATAATGTTCACCAGGAAGATTCAGTGTTGGTACTGTGGGTGCTACTAACTGGAGATTAGTGCCGTGGTGACCTCATGGATTAGCATTACCAATAGAATTATAGAATAACTGGAAGAGTAGTTTTAATATTAGCCTCCTTACATCCAAGGATAGTGCTTCTGGAAATCCCTGCTCCTTTAAGTTCCCAAAGGGTCCTATATTGTACTTATGGAAAAACTTAAATCTCTTTGGAAAAAATCAGCACCACGTGAATGTAACTGAATTGAGGCTCTCTTTTACTGAAGTACGTTTCTAATCTGGTTGTAGATCTACAAGAACCACCTTCACTTTCTGATGAGAAAACTGAGGCTTAGAGCGGTTGAGGACACATGCTCAAGTTCACATAGATGAGAGGGGGTGGGTATTGAAGCAACAATCTAGGTCCCTTATTTCTTATTCCATTGCTTTTTTTAAAAAGTATGTTTCTTTCCTTTCTCAGTACTATTAATTGGCATTTCTAAGTAAACTTCCACTGGTACTTGTGTATTTTTAACTTTTCCTGAGAGGCATTTACAAATCAAATGAGAACCTTGTCATTTCTCGTGTAGAAATTCCCAAGGGACTTCCTTGATGTTATCCATTTATATCTCCTTTCTAGAGAAGAAAGTGCTGGCAATCCTTGAAAAACAGTGATTGTCCTTTTACAAAATAATCAGAGAACAAAGTTGCCCTTTTTTGATTGTTCACTCTTTCAAGTCTCTTTGGTGACCACTGTTTTGTCCTTTTGTTCCTTTCACAAGTCACTAACACTGATTTAAACACCTGAAATACAAGGATTTATTCTGAGAGGGTGTATGCAAGGCCATTCTACCTTGTGCATCTAGGAATTACCAACATTGAATTTGAAATAATGAATCATGATGTATTCAAATTTAACATTGTAATTTTATACATTTCTCTTTCCTTTGTTGAAGATCTCTTTAGAGATTATCAAGGTCATATCCAGAATGAAGTTTCAATTGTGGAATTTTATGAACATCAAAACTGGTTATTCTCATGTAAATGTTCCTCCTATGATAAACGTTACTTTTATTTTAAATGCAGATAAGTATCTTTGAAAAGCTATTCACTAAACATTCTGTGAGAGACGCTCTGTCCCTTAGAAGTGGAGAAAATTGTCACTGAGCTCTCAGTGAAGATGAGGAATCCTACTATACATCTTATATCAACTTTCTCTCTCATTCTTTACAAGAACTGTTTCAATCCTTCTCCGTTCTCCTGGAACCTCCAGTCTTTCTTACCTCGTCCTCTCTCTTATGATTCATTCCCTTCTGCACAGAGAAGATAGAAGCCATCAGAAGAAAACTTGCTCAACTTCCACCACCAAACCCATTAACATCCTTCATCTTCCCGCCTCTCCCTTATCCCCATATTAAAATGGAAGAAATACCTCCCTGCAATCCAAACTTCATCCCCTTGCCTGTGCTCTGGATCCCACCTCCTTAAATCTTCTGGGGGAGCTCAGTCTGCAGATTATCCATATGCTTTCTCCTATATTTTCAACCACTTCTTCTCAACTAGCTCCTTCCCTTTAAGCATTGAATGTACTCAGATCTCTTCTATCTTGAAAAAAAATCCCTCAACCCTCCTTCCCTTCCTCATAACACACTGTGATTGTCGTATCACACCCAAGCTGGTTGCAAAAGTTGTCATATGTGTTGTTTCTCATTTATCTCCCACTTGATCCTCAATCCAATTAAATCTAGCTTTCTCCTACACACAGACACTGAAACTACTTTCTATACATTTATCAATCATTTGTTAATGAGATAGATTTATATTTAGTGATGAAAAAAGATGTTTTGATACAGTTTTGAATGAAAGAAGTAGCTTACAAAACATAACATAGCATAATCTATAGACTTTTTCGGTGTATATAGTTCTATGAATTTTATCACGTATATAGATTCATGTAATCACAATACAGAAAAGTTCAATCGCCCCAAAAAACTCCTTAATGCAATCTCCCTGCTCCTCAACCGATAAACCCTAATAACCATTCATCTGTCCTCCATCACTAGTTTTTTTTCTTTTCAAGAATGTTCTATAAATGGAATCATGAGACTTTTTGCAACTGTCTTCCTTTACTCAGCCTAATGCCTTTGGGATTCATCCAAGTTGTTTTGAGCATCAATAGTTCATTTTTTTAAATTGATGAGCAATATTCCATTATCTAGATGTATAAGTTTGTTTTCCATTCATCCATTGAAGGACAATTAAGTTGTTTCCATTTGAGAGCAATTATGAATATAGCTGCTACAAAAATTTGTTTACTGAGTATTGTTAGTATTTTTCATTTTAGCAATTCTAAGAGGTATGTTGTGGTATCATGTCACAGTGTTAATATGCATTTCCTTACTGGGCAGATATTCATGTGCCTATTTGCCATTCATGTATCTTTAATAATGTGTCTGTTCAAATCTTTAGCCCATTTTTTAAAAATTGGTTTGTTTTCTTACTGTTGAGTTTTTCGAGTTCTTTATTTTTTCTCATTATTAGTCCTTTGTTGGATATGTGATTTGCAAAATTGTCTCCCACTGTGCAGCTTGCTGTTTTATTCTCTTATCAGTGTCTTTCACAGAGCAAAACTTTATTTTGCTGCAGTCCAATTTATCAAATTTTTCCCTTATGGATTGTGATTTTGGTGTCATATCTAAGAACTCTTTGCCTAACCCTAGTTATACAAATTTTCTCCTATATTTTCTACTAAAAGTTTTATAGTCATACATTATATGTTTAAATCTGTGATCCTTTTTGAGTTCATTTTTGTATGAACTCAAAGATTCATTTTGTGTAAAGATTCATTTTGTTGTGAACAGTTGTCCTATAGTTCCAATATCATTTTGAAAAGACTGTCTTTTATTGTTTTTGCATCTTTGTCAAAAATCAAATGATGACATTTTTTTCTGGATCTATTTTTGAACTCTATTTTGTTCCATTGATTTATGTACCTCTTCCTTTGCTAATACCACACTATACTGATTACTAATTACTTACTATTAGCTTTATAGTAAGTCAGAATTGGGCAGTATTATTCTGCCACCTTTATTCTTCATCTGAAAAATTGTTTCAGCTATTCTATTTTAGAATCAATCTCTCTCTTATATATATATATATATATATATATATATATATATATATAATTATATACATATAAAATTATATATAATATGTATTGTATATAATTATGTATATTATATATATAATTCGGCTTGAATTTTTATTGTAATTGGGGATGATTAACATCCTCATTATGTAGAGTCTTCCAATTCATGAACACAGTATGTCTGTCTATTTATTCAGGTCTTCTTGTTTTACTTTCTCAGCATTTTGTAGTTTTCAGTATATATATCCTATAGATGTTTTGTTAGAATTGTACCTAAATATTTTATTTTTTGCAACTGTTGTAGATTTGTTTAAATTTCAGTTTTGAATTGTACATTGCTAGCTTAGAAAATGCCATTGATTTTCATAGGTTGACATTATATTCTATTAACTTGCTAAACTCACCTGATCTACAAAAATTTTGATGAGTTCCTTAGGATTTTATACAGAGACAATCATGCTATCTGCAAACAGAGCAGTTTTGTTTCTTCTCCAATATGTATGCCTTTTACTTCTTTTCTTTGTTTTATGGCAGTAACTCGGACTTTCATTCAGTACAGCATTGTATAGAAGTGTTAAGAGTATCATACTTGCCTTGTCCTCTATCTTAAGGGAAGGAAGCATTCAGTCTTTCACCATTAAACCTAATGTTAGCTGTGGGGTTTTGTGCAGGTGCCTTTTACAAGGTTGAAGAAGTTCCCTTCTATTTCTAGTTTGCTTAACTTTTTTACTATGAGTTGATGTGAATTTTGTCAAATGCTTTTTCTACATCAATTGGTATGATGTGGTTTTCCTTTGTTAGACTGTCAATATGATGGATTACATTGATTGGTTTTCAAATATTGAAGCAGCCTTACATTCCCAGGATAAGCCTTCCTTGGTTATGGTGTATTATCCTTTATATTTCTGCATTCAATTTGCTAATACTTTCTTGAGGAGTTTTGCATCTGTATTCATGAGTGATATTGGTCTATAGTTTGTTTTTTTTTTAGTACTGACTTTTTCTTGTTTTGTTATCAGAGTAATTTTGGCCTCATAAATGATTTGGGGAGTGTGCCCTTCTCTTCTATTTTTTGGGAGAGGTTGTTTGGAATTGAAGTTAATTTTTTCTTTAAATGTTTAAATTTACCAGTGAAACTATTTGATCCTGAAGATTTCTTTTTCAGAAAAAAAATTTAAGTAGGAATTCAATTTCTTTTATAATTTTAGGACAATTCAGGTCAGGTATTTCATCTTGGGTGAGTTTCTTTAATTTGTGGGTTTTGAGGAATTGGTCATTTCATCTAAATTGTTGAAGGTATATGCAAAGGATTGTACATAGTATTCTCCTATTATCCTTTTCATGTCTACTGGGTATTTAGTGATTTTCTTTCATCTGATTTTGGTAATTTGTGTTTTCTGTATTTCTTTGTCAGTCTTGCTAGAGTTTTATCAATTTATTGATGTTTTTCAAAGAATCAGCTTTTGTGTCATTGATTTTCTCTATTGTTTTCCTATTTTCAATGTAATTATTTCTGCTTTTAACTTTTAAATTTCTTTCCTGTGCATACTTTACATTTATTTTGCTCTCCTTTTTTCTCGTTTCTTAAAGTGGAAGCTTAGATTCTAATATAAGCATTTATGCTATAAATTTTCCTCTAAGCACTGCTTCAGCTGCATCCCACAAATTATGGTTTTGTATTTATTTTCTCCTGGAGCTGTCTTTGTCTGCACTTTGGTGTCCACTATGGGTTGGCTAGAGGATACTGGGGGCAGGGGGAGATGGTAAACTTACTGCTGATGTTGTGGAATTTTGAATTCTGTTCTTCATCCCCAATCCCTCTGCTACTGTTTACTTTCCAGAGTTCTCAGATAGCTGTTTTATGCATTTTGTTCAGGTTTGATAGCTCTATTTAATGTAAGCAACAAGGCAGAGTGTGTTTGCTCCGTCTTACCCAGACTCAGAATCTTTCATACCCTTTTAAACCCTTTAAAATTATTTTACTTTTGTTCAAGGACTCAACAGGGAGGGTGCTTCGCATTGTGCTTCTAGAATGCTGTCCCCAAACCTTTTCCATGTTGAATCTGGTCCTCTGAATATCCAGGCTCAGCTGTCCACTGATGAACTTTAAATCCGTAAATCCCATGTAAGTGTTCAGGGTTGTCTTGTTTGAACTCTCAGACTGTCAGTGACACTGGACACTGACAATCACAGATCCTTGGTATACTCTTCCCATGGCTTCCATACTTCCACAGTCTCTAATTTTTCTTCTTCATCCTCTAGCTGCTCCTTAAATGTGGTCTCCTCTGGGTCTTTGCTGCAGACTCATAATTCTTCTCATTCCACAAGGCAGTCTCATCACTCAGGGACTCAGTTTTCCATTACTATGCTTATGGTGTTTAGTGTTTAACTCTAGTCCAGAACTTTCTCTTGAGTTCCACATAAACGTAATTGCTTTCTAGATGTTTCTGCTTCTTTATATTGTAGGCACCACAGAATCACATTTCTCTGTCTCAGTAAAGGGCACCTCCATACACTGGGTTGCCGACTGGAAATAGAATTATCCTTAAATATCAACTGCTGGTTCCTTCCTACAACATTAACTCAATAACTGAATTTATTCCCCTTTTTTTTTGGTCAATTCCTATGTCTTAACACTTCTGGAATTTGTCTCTGCTTTGTCCCTCTACTGCCACCTTGTCTGGGCTATTCTCCTGTCATCTAAAATATTTTACCTGGTACCTTTGCACTTAGTCTTGCTTCCTCCCAATCCATTTTCTTGTATAGCCAGAGTAATTTTTGAGAAATATGAATTTTATATTATCACTTCCCTCCTTAAATCGTGTAAAATGTTCAATTTTTCTAATGTTTCATGTCTTCAATGCTATTAAAGGTATTTTACAACCTATCATGTTATCTTCAGTATCACTCAGTCTTTCTGCATTAGTGTCCTGTTGCTGCATGACAAATTGCCCGAAAATTTATCAGATTAAAACAATATATATTTATTATTTCTCAGTTTCTGTGAGTCAGAAATCTGGCCATGGCTTAACTGAGACTTCTGCTTCAAGGTGTCTCGTAAGACTTCAGTTAAAGTGTTGGCCTGCACTAGGCTCCTAGGAGAAGGCTCAACTGAGGAAAGACTTGCTTCCAAGCTCATTTACATGATAGCTGGCAGGATTCAGTTCCTCAGTCGTTGTTGCAACTGAGAGCCTCAGTTCTTCCCTGGATTTTGGCTAGAAGCCTCTTTCTTCACATGGACCTCTCCAACATGGCAACTTGCTTCATCAAAGTCAGCTGGAGTTTCCCAGCAACACAGAAGTCACATCTTTTTTAGCAGGAATGCTAAATGACATCCCATCACCTGTTGGTTAGAAGTAAGTCAAGAGCAAGATCTTGCTCACTCTCAATGGGCATGAATGCCAGTAGGTATGGGTCTTAGAGTCCCATCTGAACAGTCCACTACAATCTCTTACCTTCTTTTTCTTATTTCCTCTCTTAATTTCTCTGTGCTGCTTTCTGAATTATTACCGAAACTTTTCCAACTTACCAATTCTCTATTCAGTGGTGTCTAGTCTACTGTCTAACCCATATATTGCATTTCATCAATTATGATATTTTTCATTTCTATGATTTCCACTTGGATTGAAACATGCCTGTTCTCTTTTCCTCAAATCCCTTATTCTTATTTTTCTCTTGTATCTCTTTGGATGTTTTAATTAACTTATTTTGAAGGCCCCTTTATTTTTCTCTTTTATTTATTCTTTCTTAGATAAGAATCTTCCTACTTCTCCATCTTCTGACAATCTCTCATGGCAATAGTCACCATGTGCCTTGTAATTTTTTAAGTCTATGAGTGTGTCTTCAGTGTGACTTAGCTTGCATGGAAACACGTGGAAATTCCATTTATATTCTAGTTTCTAGAGACATCACTATAAGATTGATTTTTCAGTTGCTTCTGTCTAAGACCCTATAATGCATGCAGGTTCTAAAACATTTTTTTGCTTAATCTTCTACAAACTACTCTTTCTTGGTTTTCCTCCTACTTTACTACCATTCCTTCTCATTTATCTTTGCTGGCTCCATTTCATTCAGCTCCTTGACACGAAATATTGTAATTCTACCAGGAGTTCTGTCCTATATACTCTTCTCTTCTCAATCAATCTCCAGTCACTTGACTTTAAATTTTATCTGTATTGGATGACACAAATCTCTCTCTCTCTCCAACTATGAACTAAACATTTATTAAATTTCTAATTCAACATCTCCACTTTGATATTTAATAGACATCTCAATCTTAACATTTCCAAAATGTTTACTTGAGTATATTTATAATGTCAAAGTGAAGGAGGTGATGATAGATGGGTAACGTTTGAAGACAGAAAAAATAAAACTTATTCCAGATACTAGCTTGGTCGTCCTCAACTTCAGGGTTGGAATGTGAGAAAATTTCAATTCGAAATCCAGATTTGTAGGCTACATATCCAGAGATCTGCTATGGTAGTTCTAGGCTAAGATCTGGGAATCTGCATCTTAATATCCCAGGTAATTCTGATGTAAGGATCTAAGCACAACACTTTGAAAAACTTTTTCTTACCTAATGGCTATGGTGGGGTTCCTAATATTGTGCTGCCATCTTGGTTCTCATTACTCAAGGACAAAGCAGGACTAAGTCCTTTCACATATACAACTGGATAGGGCTGGGAAATTTTAGTTGTGTTTCAACTGCACTTAAAATTAGATTTTTTTACCTTTCCCTGTAGGCCAGTTTTAGCACAAGAGACATTTGTTAGTTGGACTCACCTATTCTATTGCTCTGAAAAGGTTTTCTGTGATTGATATCATATAAAAAGAAAGATTGAAGATAACTGTGTAATTTTCTCAGTTCTTCATTCACTTTTCCCCTCCTCATAAATCTGCATTCTCTGACCTTCTGAGCCGCTTCTCTTTCTTAGTGAAATTCTTCGCCATCCCCCGCTATGGGGTTTTTTTTTTTTTTTTTTTTTTTGCTTCCCGAATCTTGCAAGCTTTTTTTGATGTTAATTTTTATTAGCATGACTATTTCGATAGCACTATCATGTTAGATATAGTTGCCATGCTACTGAATGTTATAGATTCCTCTTTTTGGTGGAAGAGCCAATCCCTCAGGAGAAAAACCCAAATTCATTCAAGTATGCAGTATGCCTTTCCTGAAACAAGGGACCATCTTTAAATGAGGAGTATTTAAAAAGTCAACTAGGATAAAAATAATATGTGTGTTCTATTTCTTAACCCCAAGGTGACCATGTCATTGTTGCTCTTCACAATGTCAGACTCAGTCCTTTAATAGGGGAGGGAGGAAACTTCACCTGTAGTATGGAAATGCTGTAGGACATGTGTTACAGTATCATTTAGTGAATTACTTTTAGTAAAATACTAAACAAACATTTGTGGTCAGAAAGTTAATATACATCTAAAATATTATAGCACCATTCTCCATTAATAAAACACTGCAAGAATATTAACAGTGAAGGACCATATTCATTTACATATGTTCCTAATGACAATGTCATTTCCAAATCTGAGGAACTCTTATTTCATTCAGAGAAACAAAGTTTACAGTCATTTCAAGGTCACACTGTCCAATCATCATCTTTGGCAAATTATGGTAGCTTGATTTCTTTTAAAAAAAAAGTTACAGTCAATTCAGCATGCTCAGGATTGAAGACATGAGGACTAGTTTCTCTTGGGTTGGCCAAAATTTTCGTTCGGGTTTTCTGTAACACCTTAAGGAAAAAACCCGAATGAACTTTTTGGCCAACCCAATATGACTATCTCAGAATTCACGTGAAATGTATTTGTGATTTGAATGCTGTAAAAGCCTAAAGTCCCTGGGACCCAATGATTTCCAAACTATTACATCATGGTGAAAGCACTTGAGCTGACTGAAAAAATAACCTGTCTTCCTATCTCTAAGTGAAATTTGACAGCATACTGGTAAGACAGGATTGCTGAAGGTGCTAGAAATATATGCTGGTCACAGAGGCTTGATGGACGGGAAAAGCTGTAAAAACTAGCAATTCCTCTACTCTAACTATTCAGTAAGAATTCTAGGCACCCCAGAATTCTTATAAAAGGAGGGAAGTAATCTTCTAAGGACAGCACTTGTACAGCTATTGTTGCCATAGGCATACCCAGGGAAAATCTGTGGTGCCTTGGGTTGCTAGGACAGTGTGGGTGGCATTACTATGTTGTGATCTGTTCAATCTGCTTATCATCTTATATAGAAGGTCTTAAGTTTACTTTTCTAATTGGTGTTTGACCTAGTGATATTCTTTTGACTCACATGTGTATGTTATCTGTTTCCTCCTGTGGCCAATGACAAATAGGAAAAAGTTATTCAAGTCAGTGGATATTTACCTAACAGAAGAAATAAAGGAGCATGTACTACTTTATCTAGATGGCCATATTACTAAGTAAGAAGGAGAGAATGGATATCATTACACAACTGGAAGTTGCTACTACAATGCGTATACTCAGATTCCTGCCTTAGTCAGCTTATAATAGTCTATAAGTATCTTAAAAATTCCACGTAGTTGACTATAAGTAGGATAAAAGAAGTATAAAATAAGAATTGTGTGAAATGCTATTGATTAAAGGGAAGAAAGCTTGAATATGATATAAATGGTTGTCATTTGAGGGACAGTTAGCACATCTAAGAAGAGATGCTCAACGGGGTATTACGACCATGAGCTTAGATAAAGGAGGAAATTCCTAACTAAAAGAGGCATTAGAATATCTTTTAAATAGCACTTTTTCAAACTATACCCACTTCTGTCCACCCAAAGTCTCTGAGATGCCTCCATACCACCAAGTGTGTTCTCTTTGTCGGAGATAATGGAGCAGGGACAAAAATGGAGATGAACTGATCTAAATCCTTCACAATCCTTAAAGCTTCCTAAGAACGGGTAATTCTCTTTATCAGATATTCTATTCAACTTACTGAATAAGGTCTTTGATTTTCGTTTCTGTTTCTTCCCCCTTTCAGGGTGCCTTTCAAGAAATAATGATCACTTTTTGGCAATTCATCAGAAGAAGAGTGGGAAGCCAGCCTTCATTTATCACCATTCACAAGACATTGAGAAGAGCCTGGATATAGCTCCACAAAAGATACAGAAACATAGCTACCATTCCTCTTCTAAAGCTCAAATAAGCAAACGCCACCAAATTGTTAATTCAGCATTTCCTAGACCTGCATATGACCCATCTCTCAACCTGCTGGCCATGGCTGGTCAAGACCTTGAAGTGGAAAACCTTCCAATCCCAGCAGCAAATGTGATTGTGGTGGTAAGTACTGCATTTAACTAATGCTCATGCGATGGTTTCCTCTGTGGTTGATACTTTGAAACAAGCAAGAAAACAAAACCTAATGGTGAATAGTTATCATTGGATCTCAATGACTATTTACCATAGCACTTCTTATTCTCTGGTATTTCTTTTTGGTTACTTGATTATTATCTGTTGGCTTCCTCTTGAACGTAAGCCCATAAAATAAGAAACCTTGTCTGTATCTTCTCTACACAGCACAATGCAATGTGCATAGTAGGTGTTTAATAATTTGAACAAAAAATTGCTTCAGGAAGTCCTTACAGTTACGTTGGATCATATCCTGTACGGAGCCTCCTGACTTCTGTGATAATCTGTTCTAAGCAGATAGGCCTGAGTCTCAGTTTATGTAAATAAATAGTACTTATTAAAGATCTTCTGGTCACTTGACTCAAATTGCAAGAAATGAAGAGACCCTGAAAGGGAGAGAGTGATGTACAGGGAGGAGAGTTTTCTACAACTGGAGTAGATAAGATGGTTTGGAAGTAATTGATGGAAAATATTCCTAATATCACTGGACAAGCATCACCTTTTATTAATCAAGGCGATGTAATGGGTCCATTTTTGTATTCTTAGGGTATGTAACCAGGCCAGAGGTTCCCAATTTGTGGAAGTATCTTTAAACACATGCTAAGGTTGACACACTGTTTGGACTATAGTCCCTCTCAAGTTTAAAATTACAATAGGAGGATCCACATTAAAACTACAAGTCAGTAGCTAAATGGTTGTTAATTGCACTTCTGCTCCCAACCATGACCAAATATGTTGACTTTTAAGGCAAGATGATTCAATGAAACCATGTTTGCATTTTGGCAACATCTCTATAAACCTAATGTAATTAAAATTAATGAGCTTTTTTCCTTTTCTTTATTTTTTTAATCTACTATATATAGGACACTTAGTATTGAGAATCAAAGATCCATTCATTGATGTTTTCAACTAGCATCCATTCAATATTTATTATGATCTGGCCATCATTCGGGGTATCTAGAAATACCCATCATTTGGGGTATCTACAAGTGAAATGGAGTCTCTAGTTTTGCTTGGGAAATGTCTAGGGAGAAATGTTGGTAAGCCAATAAAAATCATAAATAGAGAACATAAGATGAGCTCTTGTTAAGAGAAAATATGTGGGTCATTTGGCCTCCTGAAATACTTGAACAACTTTTCTGCATTTACATGAGTAACAGATGTTCTGAAGGTGAAAGCCATGCACTCTGTCTATTGAGTGAAGATAATGGTGTCGCTGTATCTGGATATGCCTGTGCTAATGCTCAGGCTCAGGAGAGATATTTCCTCTAGTGACCATCATCCACCCATAGTCATCAACTCTTAAAGTTGCTGTGAATTATGGATCAAGAGGTTTGTTCTATCTTATAATGTCATGTACTGTCTAGTTAATTTAATATTATGGATAATAAAAGGCATCAGTGAGGAACTCTGGCAGGTCATTTCACTTTTAGCTCATTTGTGGTTTGGAGATTCATGAAGAAGCTGTGCTTTTTCTTTTGGGTGATGGTGACGTGAAGGCAATGGGCGATTTTGCGGCATTCGCCTTCCCTAACCTCTCTTCATCTAGTCTCTAACGGTGCCATGGTGCTGGTGGCTTGCAACAACCATTGCTAGTGCTAATGTTTCCTGTAATCCACTTACATTACTTATGCACACCGTGACTTAGTAGGAAAACCAGGGAAGTGGAGTTATTTTTAAATAAATCAATAATTTTCAGCTTACTCAAAAAAGCAGAGGGTCAACATTTAACCAAGTATCAGCGGATTTGAAGGTTCATGCTTTACAGAAAAGAGATTTAGGAATGGAACGTACATGATGAAAGGGAGATATTTCAGCTGCTAAATGATTTTGGTGGAGTAATTGATATGTGTTTGCATACGTGTGTGTGTGTGTAATATATGGTACCAAAAGAATTCTTGTGGTACCAAAGAATTATTTTGTGGCTTAATTTATACCAAAATGAGCAGTATTAATGAGTATTCATTTCCTGAATTGGGGAAATTATTGCGATTTTTTTTTAGCCAGAGTGAAAAGCCACTCCCAGCTTCCAAAATATACAAGTACATAACTTTTAAATCTTCCTAGCTTAGAGGAGAGATCACTTGTTTCTTTCTCTCTCACTTGTTTCTGACATCATCAAAACCATGAGTTTTAAAATTAAAAATTTAACAGGAACATGAAAGATGCATGTATCCCTCCTCCTTTCCTGATTCCCAATTTCTGGCACAAAGCATTTCATAAGAACATTTGTCCACAAATGAATTTTTTCCTTTATCTTCTTTCTTTTATATTCAGGAAAATATGCAGTTTATTTATTCCAAGGAGAGGACAGTACAATTAGAATGTTTATCCCAAAGCATTCTAATTATGTTCCAGAGGTTCAATTAAGAAACTGTTATTAAGATTTTTGTGCAAATGCAATATACAGGGAATATGAATGTCCTCAAGGTCAAGGCTGTGGTAGGAGAAAAAAAAATGGCTTTAACCAAATGTGTGCTGAGAATTACATCAATATACATCAGGCCACAAGACTACCACTTTAGGAAGGAGGGAACCCCGGGGTGTGAGGGAAAATGGTAGAGTGGAAGCAGATGCAGGCTTTTACAGTTCAGCAAGTTCAGCATAGGTTGCTGGGTGAAGAACATTTTAGCTTGGGCAAAGTATGAGAGAACTGGGGAATAGGAAGGCTTTGGAATATAAAGGATGGGGAGATTATGGATTACTCCTTTCCTTGAAGGAAGGATAATAAAGGGAAGGAATAGGAGGAAAGGAGGAAGAAGAGGAGGAGGAGGAGGAAGGAAAGGGGAGGAGAAGGACGGGAGGGGAAGGAAGGGAAGGGGGAAAGGGAAGGGAAGGGGAGGGAAGGGGACAGGAGAGGAAGGAACAGAGGGATGGAGGGAGGGAAGGAGGGAAGAGAGGGAGAAGAAGGAGGAGAAAAGAGAAGATATAGTGGCAGTTTTGGGGGCAGTGGGAAGACTTCTGTGAGCACATGAGAAGATGATGGGGAGTCTCCAAGAGTCCTGAGATGGTCGCTGTGAGATTCCTAGAATCCTGAAGCTTCTTGTCTTGCTCACCACTTGCCCAGACCGTCTCCCAGACAGACATTCTCTTGTTTTGTGACACAGAACATTCTTTGCAAAGATTTTTTTCAAGTGGTTGATTTCAAAGACCATTAAAGCCAAAAGCTCTGGATAACTCTGTGTTTCAGTTACATACTGAGCTCTGGTTTATGCCTCTCCTCAACTTGGTTCTGCTGTTGACCAAGTTTTTGAGTTTCATCTTGCAGGTAAACAGATAATTCCTAGATGTGATTTGAAGGGCTTTGAAAGTCTTGCCTTCTCATTTCTTTGCTACAGTAAATAAATTTTGTAGCATTTAGTGTGTTATGTGATGTGGATAAATAATTGTTTTTTAATAGACAAATTAGTTTAATCATAATTTTGTATTAGTATAGTGAATGTCCCAAAAGGTGAGTTTAAGCAGTATAACTACCCCTGGAATTCTTCCATGTCAGGGAAGGCTTAAGGGTTAAGAATATTTTGTAGCAAGTGACAAGAACCCAATCAAAACTAAAGAACATTTCATGGTTCAAATAACAACACTTCCGTAGTATATCTAGCTTTAGGTATAGTTCGATCGAGGGCTCCAATAATTGGCCAGGATCAATCTCCCATCTCTGCTTTCCATGGAGTGACTTTATTCTCAGACTGATTCTGTCTTTTTCATCTTATCATGGTTTCCTGAAACTCCTGGAGTTTTATCTTTGGAGGTTCATATTCAGTGGGAAAGAATGAGTCTTTCACAACTGTCAGTAATATCCTGAGCATCCCTATAGACCAATTTAAGTTAATTACTTACTTCATCCCTGAACAGTTTGTGGCCAGGTGATAAAATAAGGCAAATTATCTCAAACCTAAACCATATGCCTCACGCCGAGAGCATCCCTAAAAACCCATAATCTGTTTATGAGAGGGGAGGTTACCTGAATAAAAATTGGAACACTATTAACGACCAAAGGCAGAATAGACACCAGATAGCAGCTAAATGTATGCTAAAGCAGAGATCTAGACTGCAGTTTTTACTAAGACATGATAGCCCCTTCAAGAAATAATGAGGATACGACAGCTTACAACTTGGCCTCAAGAATATGATTCTTGTACAAAAACATGGGTGACTAAAGTCATACTCTAAACTCTCTGACAGTGGCCCAAAAAGGCAGCAGATTCACTCTGACACAGGAGAAAATTAAGGTACCTGGGCTGTGTCCTAACACCCAGACTATTTGCCTATGAGGACTGTGATTTAGGGCGATCTGTTGGACCCAAGATATTTTATCCCAAGAATGTTTCAAATTTGTGAAAACCACTGTAGCCTGTATACTTCTTGATAGTGACTGCTTATGTGGTGGGGACCAGAAAAGCTACATTAGTACATAGGCTAAGTGAGTTGCTCGTGGTGGGCAAACTCACAGAACATGGGAAGCAAATGCAGGCTTTGGGAAAATTATGAATTATTATGTGTCAAGGGTATTCGGGGACATATAGTAAATACCAAGGCCAAAATACTACATGGATATAAGACACAAGTCTACTGCAATGTAGGATGTGACTCTGATGCCTTCCAATACAGTCCTGGGACACTAGACCCAAGTTCCTGGAAGGAATGAATACAAAAGCCTGAGAGAAAAATCTCTGCCATGTTTTTATATGGTAGTACTTTTATATGGTAGTAAAACAATCAAATGTGTAGTTCTTTTCCTTGATTTTCAAATAAATGTAGTTATATTTTAGAAACTTCTTTCTTGTCTTCCTTGAAAATGGCATTTTTTTCTGTAGACCCTACCACCTTTATCATTTTGGATTTGGTCTGTGTATTTGTTGTTTATTGTTGCATAACGTATTACCTCAACATCTAGCAGCTCAAAACAAGGACTATTTATTATTTCACATAGTTTCTGAAGGTCAGGAATCTGGGAGCAGATTAGTTGTGTAGTTCTGCCTCAGGGCTTACTGCAGTCAAGCTGTCAGGCAGGGCTAAGTCTTTGAAGACTTGACTAAGCTGAAGGATTCACTTCCAAGCTTACTCACATGGCTATTGGCAGGAGGCTTCAGTTCCTCAACATGTGGACCTTTCCACAGGACTGCTCAGACATGGCTTCCCCCAGAATATGTGAGGAGAGAGAGACACCACAGTGCCATGTATGACCTCGTCTTCAAGTCACACACCATCATTTCCACTGTACTATTCATTAGAAATGAGTTGCTGGGTCTCACCCACACTCATGGGGAGGGGACTGCAGAGGGCATGAATACCAGGAGGCAGGGATCACTGGGGACTGTCTTGGAGTTTAGGTGTCACAGTCTTCAAAGCAAAATTGGAGAATCTTTGTATTATGCCATTGCTTGTTATGCACTTCTACCTATAAAGTTCAGGGAACATGAGGATTTAAGGACCTCATATAAACTGCAGGAGAGGTAGCTGTGTGCTGAAACCATATGGCTACTGAAATTGCATCATATATTGTAAAGGTGGAAGAAACTGTGTCAACAAAGAACCTTTGAGCATTAAAAAAAACCCCTCATGATTAGATGACAATTTACAGACAAAAAAAATCAAGGCCCCAAATCAATAACTTTCTCCAGGTTAATCGCTTAATAAAAAGTGCTAGAGGCAGATCAGCTCAGTGCTTTGCAACGGAGGGGTGGGATAGGGAGGGTGGGAGGGAGACGCAAGAGGGAGGGGATATGGGGATATATGTCTACGTATAGCTGATTCACTTTGTTATACAGCAGCAACTAACACACCATTGTACAGCAATTATACTCCAATAAAGATGTTAAAAAAAAAAATTAATAGAGTCGGGGATCCAAAAAAAAAAAGTGCTAGAGGCAGAATTCAAATTCAGATTTGTGTGACTTCACAACTCACACATGTTAATTTTTAATGTAATTTTTAATGTAAGTTAATTTTTTGGTTTGCTTTGGGAAAGTATTATAAATTTTCCCAATAGAAAATTTAACTTTATGAATTATATTCTATTTAAGCTAATGATAATGTAAATTCTCATGCTCTGAAAATACAGTCATCAATAGCTAGGTGTTCATGTTGGAGCCAGAGGTTAAAAGGTGAAAGACCTATAATGGCCATCCTACAGATCATCATAAAAAATGAATTATAATGTCAAATTAGATTTCACTTTAAGAAAGTCTAGAAGAAGAAATTCTGTGATCTACTTCAGGTATCTGGTTAACTTTCTACTCTTTTCTTAACCTAAAGGCTTAATGTTAAACTATAAGAGCTTCTTACATAATCACCTTTCTTTTTAAATCCCAAACGTTTGCATTTTGGAAAACTTTGTGCTTAGATTCTCCAGATATTATTGTACCCCTGCAAAATCATCTTGAAGTGGAAATTCCATTCTTGAGCTTGGCATCCTGACAGTCACAACTGTCACCATCTGTTGCTTTTCTACATTTCTAGCTACTAGAGCAGCAAGGAGGATGCTGGAACACATTCTGGAAATGCTAGAGGTCAAGCTTAGGCAATGTCTATGTGAAGTTTCAACACTGGACCACGCAGTACATCTGTTTGTTTTGCATAATTAGACTCAACATTAGGATTATTGACGTCTTAAGAGAACTGGTTTAATGATCATACTAATTGGACATTGGATATTTAGTAATGTGTTTATTTTAACTACAAAAGGAATACATTTTCATAGAGTTTCAGAATATTTAGAAATATAGCAAAGGAAAAGGAGGAAGTAAAAATAATCCTTAACTGTTAGATAACAATGTCATCTTGATATATGTATCTATATGGTCATTTATATATATGTGGATGAAGACCATTTTTTATAAAAATATGCAATCTGCATGCATTAGGTTTTATAGTTTTTTTTTACTTAGTTTATATTATGGACACTTCTCCATGTCATTAACTATCTTTATATAGCATCACTTTTATGAGCTGCTAAAAATTCCATTGTGTAATAGATTTTACAGTTTTATGTATTGACATATTCCCAACACATTCAGTAAGTTAAGGCAACTAATTCTGAGAAGGAGAAATAAATGTTGAATATATCAAATAGAGTATTTTTTTTCATTGCAACTACCTACTTAATATTGAGAGAATTTAGAGAGCTTATCTTAAGGGAAACTACTTTCTTTATGAACTCTCTATATAATTGTAATATGGGATCTGTTTTTTTGCACTTGCCAAATTATGCGTGTTCTATAGACCTTAAATCTCAAGCAAGGGAAATATTTAAAGCAGTCAAAGAAGTTAGCAGGACAAAAAAAAAGGATGTTCTGTTAAGAGCATATTCCATTTCAGGACTTTTCATTGAAGAAGATGGAAAGTGCTGTGTCTCATTATGTTAGAGCTTAAAAACTCTTCTTTTAGTCCAAACTTTTCACAATAACGTATAAACAAATGGAGTCTGCAGATAAACAAAGAGGATATCTTTTCTTTGGAGCAAATATTTACTTGTCTAAAAATTACCTTTGGTTTTCTAGTTGTTAAGAACTGTTCTCTTGCACCCTCTGTGAATGACTTTGTACCTCTTTCTTTCTTTCCTTTCTTCTTTCTCTGTTCCTTTCTAATCATAAATACCTATAAATCATTCTTAGTTTTTTTTTTTTTTTTTTTTACTGTACAATGCTATATTTAAAGTCTAACTACCAATGGATAGTTAAACTGGGCTTTCTGGGCATCTGGCCTTGCCAGTGCATGATGGGATTGGCACCATTCAGCATATGACTTAGTTTTCTCAAGATGATCCCTGTAACTCAGATGGTAGATACAATTTGTTCCTTTCTCTCGTTTTAAGAAAACATAGGAGCTAAAAGTCTCTAGAAGGTTGTCTCCCTAAGCAAAGTTATGAAGCTTACTCATTGGTAACTTTTATCTTTAGTAACTGAGCACAGCACAGCTGCTGCTTCATACCATGGCTGACCACGTGGCCGCCCAGGAATCAAAGGTTCTTATCCCCTGCCCTTTCATCCTTTTTCTTCCCAAACCACATGTTTTCGTGAACCAGAACTGTTATAGCAAATTCCACTTCTAACACCAAAAAGCAAAGGAAGAATTCCTCCTGTGTTTCTCCTCTACTCTCTACATTACTCTCAATACTTCACTCATGACATTTCTGGCCACCAAATGTGAACAGGGGGCGAATTGCCATACCAAGCAATTCTGCGACACCAGCTGGGTATCCCACAATTTAATTCAGTTCTGACACTATCTACTTGGAGAGAACATCAGATCCCACAGGTTAAGGGCTCAGTCCTATAAGACTGCCCTCCCCCTTCCACTTCAGGTGCCAATCACAAATCCAGGTTGTTACCTGTGTTTCTGATCAACTGGCTATAAACTGGAGTTCCCACGACCCCTTTATTGGGTTTAATTAATTTGCTGGAGTGGCTCACAGAACTCAGGATAACATTTTACTCACTAGATTACCAGTTTATTATAAAAAATATAACTTGGGAAAAGGCAAATGGAAAGATGCAAAGGGCAAGTTATGTGAGACGGGGCACAGCGCTTCCCTGCCCTCTCTGGGTGAGCCACTCTCCAAGCACCTCCACCAACCTGGAATCTCTCCAAACCCTGTTCTTTTGGGTTTTTATAGAGGCTTCATTCCATAGGCACGATTGATTAAATCGTTGGTCATTGGTAATTGATTCAACCTCCAACCCTTCTCCGTTCCCTAGAGGCTGGGGGATTGGACTGAAAATTCTGTCCCTCTCATCATTAGGTTATTTCTCCTGGCAACGTGCCCTCATCTTTAGGGGGATGGGTGGTCCAAAAGTCACCTCATTAACATAAAGTTAGGTGTGGGTGAAAGGGCTTGTTATGAATAACAAAATATACCCCTTTCACCTTCATGACTTGAGTTAGTTCAGGAACTGGGAACAAAACTAAATTAGGAAAGATGTTTCCATTGCTCTTATGTAGGAAACTATAAGGGTGCCAGGAACTGTGGGTGAAGACCAAAATATTTTTTCTTACTATAAATCACAATATCGCAGCACCTTAGCCATTTATCATTGTGTTTTCATAGAGGAGATGAGTCATTATCTTCTACTTTATACATTTTCCAAATTTTCTTTTTGAAGTATGAAAGTATAATCCAGCCATTATTCATAGCCCAAGTTGCTTCTTTCCTTACACGTCTGCTACATTTGTACCAACTGAATCCAGAAAAATAAATCAAAAGGACATCATCAACTTTACATATCTTTCAATTTAGCCTACATTTTCATATGATTTAGTCATTTAACTGAAACAGTAAGTTAGCAACAGAAAACTTCAAAGAAACAAGAAGAAAAAAGACCTACTTTTGAGGGATAGGCCAAATGTTCACAGACAGTTCCTAAGATTGCAGGGAGCGATGTTTGTGAGATTTGTTTGCCCTCCTTTCTGGAAATGACAGCCATGTGATACAAATTCCAAGAGAGCTGGAAAGACTTAGAGAACACTGAGAATATGAATTAAGACAATCAGGGCTAACAGTCTTAATCCCAGATTTCCTGGATTGCATTTATGAATGTCTTTCATTTATTCTGAATATCTTGGGGCTCTATATGTGTTCTTGTGTCTATAGTTCAAAAACCTCCTAATTTTCTAATAATGGGAGCATTATTGACCTAGTGAAGCTGCACTGTTTAAGAATTTGACTACTTTTCCTGCCTGAAAACATGACAACTAGAATTAGGTGTTTAACCAGAACAAGTTAACATGTGGTTCATTGTGCTTTAAGCCATTAAGTTGCTTAGAACTGGTCTGTTTTTTAAATAGGAATTATTGGGCAGCAAATAGCAAAATCTGTATGGAATAGGCCTCTATGCAAATTCTTTGAAAGTAGACTTTTAGAAATCAGCAATCATTTTTTTATGGGCAAATGAATGTCTTAAAATTTCTTCATGTATGACAAGTGATGGTATCATCTTTATTCTTAAACATAATTTTTGAAATTACAAGATCAACTGAATAAAATCAAGTCTATGCCAAGCTGGATTATGAAAAATAGCCAAGTTATAGAAAACAATATATTTTTGGTGAGTAACCAGTAGAGATAAATTATGGAGACTGGAGAAGGAACTGAGAATAAGTAGGGGCCACTGTATCCTCAGACATGCAAAAGGTTTGATGAACACCTAATACTTGCTCCTTGAAACATTCATTCATTCAGAAATATCATTGAGTACCTCCTATGTCTTAGGCAGTAAAGTAGGCTCTGGTGATACAAGAGTGGCAAGATAAACAAGATCATTGCAGCTGTGTAGTTCACATTCTGATAGGAGAAAGACAGTAAAATAAGTTGAGCAATTGAAGATATTTCAGATGGTGGTAAGTGCGATGAAGAAAACAAAATGAAATTACGTGGCAGGGAGGAAGTGGTGGGGACTATGTTAGATTGGATATTGAGGGACTCTATTGTATATTCAGGGATACTTAGGGATTGGATCAAGGTATAGCTCCCAAACGGAAGCTGTGTGGTAGAAGCATGACTTTGGAGTCAGCAGAACTGTGTTGGAATCCCAAATTAGGTACTTATTAATTGTGTTTCCTTCAGGGACTTACTTAACATCTCTGTATTTCACTTTCCTCATTTGTAAAAACAGTGATACTAATAATACATATCCTATGATATTCCTGTGGGAATTGAATGAGATAAAGCATTCAAAGCACTTAGCATCGTGCCTGACACATAGTAAGATCCTTATAAAAACTGACTGCTATTATTAGCATTATATGAAACAATGGAAAATATAGCTTTCTAGTCTTAGTACCAAGAATACTTGTATTTCTCCTGAGCCACTGGCTTATAATTGTATCTTTTAAATGCTGTGAATCACGTTTCCCTCTTTCTCTTGACTGCCGAAAAGCCGAGAGCCAAATTTGTGGTCTACCTCTAGCAAATAGAGAGAACTTTATTGAGGGCCTTATTTATTTTGTGAACTAACCTCATTCTTGGCTGGTTGTTTTCTTTTCTTCACTCATTTTCCTTCTAATTCAATTTCCTCATTTCCTTACTTTTTATTCAATTTTATTTTGTATTGTATGTGTTTTTGTAAGCTGCCATAAATCCTTTGTGTAATATGTTCTGTCTAAACAAATAGTCACTACAACAAAATAGAAATCAGTATGGACAAGTTGAGTCTGAATGCTACACAGCAGGAAATCCCTTTCCAAGGAGAATTTGTTTACCCCTTGGGTTTGAAAAAATAAGAAAATATAATTCATATTTTAAAATTACAATGTGTATGATGATCTGTTTGGCTCACTGCTCAGCAGGCCCCAACCTCAACCCAATCCCAATGTCATGGACCAATCTTCATTCCCATCGTGAGCAGTTTAAGACAGTGGGAACAGAATGGTTTTAGAAGGAGGTGTCTGGAGTTCACATGCCTGTTCTGCCACTGACTACCTTTGAGATCTTGGGCAAGTCAGTGAACATTTCTGAGTCTTTGTTCTTCCATTTTAATGACAATTGTAATATCTGACCTGGCTACCTTCTTTGGCTCTTTCTAGGACCAGTGAATGTGTTCTGTAAAGCACAGCACATTGTCATAATGTCAGCTGGCACAGTCATGGTGGTGGTGGTGGTGGTGATGATGGTGATGGTGATAATCAGCAGGTTGTCAGTTTTGTTGCTGATCTACTCTGATCTTGGGGTAAAATCCCAGTACTGTAATGGGCTTCTTGCCTTCATATACATACCTAGGAGGTACCCCTCACACTGTAGCTTAAGCCAACAGCATCCCCTGAAGCTGTGCATCACACAGCCCACGCAACCACACATGGCGGCCCTGACTAAAACCCTCCTTAAGTTCCATTGCTAACTACCTGGGTTCTTGACATCACCTTCCTTTCTTGAGTGTCTGCTTTGTTCAGCCAACCGGCACTTCAGTTTCTCTGAGCCTGGAAACCTGCCTTATTACTAGTTCTGTCTTTGACCTCGGATGTCACAGCCAGCCCACACCTCTACCTCCTGGTAGCTTTTCATGTTGCCATTGGCCATGTCTTGTGAAACTCCCACCTGCTATTCTCATCTGCTGAAAGCCTAACCATCTCTTCTGTCAGCCAGAATGTCCTAACACCTGCTCCGTGTTCACCTCTTGTCACGCTCCCAGATGCAATGCCTTCTTTTTGCCTAAATTTTCTGAAGTAAAATAATGTATTAATTGCTGTCAGGATCTTAACATTTGCTGTATTGTCAGTAGTTTCTGTTACAAAAAAAGACTTTTATTTTTTAAAGGTGTTATTAATCCAAATGCAGACTAACTTATTGATAACCTAATAATTTATTAATAACCTCATCATTTATTCCCAATTTATTAGAGAAGATTGGGTAATAAGGATTCCACACATATAAACACACACTCTAGGTAATTGAAGCTTACCTTTATAATTATGTAGGGATGTGAATCTTTTAAATTTATATTACACATTTCTTTATTTTAAATGCATATATAGTGTTTTTAATTGTTTTTTTAAAAATTGAGTCAGACTCTACAGCTTGCTTTGCTTAATAATAACAGGTCATAGATATACCTTGAAGTCTTTAGATATAAATTTGACTTATTTCTTCTAAACAGAAGACTAATTCTAAATAATTTAAAATTTTGAAGTTTGTATATACCACATTTTCTTAAACTATTCCTCAGTTTCAGTGTACATTCGGTTGTTCTTTATGTGTTTTGTAATTGCCACGACAAAATTGCTGCAATAAATGTCTTTAATATACACCCTTAGAGAAAAAAGAACATATATATGTATGTGTGTATATGTGTGTATATATATTTACACACATATGTGCTTATACATATAGTATGTACATAAGTATATATTGTTCATTTATGTATTTTTATATATATGAATAAGAGATTTTCAAAAGAGATTATTTATCCCAAGAGTATTTAATATATTACCAAATTATTATTTTCTGGACAGTTGTAGCAATTCACCCTCTGACCAGTAATGTATAAAGACACCTGACTGTTTCAAAATCTCTCCAGCAGCAGCTGATTGTTGATTCTTTTTCATTTTTGCTGATCTGGGGAGTGGGGGAAGAACTACACCTCCTTATTGCTTACATTTACATTTCGTGACCATGTAAAAGACTGAGCATCTCTCATGTGTGTTGAATATTTGGATTTCCTCTCATGCAATTGCTTATTTGTAACTTGTGTATCAGGTTAATTATCTTTTTCTTAACAATTTGTAGAATCTCTGTTTATTGAGATATAATCCCTTTGCCATATGGGTTGCATAGATTTATTTTGAGATTCTCATTTCTCTTTTTTTATGGTGTATTTTGCTATACAAAATTTTAATTGTTTTGTGTTCAAACGTTTATATTTGCCTCCTTTTAAAAATAACTTTCTTGTGGCTGTCTCTTTTTTTTCTACTTAACGATATATCATGGTCATTTTTACAAGGCACATTTAACTCTTTCATTTATCTTTCCCTAGTTTCTTTATATGTGGATAAGCTTATGCATGCATAGTTCTACATTAAGTGAGAAATCATTTTATTTTTATTGTAATCATTCTTGTTTAGTATGTTTTGTGTTTTCCTTCCCCTGTCCTCCTTCCCTTCATCCACTTTATCTTCTTCTGTTGAACCCCCATATTCTCCTGGTCATTCATACTAAGAACCTAATATGTATCCTTTTATTTATTTCCTTCATGCTCATATAATCCACACACACATACATATCCATATATATGCATGATCACACACATATATGTACATGTATACATATACCTATATTGGAATTTTTGTCATTTTATGTTCCACAAAAATGGTATGTTAACAAATACTTCTTTGCTCTTTTTTCCTTTCTGTCCCACTGATACTCATGGAAAACTTTTCTAGTCAATGGTCATACTACTTCATGATGTGGTTATACCATAATTTATTCAGCCCTTTCTCTATTCATAGTAATTCACATTGTTTCCACCCTTATTTTTGGCCCTATTAATAATGTTATAAAAACATCTTTGTACATATGCTGCTACATGCTAGTGCTTTTATTTCTACAGAATAGATTCCCAAAAGTGATATTGCCAGACTGAAGTAGTATATAGCTGGATTTGTTTCCCAAAAGACAGTAGTAATTTGCATTTCTACCCATAAGTACTAAGTAGCCACCCTTCATCCCTATCAGCAGCGATGTTATCAGTGTTTTTGTGACTGATAGGTATAAATTTATATCTCATTATTACTTCTAGTTTCTTAAAGACGCTACCAAGAATAACTTGCCCTTTCTGGATGACGGCAGATCAGTTGATTTCCTTTATTACATTGTGCAGTTAGTTTTGTGAGTTTCCTTACTCCTCTGAATGCCTCAGTGTCACTGGCTGTACCTGCCTCCATCCTACCTGCTTGGTTGTCTCTGATATGTTTGAAAAGTTTGGACTTTAAAACCAGAGGACAGCATTTGCCCTAAACATTTAAACATCAGCCAATAAACTCTCAATGAAGACCCAAAGAGTACCGTTTATGAGTTTAGCTTGATACTTCAGTAATTATTCAGTTCTTAAGAAAAATTTGTTTTCCAAAAAGTTAGCTAATGAGCAGCAGTTAAAAGGCTGGGGTCTGTTATTTATAACCACTGGACACCATTTTCAGTGTGCTTGGGGTATTAATAGCCTCAGAACCCACTTATCACACAGCAAGAAAAATGTATAACCTCAAATCACCAGCTTAGAAAAGGGTGATCACCTCCATCATGACATACTGACAGATTCTTTAATGACAAACTCTGTTTGTCACTCACTCTCCCTGCATCCTGCCGCCACATCACTGAAATTTACAGACTCTGGTCTTTATAGTGTCCTGAGTGTTGGTGTCTGGGAACATTTATTTTCTTTCTTACCTCCCCCGACCATGTCCCTGGTATAGTCTCAGGGTAAAGTTGTCGCCTAGTCAAATGACCCCAGTAGAAGATAGCGAAGATGGCTCACAAAAGGAGAGAGAATACATGCTGAGTGTGGTCCTGTACACCCAGCCCTCTCCCAGGGAATGGAGTCTTTGTCAAAGGATTCCGTAGGTTCATGCATAGTCAGAAAATCCTTCAGCTATTTTGGTTCCATAGGTTCATGCATAGTCAGAAAATCCTTCGGCTATCTTAAAGATTTTTTTCATTGATCATTTAAATTCCTTTTGCTTTGATTTTAGAATCAACAAAGGTGACTTCTGTTCAAGACTAGCCCTCCCATCCAGCTTAACTTCAGGATGAAAATAATCCAAAGAAAATGGGTTTTAATAATTCTGGTTCCCAAGAAATTAAAAAAACAAAAACAAGTAACAACAAAAAAAGAATTCTGGTTCCTGTGCAATCACTCCTCTTTGTAAATGAAATCACTAGACACCCAGCTCTCCCAGGCATCTTGATTGGCATGCGTTCTCTCAGGGTTCCATCACAATCTAGGCACTGGCAAGAGGAGTAAAGTCTCAAAGCTCAGTTCCACAAGTTGGCAGCCTGATCAATTTACCACACAGTGAAGTCTGGCCTGTTCCCACCACTTGATCTTTAAATTTGCACAAGTACTAGTAGAGGAAGTGGTCTTACACACCACCTACCTGTCTAACTCACTTATTTTTCAGATAGGCCCAGAAATATGAGGTGGCTCACTTGAGACTGAAAGCTCATCAGTCAAGGGACTGAGAATCTTGAACCAGATCACCTGAATCTCAATTTTTCTCATGAAAAATTAGGATATTAATGTCTGTTCCGTTTCCCTCACAAGGATTTTGGTGAGGAACAAATGAATCAATGCATATGAAAACACTTTGAAATAATTGTTTTATGCACCAATGTCAGGTATCATAAAATGGTTTTAAAGTTCAGTGTTGTATTTCTTGTAGTAGGAATCTCTGGATGGATTATAATAGCCACCATTTATTGAGATACTATCTATGAACAAGCCCTCTACCAAACTTATTACATTTAGAGGTTTTTATTGTCACACCTCTACCCTTGCCCAAAAAGAATGGAATAGTTGACTTGTTAGGCATCAGGATGTTTCTGCCATCTTTTTTTCAAAAGACATTTAAGATGGGAAATATGGGGCTTCCCTGGTGGCGTAGTGGTTGAGAGTCTGCCTGCTGATGCAGGGGACACGGGTTCGAGCCCTGGTCTGGGAAGATCCCACATGCCGCGGAGCAACTAGGCCCATGAGCCACAACTACTGAGTCTGCGCGTCTGGAGCCTGTGTTCCGCAGCAAGAGAGGCCGCGATAGTGAGAGGCCCGCGCACCGCGATGAAGAGTGGCCCCCACTTGCCACAACTAGAGAAAGCCCTCGCACAGAGAGGAAGACCCAACACAGCCAAAAATAAATTAAAAAAAAAAAAAAAGATGGGAAATATGTCATGGAGAAAAGATTTGAACTCAGGCAGACCCTTCCAGCGTCTGTGCACTGAACTCACCTGTCTTTGTGAAGCCTATTTTATGTGCCACTATATGACCTTCTATAGAAATGAGTAAACATTTTTACAAGCATGAAATAAAAACTCTTTCTGAACATAAAGTTATATTTACGGGACTTCTCTGGTGGCGCAGTGGTTAAGAATCCGCCTGCCAATGCAGAGGACACGGGTTCGAGCCCTGGTCCAGGAAGATCCCACATGCCACGGAGCAACTAAGTCCGTGTGCCGCAACTACTGAAGCCCGTGCACCTAGAGCCCGAGCTCCGCAGCAAGAGAAGCCGCTGCAATGAGAAGCCTGCGAGCCGCGACAAAGAGTAGCCCCCGCTCGCTGCAACCAGAGAAAAGCCCGCGCGCAGCAACGAAGACCCAACGCAGACAAAAAAAAAAAAAAGTTCTATTTACATCCACATTTTAAATGACCTTTAAAAGATAGAGTGAACTTTAAAAAAAATTACATATCACTTCAATTCTGTTCATGGTCTTTATGAAAAATCTATATGAGTTCAAAGTTAAAAAGTCAGGTTATTCAATTTTTTTCCATGGGTTTTTGTTCAGAAAGATGAAATCTATGTTTTCAAAAATAAGTTTAAAAGAGCCACTCTGAAAGCTCGTATTGTTACTTCTCTGAATTCTTTCAGGTTTCTCCACTGACCATTATTATTCTCTTTATGAAAATGAGGCCAAGGTGTGATATGAAGCAAAGAGAGATCCCTGCCCCCAAATATATACTCTGTCACAGTCTACATTTCCACCAGTAGAGGATAATTTAATAATGGCACTGAATTTCCAGGATATCTGGGGTGAATAAAGTCTTGATATCTAGCAATACTCAGGTACTGAGATATTCCCCATATAAATTTTCCAGATATTGCCACCAAATTGTTTATTTGTGTAGCATGCCTTATTGATCCTGGCATGATGATGTGTATTGCTGTACATGAGGGGCTGTAGATCCCTTAGCCTTGTCCTAAGGGAATAAATGAGTCTTCACATAACATAATCTTGCCCACAAAGAGAGTGATTTAGGCCTGGAATATTCTTTAAGTTGGGCTAAATCAGGCCTGGGGTTAGTGGAGATCTGAAGAGTCAGAGTGGGAAGTACAGGGTGCGGACACCTAAGAGGTGGCAGTGAGGGTGATTTGATGTAGGGATGGCTCTGAAGACAAACAGCTCCTATATCCTTCTTTTCCCTCAGGCTGAGTTTGGTGCTGTTGACTTTTTTAGCAAAGTGTCCATTAGTCAGAGGACTCACATGCTCCAGGTCTGTGAACTGAAGTTAGCCCACAGATGAGTCTGTTGGCTCCGGGCATGTGGTGGAAGTCCCAGGGGAAGGCCTTCAAGTAGGGCCTGCAACTCAGTCTGCACTAGCCCTACAGATGGTACATCCCTCTTCCTTTACTCCTTGGGTTTCCTGCCTGGCTCCTGAAATCTTTTGAGTTTGTGACATTGGTTTTGGCTTTCAAAATCCACCGAACCTCTATATTCCAAGTGTTGGCTGTATTTTTAATCCCTTCCAAAATTTGTTCACGTCCTTTGCCTGTTTTTTCAGGATCAAATCTGTGAATTCACACCACTTTACATATCCTCTGATCAGTTAATGCAATAAACCTTGAAAACCTTTGTGCAGATGTCACTGTGAATCTTTGCAAAGCCTGAAGGCTGCTGAATGCTATAAGCACATAGTCGGAAGCTGCAATAATTAAGCCCTTCTTTAACAAGCTCTAGGAATACACTGTGTGTATTGTACATGATGGTTGTCAGGATGGCTTAAGGATGGTGGACTTTTCTAGAAGCCTCTCATTCTTCTGACAAGTTCAAGATACTGAACTTAATCACATCTGCAGAGACCCTTTTGCCCTGTAAAGTCACATTCATAGGAGGAAGATGTTGACATCGTTAGGGGCCTATTATTCAGCATACCACAGTCACTGATCCTGGTGATTTCTCCATTGGTAATGATACCCCACTTTGGGCAGCTCAGGACTGCCCCAGCATCTCCTGAGACACAGCATTCAGAGTTTCCCTCATGTGTACCTCCTCAAGGCAAGAGTGTGAGTGGCAATGCCAATTTGTGCTTCTTGCTGTCAAGCAGGACTTTCAGTTTGGTAGACCTCAATTTGGATGCAGCCCACAGATAAATTTTGAATACACTTCAGTGCATTTTTTCTTAAGTTGGGGGTTTTATACAAAAATTGGCATTTCGAGTATTTCTTTAAAAATTGGGATACCCCAGCAATCCCACCCCTGGACATATATCTGGAGAAAACCATAATTCTAAAAGATACATGCACCCCAATGTTCATTGCAGCACTATTCACAATAGCCAGGACATGGAAGCAACCTACATGTCCATCAGCAGAGGAATGGATAAAGAAGATGTGGTACATATGTACAATGGAATATTACTCAGCCATAAAAAAGAACAAAATAATGCCATTTGTAGCAACATGGATGGACCTAGAGATGCTCACACTGAGTGAAATAAGTCAGACAGAGAAAGACAAATATCATGATACCCCTTATATGTGGAATCTAAAAAAAGGCTACAAATGAACTTATCTACAAAACTGAAATAGAGTTATAGATGTAGAAAATAAACTTACGGTTACTGGGGGGTAAGTGGGGGGGGGGGAGGGATAAATTGGAAGATTGGGATTGACACATATACACTACTATATATAAAATAGATAACTAATATGGACCTACTGTATAGCACAGGGAACTCTACTCAATACTCTGTAGTGGCCTATATGGGAAAACAATCTAAAAAAAGTGGATATAGGTATTTGTATAACAGATTCACTTTGCTGTACACCTGAAACTAATACAACATTGTAAATCAATTATACTCCAATAAAAAAAGGTTTTTAAAAAGAACCAGAAAAAATATATATATAAATTAAAAAAAATTTTTTTTTTAATTGGGAGATCTGGCATCACAGTGCCGTGTTTTCAAATGGCTGCATTAACAGCTTCCACTTTTCCACTTTAGACAGAGTTTGTGCTTTCCCATTCATCGTAGTCCCTGATACTGTCTGATGATGAATTACACTGGCCTGTTTCACTTATTTTAACTGTTTGGACCCTGTAGTTTAAGTATCGGAGTTTACAATCATGATTCTCAAACCACAGCATTAACATACATATTAGAGAACATTTGTTCAGATAATTAAGGCAGGGACAGTAGCTTTCTCTATATGTACTAGAAAACTTTGTGTTAATCCTTGGGTATCCGGGCAAAGCACAGAATGATCCTTGTCATCCAGCATCATCCTGACATTTGCAGATAGGTTGGATTTTCCCTTTGGCTATTTCTTTTTTCAGCCTGACTTGTGGCCTTTGATCCACCAACACCTGGGCCAAGCATTCCTAATCATCCGTTTAATATTTCCATTGCACTGGAGGCAAAATTTTCTACCTGTCATTGGGAAAGTGACCATCCTTTCCCTCTTCCTAAGACTGTCTCATAAGTATATCAGTTTCTTAAAATTTAGAATCTACTTTATTCCAAATAAAGACTTTCATCCTCTTTATGTCCACAGCCTCAGAGAGTGACTGGCATATAGTGGATGACTTATGAATATATACTGAATGAATGAATAAATGATGGTAATGACATATTCATAATGGTAGCTAACATTTATGAGAACTTATTTATAAATGAATGTTGCATCTTTAAATGAGTTAGCAATTGCAATCGCTGTGAGGGCTTGCCCTCCCATAGGCCCTGGAAAAGCAACCCTATCGATCATGTGACCCTCTGTTCCTGGCCACAGCTGATGGGACCACAGAAAGACTTCTAAGCCAAGGACACCCTATCCTTAACCTGACCAGGAACCCACGACATGGCCTGTTGCAAAGGGCACTCCCAAGAAATGAACCTAGCCCTTTAGGGTTTTTTCATTTTGAGAACTCAAATCAAGAGAAATGGTCTGTCTAAAGTTGGCAGCAGATGCTTGAGCAAATGGGTCATGCTATGGATTAGGGACCAACTCCCAGTCTGGCTACATGCAAAATGATTACGCAGAAATAGCGCAGCGACTGAGGGATGGAGGAGAATCTCAGTTCCTGATTTTCCAGTGCGCAGTTATGTTTTACATGAGGCTTGGCTCTTTTGGGATGGCTCTGAAATTATCTTTTGTATCCTTACAATTTTGCTTCATCTGCCTTTAATTCAGAAAGGCTATCGTTAAAACACTCGCCCAGAATGTTGCCTTAATCTGGGATCCTAGTATGACAGGAGAATTTAATGAAGGAGAGATTGTCAAATAACACTGTGGCCAAAGTGAAGATCAAAGGAAACCAAGAATTCTGACGGCTTCATACTCCCAGCAAGTCGTTCTGAACAGGGACTCAACCGTTTTAAGTGCTGAATGTTTTTCAACGAGTGGCTATTCCTGAGTCATTCCATTCTGAACGGGAAAAAAGTAATAAAAGTACCGGGGAAATACTTCACCCTCTTATAAAGCAAAAAGAAATGATAACGATTGGTTCATTAGAATCATTGGACTGAAAAGGATGTCAATTAAACAAAAAGAAACGATTAATATTTAATTAGGCATTTGAGGAATCAGCTTGCTAAATTTGTGAAGATTGCATTCTTAGTTTTAGAATATGCTTCCTGGAATAACTACCTTCAAAGTGGGTATAATCTTTATAAAATAGCCTTGGCATTAATTTTTTATGAATTAAAGAGCATGCTAGGGGATTAAAGCAGAATAATAGATGTAACATTGCATAAAAGTAGGACACTCATAAATCATTTATGATTTCCTTGCTCATCAGGACTTGGCTTTTTGAATCTTTTTTTTTTTTTAATTAATTATTTATTTATTTATTTTTGGCTGTGTTGGGTCTTTGTTTCTGTGCGAGGGCTTTACTCTAGTTGCGGCAAGTGGGGACCACTCTTCATCGCGGTGCGCGGGCCTCTCACTATTGTGGCCTCTCTTGTTGTGGAGCACGGGCTCCAGACGCGCAGACTCAGTAGTCGTGGCTCACGGGCCTAGTTGCTCCGCGGCATGTGGGATCTTCCCAGACCAGGGCTCGAACCCGTGTCCCCTGCATTGGCAGACAGATTCTCAACCACTGCGCCACCAGGGAAGCCCCGAGCTTTTTGAATCTTAATTGAAAACTGTCATGGCTATATTGTTGAAAAAAATGTAAACTGGTAATTCTGATAGCAGACAACTTTCATTAGGGAGTTAATTTTAGGAGGCTGAGAGCCTGGTATATTAAACATACTTACAGTCATGTTGAGTTGTGGGACTTTATTTAATTACAGTCATCTTCTGGTCAGTGCACATTGTTTCTCTTTTATTTTCATTCTGATCAATGCTAGTCAGATACAGCATAAGTTATCGTGAGCTATAATTGTATAAAAAAGCAAAAAATAGTGTTAGGCCCCAAGTAGGGAATAGGGCAATTTGTTGATAAGAAGACATATTCTACAGCAACCTTGACACTAGACCAATCCTCATGCCATCCTGTTTCCATCTTCCTTTTATGTTTACTTACTCATCAACTGCTATGATAAACTTGAACATTTTTTTTAGACCCTAAATGAGATGCTATTATTAATGATAAATTAATTGATCTTTTCTTTCTTTCTTTTTGATAAATTAAACAATAGATGGAATGGCTGGTATACTTTATTGTTCTGAAGTTATTTGTATAATTTCGTTAGTTTTTACCCTTTGAATTCCCTAACCATCTTAGTTCCCTTCTTTAATACAAATAATTAGGTCTACTAGTTATTGTACACTTAACAATGCTAGTTATAATACCTGTAAGTCTGTAAAAGAGGCATCATTATCTCCATTTTACAGATGAGGAAACTGAGGCTCATGTATGCCACCAACAGGTAACTTTTCCAGGGCTGCAAAGCTGAAGGTGGGATCTAAACTTGTGAAGACATTTCTTTTTAAGTAGGCCCTGGAGAATGTTCAAGCTCTTCTAACTTTTTGCACACTGCTTCACTTTTTCCTGGGGACTGTGGGCACTCGCCCTACTTTCTCCACCACTAATCATAAACTTTGTCATACCGACTGGATTGGTGTGGGAAAGAAAGGTCTGATCATGAGCAATACTGATATATTTGCCTTGTGCCCTCACCCTCTGGCCAGATGTTATTCTGTTTAAAATTCTTCCTTAAAAGAGCATGACAGTCTGAGGATCATTCCATTCTGAATTTAAGTTTACAGCCTGGTTTTGAAATCCAAATTTTATTCCTCTAGAACTAGATTTGGAAGGCAGTAGCCAATTAAAGCCACCTGTTTATGTGCACAGTGATGTGTTTGCACATACAATGAAAGAGATTGATGGTCCTTCAATGAGGTCATAACTCCTATAGGCAGAGGACCATAATTTGGGATGGGGAGAATGGACACATCTGCTTAACCCAAGCCCTGACTAAACAAAGCTCTCTGTGTGACCTGAGTTCAGTATAACCCAGAACACAGCCCAGATTGAGATCAATCCCAATCATTCCACAAGGCCTTGGGAGATTTGCATGGATGCCATTGGAATTCAATCTCCACAAGGATATTTGGAACAGAACAGCCCAGCCTTATGGTTTTATAGATTTCACAATCTGACTGATGACCTCTATGAAAGCTTATCCTATTTTCCATTTGCCAGGCAGTTTCTCAAGCTCAACTTTAAAGCCACCATATGAAAACGTTTCAAAATTAAATACTTATCAATTCTAGGAATGGGAAAGACGACATGTGAAATTAATTTTACAGAAACCCATGGCAAGGAAATGGTTTAACCATAATGTTAACAAATGCCCTTAGAGACTGTGCTGTGAGATCTCTTTTAATCTTCCTTCCTAGCTGGCATTTTCTCCCCATGTGGGTATCTCACCTTTCATTTCCTGCTAGGCCAAGAGGAGCTTCTTCTGTGGAACTTTCTTATCACTGTTAGTTTGCTGTAGTCTTGTCCTACTCTAAATCCTATTGCATAGGAGCCCTTCATTTACTCAGCAAATACTGGTTGAGCATTTTTACGTGCCAAGGTGAACACTCTGACCCTCCTCTTGTGCCCCCTGAAAGCAGGAAATAAATCTCCCCTCTGAAAGATACCCTCCCTCACCAGGAGGTAGAGAGACATCCTCATCACCAGAGATAGAGAATTCAGGGTCCAGAAGGCTGTGTAAACAAACTCTACTTAGATTCTTCACTAATTAGTACCCAAGCCTAAGTTTCTTTGTCTTGTCTGTTCTTCACAAACACATTGTTTCTTTGTCTTAAAGGTATAAAGCTGCCTGCTTTGGCCATTTCTCTGAGTCTTATATTTCTACATATGAAATGAAAATGTGATTTCCCGTATCGATCTACCTTATGGCAATTTAATTACTAGACTAGCCAGAAGAACCTAGAAATGCAGAGGAAATTTTTTTTCCCCAACAATGTTCTGATACAGAATGGAAAGCAACCAAGAGAGAAGAGATTAAGACTGAATCGAGAGAAAGGGGCTAGAGCAGCATTTCTTTTTTTTTTAAATAAATTTATTTATCCTTTTATTTTTGGCTGCATTGGGTCTTCGTTGCTGTGCACGGGCTTTCTCTAGTTGCGGCGAGGGGGGGCTACTCTTCGTTATGGTGGTTTCTCTTGTTTCAGAGCACGGGCTGTAGGCGTGTGGGCTTCAGTAGTTGTGGCACGCAGGCTCAGTAGTTGTGGCTCGCAGGCTCTAGAGCGCAGGCTCAGTAGCTGTGGCACATGGGCTTAGTTGCTCCGCGGTATGTGGGATCTTCCCGGACCAGGGCTCAAACCCGTGTCCCCTGCATTGGGCAGGCGGATTCTTAACCACTGCACCACCAGGGAAGTCCCTAGAGCAGCATTTCTGAGAAGCCAGAGCTCTCAGGCAGAGGGTTTGTTCCCACACAGAAGAAAGGACATCATTTTGATTAGAACCACTGTAAAAGACCCAGAGGAGCCTGAAATGGATGACAAGACACCAGTGTGTATGCTAGTGGAATTCTAGGGGAGTTCTCTCTGATTTATTATCACTGATGGGAAGAGAGCTTTTGAGAACAATGAAGAAGGTTGGAAATAGTCACTGTGGAAAACTGGATTGAGAACTGACTAGGCAACTAGAGTAAAAGAACGGGGCAGTTTGTAGGACCATTCCTGTGAAATGAGAGAGGGGAATAAGGAAGGATTGGCTAAGAAGATCCTCAGACTGAAGCGCAGCTCTGAGAAAGGCTCAGCCAGCCTGATGGGGAATGAGTGCCCGTAAGAAAGGTTGCCTGTAAACGGAGTCCCACATTGGGTAGGAAGGGCCTGGCTTTTGTGCCCCTGCTGAGCTCAGTGGTTGACTGGAATGGTGAGGAGAGAGTATGACCTCAGCATGAAATTCTGGTGGAGCCTGAAAGCACAGCAGCTGGACACCATCAACAACAGGTTTTCTCTTGAAGGGAGATCTGAGCAGCATACCCCATGGCTGCCACCAGCTAGGTAAATGCCACTAACCTCTGTCTCGTACTAGCTCCTCTTCTGTGCCCCCAGGCTGACTTTTATCTTGCAGTCTATTGTTGAGAAACAATATAATTCAGTTATGTTCTTGCTTTCTAGGTTTTGCATAGATTCTTTTCCTGTCTCCCTGAGTTAAATCTTGTCACCTTCATTAGGCTTTTATGTGTTCCCAAATTCCTATCACACATTCATAGACAATTTCACAAGTGGCCAATCATATTCATTATGTATAGATTTCAAAAGTTTAACCAAATTATTTTTATTCTCCCACCACTGCCAACATCCATCTCCCAAATATGTTAACAGGATATTTTATGCTTCCTGGCTTATTTCATGCAAGATAAAATAAGTAGTAAATACTATATATTCTATTTTATAGTCTCAAAGTCAGGCATCTTGAAAGAGTCTACCTTCACTTTCTCAGTTTCCATTAATCCACACAGTATGCATCCACATTCACTTCTGCAATGAAACAGTCTTATAAAGGTCTCAGTCACCTGACTGACCAAGCCAATAATTGTTCACTCCTGTGTAACTGGAGATTTTGATACCGTTGACTATTCCCTTCTTCATGACACTCTATTCTCCTGATTTTTCCACTGCTTCTCTGCTGTTCTTCCTCAACCTTCCAATCACCCTTTAAAGGCCGTTGTTTCCCAGGGGTCTATCCCAGTCCTTTTTTTTACTCTATATATCTCTCTAGTCAATATCATTCTCACTCAAGATATCAAATATCTGTTTGCTAATGGCTCTCCAAATGTATGTCTCCACAATAGACTCTTCTCTACAGCTGCAGAACCAACCACCATTAGTTAATACAATTATTTGATCATTCGAACTCTTCATCAATATCTCCCTTCAGATGTTACACATGTACCTCAAAGGTAATCATTCTAAAATCATATCCCACATATTTCCCCCATCTTCCTGACTATTATTACGTTTTGGTAAAAATTATCCACCCAGTTTCCCAAAACATAACTGCAGAGTGACACTATATTCTCTCTCTCTCTCACGTCCCCTCCAGCCACATCTCACTTGCTGTATCAAATTGAACACCAACCCTAAATAATTCTAATCTATGTACTCTTTGCCATCCCAACTGCAATGTTAATAATTAGGGACTTATAATTTCCTGCTCTTTTACAGCTGTCGCCTTCAAACTAGCATTCCTGACTCCAGGATTGATCTCTGTTATTGCTGAAGTGATTATTCTCACAGGCAAATCTGTTCATATTACTCAAAAGTCTTCAATAGTTCACCGTCAAATACTGCTTACTATACCACATGTAGCCCTTCACCATCTTGGCCCTGAAAACGTGTCCAATTCCACCCCCTCTAAGTCTCACTTACATTCCTGTGCTCTGCTTGAACTGAACTACTCACATGGGAGAATTCACCATGTTCATTCTTACCTGCCCTTGTGTATATGCAGCTGCATCTGCCAACATGGAAAATGCCTATTCTCTTCTCACACCCCCGGCAGATTTGGTATCTTTCTTCTGTGCTCCTATTCTTTCTTTCTTTCTTTCTTTCTTTCTTTTTAACATCTTTATTGGAGTATAATTGCTTTACAATGGTGTGTTAGTTTCTGCTTTATAACAAAGTGAATCAGTTATACGTATACATATGTTCCCATATCTCCTCCCTGTTGCGTCTCCCTCCCACCCTCCATATCCCGCCCCTCTAGGTGGTCACAAAGCACAGAGCTGATCTCCCTGTGCTATGCGGCTGCTTCCCACTAGCTATCTGTTTTACGTTTGGTACTGTATATATGTCTATGCCACTCTCTCACTTTCTTTCATGTACCTTCACTGTAGCCATTTCCATTGTCCTGTAGTTGTTGACAAGTCTGTCTCCCCACCATAAATGACACTAATTAGATGCAGAGATTATATCTTTTAATCAATGTATTCCCACAGCCTGGGCATTTAAGTGCCTCATGATATTTGTATATCAGTTAGCATATGAATGAGTTGTCAAAGCTATATAAGTTCAAAGAATTGAACCTTGAAAATAAGTTTTTTAAAATATGCCTTCTCCTAAATTGTTTTAAAATACTTGCCTAAAGAGATAGAGGAGAAAAAATATTGGGGAGTAAAAAAGGCTGTGGATTGTGGATGAAAATTTTCCTCTATTTACTAAGGTGTACAGATTTCATTCTATTACAAGCAACTTCAGAAGATTATCTCCAACTGCCTGTGATAGCTTCAATTGTATCAAATATTCTCAGTGTAAATAGGACATGGGGGAGTCTTAAAACACGTTGTTAGATGAAGGTTTTCATATGCAGTGCTTTGTTGTTGTTTAAATGGAATTTGGCCTGAAAGCCTTTAAAAAAAACTATATTCGTACAGTACTTAACAGTTGCCAAACCATTTTCACACCCCGATTTTATGTGGTATTTAAAGTATCTCAGTGAGGTAGTCAGGTCAAAACTGATCATCTTTTAATATACAGCCGAAGCTCTGAGAGGCTAGGAGGCTTGCTCAAGGCTGACAGTTACTGGAGCTGGAGCTGGAATTCATGACTTCTGGATGCTAAACCCATATTCCTCCTCTCCAGGCTTGCTGCCTTCTTTGTGGTTTCTATCTGCAGGGCACATAGAGCTGTGGGCTGTTAGTCACTCCCCAGCTCAGTTTGCATTCCTACATTGTTTCTCATGGCCCCAAGGTTACCGGTCACTGTCAAAACCATGGGTGTTATAGGAGTTCCCTCAATTTACAAGTGCTTTTCCTCAACAGCTTTCCCAGCTGCCCTAGTTGAGGCTGGAGCTGCCAGCTCTAGTTATTGACACCAGCTACGCCTTTTACTGACCTTACATAATGATTATTGCTCTTGGGTTTGTGTCTAAACTGCAGTCCTGCATTTGATAGTTTTATGGTTCCGTCTTCCTGGATGTAAAACAACCATCACAACAAATTTTTTTAAAAGGATAAACTGAAATTCTTTAATTCTGCAGAGGGCTAGAATATTTATTGCATCCCTCAGGGAAGAATTTCTTAGCCCACATTTCTCTACACAAGGCTAAATTCAGCAACAGATATGTTTTGTTTGGATTTCAGAGTGCTTTAAAAAGAAGTTAGAATTTGGAAGATTTTAGGCAGACTATGTGCCCTTCAGTTTTCCCTAGGCCCCATCCTAAGTCATTTATTTTACATTTCTGGCCCCAGAAGAAGTCTGAGTTTGCATCCCCTGTCTGTATTAATATACCTCATTGGGTAAAAATAACGGCTAATATTTATCAAGTACCATCTATGTACCAAGCACTGTTTTCAACATTTTACAAAAATTAACTCATTTAATTCTCGCAACAAATTCTTAACAGGTAGATAACCCTTAGTAGTAGGTACTGCCTCATCATCCCCATTTTATAAAGGAGAAAATACAGTCACCAAGAGTTAAGTAACTTGCCCAGTCACATAGTCAATAAGTGGCAGAGCTGAAATTCAGACCAGGCACTCTGCATCCAGAGCCGAGCTCTACACTCAAGTGCCCATATACAGGGTCAGATTTTGTCAGGTTCATAAAAGGAAACAGAAAACAAATCATTGGTCAGTAGTCCTTCTCAAAGAAAAGTGAGCTACAGAGCTTGAATAAATGAACTGAGAGGGCCGTGTCTGCATGTGCAACAATGAGCATGTGCCTCTGTGGGTCTCATGAAGATGCACCTATTACTTCAGCCAAACGACGTAAAGGGCACATGTCGTAGAGTAGACCCATCAAATCGAAAGGTAGTATGTGTCTTTGTGCTACTCTGATTTTGTATAAATGTAGATTACTAGATTATATTGGTAGGAGCAGCCGGCTTTGCTCTGCATTTTCCTTCTTATCAATTCCACTCCTCTTTGCAAGCCCTTAATATCGCTCAGTGTCACACAGAGGTTGAATGAGATTCCCAAGAAACCCTTATCTGTCAAACTGGGAATTATACGTAATCATGGCAAGGGAAGGGGAGGGTAAGTAATTCCTTCCCAATATATGGCTTCGAAATAATTATCATTTCTCACCTGTATGCAATTTTAGAATGGAAAATAAGAAAAACGATTCAGATGTTTCTAAATGTTAAGATTTGATAGAAAAACTCTAACACCGATAATAATAATAATGATATTTTAACTACTGGAATTTCAGAGGTTTGTTGTTGAATCAATCTGATAGATATAGAGATGGAGATATAGAGGAAGAGAGAGTGCTGTATCTCACTTTCTGATATACAAAGAGTGTAGGACAGAAACATTCCTAAACTTGGAATTTTATGCTCCTTATCATTCCCACTTGTTGGTCTATAGTAAATTTTTTCATAAGCATATGTGATCAATGTTTTTTATTTTTGGTTATGGCATTGCTGGCTGACTTGACTTGGGTCCTATAGCAAGCCTGAGACCCTAGAACTGTCATGCCAAGTTAGAAGCAGTGAAGCCAAAGATAGGATGAAAGGCCATCGTGTCCTGGGGTGAGCACAATAGGACCACAGAGCCCTGCACAAGAAGCAAAAACATAATTGGGGTTAGGGCAATGTCACAAGTCAGGTCAGAGACCAAAACTGAGTAAAGGTGGGTGGGAAGGCCAGAGACATGGACAAATCCAGGAGGGAGTGGGGTAAGGGAGGGGATGTGGCCTGTCAAGGAGACAAGGCAGTATTGCTTAATATAAGTTAAAAATCTGTGTTTTGGAGTCAAATCTGGATTCCCACTTTTCTTATTATTAATTGTGTGCATAATTTTTAAGCAGAATGTGCAGTGGCTAGGTACTGGATTCTGCAATTGGATTGCTGAGGTTTGAATCCAGTTTCTCCATGGTTTCATCAACCATGTGACGTTGTTACTGACCCGGGTTCTTGGACTCTTTAATCAATAGAAATTGATAAGAGGCCAGATGAGAAATTCAGGCAAGGCTTTATTGGGTCTCGTGCTACCACACGAGGGAGCAAGAATAAGTAACAGATGCCCTTGCTCGCTCCCTGATAGGGGGTGAGCAGGTCCCTTAAATGGAGTGAGGGTGTGGGCAGATCGATGGGTCCGGCAGGAGGGTTGTCTTAGGTGGTCTGCCCACCGCCTTGCTGATGCTGTGTGCAGGGATCATGCATGGTACCCTACTTTTGCTCCTGGCACCTGAGAAGTGGCAGTGGGATTTTGGCTTTTTTGTATCTTATTGTTCGTACTTTGCCCCAACTGCACATGCATGCAGTTATTTTTAGTCCCTTATAGTTTTTTTTGTATTCTGTTGCTCCAGGAGATGTTTGTTCAGGTCCAAGCACTTCAGTAAAGGGTCCCAGGTCCCAGGTGCCAGCCTATCTCAACATGAGTAGGTTATTTAATCATTGGATGTTTCAGCTGTGAGTCTGGGAATTATAGCAGACCCTTCTTCATAAGGTGGATGTGAGGATTGAGTGAGTTAATGGATGAAAAGCCCTTAGCACAGTAATTACAGACAGTAAGCACAAAAAATTGTTACTATCATTATTAATCATCTTTTTTGTGTTTCTATTCCTCCTTTATAAAATGGAAGTCATAACACACACCTTAGAGGGCTGTAGTGAGGAATAAATGAGATCAGGCAGGGAGGCAGCGGCTCCGGAATAGTAGTCATAATTATTATCAGGTCCATAGAGGAGATGTTTGCTAAGGTAATATCCCATGAGGTCAGAACTTCTTTTAAGAGCCATAAGATCCTACCAATAAATCAGATAAATCAAAAAGCGTATACTCCAAGCCCAGCATCTGACAGCAGCAACTTTCCTGCCTTCTCATCATGTAAATCATAATATCAGAAAATTGAAGAGTATGAGATTGAAGGAAATTAAAAATCCTAAATTCAGTCTGTGCTTTGTACGAACAAGGGCACAGAAGCCCAGAAAAATAAGGTAATTTACAGCGTCACAGGGCTAGTTTGTTACAAGGCTGCTTCTTGAATTCAATTACTTGGACTCCTAGTCTAATATCTATTCCACTACACCATGCTCATGCTGCCTCTTCTAAATTCTCACAGTCTATCCAGAGCCTCCTCTGGGGCTGACTTAAGTTCCATGAAGGGGCTTAGATTAACTTCAATACGGAATGAGCCTCTCCTGAGTAGTTCCCCAATTTCTGCTTGATGAGTGCTAAGTCCTTCTGATAGTAATCAGAGTACAAAAAGAAATAATACAGTATTAATCAGGAAAGTATTATGCTACAATGTGAAAGCTATGTTATGGTCACAGTTACTTATGCCATTTTTAAACACACTTTTAATTCCAGATTTCTCTTAGGTATTTTTTTTCTTCCTGTAATTGATAATGTCTTGCGTGTTTTTTATATCCTTCACAGAGCACATAGAGCATATTGAGTTCACATTGGTTAATTTAATATCTGTTGAATGAATAATCTGAATAATTGATTTGTCTTAAGTCTGACAACTCATTTTGACACTTGATTCAACTTTTCAGCCCTTTACATTTTTCTGATTCTCATATTTTCCAGGTAGTTTTGGATACTGATTTGAAAAGCTTTTAAAGTATCCACACATTCTTCAACTCTCTACCCCTTCATTCACACACTCATACATTGTGTGCCTTCCTTCCTTCTAGACCATTCTGCCTTTCTTCAGAGGACTTAGTACAGCAATTAACTTTTACATCTAAACATAAGTAGTGTTCCCACAAAAATGATGCTAAAAGCTGATGATGAGGCACAAAATCTTTGGAAAAATATGAAGAGAAAGTGAAAAATAGAATTAAAAAAAAAGAAAATGTTAATGTACTCAAACAGTTAATTCTCCAAATGGCTTCTTTTTTCTTCTCTATTCTGCCTATAATAATAAAATGGTATTTCATTAATTCCGGGACATACTTTTTTTTAACATTTCACCATTCCAACATTAGGATGGATGTCCAAATTGATGGCATCTTGCATTTATAATAGGCACTTTTTCTATCAGAGTAACAAAAAATAATAGGTAATTGTATAATGGAGGGTGTTTTCAATATGATGAACTACAACAATAGCAATATTAGTGGCTATTGTGGGCCGGTTGTCTTCTGAGTACTTGATACATGCTAACTTCTTTAATCCTCACAAATACTTCCAGAGTGGGTTCTCTCATCCCTCCTCTTTTCAGATTAGTGGAACAAGGGCAGAGCAACAGTTAAGTTCCACATCTAGTCAGTAAGAGAGCTGGCATATAAACCCAGACTCCTTCCCAAGGCTGCACTCTTGACCTCTACCTACTACATTTTTCTGGTTTTTCCACATAGGACTTTGGATGTTCTTCTTGTTTCCATCTCCTGGTTTGTCTTTTAGAATACGTCCCCATTTTCCATGAAATCACTGTAATATCCATTTTCATTCTCACTGTAATTTGAAATTAATTAATTAATTTGTGTTTGTCTGGGTATTTTTCCCAAGGGTCATTATTAGAGTCAGGATAAATGTAGTTAAAAAAAGCATCTCTGGGACCAGAAACTACCTGGGTTCAAATACTAGCTTGCCCACTTACCAGCCCTCTTACCTTGGGCAAATTACCTAACCTCACTTTCCTCATTTAAAAAAAATAAGTATTTAATGTTTTTAGAAATTCTATTTTATAAAGTTATTTTGAGTATTAAATCAAATAACTTATGCATAAAGTATTTAGGACAGTGCCTGAACATAATGAATGCCCAACAAATATTAAGTTTTTTATGAAATTGCAATATATGGGACTGAGGTAAGAGGGGAAGGAATAAGTAAAAAAAAAATCTTAGGAAGAAACACTCAGAAAAGTTAGCAGTTTACTAACTTATTTGTATATTTGACAAAATACATATGAGGTTGTATTTTGTCCAAAGCAACATAGGGGCAGTATCTTCCTTCTTTTAACTAAAAGCCTATAGAAGGAAGATACCTTGCAAAATGCCTTTGTGTTCTGCACAGGGCCTGGCACTGAAAGAGTGAATGAATGAATGAGTGAATGAGAGGGAGAGGTACACCAATTCTTATCCCCCAAAAGAGTAGAGAGCCACTACTGGGCATATACCCAGAGAAAACCATAATTCAAAAAGATACATACACCCCAGTGTTCATTGCAGCACTATTTACAATAGCAGGACATGGAAGCAACCTAAATGTCCATCAACAGAGGCATGGATAAAGAAGATGTGGTACATATATACAATGGAATATTACTCAGCCATAAAAAGGAACAAAATTGTGTCATTTGCAGAGATGTGGGTGGACCTAGAGACTGTCATACAGAGTGAAGTAAATCAGAAAGAGAAAAACAAATACCGTATATTAACGCATATATGTGGATTCTAGAAAAATGGTAAAGATGACCTTATTTGCAAAGCAGAAATAGAGATACAGACATAGAGAACAAAAGTGTGGATACCAAGGGTGGGAAGAATTGGGAGATTGATTTTATATACACTGCTATACATAAAATAGATAACTAATGAGAACCTACTGTATAGCACAGGGAACTCTACTTGGTGCTTTGTGGTGACCTAACTGGGAAGGAAATCCAGAAAAGTGGGGATATATGTATATGTATGGCTGATTCACTTTGCTGTACAGCAGAAACTGACACAGCAGTGTAAAGCAACTATATCCAATAAAAATAAAATTAATAATAAAAATAAAAAATAAATTTAAAAAATTAAAAAAGAGTAGAGAGGCACAGAGCTCTGAGTGCTCAAAGAAGGGTGAAATCACTCCCAGCTAAGATGGATTTGAAGAGGTTCACTCACCAAATATTTAAGTGCCTACAGTATCCTCTCTTCCAGATACAGAGAATAGAATGTCAGCCCTGCTCTCAAGAGTGATGCTTCTAGCACTTATTTATTTATGTGTAGATATTAATGATGGAAAATATCACTAAGGAGTTAGGTAGTCATTTTAGTCAACAGAGTTGGATTCATCTGATTAATCCAGGCAAGCTGGCTCTAAACTGCTTCTGTATTGTTCTTTCTTGAATGGATACAAAAGTACCGTATTCCCATAGAGAAATGTATTACTCTACTTAAATATTTGAATTAATTTCAAATTTATGAGAGCAAAAAACTCAGATGAATATTTCGGCAAAGACAAATAAAACAGTTACATTTATAGTTGAGGCAATTGGGTACTTTCTGTTTGTTTGTATGCCATTTCTTCTGCTAAATGATTGAGCTTAAAAAAAACAGGTATTAATTGGTAGCCAAGAAAGTCACATGCTTATGTTTTACAAGGACAAGCAAATTCATCCTCAAAGAGCCTAGTTTGAATTGACGAAAGAAAAATGACTAAAAAGGCATTCATTCAATAAATATTAAAGGACTAGATTAAACAATTATCTTACCCAAATCACCTGATCATGAATAGTTATTGCTACTTGTCAACATATTTATATAGATAGATTTATAATTTTTTCCCATGGAAATGTCAAAAAACACTTAAAATATGAATATGAAAACAAAACCCCTATTCTTTTGCTTATTTCATCCACCAGATGTCCCTCTTCTCAAACATGGTGATGTGTTACTACACAAATAAGTGTCACACTATGTTAATGAAAGTAACTGGTAGCTGAGTTGAATAAAATCCCCAAAGGCTTATTTTGGCAACTGCAAAATGACAAAATCTTAGCAGCTAACTCTAAACAATCTTTCCAGACTGGGTTTCTCTCTACACTATCATTGCTAAGAGGCTATCTGGCCTTTTCTTAAGAATCTACTTCAGCGTGAAATCCAAATAGAAATCCCCAGCAGGACTTTTTGTGGAAATTGACAAACGGATTCTAAAATGTATATGGAAATGCAAAGGACCTGAAATAGCCAAAATACCTTTGAAAAAAAGAACAGCAACAGCAAAAAAGAATCTACTTCAATGAGAGAGCTATTCCTATCCGAAGCAGCTGGTCTAACTCTGGTCAGCTCTGCCTATTGGGAAATTCTTTCTTTGATCAAAAATTTCCCTCTTATGCCTATCAGCTGTTTGAATTTCTACCTTTGGAAACTATATAAGTAATTACTAATACGTTTGTTCCAAGTAATAGTCATCTAAATAATTCAGTAGCTATTAAGTACCGTCTGTGTATTCTTTTCTCCAGGCTAAATATGTTATGTCCCCAAAATTCATTGATGAGTCAATTGTTTAGAATTAAGGGCATGTTTTCACATAAACACAAAGTTATAAATGGTGATTAGGGTTGTGGGCTAGATCACAAAATTTTATTTAACTTATACCAAGATGAAATAGTCACAAGTTACCTTTATTCAGTAAATATTTGTGAAATACCCAATTAAGAATTCCCACTAAGGGTTATTTAATTTGTTAATTGTATTTGGTTGAATGGAAACTACACAGAAATTTATTTGAGAGTTATTTTCCCAGATTCAAATCATAATTCTAAGCATCTATCACATATTCTGCCCCAGTGTTTTGGTGTAGCTGTAAATAATCTGAATTGTAAATGATTATTTTACATTATTCAAAACCTAAGAGTGACTAAATAGCATTCAAAGTACATTTCCATTCTTAAATTATCAGATAAGTCTCTAATCTGATCATTACAATTTAATATCCATTAATCTGCATGAACACAGATGAGCATATAAACATCCAGAGGGAATAGTACTGAGAGAAGGAAATTTGATCACAGAACCGGGTAATTATTGCAAATGGAGATTATTGAGTGCCAGTACAGCTGTCTACACACTAATTCATTATATTTTATCTTTATGTGATGTTTGATGGTTAGTTTAGGCCTATACTGAGTCAACATCTGAACTCTGTTAATTTTAAAGGCATTCCTCCCATTATCTGTAATATGAGTGGGTATTTCTTGTAACTCATTGTAATGACCCTATGACACATATACATTTAGTTCTAGGTAGTAATAGGTTATGATCATGCCCACATGAAATAGTTTTCTCTTCAGAATCTCAGTGACAAGATGGAGTACTCCAAAATCAACTGACTGCAAATTATCTTCACTGAAAATCATTATGTTTATGCAAATCAAGTAACACAAATTACATGTTCCAACTATTTCTAAACTGGTCTTTACAAAAAATAGAACAAATACTTCTTCAAATGAAAATCCAGTCAAGTTTCCCAGTTCTGCTGAGTCTTTCTGGGATCTCTAGGTGTCCATCTGGTACTGAAAGCCACAGTTTGAAATTTTAAAATTCTCTGCTTCCAAGCATTAGGGTTGTGGGAGAATTAGACCTAAAGTCCATTATTGACAAATCCTATTAATTGGCATTTCATCTTTTGGGGAGGCAGGAACAGGGAGGCAGGTGCATGAGCTTTTTCCAGAAAATCATAGAAAAGATAGATCACCAGACAGTTCTTCAGTGATAATGACTCCCCAGAGCAAGATGCCAGGATTAAGTGAATTGCTTTCTTTTCTTTCTAGACTTTCCATTTTTCTCTTAGCTTCCTAGGCTCTATTCATGTGGCCATTTATAGAACTACTAGGCGCAAAGCACAGCACTGGATTTCAAGCCTTTCTTGGGCATTTTAGTCAGTGAAGACCTAGGATTCATGGTGTGGTTGAGGTGGTTCTTAAAGGAAATAATAGATTTTTTAGGTTAATGAAAAAGTATATGCATTGTAGGTGTGTGGGTGTGTGGGTGGGTGGGTGGGTGGGTGGGTGGGTGATAAAGATGATTAATCCAGAAAGAATACAGGAGTCATCTTAAAGGAATATGGAAAAGCATGCTAAATGTCACTGCTCTAAGCACATAGACAAATCCTTTCCAAATGTGTCCTGCCATGATTCTGACTTTTCAGTCTCCTCTCTTCGATGATGTAAATATATATTAAGATTCTGTCCAGTGCAATCTCTATGGCTCAGTATTGTTTCTTTCCTTTTTTTCCCCCTTTGATTTGTTTTTCTAACCAAGATAAGTACTTCCAATATTCTTGCTCGTTTTTATTGTGAGCTTTGTGTTTTGGGAGAAATTTCCTGTGCACACCTATAAGCTTCTTTCTCCCTCCACTTTTTTTTTTTTTAATTTTATTTATTTTTTTGGCTGCATTGGGTCTTCATTGCTGCACGCAGGCTTCCTCTAGTTGCAGTGAGCAGGGGCTACTCTTCCTTGCGGTGTGTGGGCTTCTTACTGCGGTGGCTTCTCTTGTTGCAGAGCATGGGCTCTAGGCGCGTGGGCTTCAATACTTGTGGCACATGGACTCAGTAGTTGTGACGCATGGGCTTATTTGCTCCGCGACATGTGGGATCTTCCCGGACCAGGGATCAAACCCGTGTCACCTGCATTGGCAGGCAGATTCTTAACCACTGAGCCACCAGGGAAGTCCCTCCCTCCACTTTTATATTCCTTCAACTCTCAGCTCCCAATGAAGTCTTCCTAGAAGAAGGAAATGAGCACCTGGCACCCTCCATGATCTGCTTTCATGATTTTCAGAACTTTAATGAGAGCTTGAACCAACTGCATTCACATCAGCTGTCCCCTTATTGCTCCTTCATACACTATCCTCACTTTTACCTATTTGCCTTTGCTCATCCAATTTCCCTCCAGCTATCTTCCCTAACTTCCCCAGTCTTCTTTCTTCACTGTCTAATTCAGATCCAATCTCCCTTTCGAAACTTTGTCTGATTCCTGTAGCCCACAAAGTCTTCCCTCTTATGTTCTTTTTATTATACTTAAAAAATGTACCTCAGACTTTTGTCCTCTATGTATTGATTATTGATCTTTTTTATATTATTGTTGTGGTCTTACCCTTAACCAGTTTCTAATTCCCTAAGAACGTGCAACATGATTTATACTTCTCTGATATTTTCCTACCATACCTAGTACACTGCTAGGCATATATTGTACATATAAACTGTATTGATGCTTTATTTTCCATAAATATTTGTCTACTGGTTAGTCTTTCCACAGTATCCAAATGATTAATTTTAAAGTCAATGAAAACTATCATATAATTCAAGTCCAAATCTGGTATGAACCTTCTTATGTAATGTAATCAAAACTGATAATTGGTTGACTAATTCAGTTAGAGTAGGGAATAATAAAAATGATATATCTTTTAGTCTTATTTTATTTTATTTAGCTTCAATTATATAACCTTAGACCACTCTTGATTATGAATGCACTGATTAGGATACCGTGTTACCTTTCTTACAAAAACCATGCTCAAATTTTATCATATCTAATTTCCACTTTTAGTATCTTTAAAATGGAGTGGGAACCTCATATAGAAAAGTAAACTCAAAATGGATTAATGATCTGAATATAAGACTGGATACTATAATAAAACTCCTAGAGGAAGATGTAGGCAGAATACTCTTTGACATAAATCACAACAATATTTTTTTGGATCAGTCTCCTAGAGTAATGGAAACAAAAGCAAAAATAAACAAATGGGACCAAATTAAACTTAAAAGCTTTTGCACAGCAAAGGAAACCAGAAACAAAACCAAAAGACAACTTACAGAATGGGAGAAAATATTTGCAAATTATGTGACCAACGGGGGCCTAATTTCCAAAATATACAAATAGCTTATACAGCTCAATATCAGAAAAACAAACAACCCAATCAAAAAATGGGCAGAAGACCTAAATAGACATTTCTCCAAAGAAGACACACAGATGGCCAACAGGCACATGAAAAGATGCTCAACATCACTAATCATTAGAGAAATGCAAATCAAAACTACAATAAGGTACCACCTCACATCCGTCAGAATGGCCATCATCAAAAAGTCTACAAATAAATGCTGGAGAGGGTGTGGAGAAAAGGGAACTCTCCTACCTTTTCAATTTCCATTCCATTCCATTGGAATGTAAATGTAAGTTGTAAATTTACAATGTAAATTGGTGCAGCCACTATGGAGAACAGTACGGGGGTTCCTTAAAAACTAAAAATATAGTTACTGTATGATCTAGCAATCCCACTCCTGGGCATATATCCAGAAAATACTAAAACTCTAATTCAAAAAGATACATGCATCCCAATGTTCACAGCAGCACTATTTACGATAACCAAGACATGGAAGCAACCTAAATATCCATCTACAGATGAATGGATAAAGAAGATGTAGTACATATATACAGTGGAATATTACTCAGCCATCAAAAAGAATGAAATAATGCCATTTGCAGCAACATGGATGGACCTTGAGATTATCATACTAAGTGAAGTATTCACCTTTCTCCTGGATAGAGAAAGGTGAATACCATATGATATCACTTATATGTGGAATCAAAAAAAATGATACAAATAAACTTATTTACTAAACAGAAATAGCCTCACAGATACAGAAAACAAAGTGTGGTTACCAAAGGGGAAACGTGGGGGAGGGATAAATTGGGAATTTGAGATTAACAGATGCACATTACTATATATACTACTATATAGAAAATAGATAAACAACAAGGACCTACTGTATAGCACAGGGAACAATATTCAATATCTTGTAATAGCCTATAATGGAAAACAATCTGAAAAAGACTATATATATATATATATATATATATATATATATAACTGAATCACTTTGCTGTACACCTGAAACATTGTAAATCAACTATGCTTCAAATTAAAAAAAACCAAAAAAAAAGGAGAACCTAAAAGATACAATATGAGTACAGAATCCTTCTAGAATTTTATAATTTTTCCTAGTATAGTACACTTGTCTAACCTAAACCTAATTTATCAGGGATTCTTTTTAGCTACATATGTGTCTTGAATCTTTCAAAGTTTTCAACTTAGTTTTCATAGAAATGACAACAATCTGGGTGTACATGTCAACACGTACACACTGCTATATTTAAAATAGATAACCAACAAGGACCTACTGTATAGCACAGGGAACTCTGCTCAATATTCTGTAATAACCTAAATGGGAAAAGAATTTGAAAAAGAATAGATACATGTATATGTATAACTGAATCACTTTGCTGTACACCTGAAACTAACACAACATTGTAAATCAACTATACTCCAGTATAAAATAAAAATTAAAAAGAAAACAAACAGTCTGGGTTTTGGTGCTCATTTTAATCATCCTACATAAGAGTTCTTAAATTACAGCAATGACAATAATAAATGCAATTGGCATAAACCGATTTGGGAACACACCCGACTGACTTTTAGTGAGCAGACAATGAGTTGGTGCAGAATCACACAGACCTACTAGAAGTGAATCCACTTATCACCAGCATTCAGCAGGCCTTGAGATTTGCTCTGTATGTTTTACAGAGCAATTGGAGAGTTTATTGAAGAGCACTTAATTATGGAGATATCATTGAGAGCTTCTATGAGCATATAATATTCACATTGCCATTTTAGACATTCATGTTCACCTCCAGATAGCCCTAGCACACAAAGAATGCTCAATAAATATCAGCCATTCACAAGTTTCATGAGAAAGTTAAATATTTTTAAATGTTTTAAGTTCATAAAGACTTTCATTAGACTGTTTAGCTTGCAATCAACATTTCTCGGATGAGAGAACCATAACTGAAGAGCATTAAAACTAACTGTTAGTAGTTAGACTGCAGAACAAGTAAAGGTCTAGTTCATTCCTTGTGTTTCTTAATCCAACAATCAACGCATTATATTAATAACTACTTTTTGCCAGCCTCTGCTCTCAGTGTAACAAAGTCAATTATACAGACAATTGTCAAATTTTAGTACAAGTATTTCAGTTTTGTTTTTTTTTTTTCATTTTGTGGGTAATTTCTTTCAACCCTTGGAGTAAAATATGTTTTCCAAACTTAATGAGAACAAGTTTCTTAAAATATTTAAGTGGAGTATATATGCAAAATTTTTTCTCAGATTAGCTCTAGTTCTTCAAATAAACTGAGGAAACAATGGAATTATATGGAAGAAAAACTAGAAGATTTCAAGCAAAATAGTTTTAAATATCATGCTGTCATAGGCTAAACAATGGCCCTCCAAAAAATCTCTACACCAAATCTCTGGAATCTGTAAATGTTACCTTATTTAGAAAAGTGGTCTTTTCAGACGTGATTAAGTTAAGGATCTTGACTTGAGATACTCCTGGACTATTCTGATAGGCCCTAAATCCAATGACAAGTGTCCTTAAAGAGAAAGACAGGTAAATTTGAGACAGACAGAAGAGAAGACACAGAGAAGAGAAGAAGGCAATGTGACCACAGAGGCAAAGATTAGAGTGATCTGGCCACAAGTCAAGGAATGCATACAGCTGCCAGAAGCTGGAGGAGGGCAAAGAATAGATCCTTGTGTAGAGCTTTTGGAGGGGGTGCAGCTAGGCCAACACCTTGATTTCAGACTTCTGGCCTCCAAAACTGTGTAAGGATACATTTCTGTTGTTTTAAGCCACTAGGTTTGTGGTACCTTGTTACAGCCATAGGAAACTAATATGCCATAAATAAAACCAGTAAGCATCTGTCAGCTAATCCCCTATACTGGGAACAACCCAAGAGTAAATAGATATTTAAGTTTTCCTTAGACAAAGATTTCCAAAAGAACAATATTTGAGCAATTCAATTTTATGAATTTTATATATTTTTATGGATTTTTATATATTTTTATGGATTTTATATATTTTTATGGATTTTATGGATCTGATTGTGTTCATTATAATCTGTTATGTTGCTTATAGAGAATTATGGGGAAAAGGTAAAATATTGATATATTCATATAAAAAAGCAAAATTCACAAGTCTTAGGTATAAAGTGGTAGCAGTTGGTTACAAATACAGTATATTTTCGTTTCCATAGGAATTGCTATATTGGGCTTTTAAAGAGGAAATTTGGTTCTGAGTTCCTTCAGGGAAAATAGTAACATTGTATTTGGTTTTTGAAAGCATGTAAAATTAAATTTGAAGATATGAGACCTGAGTGTTGATAAAGAAAATTGGCAATGCAAATACTAATAGAGCACCATGGGGACGTTAACAGAAAGGCTTATCCACGAAGTATTAGTCAATTGTTTTATAAGTACTGTGTGCCCACACATATACTCTCACTAATAAAATGTTAATTGGATTTTGAATTCATAGTGAAACTTAATGCCATGAGCAATTAAATGAATAAATAGTATGAATAAATAGTAATCTGGTATCAGAAATCTCTATTAAATTGGGAGGAAAGTTTTCTTTGCTTTTATTCAGCTTAAGTGAAACATTTGGAATGTGTTGAATATTTTAAAATATTTTTGTAAATTATTTTGTAAAATATTTTTGGAAATATTATTGTAAATCAGGATTAATGGACACTTTCAATCCTTACATTATTTTCAATGGACTTTCAGTTCTATGGCAAAGGTTTTCTTACTTTACCCAACCTTAAGCATCATATTGTGCAATTATGTCCCAGTTTTCAGCTTTTCCTATGGACTCTGGTACTCAGAGTCAGGGAGTCAAGTTGCGAGACTTTTGTTCTAGAGATATTAATCGTTTTGGGGAGGTCACCCAAGTCGGGGTTGAGAGAATCAGCCAAGGGGTGAGGGATATCCAGTTTGTGATGCAAATGGAGATAAATAAGAAATGTGGAAAACTATGTGATACCTCTATAGGAAATTGAGTCACCCATATCATATTAATAAGTTTGAAATTAGATCTTCTTGTCATGTAGCATATTGAGGCACTGCATCTTAACTCTACTGCTGATTCACAGGTGGTTCAGGTGAAGGCTGGCTGCTGCTATTTATGCATTGTGGTATTATCTTGATACACTGGAGTCTGAGTGCAACAGCAGTAGCGCTGGAATGGAATTTCCACTGAACAGCTCTTCTGGGGCAGAGAAAAGTCTCAGTGCAGGAATTTCTCTAAGACCAACTAAAGAAGGCTTAGTTACTGAGAGTGCAAAAGAACTTCATGGCAAGGGTCTCTTATTTCTGAGGTAAAGCCAGTTAAAAAAAAAAAAACAAAGCTGTAAAAAGTCAAGATGGAGAGAAAGATAGTCTGACCACATTGATCATAGTATACTTGTATGCATGGTGACTTCATGGTATCTCTGTTAAATCTAACCCCTGTCCTGATGATTTTAGTGGAGGAGAATATTCTGGAATTCCCTTAATCTTAATTTCATGCTAGGTAGTGAAGGATATTCAAATGGAGACACAAGGACAACTCCTGCCCCTCCCACAGCGCCCCAGCCATTCTGAAAGGGAGAAGAATTTGCAGTGGGTGCTCCCCTTGGTTTTCAAGGATGATCCATGGTTAACTCTTCTGTGTGCTTTCATCCCAATTGTTCAGAGTCACATAAATCTCTATCCTGTGTTGGAAAGAGTCAAGTTGAAGAAGTAGTCCAGCTACAATCAGAGACTCAGAAATTAATCCATTTAATTCAGAAATGCTTATGGTAGGCAGAATAATGACCCAAAGATATCCACGTCCTAATTCCTGTAACCTGTAAATGTGTTACTTTACATGGCAAAGGGGAAATAAAGTTGCAGATGGAATCGTTTGCTAACAAACTGACCCTGATATGCGGAGATTATCCTGGATTTCTGGGCCCAATGTGATCACCAAGGTCCTTAAAAGTGGAAGAGAGAGGCAATGTGAGAGTGATAGAGCATGAGAAGGACTCAGTGTGCCATTGCTGCCTTTGAAAATGGAAAGAGGGAGCCACAAGACAAGGTACATGACATCCTCTAGAAACTAGGAAAAGGTGAAAGAAATGGATTCTCCCTGGCCCTGGCACCTGCAGAAATGAATGTGGTCCGATAGACACTGATTTTAGCTTAGTGAAACCCATGTCAGACTTCTACAAAACTGTAAGAAAGTTCGTATTATTTAAGGCAACAGATGTGAGGTAATTTTGTTATGGCAACAATATTAAATTAATATAGTGGCATTCAGGAACAAACACAAAATCAGAATCCAGTGACCGTGGTTACTTAATTTATGTTGCAAAATCCAAAGACATGATCACATTTATGGGACAGCATCAAGCCAAGAAGAGGGCATTAATATTGTAGCACGGCATAGGCACTTTGGTTTTGAAATAGCAGTGGTTTATATCTGCTTCTAAAAAAGGTATTTTAAGCACCAATAAGAGTACCAACCACTACTCTATACCTGGCTCACATGTGAGCACAATCAGTCAGTCACCAAGAGGGTAAGCCCAGAACCATATCATAACCAGGTTCTTTGTCCCTTTCACAAGGCTGATAATCCAATAATCATTTCCTTTACTTGCTAACTGTTTATGGGTATTCTTTTGCAGACCATAAAATGATTTCTCATGGAATGTTTTATCCTCCTCACTTGGATACCCCAAATCAATATTGATACAATTAAACTAGATTGTAATAATAGTTTTAAAATAACCTGTATAGATTCAGATGAAGCATATTTTGCAGTTATATATTCCGAAGATTTTTTTCCCCTTAATCTTTAGCAATTTAAGCCTTCTGACTTGTGGTAGTCATGTTCAAACGATCAATGATGTATTGAATGTCTTTAAGACATATATGTCCACACATACAGAATAAGGAGGAATAAAAAAGATTGACTGAGTTAGGATATCAGTCCAGTGGCTTTACTTCCCTTTCCTACAAAAATCTGACCTGGTAGGCGTATCAAGTGGGCAGGAAAGTTCTGATCTATGAGTTCATCAGAGACCCATGTTGTGTCTTTCTTGCCACCCCACCCTACTTTAGGAGATAATTCTATCCACATTCACATCACAATGTCACAACATTACTCAGCATCACAATATACACATTCTGGTCCATAAGTAGGGAAAAGAAACAGAGGGCAAACAGCTCTGTTCAAAGGTATGCAGAAAGGTGCACACATTACCTCTGCTGACATTTCATTAGCCAGAGCTGAGTTACATAGCCAAGCTGCAAGAGAGGCTGGGAAATGTAATCTGTAGATAGGTGGCCACATGTTCAGTTAAAATTTGGAGTATTCTATTAGTTAAGAGAAATGGAGAGTCTGGATATTGGGGGAGTAATTAGCAATCTTTGTGTAGAGAGCTAGAGCAATCCCTACCAGTCAAACCAGATTTGTCCCAGACCTTTGTATGTGTATCCTCACCTTACTCCTGCTGTAATGTGCCTGGTTTTGATCCATTTCTGGCTGCCTGTTTGCTCCCTTTGTATCCCGCTCTGTATCTCTGTTTGCCCATCGTGGCTTTACTTGCCTTTGCTACCAGTTTACAGTCTTTTTCCACTATGTTCCTGTGATATCATTTTTGGTTTATGGTTGTCTGTCACTCCTATAGTCTGTATTTAAATGGTCACCTTCCTAGTCAACCAAATAATCTGGGATCCCAAATAGCCCGGATTCTTCTCTTGCACTCCCAGGTAATCTCAACCAATGATGTGTGTGACACAAATCTTTATGCTGACAGTATGCAAGAGCTTTATCCTTTGCCAAAATGCATTAAGAAAGAATGACATCAGCAGGTTTTATGTTTTAGTGTTATTGACCTTTACTGTAGATAAAGCTTGTGCTATATAGCTAGTAAATCTACTTAAACAAATTAGATTGCTTTGAGACCAAATCTATATTAGGTAGTCAATATGCAACCTCATTCATGATAACACATGAGTCATAATGTAGGATTAGCAGCAGTCATGTGGATGAACCTTTGAACCCTCAATTGGATTACTTATTCTTGATATCTTTAAGATGCTTTGTTAGCATTTTGAAATTTTTGTTTGTTTGTTTTGTAAAGGAATGCTGAGAAATGAGGTCCAGACTTCCATATCAAAGTAAAGAAGAGACGTTTCCAGGTCAATAGCTTTCCCTGTAATAATCAGCAAAAGAAATACATAAGTTGAACTTGTAATGGGGAAAATCATAATATTCCACCAAAATGAGGGCTATTTATTTTCTGTCAAAGTAACTTATCAGTGCTTGTGAAGGCAGCCAATGGCCTCAGCAATGTAAAATATGAGAAATAGAAGAACACTTAGAGATTATATAACCCAGCATCCTTCGTCTTACTGATTGAAAGTCACATCCAAGAAGGTGGGGGAATTTTACTTGGGAAAGCCAGAACTGGAACCAGGTATAGATGTTCAATGCAGAACACAGTATCTTGGATTTTTGACTGACCTACATTTATAGCTACATCTCCTTTTATCTCTTCTTACCCTTTTCTTTTGTTTTTTTGTTTACTAACAAGGATACTTTAATTTTGAAAATGCTCAAGGAAATAAATTAAATAATCTGGTAATGTGGCTAACCAGTTCTGCAAATTCCACATACCAGATGAGTTTATACTAAGTCAGAGGAAACAAAAACATATGCATATACGTATACAAGAGTAGGAAGAGATTTTAAAACTCTTTTAAGACTTTCAGAAGTTCACAGATTGAAAGCCCTTTAATAGTTCAAAACTCAATTGAACACCAAAATGTTTTTTGAAGGTCATGAAAAAATGAGTTCCAAGTCAATTCTATAAACCTGAAATAATATAGTATTGTTACTGAACCAAACTTGGGTCCACTTGCTGGCATGCAGTAAGGGCAACCTACTGACACCAGGTTGTGGTGAAGGAAAGTGCAGCATTTATTACAGGGCGCCAAGCAAGGAGTCCAGGTAACTAGTGTTTAAAAGGCCCAAACTCCTTGCCTTCGAGTTTGTCACCATAAATATGGAGCAAAATAAAACATTTAAAAAATGTTTAACATTAAAAAATGTAAAACATTTAAAAAATTTAAAACATTTAAACATGTAAAACATTAAAAAATTTTTTTAAATAAAATTAATTTTTAAAAAATTTAAAAGATCACATAAGATTAAGTGTAAATATATTTTCTTTAGAAATAAGTTTCAAAAATGGTTATAATATTCTAAAGGCCACCAAGGCACTATGGAACTACTGGAGTCCCACAATAACAGGAAGGGTGCCTCTGGTGCCCCAGTGCCATGTGGTGTTTTGCAGTTAACTTTAGCCCAAGCCCCATGAGGCTGATATTTATGGCAAAAGGCAAGGTTTCTGTCCCCCACAATGTGCCTGTGCAGGCTCAAAAGTCAATAACTGCCTGAATCTCTAGAAAGCCTTCTGATGGAGTCAAGGCCAAAAATCATTGTACACCCTTTTCCAAGTGTGATAAAATGCATAGCTGCAGGGGCTATTTGAAGAAGAATTGCATGGGAGGGATCAAGCAGCCCCAGAAAAGCTTCTTCAGTGTAGTCAATCTATACTGTTTGGGGCCTTTTCAGGGACCATTACAGATGTCACCCCTTAGTTCCATCAGGGGTCTTTCATTGGACCGCCACATGCAACGTGAGCTTGCCACTTGTCAGCTTAGATATCCAAATCACTGCAACGTGTAGGGACAGGAAAGCATTGCTTTCTCCTACCCACCGAGGCTTTTTGTTTGTGGGATTCAGGTCTCCGAGGGTACACGTGATGGAAGTGAGAGTACTGTCTTCATTAACCCCCCGAGTCATTATCCTCTGCTCCCCACCTTGAAGGCTGTTGTGCTTCAACTCCGGTTCCCACGCTGTTTATTATCTCACCATCCACTCCCAGGACTTCAGGCACTGTCTTTACACTGATATCTCCCCAGAAATTATCTCCAAGCCCACCTGGATGTCTCACAGCACATCATACAAAACTTGTCAAAAACTGAACTCCTTACCTCCACTTTCCCCCACACCATGAATCCACCATGCCTACTCCTGCCCCTATCTTTCCAACCTCAGTGAATGACAGGAGTCACTCACTACTCACTTCCAACCTAGAAACCTGAGTGGCAGCCTCTATACTTCCTTCCCCCTCACTGTCGCCACTTCCTGCTTCTTCTCTTCCTATGAGCTCTTTTTTTTTTTAAATATCTTTATTGGAATATAATTGCTTTACAATGGTGTGTTAGTTTCTGCTTTATAACAAAGTGAATCAGCTATACATATACATATATCCCCATATCTCCTCCCTCTTGCGTCTCCCTCCCTCCCGCCCTCCCCATCCCACCCTCAAATCCATATGTCCTCTGCATCCCTGTCAATGTTAGGTCCTCAACATGTTCCCCAGAACTGTGGTGACATCCTCCTGACTCCTGTCCCAACCCCAGTTTTCTCCTCCTTGACCCATCCTCTTAACCACTCAAATATAAATGTGAATCTAACAGTGCCATATAACCGCTAATATCCTTCATTAGAATTTCATTGCCTACAGGATGAAATCCACGTGACTTTCCAGCCCCATTTCCTGCTATTGCCTTCTCTGCACTCCACCCTAGTACATGAAATTACTTGAGTTTCTCCAAATGTACCACATTCTCTAAGTTCTCTCTGCCTGGAATGTCCTTTCTCCATAATATAGTTCAATTTGAGGTAACATCTAAAAGTCAGAGGTTTTCACATTTTTAAAAATCTGAATTTTGAACTTCTCTTGAAAAATCAGCTCTGGCAGCATAGAGCCTGTTTTCCCACACAGCAACAATTGGCCAGAGCTGCGGGCAGCTGGTTCTGTAGATGGAACCTCAACTCTGTTTCACACCATTACTCTCAAGCCCTGCTCGCTTTACTCGTTTACATTACTTGTCCTCTCACTGTTGGCATTGGAATTTGCAACCTCTGATCTACAGAAATGCAAAAGCTTATGAAATCATTTACCAATGAATCATAGAGCTTCCAGCATATGGGACAGTTGCATTGCCATGACTTAAATAAATAGTGTTGCTGTAGTGAGCAAGGAATTCTGCCCTCTTATTCTATTCCAGGCATTGGGAATAACAAACTTGGTAAGATAAGGTTATACTGGCATGCCTCGTTTTATTACACCCTGCTTGATTGCACTTCGCAGATACTGAGTTTTTTACAAATTGAAGGTTTGTGGCAACCCTGCATTGAGCAAGTCTTTCAGCACCAATTTTCCAACCGCATTTGCTCACTTCATGTCTCTATGTCACATTTTGGTAATTCTTAAAATATTTCAAACCCTCCACCAGCAAAAAGATTACGACTTGCTGAAGGTTCACATGATGGTTAGCATTTTTTAGCAATAAAGTATTTTTTTAACTGAGGTATGTACATTTTTTTTAAAAAACATAATGCTCTTGCACACTTAATAGACTATAGTATAGCATAAACATAACTTTTATATGCACTGGGAAACCAAAAAATTCATGTGGCTCGCTGGATCGCAGTACTTATTTTATTGTGGTGGCCTCAGACCAAACCCGCAATATCTCTGAGGCCTGCCTGCATCTGATATTTAGGTCTTGAAGGAGACACTAAAGTTGGGCAAGAAAGATTTTGTTTCAGAATGTTAGCATTAAAACTAAACATGTTGGTGAGCAAGAACAGGCAGCATCAGGTTTGAACGTAATTAGGGTGCTACTAGAAGAAACCTAGTTGGGTGTAAGTGGTAAGATCTATGCCGGAAGACTTCCGGACCGTTAAGACTTTAAGAGATCTAGGAGAAGCGATGAGGTGTCAGGACTATAAATATGCCTGATAAAGGAAATGCTTTCTTAGGAAATAGAAAGCTTCATGTGGCTACATGCAGGTGAGCCAAAAGGCAGGCCTGATGTGACAGCTTGCCATCTGTTCTCCAAGAGCCAGCTCTGCAGAACACCAGCCAAAACGAAAACGGTAACGCTTGTGCGGGCTGCTCTATTTTGTAGCAATTGTAACAACAGAACACTTCACCCAGAATGAAGCCAGAGCATTCCATAGCTGAGTGGAGGGCTGGGAAGCCCTAATTTCCTCTGATTCCATCTTCTCCATGGGTGGGCTCAAAGAATCACCTTTCACTTTTCTCTGCAGCCTGGCTCCTTGTTACAGAGAATGCCAAAATAATATTTGAAAGAACTTAGCTGAGCCTTTACATAGACTATTGATTGATGATTATGACTATTAGCCCATTAAGACTGTTGGGTCCAAAATAGAGAGGTAGTGCCTTCTGGCAAATTGCCAATGAAATGCTTTTAAAATCTACCCCTATCCCCAAATTCACAAATAAAATGAAGAATTAATTACTATATTCAACATTAATCATTTTCAGCTTTGCATTGTGGGGTTAAAAGTGTGGACTCTCTTGATTCAAATCACTAGTCATTAGCTAAGGGAACTCGATGAAGTTGTTTAACCTCTCTGTGCCACCTTTTCCTCATCTGTAAAGTGGGAATAACAGTACCTTCTTAGGGTTGTGAGGATTTAAAGAGCTGATACAGGCAAAGTCTTGAAAAAGTGGCTAGCACATGGGTTAGCTATTATCACCACTGTATACGTCAGACACTGTGCTAGGTACTGACTATCTATTGGTAAACAAAATAGACAGGGTCTCTGCTTTCACAGAGCTTAAGACTAGTGGCTGGCTAGGTGTAAAATGTTTCATAGCTACCTTGATTCCTACCACTCCAGACAGCTCATTTGGATATAAAAGAGACCTTAGAGCCCCTGATGGCAGCCTTTTTTCTCTGGCAAAGAGGTCATATCCCTGCACAAAGATATCCTCTGGCAGAAGCACAGAGTGTTGACAGCCTGCTCAGGTGAGAGATCAGTGATTGTCTTTTAGATTCAGAGGTGCTGGTTTGTCAAAGCTGCTGTCCGTAGCTGTTAACAGCTTTAAAAGATAACAAAAGCTGCTCGAGCAACTGTGGTAGACTGCATTACTATTGAGGAGATTCATTGCTCTTCCCTGGGAGAGTATTGATGACAGACTTGGCCATGTGACTTGCTTTAGTCGATAAAATTGGAGTGGAGTGATGTTTGTCCCTTCTAGGCAGAAGCTTTAGAGCCATTGTACCATCAACCATACTCTTTTCCTTGCTTCTGAGATTATGGAAGCTTGTCAAGTGAAGGCTCCCTCAGCCTGGGTCTCTGAAATATTACAGTGAGCATCCTTTGTACATGGGGTGCATCTTTTATATATGAAGTGCATGAGTGAGGATAATTCTTTATTGTTAAAGCTACTGAACGTGTGGAGCCCTTTGTTACTGCAGCATCACCTATCCTGTTTAAACTAATACATCATCCACAGGTACATAAGGTTGCTATGATGGCCAGAATACCCTATTGCATCGATCTTTCAACCTCAGGACCTCATGCTGCACTTTTTTGTTTGTTTTATGTCTTTGGTGGCTACATTGATGCTTCCAGTCTTGCTGTTCCCTTGGAGGGAATGCAGAGCAGGAGAATAAGCCCGAGACCTGGAGCCAAATCCTGAGATCAAGGTCCAGCTCCTCCACTGTCTAACTCTGTGATCTTCAGCAAATCAATTAATCAATGTGAGCCTCAATTTTATTTGCCAAAATAGGAGGAGTAATATAATATCTGCTCAATGTACCCCAACTTTGTTCTTCAGAAGCACACTATAAAGTTTTATGCTAATATAGAAAATAATTTTTAGCTCTTAAGAAGTCGTGGGCAGGCCTGACCACCCGCAACCCGTGAAACTCTCAGCCAACAACACCAATTGACTGACAAGCATGACCACAAAAGGTGGGACACCTTAGAAGGTTGGTTTATGAGTGGGAGGTCAAGGTCCTTATCTAGTATGTCCTTACTCAAAAAACACTTCTCAGTCCAAAAGTGCCATTCAGAAAGAAGAGACTTGATGACAACTTTTCTTGGTTTTTCAAGGGACCCATTTTCTTATGCCAAATAATATTACAATTGTCTTTGAAATGGAGTGTGTCAGGGAGAAAAGCTCAGACCCAACCATCAATACACACAGAATTCTAATTTAAAGAGTATGTAAATAAATGCATTCATACCCAAGTTGTTTTTAGAGATGCTTCATCATCACACACAGTGGTTTGTAATAGCCTGAGGGTTTCCCCCCAGCCCTGGAAGACTCAGGGCAAAATAGGGGCAGGGGCAGTTAGAATGTTCTTTCCTATCATTCTTTCTCAAGAAGACTCCTTCTCAACCTTCCATCCAAGAAATCTTACTTGACAGCACAATCTGATTTAGATTCATTCATCTATTCATTCCTTTCTCAAGTTTTTGTTGAGTGACTATAATGTGCCCGTCCCTGTTCGAGGTGCTGAGATACAGAATAGACAAGTCCCTGTGTGTGGGGGGCTTACATGTCCAAGGGCATCCGATGTTCTGTGTTTCCACAGCTCCCTCCACATTTCCATCAGTCTCCATGTGCAATAGTCATAGGTTTGGACTACATGATCCTTAAAGGTATGAAGGAAACATATCTCGTTAGACTTTGTATCCTCTTTGCCTTGCCTGGCGCATGAAATACGGAAGGAATCCAATAAATATTTCTTTCAAATGAGTAAATATCAGGAGTTAGAAGAGCTGACTTTCAAGTTCAAATCTCCCCCCAAAAATGTGAAAAATAAAGGATTTAGTCACAGTGCACTATCAACAGCTATTATTAACTGGTTCATTTTGTGAAAATTTATAACAAGACTAATGTTGCTTTAGGTGCTGCTGTGCATTTGTTGACAGATTTAGAGGAGATCAGAGTTTGAATAAATGCAGAAAACTAGCTACATTCTTCTAGCTTATAAAAATCGCTGTGAAGTACTTTGCAAACAGTAGGTGTCAGAAAGTACTACAGGCTAAGGAATAACCCTAACATGGTCAAGGCTGAGCATGGGAATGCGGCCATGTGAGCCATCTGTTTACCTTCGTACAGCCGGTGGTGTATGAGTGTTGTGCAGAGACAAAGATGTGCAGAGAGAAAAAGGAAACCAAAGAGCATATTTGAAAGTATTTTCTTCTCCTACTCATCCTGTTCCCGAGGGAGAGTCACTTAGAGGTAATCTTTGAATATTGCGGCAGTTTGTATAGCAAACTATACACGGATTAAGAAATGTTTTCCCGAAAAGGCACTATTAGTTCAGAGGTTGAGGAACTGTAAAGACAAGAGGAAGAAGGGGAGGAAAAAGGGCAAAGGATGTGGAGACAGGAATGGGCTTCTTAGTGATATTCACATGCTCGGCTACTGTTATGCCTCCTCATTGGTTTCTAAGGCATGTTGTGTACCTTACCATGTGTTTAGTTACCGAAGGAGAAGAGATACACCTTTATTTAGTCATTTAGCATGCAAATATTTATTGGATATCGACTCTTTGTATCTTTGTTTCTTAGGTACCTATTTTGTACCAGATACTATTGTAGGAGCTGGACAGACATGGACCCTGCCCTGCTGTAGCTTACATTCTGATGGGGAAAACAGATAATCAACAACTAACTATATAAATAAGATGATTATAGGTCATGATACATGACATAAGGGTGATATTAGAGGGACATACCCAAGAAGATGCCTGGAGTGGGGCAGGGTAGTGCTAGTTTAGGCAGGGCTATTGAGGAAGACATCCTGAAAAGCTGACGTTTGAGTCAAGGTCTGAACCATGAGGAGAAGCTCATCATGAAAAGCTTCAGATAGAAGAAAGAACATTCTAAGCAGGGGAAAGAGCAAGTGCAAAGGCCCTGAGGCAGGAATAAGCTTGGCATGTTCACAGAATAGAAAGCAGGCCAATATGACTGGAAGGTAGTGATTAAAGGGTAGAGAAGGTAGAGAGCAGATCCGATCGGGCCTCAAGAGGTGGCAAGGATTTTAAGGTTTTCGTTTGGACCTAATGAGAGTCACTGGAGAGTTTTTGGCAGAGGATTGAACGTGATCTAGAGCAAAGAGCTAATGAACTCAAAAGTGTTTTTCAGGCACTCATATCTCTGAGCGTTCATGTGATCCATTGACGTTGAGTGTATTTTTCCTCAAACCAAAAATCACAGCACATGAATTGACAAGTTTAAGTGTGCTTATGGGGTCAATAGGATAGAATATTTTAAATCAGAATTGTCTGGGGGAGGGCTTCCCTGGTGGCGCAGTGGTTAAGAATCTGCCTGCCAATCCAGGGGACACGGGTTCAAGCCCTGGTCTGGGAAGATCCCATATGCCGCGGAGCAAGTGGGCCCCTGAGCCACAATTACTGAGCCTGCGCATCTGGAGCCTGTGCTCCTCAACAAGAGAGGCTGCGATAGTGGGAGGCCCGCGCACCGCGATGAAGAGTGTCCCCCGCTTGCCACAACTAGAGAAAGCCCTTGCACAGAAACGAAGGCCCAACACAGCCATAAAAATAAATTAATTAATTAATTAAAAAAAAAAAAAAAGAATTGTCTGGGGGAAAACTTAAGATAAATGATCCCCCTGTCTCTAATTGTGCCTAGCCGTATGCATCTTGTCAGGGGGAATAAAAAGACTGGATTCTTAGGTCTATGTGATTTATAGAAGGTATTTCTCAAGTGTTATTAAACAGACATTTCAAGGAGTTCCCAGGCAGGAGTCGGGGAGCAGATGACACAGCAGGGCCCACTAGCACGAGCTGTTCTCAATGCTAGCACCATCCCCATCGCTGGGTGTAAGGGGAGGGGCGTGAGTGCCCGGCCCTTCCCACCCTCTTCTCACCTTCTCCACTATCACCATGCCATTTGCACCTCACTCCTTCTCTTCCACACCCTATTAGCACTATTCCATTTCCAGATTAATTGGTGGAAAGGTGTTACCAAAATTTCAGCCTTTTGCTTAGTAATAACCTAGGATTTTGATACCACTGACATTTATCTCTCCTGCCAATTCCTTCTCTCCTTCCTTTATTACCTCTTTCTTCCCCCTCTTTTCCCCTTGTCTCTCTCAACTCCTCCTTTTCTAGTAGAGGTTCACCCAGGACTTCAGAAAGTCCCAGACTAAAAATGTTTAAAATCCACTGTAGTAGAGAAACCTAGTTTCTGAAAAAGAAGATTAATCATCAATATATTTAAATCATGGGATATATATATATATATATATATATATTTGTAAAATCTTATTATTTTGTAAAAAGAGACTCGTGATATCTTTTCTAGATTGAAAAGAGCTGAGATTGCTAAAGTGTGAAGTATAATGTTTATTTTATATCAATCGTCTCTTCCCCCATTTACTGAGGACCTTTTGTGTGCCGGGCACAGTGTGAGATGCTGAGGGAGATACAGGCAAAGACACACTCCCTGCCCTCCAGAACAAATATCCAACAGGGCAACACAGAACCCACAAGGGACCACAGGCAGAGAGGCTGTAACAAGGGCTATTACAGAGGCGTGCACTTCCATGGCAGAACCAAGGATGAATGGGAGATTTTTATCCCAACGGGGGCCTGATAGGGAAGGGATTTGAGAAGAGACCAGATAATACTACCTCTCACTGCTGCTTTAAGGCAGTCCCAGGCCTAGCTCTAAACCAAGGCCTGTGCACCTACGTTTTAGACGGTCGGTGGCTGATTCTGGCTCTGTAGAGTTATGAGGCGTATATTTGGAATTGGGTGCAGTTTTGTTAGCAGCAAGATAATACGGTGATTTTAAGTGAGTGCTTTCAAACCAGGCTGTCTGGAGTGGAATCTTGCCTCCTTTGCTTACTGTCTAGGTGAACTTAGGCAAGTAACTCAACCTTTCTCTTCAATTTTCTTGACTGTAAAGCTGAGTAATAATATTGTTCATATAAACTCCTTATATACTTCATGAAAGGACTTATTACAGTATTTGGTACACAATTAGCCCTTGATGGATCTTGTACATATGAGGAGTAAATGTATATAAAGCACTTAGAATAGTTCAAGAAAACTTAATAAACACTGAATGATGCTCGTGAGTGTTAATTCTAGTGGCCTACTGTCAAAGCTGTATGCGAGAGCCATCTTTGTTTGGTCCCAATGGAATGGTGGTTTTTCATCTTTACTCGTACACAGATGCTCCCTCGTGGAGACAGAGCCAAATATTTGCAACCATGTCCCTGCTTTCTAGTGCTGGGAGGACATGAAAACAGTAAGCCTCAGCAGCTGACCTCACCGGTCACACTGCCACCCTGTGGCTTCTCCCAGGCCAGGCAACTGCTGAGACCAGGGCTACCCAAGGGGACGGTGATCCACCTGGGAACCAAGCAGTGTGTGGAAACCAGGCTCAGTCATATATGGGAGAGTCCTTTCACCTGTGTGATAATGCTTCTTTTGAGGTGATCAAATACAATTTTACTTAATGCCCTTCATAGTAGCTTTTAGCCGTCAGTTTCCCAATGGAGATACTAACGTTTATGGCGTGATCATCCCTTACATTTTTTAAACATTTAAATTGCTCAAAAGTATGTATTCCTTCAACTGAATAAATATTTGCTGAGTGGCTACTGTATGCCAGGCACTGTGTGAAGCCTTGGGCCACAAGAGTGAACAAAATACAGCCCCTGGCTCAAAAGGCTCTTCCTCAGACAATACGACAGAGAATGTTGAGTGGTGAGTTAGGACCAAGCATAGGATGCTATGAGGACACAGAGGAAGGACAGCGAACCGAGGAGCAGCTTCCCAGATGGAGTTCTGTCCGAGGTGGGACGCTCCATCGATGCTAAGGGCTCCGAGAATGGTTGGAGGGAGGAGGCATTTGCCCCTCGCAGGTAGCGGAGAGTTGCCCTCACTGCTGCGTTGTCTCCACTGCTTGCTGCCCACAGAGCCCTGCCCCCCACCCCCATGGGCACCTAGCCAGTTGAACCGGGGCCCCAGGCTGAATAGCACATCCAACTCCTGACAAGACAGCAGGGGCAGCCCCTTTCCGGCTAGGCCTGCCCTCATTGGCCCTCTCTCAGCTGCTGCTGCCCTCTGAGACCTCTATATGGTCTCACATCCCCCGGGCAAGGCCCTGGCCCTGGACAGACAGCTGCCACGTCCCTTAGCCGGGGTCAGGCCTCGCCCTCTCCTGGAGATCCCAGCCTTCACCATTGCCACCGCACCCTGTGGGAACCGGAGGGAGGGAGATGAAGCTTCAAGCTAAACAGAACTAGGAGGGAAGTGCGGTAAGTGTAAGTTGTAAAAAAAAAAAACTACTACTAACATAAAATAAATACGGAGCACTGTGGGAGTACAGGGGGAAGAGCTGATCACTGCCACTGGGTCAGAACTAGGTCCAGGGCAGTTTTCCTGCTAATCACTCTCTCTGCTTTCTTTGAGATGCTGTTGTCGGTGAGGCTGGATGCTTTAACTTGAGTGAAAGTTGACAACAGGGTCCAGGTTTCCAGATAGTTGTCTCCATCACCGATCTGCCCTGTCTGTGGGTCAGTTTTAGAATGTGCTTCAGTAGCTTACCATCCATTTCTTTCGTTGTTATAACTGCATAGTGTTATATGCAAATTACAACAATACCTCCTCTGTTCCACTCTCTTTCTAGCTTAAGGAAAATATAGTCTTAAATTCTGGGTAATCCTGTAGTACCAGCCATGTTATTTCAAATAGAAGAACGCCAACTCTGTGTGTGTGTGTGTGTGTGTGTGCACGCGTGCACGTGCATACCCAAGCGCACACTTTGCATTGCCGGGGGAAAGGCAAAGGGAGGGGAAATTAGGGAAAAAAGGAAGTGAGCTCAAAATCTTTTTACTTGATTTTTTTTTAATTGGGCTATAGGGGAAAGGGATTAAACCCAAGCATAAAAAACACACACTCACAAAATTGGTCTAAAGAAGGTTCAAGCCCCATGACCTGCATTTTATGGGCATTATGCTCTAATCAACCAATGAATTAAGAGATGAGAGGACATTTCAATCAATTACCGTCACATGAAGACAGTGCCTTTTTCTGTAGTGGCAATTTTCTAAAGGCCAAAAGAGCATTTTAAAATGCTTTTTTTCAGAGACTGTTTATTGGCAATCCTGCCTTGGTACTGATGGAGGAAGTCATTTAATTTCCTTCCTCTGCATTCATTCAGATCAGCTCTGGAAGGAGGGAGGAGCTATTTATATAAATGTGAGCTGGGAGAAAAGAGGCACCACGCTTGCCATCTAATTGCATGCAGAATCCTGGCACCTCTTGCTTTATCCTTGGCTGCTTCCCCACCATGTGTCTTATACCAGAGACATGAAATTATGAATTGGCTCAGCCTCTACAGTGCATGACACATGTTTTTCATGAGCATTAAAATTCATTTTTTTAAAATTGAGAGAAAATTAAACCTAGGTCTGGCACTAATCTCCACTTGTCTTTCTCCTGGCAGCATGAATTGTTTATTTCTATGATGTAGCAAAGCATAACTCTCTTGTTTGTATGTTTTGCAAACTCCATCCATTTTCTAGGGAAACGTTTGCTGTCTTTACCCTTCACTTGTATGGATACCAATTGGTAATTCAAGTCTGTTCAAGTTTTATGCCACTTTCTGGGTTCTCTGTGCTCCAGGTTGGGTTAAATTGTCACCTCGTCAAAAGCAGCCTTTCCTTTGTATTTCCTGCAATGCCCAGCACCATGCCTTGTATACAGTGGTACTCAATGAATGCTTATTAAATAAGTGAGAGCTTCCTGGAATGTTAAGATTGATTTTTCTATCAGTATTTGAAATTCTGTACATTAACCACAGAAATCAGGTATGTCAACAAATATTTTACTCACTTAATAAATATACAGATTTCCCCCTACTATTCTCCCCTCACCAAGTAAGCTCCAGCCTCGCTAGTCTTCACAATGATTCGTAAGTATGCCAAACTTATTCTTGTGTCAGGATCAAGGCTGAAAGAAGCGATGATCTCTTTCAACATATTTTGCACTTATATGAGCAATGTTGACAAATATTGAAATATCTCTTGAAAGATGGACATCTCCTTCCTTGCGGGAAACAGTGTTGTATGGATAATGCCTGGTATTTTCCTTAATCTTTCTGAGCTGACATTTATTTTGGAGTGTTAAAGAAAAAACTTTTCTGACACTTGTTAAAGCAGTAAGGAAGACTTTATTTGGGACTACTGCACTAGGTGGCCAGACGATTGTATTGCAGTAGGGGCGGGAAACCAGGCTCAACTCCAAATACAGCGAAGACAGCTGAGGATTTATGGCCAATGAGCACAAGGAGTGATCAGCGGATGGAAAGTTACTAAGAGGAAATTTACGACATAGGGCAATTCTTGCTAAACCTATTTAACAGGATTCTTGCTGAGGGCAATGTGGGGTTGAGAGAATCGATCAGATATTGAGGCAAGGGTCCAGCCTGCTGGACTCAGCAGGCTGAAGAAGGGCCCAAGGATGAAGCCTAGTAGTGTAAAGAGCTCAGAGGAGCCTGCCTAAAGCTTAGGCAAGGAGAGAGCCTTTGTCAGGAGTCACTCTCAGTGCGTTCTTGCCCTCCTGAGTACCACTGTGCACCAAAACAATAGAACAGGGTGGTGTTTAATGGTTATTGTCGAGCAGGTCCTCCGTTGTGTTTTAATTGCACACGTCAACCATTGCTGCTGACACACACATAAACATACTCACACTCCCTGAGTCTTAGATGCAGCCAGTTTGCGTCATTAGAAGTGGTTTTATTTCTCTCATGTTATTTCAAGCCATTTCTAAGATTCTTCACTCCACATATAAATATACCTTTTTTTCATTCTTTTTTAACTTTTAGCTTACATTTTCAGAAAATAGTTGCTCTTTGTTCACATTTCACAAAATTAGATTGTGGTAACTGGAGAACTTCTCTTCATAGGTGTAGTTTAGACCGAATACAGAGAATAGCTTTAAATAGTGCTATGCTGTAGAAAGTGTACACATTTATATTATTGGACTATTTAATTCTAATGCCACTGTACAAACAAGTCTGACAGAAACCAAAACATGAAGGGGCGGTGTGTACTCTCGGCATGCGCTCCTCTCCAAGTCCCTGTACTCTGTTTACTCCAGGGCTCCACCCAATTCTTCCACGCTATGCCCTTAACTGAGCTGCACCTTCCCTTTCAAACTGCCTTTTCCTTAAAACTCTCTTCTACGATCATAAAGAGGAAAAGACCTAAAGGTTCCTACCAAGGAATAATGACTTAAAGGTGTACATCTTACAAAACATTTACATTCTGTAGTAAGACTCTCAAGGCAATGTGAAATAAATTGAAGTGACATTTTTGAACAATTGAAGTTTTCCAGCAACCCCTCATATCACAGCTCATTGGCACATCTACTCGGATTGTGACTCTACTTGTGACCCTGACCATAAATACTTCACAAAAAGTATTGAAAATACTTTTCAAAAAATATTGTCCACAGCTCACTTCAGTTCAATTTCCTTCAGCTTGTTTAATCTACACATGCTTGCTGATACCTCTGACCTATGCTGGGTGCTAGGGACCCTGATATGAGTGAAACACAGTCCTTGACCTCAAGGACTAAGCTGAGAGAAACCTAGAAATAGACAGTGACAACTTGATGATAAATGCTGTGAGAGAGAAGTTCAGGAGGAAAGGGGTGCACAGAGCATGGACTGACTAACTCAGCCTGCAGAGCCCTGGACGACTTCACAGAGAGAAAGGCACTTAGGTTAGGCTCTGAAGGAAGAGTAAGAGCTTTCTTAGGCAGAGAGGCAGAGAGAGGATTCTAAGCTGAAATCACATTGAGAGCAAAGACCGTGAGGCTGGTGGTGATGGTATTGACAGAACAAGGTACTTCTCTCTGGGAAGCTCCAGAGAGCATATGATGGCTGAACAGAAGATGTGGGAGAGAGGGTATGAGCTAGGCCAAGAAAGACAGGATGGGGTCAATCCAGCTTCATCCAGGAGCAGGCAGAAATGGCGTTCCAGGTAAGGAAAACAATACAGCGAAGGTGAGAGGAATCTGCAGCTTGGCTAGAGGAAGGATTCTTTTAGAAAGTCATAGGTTGAAAAGGATTGTTTCAGAAAGTCATGAATGTAGTTAGAAGGTAAGGACAGGAAAGAATAACATTTAAATATCCGAGACATCATCTGCCTTTTTTTTTTTTTTTTTAATAATTTATTTATTTATTTATTTTTATTTTTGGCTGTGTTGGGTCTTCGTTTCTGTGCGAGGGCTTTCTCTAGTTGTGGCGAGCGGGGGCCACTCTTCATCGCGGTGCGTGGGCCTCTCACCATCGCGGCCTCTCTTGTTGCGGAGCACAGGCTCCAGACGCGCAGGCTCAGTAGTTGTGGCTCACGGGCCTAGTTGCTCCGCAGCATGTGGGATCTTCCCAGACCGGGGCTCGAACCCGTGTCCCCTGCATTGGCAGGCAGACTCTCAACCACTGTACCACCAGGAAAACCCCCATCTGCCTTTTTTTTTTTTTTTTTTTTGCTTTAGCATTTATTTGTCTTATCTTAGATAATCCTCTCTCTAGCACCCTTGCCGCCCCACCCAATTCCTCTGCTGAGTAAATTACAGATCATAAATAAGACTGCCTAATATTGAATTACAACTCTACCATTTATCGGTTCTTTAAACTTGGATGATTTTCCAACTTTTCTTACCTCAGCTTCTATGTCCCCCAATGGACATAATAGTATTCATAAGACTGTTGTATGCGTTAGTAATAATAGCTAATTTCTATTGAGTATTATGTATCAGGTCCAGTTCTAAGCATTTTTATATGTCAACTCATTTATTCTCTAAACAACTATTACCTGTAGATGGTATGTGTGTCCCTATTTTATAGATGAAGAAGGGAAAGCCCCAAAAGGTTAAGGATTTGGCCTCAGGTCACAGCTGTAAGCCGAAGATTCAGGATTTGGATCCAGGCATTTTGACTGCAGAGCCTACACTCCTAACCACATCCAGTTTCACTTGCTCATAAGGTGCCGTGTTCAGAGGCCTTGCACCTGGCCCTTCAGACCAGAGTTCCTGGTGCTAAACAGCTGTGCAGACACCTCAGCTCCGTGGGCCTGTGCAGAGGCACTGCACACAACACTGTGATTCAAGATGGCGCAGTGGGGTGGGCTGTGTGCAGAGACGCTGCCCCGGCTCCCAGATCTGGAGCGTTATCGGCACAGCTGTGGCCAAACCCCTCCCCGCTGAAGAAAACCCTATAAAGCAGCCCGGCCCACGGCCTGTCCCCAAGCCTGTCTGGGAGAGCAGAGAGCCTGTGCGCTAGAGCTTAAGCTCACACCTCTCCATTCTTTGGTCAAAGAATGAAACTTTTCTTCTGAACAGAAAAGAAAGAGAGAAAGAGAGAGGGAGGGAGGGAGGGCGGGAGGGAGAGGGAGAGAGAGGGAAGGAAAGAAAGAAAGAAAAGAAAAAGAAAGAAAGAAAGAAAAAGAAAGAAAGAAAAGAGAAAGAGAGAGAGAGAGGGAGGGAGGGAGGGAGGAAGGAAGGAAGCGTTGGCCAGTGCCAAATTTTTCCTACTTATTCTTTATCCTGTTTCATTCTTCCTTTTCTGTGGAAGACTGTGATCTCCTTGAAGTCAGGGTTCATGCTTCTTCATTTGTGTATTCACTACATAAATGGGATCTTGCTCAATATATGTTTGTAGAATTAAATCAAGTTACAAGCTTGGATAAAGCCCTATCATGTCTCACGTTCAAAAGTGGAGAATAGGCAACTAATCTAAAATTGGTCCTTGTTTTACAGATCAATGAAGTATTTTTTATTATTTTTATTGTTCTTATTATTATTTTTTTTTTCTGAAAACATCTTCAATAAAAATATTTTAAATTCATTTGATATCTGTTACTTTTGGAGTGACGATATAGATTCTTGGTAAAGTATTCCATAAGTTAAAATGAAACAGGCCTTCAGGTCAACATGAGAACTATGAAGCAACTATAACTCCAATCACTATAAGATGTAAGTAGAGAAAGTCCAAAATCTTAAATCATAGCAGCCCCACTATGTATCAGTCCCTTCTAGGTTATCAATTTCAATCTTCTAATGTAACTATTTACAAATAATTTCAGATTTCCTGAAAAGTAGGAGAATAGTACTCTCATATACCTTTCACTTAGTTTCCCCTCTTGTTAACATTTTACATTGGCTTTATCATTCTCTCTCTCTCTTTCTCTGTCCCTCCTCCTTTTCTTTCCTCCCTCTCTCTCTCTCCCTTTCCCTCTCCTTTCTCTTTCTAGATCATGTTTAAAAAAAAAAACAATAGAAGAATGATGTCTGATGGTTATTTCTTGAGCAAGTAATTCATGATAGTTTAAGTTGTGGATATCAACTTAAAATATATTAAAATTTTTGGAACCATTTTAGAATATATTGCAAACATGTTGAGCTCTTTAACCCTAAGTAGTTCAGTATATGGTCTCTAATAACAAAAACTCTCTCTTTTTTAATCATAGAATAATTATTAAAAGCAGAAAAATAACATTGATACTATTACCTAATACACACATCCTATTCATTGCCAAATAACCCTGTAATGTTCTTTATAGCAAAGAAAGAAAAATGAAAGGAAGAGAGGGAGGGAGGTAAGGAGGACAGAAGGAAGGAAGGAAGCGAAGAAGGAAGGAAGGAAGGGAGGAAGGAAGGAAGGGAGGAAGGAAGGGGGAAGGAATCTTCAGACTAGTGATTTTTTTGTTGCTTTCCTTGGAAAACTAGGGCGGAAGGTCTACAAATCTTTCATTTTTGCTTTTTTCATATGCTTTAAGCTTCTAAAAGAGATTTTAAACTATTTTTAAAGACAAGTGCATATGCTAAATTTTGACACATTGCAGCCCACAAACACATTAAAATGTGCTGCCTGCTGGACTCATTTTTGTGTAGATGTTAAGGTTTCTCCTGCTACCTCTATTGAACGGAAAGACATTCTGGCATTTATTCATTTACTCATCCATCCGCTTAGCAGTGCTAGTAGTATTGAGGATCTACTAAAGCCCTGTTCTGGATGAGATAAGCTGTTAAACTGTGATCATTCGTAGCTACTTATCTATGAGTTCTGCAAAATCCATAGAAATAAATCCAGAAGCTGAGGCTGATAAAATGCTACAACTATCCATAATCCTTCATTTCAAATCAAATAGCTTCATCGATTTCTTGATTGATTTTGTAAAAACCAAATGTTAGAACTTGTAAGTTGGAAAATAAACAGTTTTTGATTTAATATATTTTAAAATATGTATATTATTCTTACCTTTTTATTTTTGGGGTTTACATATGCATTTGTATGAAAAAAGCTGATGTTTCTAATAATATTTAAAAATAACTTGTACAGACCTGTGGTTTCCAAAATTTTTTTTTTTTTAAAGAAATTCATGTTCTTTTATTTATTTATTTATTTATTTATTTATTTATTTATTTATTTATTTATGACTGTGTTGAGTCTTCGTTTCTGTGCGAGGGCTTTCTCTAGTTGCGGTGAGCGGGAGCCACTCTTCATCGTGGTGCGCGGGCCTCTCACCATCGCGGCCTCTCTTGCTGCGGAGCACAGGCTCCAGATGCGCGGGCTCAGTAATTGTGGCTCACGGGCCCAGTTGCTCCGCGGCATGTGGGATCCTTCCAGACCAGGGCTCGAACCCGTGTCCCCTGCATTGGCAGGCAGATTCTCAACCACTGCGCCACCAGGGAAGCCCTCCAAATATTTTTTGGTCACACACCCATAAGTTTAAAAAATTATCATATTCCCTAATGTATGTATGCTGGTTTATTTATATAATAAGTATATACTAGTGTAGTAGTTTTTTATGTATATTATACAATATTATACAACTTACCCAAAAAAGAAAACTCTAAAAAACCAAGTAAAAATGAGTATAAAATTTCTAATAATCTCTTTCTTGACTCTATTGGATCATCTTGTTGAACCAATGGACTCCATTGGACCCCTCGTGAGTCCTTGTACCATACTTTTCAGTACTTCGAGGCTGAACTCTTTTCTGCTTTATTACCTATTCTTGGCTATCGTTTTATGGTGATGACTACTACTACAGTAAATTTGTTTAAAGGTCATTTTTCTTGAGGAATGCTTATTCATTTTCACATCTGTATATCATATAAAGGTCATTCTTCTTAGGGTGTGCTCATTCATTTCCTACTTGTTTGTAAATATTTGTGCTCTATGGCATGACTATTACATTTTTACTTGTCATAAAATTTTAGATAAGAAGCTTCAGAAAACATTTGTGCTAGAGATAAAGAATGAAAAATTAAAGAGGTGACTAAGCGGAAAACTATTTTTACCACAAGCAATACCACCCACGTCATGCACCTGGAGAATGATTTCACATGTTAAGAAGGTATAGATAACTTGGGAAAAGAGCGTTTCTTCTAAATTAGCAATAATTTCATGTTCAGTGCACTATATGATAAGGAAATGAGGAAGAAACAGCTAAAATCTACTTGTGTGTCTGTCAAACAATTGTAAAATTGTTTCAGCCATAACACTTTGAAGGTAACTAGATTATTAGATCTCTGAGGGCAAGGCTAGTGTTCATTTTTATGTGTTCTAATGTGCTTCTGCAAAAACAGGAGCTCAAGTGTTTGTTGAAAAAATGTTAGTGGATTAATGAATGATACCATTTTCCCAGCTTCAATACCAATAATTTTGGTCAGAATTAACAACCTGAACTGCTTAGCACATACAAATTACCAGAAGTTCTGTGTTCTCTTTGAAGTCTTAATTTTCATGATGCTAAATCTGCCCCCTCTATAGTTTAATATATTTGTATTTCCTTCAAATGCCTATGTTCATGGCAAACTCAGTTTTGATAGTCTGACTTCTGACATTTTTAAACCTTTTTGTGAATGAGGTTCTATATTATAGTTTTGTTTACATCTCTTCTACATTAGTTTCATTGAACTTTTTGCATATGTGGTTATATGATTTTCATTAAATTTGGAAAATTTTCATCCATTGTTTCCTTGAATATTTTTCTGACTGCCCCCTCCCTTCAGGGACTCCAATAAATAAATATCAGACCACTTGAAGTTGTCCCACAGCTAACTGAGGCTCTACTCATTTTTTTTGAATCTTTACTCTGTGTGTTGCATTTTGGATAGTTTCTTTTGCTATGGCCTTAAACCCACTAATCTATTCTTCTGGCTGGTCTAATCTGCTTTTAATCCCATCCTCTGTATATTTTATCCTAGACACTGTAATTTTTATCTCTAGAAGTGAGACTTGGGTCTTTTTTATATCTTCAGTATCTGTCCTTAGAACGTTCATGATTTCCTCTACCTCATTGGGCATATGCAGTACAGTTGTTATAACGTTTTTAATGCCCTGGTCTACTAATTCTATCATCTGTGTCATCTGGGTCTCTTTCTATTTTTTAAACTTTCCTCTGCAATATGGGTTGTATTTTCCCGCTTCTTTGCATACTTTGCAAATTTTCTATTGGAGTCCAGACATTGGGAAATCTAACTTGTTGAGTGCTAGGTAATTTTTATTTCTTAAATATTTTGAGCTTTGTTAAGTTTCTTTGTTAAATTTCCCAGTAGTAAAGTTACTTATAAAATGTTTGATTCTTTCAAGACTTGCTCTCAAATCTTTGTTGATTTTTTCAAGACTTATTGTTAGGTAGGACCAGAGCAATGTTTAATCTAAGGCAAGAGTCATCAAGCTATAATCTTCAAGCCAAATCCAGCCCACTGTCTGATTTTGTATGTCTTGAGGGTACCACTCAAACACCATGAACCACAAAGACAAAACTGGGACATCCCTCTTCACCCCCAAAGCCTGCCACCTTGCTGGTGGCCATGCCTCACTGCTATTCAGACCTGGCCTGAGACTCCACTTTTAAGTTGGAGGCCTCACTGTTGGCAACCTCAAAATATCAAATGGTAGACTCTCAGTTTGGGAATCAGCAATTTATCAAGGCCACTCCCCTCTAGCAAGCTGCCCGTGTTAAGACAGCCTCATGGAGAACCAGGCACAACAGGATCTGGGTGTCACTGGACAGAGAGTGAAACTGACCAAGGTGGCTACCTGTCTTAGTTTGGGCTGCTATAACTATATACCATAGACTGAGTAGTTTAAACAACAAACATTTATTTCTTACAGTTCTGGAACTGGGAAGTCCAAGTTCGAGGTGCCAGCCAATTCAGTTCCTGGTCCCTGCTGAGAATTCTTTTGCAGATGGCTGCCTTCTTGCTGTGTCATCACAAGAGAAAGAGAGCAAGTTCTCTGGTCTCTTTTTATAAGGGCACTAATTCCTTCATGGGGACTGCACCCTCATGACCATATCTAAACCTAATTACTTCCCAAAGGCTCCACTTCCTAAAATTATCACACTGGGGGCTAAGGTTTCAACATATGAATTTGAGGGGGGAAGGGCACAAATGTTCAGTCCATAACACTACACACTAGACTGACCTTTCCTCTCAGGCTAGTGCTTTCATCCTAAGAATGTCTCCAGCAGATGGCAACTAGATATAAAACATGCCTACCGCATGGAATGGCCCATCTCAGTCAAATGGCGGAATATGGTGAGGAGTTTTTTCTCTTGTTATGTAAATATTTACAAAATATATTTGATTTTTGCCTCTTGGTCTATAAAGTCTAAAATATTTACTACCTGAACTTTCATAAGAAAAGTTTGTGCACACCCTCTCCAGCATTTATTGTTTGTAGATTTTTTGATGATGGCCATTCTGACTGGTGTGAGGTGATACCTCATTGTAGTTTTGATTTGCATTTCTCTAATGATTAGTGATGTTGAGCATCCTCTCATGTGTTTGTTGGGAATCTGTATATCTTCTTTGGAGAAATGTCTATTTAGGTCTTCTGCCCATTTTTAGATTGGGTTGCTTGTTTTTTTGATATTGAGCTGCATGAGCTGCTTGTATATTTTGGAGATTAATCCTTTGTCAGTTGTTTCATTTGCAAATATTTTCTCCCATTCTGAGGGTTGTCTTTTCGTCTTGTTTATGGTTTCCTTTGCTGTGCAAAAGATTTTAAGTTTCATTAGGTCTCATTTGTTTATTTTTGTTTTTATTTCCATTTCTCTAGGAGGTGGGTCAAAAAGGATCTTGCTGTGATTTATGTCATAGAGTGTTCTGCCTATGTTTTCCTCTAAGAGTTTTATAGTGTCTGGCCTTATATTTAGGTCTTTAATCCATTTTGAGTTTATTTTTGTGTATGGTGTTAGGGAGTGTTCTAATTTCATTCTTTTACATGTAGCTGTTCAGTTTTCCCAGCACCACTTATTGAAGAGGTTGTCTTTTCTCCATTGTATATTCTTGCCTCCTTTATCAAAGATAAGGTGACCATATATGCATGGGTTTATCTCTGGGCTTTCTGTCCTGTTCCATTGATCTATATTTCTGTTTTTGTGCCAGTACCACACTGTCTTGATTACAGTACCTTTGTAGTATAGTCTGAAGTCTAGGAGCCTGATTCCTTCTGCTCCATTTTTCTTTCTCAAGATTGCCTTGGCTATTCGGGGTCTTTTGTGTTTCCAAACAAATTGTGAAATTTTTTGCTCTAGTCCTGTGAAAAATGCCATTGGTAGTTTGATAGGAATGCACTGAATCTGTAGATTGCTTTGGGTAGTAGAGTCATTTTCACAACGTTGATTCTTCCAATCCAAGAACATGGTATATCTCTCCATCTGTTTGTATCATCTTTAATTTCTTTCATCAGTGTCTTACAGTTTTCTGCATACAGGTCTTTTGTCTCCTTAGGTAGGTTTATTCCTAGGTATTTTATTCTTTTTGTTGCAGTGGTCAATGGGAGTGTTTCCTTAATTTCTCTTTCAGATTTTTCATTATTAGTGTATAGGAATGCAAGAGATTTCTGTGCATTAATTTTAAATCCTGCTACTTTACCAAATTCATTGATTAGCTCTAGTAGTTTTCTGGTAGCATCTTTAGTATTCTCTATAGTATCATGTCATCTGCAAACAGTGACAGCTGAGAACCCTCTTGCACTGTTGGTGGGAATGTAAATTGATACAGCCACTATGGAGAACCATATGGAGGTTCCTTAAAAAACTAAAAATAGAACTACCATACGACCCAGCAATCCACTACTGGGCATATACCCTGAGAAAACCATAATTCAAAAAGAGTCATGTACCACAATGTTCATTGCAGCTCTATTTACAATAGCCAGGACATGGAAGCAACCTAAGTGTCCACTGACAGATGAATGGATAAAGAAGATGTGGCACATATATACAATGGAATATTACTCAGGCATAAAAAGAAACGAAATTGAGTTATTTGTAGTGAGGTGGATGGACTTAGAATCTGTCATACAGAGTGAAGGAAGTCAGAAAGAGAAAAATAAATACCATATGCTAACACACATATATGGAATCTACAAAAAAAAAAAATGGTCTGAAGAACCTAGGGGCAGGACAGGAATAAAGACACAGATGTAGAGAATGGACTTGAGGACATGGGGAGGAGGAAGGGTAAGCTGGGACAAAGTGAGAGAGTGGCATGGACATATATACACTACCAAATGTAAAATAGATAGCTAGTGGGAAGCAGCTGCATAGCACAGGGAGATCAGCTCGGTGCTTTGTGACCACTTAGAGGGGTGAGATAGGGAGGATGGGAGGGAGATGCAAGAGGGAGGAGATATGGGGATATATGTATATGTATAGCTGATTCACTTTGTTATACAGCAGAAACTAACACACCATTGTAAAGCAATTATACTCCAATAAAGATGTAAAAAAAAAAAAAAAAAGAAAGAAAAATTTGTGAACCTTGACCTAGGACTAATTTTGCCCCACTACTGAGGCAATACCATTGTGCATACTCTAGCCAGTACCCTGTGTATTTTAAGGTTTTGACGCTCTGGCTGTGGAAACAGGAGCTATTCCCAGCCCTGTGTGAGCTCTGAGGACTATTTCTCCCATTCCTTTCTGGTGGTTTTTCCCTCTGCCTCAGGAAGCTTTGTCCCATCTGTGTGCTAATCAAGACTTAGCTGAAGATTCAAGGGGAACCCTGTACTGATCTCTGGAACAACCTCTCTAGTTGTCTCCTTTCCCAGAAGCTTCTATTCCCTAGTACCCTACCCTGCAAAATCTAGCCTCCTTCCCCTTCCTGAATTCTGAGCTCAGAGACAGCTCTGGGCTCCATTCAGGTTCTCCTCTTTAGAGGCAGCAATCTGAGAACTGGTAAGACTCCCCCCATGTGGTTTCTTCTCTCAGGGATCACCATCCCGTGCTACCTGTTGTCCAGTGTCTGAAAACCATTGTTTCATATATTTGTCCGGTTCTGCATTTGTTTCAGGCAAGAGGGTAAATCAGTCCCTGTCACTTCATGATGCCTAAAAATGTAATTCCAGACTTCTTAAATTTGAAGAAACAAAATATCCATGGGATTTAAAAATTTAATCAGGTTGAATGACACAGGAAATGGATTTTGATAGGGAAATGTCTAATAGGTTTAAATTCTGTTTTGGCAAGAAAGTAAAATGTTTGCTTTGAGACAAGCAGAGTTTTCAGAAGGTTTCCCAAAGGACTTGTCGTAGGTCAGTGGTGAAATTATCCTTAATCTTCTAGAAGACTTTGTCAAGAGGGTATAATCTTTTAATTCTAGGATTTGTTTTATACTTTGAATGTCAACATTTTGAAAGGAAAATGACTCAAAGATATGGTATCTCATTAGCTAATGCCATAAACAGGATGATGAATTTTTGTGCTTGGGCAAAAAAGATGAAAAGCTTAGTTCCTGATGCATATTTTTAAAATTTAAAGCAGCACATATTACAGCAAAAGAGATATTGGCAAAAGCAATGGTTCTCAACCCTGATTGGAAAACCATCTAAAGTGATCATATACCATAATTAAGTGGGATTTATTCTAGGGTCGCAAGGATTGCTCAACATCTACAAATCAGTCAGTGTGATACACCACATTAAGAAAATGAAGGATAGAAATAATATTATCATCTTAATAGATGCAGAAAAACATTTGACAAAGTTCAACATCTATTTACGATAAAAACTCTCAACAAGGCAGGTATGGAGGGAACATACCTCAACATATCAAAAGTCACATATGACAAACCCACATACAACATCCTACTCAATGGTACAAAGCTGAAAGCTTTATCTCTAAGATCAGAAACAAGACAAGGAAGTCCACTCTCACCACTTTTATTCAACATGGTATTGGAAATCTTAGCATCTAAATTGGAAAGGAAGAAGTAAAACTGTCACTATTTGCAGATGACATGATATTATATATAGAAAACCCTAAAGACTCCATCAAAAAACTTAGAACTGGTAAACAAGTTCAGTAAAGTTGCAAAATACAAAATCAATACACAAAAATCTATTACATTTCTTTGCACTAGTAATGAACTATCAGTAAGGGAAATTAAGAAAACAATCCCACTCACAATTACATCAAAAAGCATAAAATACCCATGAATAAAGTTCACCAAGGAGGTGCAAAATCTGTATATTGAAAACTACAAGACATTAGCAAAAGAAATTGAAGAAGACAAAAATAAATGGAAATATACTCCATGCTCATGAATTGGAGAAATTAATATTGTTAAAATGTCCATACTACCCAAAGCAATATACAGATTCAATGCAATTCCTATCGAAATTCCAATGATATTTTTCACAGAAATAGAAGAAACAATCCTAAAATTTGTATGAAACCACAAAATACCCTGAATAGCCAAAGAAATTTGAGAAAGAAGAGCAAACTGGAGGCATCACAATCCCTGATTTCAAACTATATTACAAAACTATAGTTATTAAAACAGTATGGTATTGGCATAAAAACAGACACAGTGGAATAGAATAGGGAGCCCAGAATTAAACCCATACATATATGACCAACTAATTTTACAACAAAGGAGCCAATAATGTACAATGGGAAAAGGATAGTCTCTTCAATAAATGGTGTTGGGAAAATTGGACAGCCACATGCCAAAGAATGAAACTGGACCACTATTACACCACACACAAAAATTAATTCAAAGTGGATTAAAGACTTGATTGTAAGACCTGAAACCCTAAACTCATAGAAGAAAACATAGGCAGTAAGCTCCTTGACATAGGTCTTGGCGATGAGTTTTTTGAATCTGACACCAAAAGCAAAAGAAACAAAAGCAAAAATAAACAAGTAGGACTACATCAAACTAAAAAGCTTCTGCACAGAAAGGAAACCATCAGCAAAATGAAAAGGCAGCCTAGTGAATGGGAAGAAATAACTGCAAACCGTATATCTGATAAGGGGCTAACATCCAAAATATACAAAGAACTCATACAACTCAATAGCCAAAAAAAAAAATCCAGTTAAAAACTGTGCAGAAGATCTGAATAGACATGTTTCTAAAGAAGACATACAGATGCTCAACATCATTAATCATCAGGGAAATGCAAATCAAAACCACCATGAAATATTGGTTCAGTTTTTTCCATAAGATGGCTCTAGTAACACTGAGTTGTCTTTACCTTCATTCGAAGCAATTTTGTTAGATTGTACGTGACAGCTGTCATATCAGCGTGCATTTAAAAAAGGACATCAAAATTGGTGAATTTTTGTGTAGACATTTTAATATTGAAGATGGAAGATAAAAAGCAATATATTTGGCATATTATGCTTTATTATTTCAAGAAAGGTAAAAACGCAACTGAAACGCACAAAAAGATTTGTGCAGTGTATGGAGAAGGTGCTGTGACTGATTGAATGTGTCAAAAGTGGTTTTTGAAGTTTTGTGATGGAGATTTTTCACTGGACGATGCTCCACAGTTGGGTAGACCAGTTGAAGTTGATAGCGATCAAATCGAAACAATAATTGAGAACAATCAACATTATACCACGCAGGAGACAGCCGACATACTCAAAATATCTAAATCAAGCATTGAAAATCATTTGCACCATCTTGGTTGTGTGAATCGCTTTGATGTTTGGGTTCCACATAAGTTAAGCAAAAAAAAACCTTCTTGACCATATTTCTGCATGTGATTCTCTACTGAAATGTAATGAAAACGTGCCGTTTTTAAAACAAATTGTGACGGGTGATGAAAAGTGGATACTGTACAACAGTGTGGAATGGAAGAGATCGTGGGGCAGGCGAAATGAACCACCACCAACCACACTGAAGGCTGGTCTTCATCCAAAGAAGGTGATGTTGTGTATATGGTGGGATTGGAAGGGAGTCCTCTATTATGAGTTCCTTCCAGAAAACCAAACGATTAATTCCAACAAGTACTGCTCCCAGTTAGAACAACTGAAAGAGGCACTTGACAAAAAGCGTCCAGAATTAGTCAACAGAAAACAGATAATCTTCTATCAGGATATCACAAGACAGCATGTTTCTTTGATGACCAGGCAAAAACTGTTACAGCTTGGCTGGGAAGTTCTGTTTCATCCTCTGTATTCACCAGACATTGCACCTTCGGATTTCCATTTATTTAGGTCTTTACAAAATTCTCTTAATGGAAAAAATTTCAATTCCCTGGAAGACTGTTAAAGGCACCTGGAACAGTTGTTTGTTCAAAAAGATAAAAAGTTTTGGGAAGATGGAATTATGAAGTTGCCTGAAAAATGGCAGAAGGTAGTGGAACAAAAGGGTGAATACGTTGTTCAATAAAGTTCTTGGTGAAAATGAAGAATGTGTCTTTTATTTTTTACTTAAAAAACCGAAGGCACTTTTTGGCCCACCCAATGTTACTTCACACCTGTTAGAATGGCTGTTATCAAAAACACAAGAAATAACAAGCGTTGCTGAGGATGTGAAGACAAGGGAACCCTCATGCACTGTTGGTGGGAATGCAAATTGGTGCCGCCACTATGAAATACGTATGGAGGTTCCACAAAAAATTAAAAATAGAACTACCATATGATCACTAATTCCACTTCTGAGTCCAAAGAAAACGAAAATGCTAATTTGAAAAGATATATACACCCCATGTTTATTGCAGCATTATTTACAATAGTCAAGACATGAAAACGACCTATGTGAATATCAATGGTTGCATGGGTAAAGAAATTGTGATAGACATATATATTATTCAGCCATAAACAAGAATGAAATCTTGCCATTTATAACAACATGGATAAATCTCAAGGGCATTATGCTAAGTGAAATAAGTCAGACAAAGAATGACAAAGTACTCTATAATCTCTCTTATATATGAAACCTAAAAAAAAAAGAAGAAGAAGAAAAGAAAAGAAACACTAAGCTTATAGATACAGAGAACAGACTAATGGTTGCCAGAGGCGGGAGGTGGGGTGGAAGAAATGGGTGAACTCTGTGTGTGTGTGTGTGTGTGTGTGTGTGTGTGTGTTTTAGTTTAAATAACTTGAATAAGTTTTAAGTGCAGCATATTATGTCAAGAGTGTCCTGAAATTCTTTCTCCCAGATTCTAAAATTTAAAATTAATATGATACTCAAATATTGATTTTCAGAACGAATACCTAAATAATCAAGCAATTAAACTAGGAGTTGATTTATTTATGTATAATTGAATCACTTTGCTGTACAGCAGAAACTAACACAACATTGAAAGTCAACTATACTTCAATAAAATATTTTTTTAAAAAAACTAAGTGTTGATTTTATAGATCCAGAAAGCAGGTGGTACAACTTTCTCATTGCTGACTCTATTCAGTGAATTTTTTAATCTGTCCATCATCTATGAAAATGGAAATGCATCTGCAATAATAATGGGAAAACCATTTAGCTCTAGTTTTACCCATGAGAAGGGCACCTTCTGAAGAGTGTGCTTTTCTTACCCCTAAGATAATATCCTTTGGACAGATACACACACCAAACTGCTTCTCAAGCTACCAACTCAATGTGATAGACTGCCAAGAGAAAGAAAGCTTATTTTCTTCTTGTCATTAATAGTTAATTGTTAGAGTGCAATTTCTCGGATGGGAGATGTGGGTTAGGGAAATCACATCCATCCTTTCTAAAAGTGCTGCAGTATTATTAGAGGTGATCATGCAGCAGAAAATAAACCTATTCCTTGGAGGATTAAATGGAGTGGGCCTATGGATTTTTCTTTCTCCTCTCCTTTGAAGCACTTTAGAGAGTCACTCACTTTCACAAGTAGTCCGCCTGGGATAGTAAATCAATGTTAATGTTTCATGATAGCTCTCATGTTCTGGAATGATTTGCATTGGTGCATCTCTAGAGCTTGCCTTTTGCGGGGTAACATGGCTGCCCATGGTAATGCTTCATGCATTGCTCAAGTGTTTCTTTCACCCTCTCTACTGCCAGGGGCTCTTGTACAATTATATTGGCATTTGGAACAGCATTTCACAACACTGTGAGCTAACTCTTCTAATGTAACACCTTTGGGATTTTGTGGCTTCCCTAATTGGGGAAAAGAATAGAAGAAAAGGTGACAAAAAAGGTCAACTGGTGAAGAGTAAAAGCAGAATTTTAAACGATCCTTAAAACATAGCAGAAAGGTCACCTTGACGAGCCCTACCAACTGTGCAACATGTCTTATAAGGGGATCTTGATTAAAATAAAGTGAGCTGAAAAGCTAAAATGAAGTAATGTCTAAAACAGGAAACTCTTGATGTAAATATTAGTCAATGCTAAATGAACCCATCAAAATTTTGCTATATTTGCTGCTTTGGAATCAGGCAAAGTCAGGTAAAAAATCAGGTAAAGTCTCTACAGGGCAACATAATGGATAATGCTCTAGAAGCAGAGCTGGGCCTTAATGTCCACTGCTTATAGCTATTTGACCTTGGGCAAGTCATTGGCCTCTCTGCTCTTCCCCTGTAGTTTCCTCATTGGCAGAGTGGACATGATAATGAAACCTATTGAATAGGAGTGTTGGAAAAATCCAGTGAACTAGAGCATGCAAAGGTTCCATAAATGCTGGTATTGTTATTAATAATCAAAAGTATCCATCACAACCTACATTTGCTTCAGTTATCTGGAAATATACAATGAAAGTGGCTTGGAGACAGGATGGCCTGGGTTGAAAGACCAAGATTTCTGCTGTGTTTTGCATGGAGGCCAACCTCTAACTAACAATGTTGTTCAATTGGGGGCACTTCTTTAACAGCCAAAACATTTGCTTTTGAGCATTTTGTAGGCAGCTTTCCACCCCCCTCCAAAAAAAAAAACCCCACAGAAGTATATTAGGGAATGCATACCTTAACTTATTCAATCAGCCAGACTATATATATGTCCTCTCTGTTTTCATTTTCCCTTTAAAGCTGCCTGAAGAATTTCACATGTGGGAACTTATTTACTGAACTTCTGACATAAAATCCAAACAAAATAAAGATGAGGATATCATATTTTGCAGGCACCTGTCAGTTCATAATAATGTCCCATGAAATTATTATTTCAAAGTACAGCCTCTCCTTGTCAGTTTTGCATTGGTTCCGAAACTGTAGTTGTGTCCATCAAATGCAAATACCTAACATCTATACTGAAGATACCCTTTTCATCTCATTTTTTATTGATGTGAGGTTTTATTATAGTGAATCTTCATGTCCCTGTCCTCACTGTCCCTGACAAATCACAATGATACTCAAGGGAACAATGACTTTTTGTAAGATGCTTCATTGCACATTCACTAACATGCTTTACCCTTTAGAAGAATAATCCTAGTTAATGCTGACAAGATATGCAGTCATAGATTTGCTGGAGTGCATTTCAATTAGGTTTGATTTTCTTACCCACAAGTTCTTAAAGCTAATTGGCTCAGAGAGCTTTTGTCTTTCTATGAAAGACAGACACAAAATTATGCTATTTTTTAAGGGAAAAGAAACGTGCATGGCACTGAGATTTCCATTGTTATTTAAATGCTAGGTACTTTGTCTTCCCACAGCATCCTCGTTCTAGTTGAGAAACTACTTAAATCCCAAACACATTGATCAGAGAAATGTTTTCTCAGCAAGCATTTCCAGGCAGCATGAGTTTTTGGTATAGATTTCATATTTATTGTATATAAGAGCAGCATTGTTGCACTAAGTCAATATTCAAGAAGATTATCCTTTAAAACTTATACTCAAATAATTGTTTAAAAGTTAGATGATTATTCTAAAAGAGGTTTATGAATTTTACCACTAATTTTTGCACATACCCAGAAAACAAGGAAAAAGACCTCTATGGAAGTAATGGTAATGATATTATGTCTATATTCTTAATGACTAAAATTTTTTTTGGTATTATTACTCAAAGTTAGAAAATATACTGGGCAGTTCCACCCCTTAACATTTGATAACTGCTACAAAATAAATTCTAGGGACTGTATGTGCTTTAAATCCTCCCATTCAACCACAGCAATTGTTTATTAACTTTAGATGATGTTTTTATTGGGACAGGATCTGAAAATAACTTCAGAGCGGATTCTTAGGGTTTAATGAACGTAGCAGATGCTTACCTGGATGTATTTATAGGGGAAGAGTGCAAACAAGGAGCCATAAACAGTAAAAAGTGATGACATCACTGGGAAAGTCCAGCTGAATTTACATGACTGCTGCTAGTTGTTTATCTTTTCCTTGTGATATCTTACAAGAACAAATTACTAATATGCCTTCCATTCCAAAGTTCATCTAAATAAGGTGGAAATTGGCTCACTAACATTCTAAGCTCTGCTTTGCCCAGATTAAATAATATATTAATAAGGGACAATGTTAAAATCTAAAAAAGGGTTTCACAGTATCTTTAAAGAAAGTACAATATTAAGCAATGTTTATTTAGATATTATGTTTAGTTTCTCCCTCTCACTCTTAGTTGAATTAATCACATTGATAGATGAAACCATATTCAATCAATTCAGCACTTATTGGGGGTCTGTACTAAAGGTTGGGACAATATAAAGTAAATACAAAGATAAAGATATTTGAAACTTTCCATTGAGGAATTTAACATATATTGAACCAAAAATTTATAATCTAGTGGTAAAGATGGGCAAGTAAACTGTATCAATTAGGAATGCCTTCAGCAGCAAAAAACAAAAAATTCGATTAACAGAGGCTCACACAATAAATCATTTTAATTTCTCACATAGATGAGCAGTCTATAGATAAGCAGTCTTGGTCAGATGCAGTAGTTCAACAATGTCCCATCCCTTCACTTTGCCTTCCATGGCGTGTGCTCCGGCCTTGTGCTTTCCACCTCATAATTACAAGGTAGCTGCCCCATCTGTGAGCATCAAGTCAGTGTTCAAAGCATGAAGAAGACACAGAGAACTCCCTTCTGGTACCTGACTCATTTATAAGGAAGCATAAGGTTACTTGTTAGGCGTCCTGATTATATGTCAGAACTGTGCCATTGACCTCACTTAGCTGTAAGGAAGGCTGAGATATGAACGCTTAGTTTTACCAATCCCTCTGTGGGAAGTGGCAAGGGAGAAAGAAGGGACTTGAGAATTGCTGTCGGGTCAATCTCCCAATAATATCCCCACATGGACCAACTAAATAAGGCAAAAAGAAATGAGCTGTAGGAGAAGAAAAGAACAATTTCTGATTTGGGGGAAGGATATCATGAAAATAGCACTTAGACTGAGACTTTTAGGATAAATAAGATTTGATAAAGGAGTTGCAGGCTACAAAACAATTCATAATAGAATAAGCAAAGGAAAGGGAGGGGGTATAAAATGACATGACATGTCTGGGGATTGAGCAAAATGTGTGGATCTAAGGGAATGTATAAATGTGCTGGTGGGGAAGTAGTATGCTAAGAATTTACAAAGGGATTTCGAGATTCTCGTATAGAGGACTTTTATTGCTGAGCCAAATAGTTTAACTTTCAGTGGTTTCCCAGAACCTACAAAATCAAAATCAAACTGCATAGCCTGACAGTCAAGGCTCTTGATGATTTGGACCTAACCTGCTTTGCTAGTGCATTCTTTCCTACCACTATACCCTATGTATATGATGATATCTTTGGTAAAACTGGATTTCTTATCACCCCCCCACCCCCGCCCCCAAACAACATTCTCTTTCTATAGCCATAGCCTCCTGCTGTGGATCCTACTGAAATGGTCCCTTCATCCCTTTCCAAACTGAAGTTCTGCCCATCAAGACCCTCCCATCAAGAGATGTAGGGGAATCATCTCTGATCACCTTAACTATATCTAGTCCCTCGTTTGAACTATTATAGTATTTTAACTGTTATCGTCCTGTATTGGGAAGGATTGGATAGGAGAGACCCAAACTCCTAGCCCAGATGCAAAGACTGGCAAGAATGATGACTTAGACTCAGTTCAAAGCTGCTTTCATTTCAGATGGCTCCCAAGCAGGCAGTCAAGCAGGGCCAAGGATAGACACAGGATTAGGAAGCAAATGAGTAGACATAGCTCCCCAGTTTCTCCCTAAACCCTCATGAAGTCAGTGTATAATTGGTTGGTCAACTCAAGCCTATGGGGGTAAGGAATCTACCAGATCTGAGGAGGGCAGAACTGCAGGTTCAATGTCGTTTATACACTTGGCCAGGGGAGGGACCTTATCAGCATCAGGGTCTATCTATTACCATGTAAGTTATTTTTTTGCTTCAGCCCAATTATGTTCCCACATTCTGTTTCTGGCCAGAACTTACACACTATCTTACCACATATTTTTTCTAATATTGGAGTTATTTATGTATATCTATTACACGTTGTAAAATTATGGTTAAGAGCATAGGCTCTAGAGTCAAATTACCAGAACTGAAATCTCAACTCCACCACTTACAAGCTATGTGATCTTGAGCAATGCACCTCAGTTTCCTCATCTATACAATGGGAATAATAATGGTATACACCCCATTTAGTTGTTTTGAGGATTAAAGAGCCCGTGACTCTTTAAACCAGTGCCTCAGATTAACTGATGTTGTTTGTCAAATGTAGATTTTTTTTGAGGGAGAAGACTATCTCATTCATATTTTCCTCTATCATATTTAAAAATTGCCATGTGAACAATAAATATTTGAAAAATGAATGAATGACTGAATTAATCAATTTCAGTGTTCCATGGCTCTAGAAATAAGAACAACCAATGACACAGGGTGGCAGTAGAAATTTAAAATGAGTGGGCTTATCTCAAACACAGAAAAGCATTAGTCCTGTTAAAAGGCAGCCAGCTCCACACTAGTAAACTACTGGTGGAAATGCACAATTTATGCCTTCCCTGGCAGGCAATTTGGCAAAATTATCAGAAGTCCTACAAAAAAAATCATAGAGTTTGACCTAGTTATTTTAATTCAATAAATTCTAAGAAAGTAATTCAAGAAACACACAAAGAATGTTGCAGGATAAAATGGAAACAACATAAATGTCCATCAATAAGGATTAATTAAATACATTTTTAAAGTTTATATAATGATACAATAAACCCATATTTTGACTGAGAAAATGACATATTAAGTGAAAACAAAAGGACAACATAAGAGCTATAATTAAAAAGAATATAAAGTAATAATAAAAAAAGAATATATAGTATCTTGTTTATGTGTGAGAAAATAAGCCTGTGAGAGAACTATAAAATATTAGTTGCTTTCTTTTAGGGAAAATATGAATGATCTTCATTTTCTTCTTTATACTAATTTTTAATTTTTTCACAATGACAAAGAAAAAATAAAGCTTTCTTCTTGTGAAAGCAATCATCTTGAAACATCAGTTTTTACAAACACCAGTGCAGTGGCCTGTGGTTCTCAGCGTGTTCACACATTCCTCAAGGCTGTCAACAGTCTGTCTTTGGATGTGAAGGTGGTGGGTGGTGTGGAAGCAAAGAACCAAGAAGCAGACTGATTCTAATCCCATTTCTGTTGTTAACTTCCCATGTGGCCTTGGGCAAACTTTCTTCCATTGTATAGAGACAGTCATATAATATTACTATTAAATGTAGGTAAATTTACTTGTTTTGTAAGTAGCTAGCATCAGGGATCTTCAAATGCTAAAACAAAATAGCCCTAAGCCACCTAACTATAAAGAGCCTACCACGGATTAAAGGCCCAAATTTGGAGTTAGGACACATACGCACACACATACACACAGGGCCAGGACCAGGGTCAGGCAAGTGAGAAGTGAGGCACGGAAGGCACAAAATGTAAGGAGACACTCACTGTAAGGGTCATGAAGCAGACTTTCTGATTCCAGTCCCATTTCTAATCCCCAAAATGCCAAAAACTTGACATCAACTCAGCCCTGACAGTGAGAGCCTCCTTACATTTTGTACCGTACATGCCTCTTACCCTAGTTCCTGCCACGCATGTAAGTGTATACACACACACACCCGTTTTATCAGCAGTCAGGAAGAGGGATGACAAATATTTCTCTAGAATGATTGTCAATTCTATAATGTTTCCTTGTCAAATACATAGAAACGACCTAATTACATTTAGAAAGAAGAAACTGCTCTGTCTTCTGATAGATGATAGGGAGTGGTAGAAAAATCTCTCTTTACTCAAACACTATCTTGTCCTTTTTTTCCTTCCACATGATTCCCATTTGTTTCTTCATGGACATTATTGTCTTCTTGGCCTACCCCAGAAATCCCAGATTAGAGTCCATAGGAATTGTATTAAAAGTTTCTATCCAGTCGTCCAGTGAATCTTCCATACATCTTCTCACTACGAGCTTCAAGCCTCACATGTTTGAAAAGTAGTACCTGTTGGCCTCTATCTACTGTAATTCATACACTCTTTTCTTGGTGTTTCCGTTTATATTTAGTATCCAATTCTGGACATTTGGACTTGCTATTGACCTGACAACCTCAAAAGATGCTTCTTTTGGTTATTGCCTCACTATTCTTATATCTGTGATCTGAAGCTGCTAACCCCCTATGCCCAGAGTAGGTCCTTGAATTCTATTTGCCGGAAGGTGTTGAAGTGATAAAATTTGCAGGGTGCTGGGGAATTGTAGGGACAAGACAGCAATTTAACATGACCACTCTCTTTGGCACATAGTGTTTCAGTGACAAAACTTCAGCATGACCCCAAATCAAAAATTTACTTTTATAAGATATGATAGATATTCTTTCGAAATTTTGATTTTGGAGACAAAATTAACAGTTTAACCTTATTAAATTAGGCTTTTACTCTTTGTAGATATGTAATATAAACCAAATCTACATGATAATAATTTACCCAAACACTCATTCATTCGCATGAGTTGAAGTAGGTAATTTTGACATATGTAGTTACATTTATGTTGCTATTTCAGGCCTAAATTTTTTTTTTAAACTAAGAAATTTCCAAGGCACTATATTGGCAGAAACTTACTCATTACTGAAAGCAGTTACTTATTATGTTCTCACAGAATCATGCATTGAAAATGTATCTCAAAGTATAGACACTAATTGCAAATGTTGCAAGCAAAGAGAAAAGATTCCTGGCATGGAAATCTGAAAACCTGGGTAAGAGCCCCAGGTCTCCCAATAGCTGTGTGACCTCAGTTGGAAAACTAATACTTTCCTCTGACTTTGGTAAAATGTATCTGTAAATTGAGAGAGATAAGACAACATAATCTCTAAGATCCCGTTACTTAAACACGCCTTGCTTCTTAACTATTATCTAACAGATATTTGCAAAACATATAACAGTGCATGTGGAACTAATTACAAATTCACTGCCCAGTCATTGCCGTTAATATGCAAAGCCATTTAAGCATTGGGTCATATACCTAATTCCTATAACTATACATCAATGAACATCTCACAAAATATGGCTTCTTCTACACAGCTCTCTTCCATATAATTTGCTCATCATTGCCTAATGGAGTATATGAAGCAATATTTTATCAGTCATGAAGGGACATCTGTGAAAATATTACTCTTTATAAAATTGTATCAATTTTACAAATTATGTTTGCAAAGACAGCTGTTTTAAGCTGGTGCTGCTTGTATTTTGTGAGTAATTCAATAATTGTTTTACTATTATCATTCAATTCATTTCAATGAGAATTCCACGTAACCAAATATTTTTTCTTTGCTGTCAGACGAGAGAGCTAAAGTAAAGGGTGACAGTTATTTCAGTTGTATGAGCATTCTGTTTAGCAATGTGGGTTAAAGACAAACTGACTCTTACAGGTTTCTGATAAATCATCTCTCAATTTGGTAACCACAATCTACTCTGCTACACCCCTACACAATCTGTTTTTTACCCTCATGTCTATAGGATGAAAGCCAAAACTTTCTACAAGTTCAAGGAGGATGTGGGAGAAAGGAGAGTTCAATCACAAGAAATCTGAAAAAACTGTTTTTCATCATAGAATGTCAGTATTATTAGATGGGTGTATTAGTCTGGGTTCTCCAGAAAAGCAGAATCAATAGGAGGTGTGTGTGCGTGTGTGTGTGTGTGTGTGTGTGTGTGTGTGTGTATAAAGATTTATTATAAGGAATTATCTCACATGGTTATGAAGGCTAGGAAGTTCCAAGATCTGAAGTCAGCAAGCTGAGACCCAGAAGAGTTAGTGGTATAGTTCCAGAATGAGTTTGAAGGTCTGAGAACCAGGAAAGCCAATGGTATAAGTTCTAGTCCAAGTACAAATCCTAAAGCAGGAGAAGACCAATGTCCCAGCTTGAAGGCAGATAAGCAGAGAGAGCAAATTCTCTCTTCCTCAGCCTTTCTGTTCTATTCAGGATTTCGGTGGATTGGATGAGGTCCATCCACGTGGGGGAGAGCAATCTGCTTTACCCTGTCTACTGATTCACATGTGAATCTCATCCAGAAACACCCTCACAGACACACCCAGGATAACAGTCAACCAAAAGATCTGGGCACCCTGTGGCCCAATCAAATTGACACATAAAATTAACCATCACAATGGGCAATCTAAGACTGTAGAGTCAATTCTATCCATTTAAACCTCAGAAAGCTGAACTCCAGAGATATAAAGTGACTACCCAACTCATACAATTAGTGAGAGATCCAGGATCTTAACCTAAGTCTTTATATTTTATGATATATATTATATTATATATTCATTCATCTCTCATTATTGAGCATCTACTTATGTGCCAGGAAATATATGATGGGCACTGGAGTGAACAAAGCAAATGTGGTTGACTCCTCAAATTGCTAACATTCAGACAGATATATAGAGTGAGTACAAAATTGTGGTCATTAGAGATCAGAATAAGTCCTATGAAAGAAACACACAGGTTACTGAGATTGTGTTGAGGGTGGGAGTGGGGTGCTTCTTCAGATAAGATGCTGAGAGTAGCCACCATGAGGATGGACACTTGAGCCAGACCTGAAGAAGGAGAGTAAAGCAGAATTTCAAGATTTGGCAGAATAACATTACGAACAGAAGGAACAGCCAGTAAAAGCGTTTGCAAAGCAAAAAGGATGCCAATGTGGCGGGAACATTGGAAAGAGAGGAAGATGAGGTTAGTGAAGTGAGCTGGAGACATAGACATGTAGGGCTTTGTAGGCCAGGGTGAGAGATTAGGACTTTCTTCTAAAAGCAATGGGAAGGAAGCCTTAAAGAGTTTTTGCATGGAATATATGTGATCCTATTTACAGTTTTTAAAGATCTCTCTTGATACTATGTGAAGAACGGATTGGAAAGGAACAAGAATGGAAGCAGGGATGTTATATCGTATCCCAAGATATAGATAATGGCAGTTTGAACTTGGTGCTGACAGTGGAGATAGACCAAAATGGGAAGATTTCTTCTGTATTTGGAGGCAGAACTGAGAGATCTTGAGGATAGAGTGGGTGTGGTGGAAAAGAAAGGATTCGTAGGTGCTTCGGGTTGTTATCTTGTGCAATTGGATGGTTAATAGTTCCATTTACTAAAATGGGAAAGTTTGAAGAATAGCAGGTTTAAGAATAGTCATAATCTCAGTTTCATGCATATTAAATTTCAGATTCCTTTTAGACACCCTGATGGAGACGTCAGGTAACTGTTAGATATCTGGGTCTACAGAACTCAGGGGAAAGATCTGGGCTGGAAATAGACATTTGGTAAACAGCAGCATACAAGGAGTGTGCAAAGCCTGGGACTGGATAATATTTCCTAAAGGAAGAGTATAGATAGAAAATAGAAAGTGTCCAGGAAGGAACCGTAAGGTTCATCAGCATTTAGAAGTTGGGTGGAAGAAAAGTCAGCAAAAGAAATGAGAAGGAAAACAACTGAAGTCGAAGAAAAGCTGGGAGGGTATGATGCCGCAGAAGATAAGAGAAGAAAGTTTCGAAAGGAAAGAATAGTCAACTGTGCCAAATAACTGCTGAGAATTAGATTAGGATATACAGCTGTCTATTGGACCTGGCAACATGGAGGTCACTGGTGATCCTAACAAGACTGGTTTCTTTCTATTGTTGGGGTCAGTGTTAGATGAGGGTGCTTGAAGAGTGAAACAGAGATAAGGATGAGGCAGAGACTACAGATGATTTGCTCGAAAGTATTTCATGTGCTGCAGAACAAAGAAATGGGACAATTGGTAGAGAAAGGTATGGACTCACATCTGGAAGACAAGATGTGAAGACTGGGGGCTCGGGGTGGGGACTTGCCAGCTGGGGCGGGAATGCTTCCACTCCTCAGGCATCACTTTCCATTTCAGTGTGGTGATCTTTCCACGGGATCCCTCAAGCACGGCACTTCAGTTAGTTACACTCTTAAAATGGCTGCTCAGGGCTTGAAAGTGAGCCTCGCAGGAAAAACTGGCAGAATCTGCATGGCTTTTTCTTACCTAGTCTTGGAGGTCACGGAATGTCACTTCTGCTGTATTTCATTAGTTGATGTAGTCACAAAGGTCCACCGAGGTTCTAGGAGAGAAAAAGGAAGAAAAGTTTTCTCTTACTGGTAGGAAGTTAAAATTTATGGAAATGTCTAAAACCACCATACTTTCTAAGAAATAGTCAAAAGGTCAAGAGACCTTTTTTTTTTTTCAGAAGGAAAGTTTGAAGTTTCATAATGGCTCAGATGATTCCAAAATTTAGGTTAAAAATAGAGAATTGTGGTCACACTGTCATATTGTAATTTTCTTTGGAATGGTACTGAAGAAAAAAATGGCTCCTTACATAATTCAACTATGATGGTGCTTAATTGCATTCAGACTGCCTGTTTTACTAAAAAGAGGAAACACGTTATTGACTTTATCTTTTGGGTGTGTAGATTTAACGTCAGTTGACATTTTGTGGTTTTGGTTTGTCCACTGAGCACGAAAATGGATATCTTACTCTTAGAAATATAAATAAGTCTATTTGGGCATCTATGGTAGGCTGAATAATGGCCCCAAAGATATCTGCATCCTGGAACCTGTGAAGGAGCCTTTATATGACCAAAGGAACTTTGCAGATGAGATTAAGGATCTTGAGATGGAGAAGTTATCCTGGATTATCCAGAGGGGCCTTAAGCATAATCATAAGTGTCCTTAAACGAGAGAGGCTGAGGGAGATTTGAGTAGAAGAGAAAGAGAGGTGATGAGGTGTTGCTTTAAGCCACCAAGTGGGTGGTAATGTGTTATAGCAGCCGTAGGAAACTAATGAATCCTCTTATAAAAGTTCATGGAATATTTGGTTGACACAGTTGTTTGCACACGACATAAACTGAGATGACTTAGGAGTTTTCTGTAATTCTGTGAGGGTTAAAATGAAACTGTAAGTGGAGTGCCTGTTCATGGTAGTTGCCCAATAGATATAAGTTAAATAAGATATATGTTAACTAAATGATTAGAAAGTAGAAGACAGTAAAGGCGTGGTGAAACTGGAAGGTGGAACTGGTAAAAGCCACATGAAGGAAAGGACACAGTGAAGCAGGGTTGAAGTTGAAAGGCCCATGAGAGACTGAAGGGTGGATCTCGGGGTCCACTAGAAGCAGGACTAAGCTGTCTTCCCCCAGTACTTGAATCAAGCCCCCCTTGTGGGATGGAAGGATAAGGTGTGGCGTTTATTCATTCAGCCCTGAGGACCCATCATGTCCCAAGCATGTGCTCCTCCTGGAGACCCCTAGTGGGTAGCGGACTGTCTCCAGTCCCCAGTGCACAGACCAGGCAAGGTTGGTCCCAACGAGTACACATGGAGGGCAGGGTCCTCCCGCGTATCCTCATTAATTGAAAATTGTTTCAATTTCTTTTTAAATAGGAATATGTCAAATGCCAGACTTTAATGCTTTGAAGATATTTTTACATCTTAGCTAATAAAAAGCTAAAGATTCAAGGGGAAAACATTCAGGTTCATAATGCTTAGGCGCCTTACTGAATCTTTGTTTATATCATGTCTATTCCAACTGTCCCCTAGAAGCAGCAAAGCAGAAGGCTCAAGAGCATGGATTCTGGAGCAGGAACCTGGGTTTGAATCCTAGATTTTTCACTAATTAGATTTGTGACTTTGGACAGAAATCACGTACCCTCTGTGTGCCTCAACTCCCTCATCTGCCAAATAGGAAAAATAATAGTATCTACATCACAGGTTCTCATAAGAACTGAAAGCGCTGATCATTGTAAAACACTAACAGTATCAGCCCACACTAAGGGCTACATGTTTGTTGAATAAAAGTATTAAAAACTTAAAAAAAAAGAAAGAAAGATATGGACTCTATGAAGGCTTAATTTTCAAGATGGCTTGTACATATTTATATGTTTATAGGAATAATCCGGTACTGAGACAGGAACTGATAATGCAGAAGACAGAAGAGGAACAAAATTCTCAAGAATACGACAGGGGATGGGAGCATAAGTGGAGAGATTTGCCTTCGATCAGAGCAGGAAAGGACTGTGGGGGCAGAGATGGAGCCTTAATAACCATTGTATGTTCAATGCATCCAGTGCTTGGCGTATATTAGAAGTTCAATAAATATTTATTGAGTGAATCAAGTAAACATCCACTCCAAGACAGGGAAACAAAACAAGCAGCAGACTCAAAGAAAAAGCAAAGAGTAGGAAAGAGCAAAGAGAGGGACTTGACGTGTTCATACTCCTTGATAAGTTATTGCTTATTTTTTATGTTCTTTATGATCCTGATTAGACAACTTAGTCAAAATTTTTAAAAATTAAGCTAGATTTTTAAAATGTGGAGACCCAGCCTATGTGGTGTTTAGCTAATTTAGTTTTTAGTTTACTTAATGCCTATTATGATCCCCTAACAGTGTGAATTCTCAAATGGAAGAGATATGTTTTCTGCCTCAGTAATTCATTTCCAGATCCATGGCAAGAGTCTAATAAATTTATTGTTCTGCACGTAATTTTCCTTAGTTTTCATGATTATCTTCAGCACTGATAAAATTACTGATTAAACCAAAACATTTATAAGTCACATACCATTTTTGCCTTAGTGATACAAATTGGCACTTGATAATATCTAATTCACAGTCATAGAGTCAATGTTTCTTCACAAGGCTAAGAAAACTGTCATGTAAAAAAATCTGTATACTCTGGTGAGGTTCAAATAAACTCACTTTTATTGTGCCTATGTCAGGATGTTCAAATGAACTAAAAAACAGATTATCTGTTATTAAAAATGTTCTGAACACATTTTGGATATACAGGACTCTATAAAATATTTTTGGAAATTTGTTATTTAGCAATCGCCTTCCTCAAAATACATGACAGACAGCAGTACTCAAAAACTAAACACTGTAAAGAAAGTACCTCAAATCAAATACATTTAATAACCAGAAATACTTCAGATTTTTATTTTCTTTTTATATCAAGAATGATTCTACTGATGTTAATAAATCATGAAACGTTGTCAATGCATTTGGAGTAAAGGAAATAATAAATTTTGAGGTTCTCATATAGTTCTCTAGTTTAATGTAATACAAATAAATGATATATACACTCTAATGAGGTGTATGGATAATAAATGATGCAGCTATATTTTTATCATATGGTAATACAAAATTGAAAAATAATATAGTCAGAAGAATTCTGATGAGTTAATCACAAACATGAATTTATTCTCACAATTCAGTGGATTTATTTTATTTTATTCTGGAATGAAATTTTCATTCATGGTTTGTTAGAAAATCATCAAAGATTTATCTCACCTCTTATTATTCTGTTGGAGGCTATTCCAACATCCTGATTATTTGCTTGAACTTTCTAGAGACTTTGAGTTGTACTTTATAATAGTTATCATATTTAGAAACAATTTCAGCTTGGGAAATAGGAAGTTTAATTTAAACTGGGGATTGTAACAAAAGAACCCCTGAGGAAGCATCATTTAAATTGAGATCCAAATGATGAAAAAGAGTGAGGCAGTTGAAAAGTGACAGAGAATAGAATGTTGGAGGATGTGGCAAACCAAAAGTCAAAAGAAACCCATATTTGGGGGGGTGGGTAGGGGAGGGAAGGATTGGGAGTTTGGGATTAGCAGAGGCAAACTATTATATATAGAATGAATAAACAACAAGGTCATACTGTATAGCACAGGGAACTATATTCAGTATTCTGTGACAAACCATAAGGGAAAAAATATGAAAAAGAATATATATATACACATATATATGTATATATATATATATATATATAACTGAGTCACTTTGCTGTACAGAAGAAATTAACACAGCATTGTAAATCAACTATACTTCAATAAAAGTTAAAAAAAAAAAACCCATATTGCCCTAGACTTACCAGCATGGTGATAAGACCTGCATTGTAACAGAAATTATTGGCATTCTCCCTGCTGCCCACCTCCTCATGCACATAAACACTACTACTGCATCTCCATCTTCTTCAATTCTCTTCTTCAACTTTCATATTTGCTGAGACTCCCTAGAAGGTATTTCCCTTTTTCTCTTAAGCACAGTTCTTTTAGTTTTGCATGACATACTCAGAACAGATGTCTCCTGCCCTTGCTCCCTGGGGCCACCTGCTCTGGGGTCTCCTGTGTCTCCAAGTAGCCATAGCTGTTGGCAGTGGTGATATCTGCCTGTGTCTGTATGGAAACTTCCACTACTGATGCTGATGCCATTGGTAATGGCACCAAGGACACTGTTGTCTGATTGCTGCTGTTGCTCAAGGCCCTGAGTCTCCTGGCTGAGGACCCACGTGACCTGATTACTGCCTGAGCCCTCCGTGGGCTGAAGCTGTGTTCTGTGTAACACCAAAAGAAGGGAATTCCTCTACTGCCTCGCTTCCGCCATTCTTGTGTGTTCCTTGGTTATGTATGTGCCCAAAATGATGTTTTGTTATTTCAGGCTTAATTTCCCCAGGGTACTGGAACAAGTCTAAACCTAAATTCCTCTTTCCTCCTCTTCCATTTCACCCAAGTCCATTGTCCTTAAATCCCTCTCTTGAGACCCAACCCCCATTTCCCCTACTACAGGTTTTTCCCCAAGAAGCTTCTTAGGCTCTCATGTAAATAGAAAAGAGACATGGTTATTTCTAGCTCATCCGTTTTCTAATTATGCCAGATTTTTCTGAATCCCCAGATGCACATACCATTATTTCAAGCTGTGGTCCCTCTCATATTAGTTCTATATTTTTGGCAACTAAGTTTCTCAACAAACATCTTCTACAAAGATTTTTCAATAATGTGATTACATGTGGATTTTTAAAATTCCATGTATGCTTCCAGAATCTTCTTTTGGTACCTATGAAGTGATCTAGAGACAACATAGCTCGCTGAATTAGTCACCCTCTCCTCTCTCATCTCTTCATTGTTAAATAGTTCATTAGTAAGGAAATGTGATTATCCTGTGATATATTATAGGAGTTAGTAGGTGTATAAAATCCAGGGTAAATTATAATCTTAATAAGAGATACAACAGGAAAGTTCACAAAGAGACAAAGCATCATTTTCCATACTAAGCAGAGTGGGTCTACATTTGCTTGCTTCCTGCAGAATAGACACATGACAAAATAGAACAATTGAAGTTAGAGTAGGAAGCCCTGGTTATGAGCTCTGGTTCTGCCACTTTTTGTTTGTCATTTAAGTTTTTTGAATTTTAGTTTCCTTGTCTGTGAAATAAAGGCAAAAATATCTGCCGAGCTTAAAAATAGCAAAACAATTAATGGTAATATTTAGTGAATGCCTACTAGGTTCCAGACAACATGATAAACATCTTAGAAGCTTTATCTCAATTAATCCCCTTAACGGACCTCCAAGATACATACAAAAAACTGACACGGAACACAAAAACCTGCATATGGATGTTTATAGCAACTTTATTCATAATTGCCAAAACTTGGAAGCAAACAAGATATCCTGCAGTAGGTGAATGGATAAATAAATTTGGGTATATCCAGACAATGGAATGTCACTCAGTGCTAAAAAGAAATGAGCCAGCAAGCCATGAAGAGACACGGAGGAAATTTAAATTCATATTATTAAGTGAAATAAGCCAATCTGAAAAGGCTACAGACTGTTTGATTCCAACTACATGACATTCTGGAAAAGGCAAAACTATGGAGACGGTAAAAAGTGATTGTCAGGGGACAGGGATAAGGGAGGGATGAATAGATGAAGCACAGAGGATTTTTAGAGCAGTAAAAATATTCTGTGATACTATAATGGTGTATATATGTCATTATTCATTTGTCAAAACCCATAGAATATACAACACCAAGAGTGAACCCTAATGTAAACTATAGACTTTAGATGATAATGATGTGTCAATGTAGGTTCATCAGTTGTAACCAGTGTACCTTTCTGGGGTGGGCAGTTGGGGGGATGTTGTTAATGGTGGAGGCTATGCATGTGGGGGGGGGGGTAGGAGATATATGGGAAATCTTTGTACCTTCCACTCAATTTTGCTACAAAACTAAAACTGCTCTAAAAAATCGTCTTACAAAAATACTGACCTTGATAGTGGTTAAGAAAGTACAGCAAAGTCATCTAGTTATTAAGTGGAAGAGCTATGCTTCAGACCCAGACCCTCTGACTCTGAATTGCTGCACTTATCTGGTGTGCTATACTGAATAGGAGATAATGTTCAAATGTATATGAGTGGTATTAAGTCTGAAATCACTGTGGTTATTTTCCTCTGAGATATGTGGCTGAAGCTAGTCATTTCTCAAAAACAACTGCATTCTCTGTAACTGTCAACTAATATCATTTCCCAGATATACATGGTGACTTTATATTTTAAAAATCTTGGAAATTAGCCCAACATTGTAAAATTTTATTCAAAAACCATTACTCAGAATTATTTTAATGTCTTTGTATCACTTTACAAATCTTAACATATTTATATAGTTATAAAGCATACCATACTTTGCATTATGCTTATTTTACCTAATCTTAAATTATGCATCTGCTTTATCATTCACTCAAAAGATATTTATTGAGCTTTTGCCATAAGCTAGTCATTGTCTAGACTCTGAATCATCAAGAAGCAAAATAGCCAATATCCCTGCTATCTTGAGTAATACTTCCTAGTAGGGAGAGAGTATTATATATCAATGATGAAAAGTGCTGAGGAAAAAAAAGCAGGCAGGGTAAGGAGGCAGACAGTGACAGACAAGATGATATATTAAAATTGTCTGATTATGGAAGGCATCTTTGAAAAGGTAGTATTTGAGTAGAGACCTGAGTAAAATGAGGGTGTGAGCCCCGCATATATCGCAGGGAAAGGGTTCCTAACAGTGAGATAGTAAATGCAAAGGCTGTGAGGGGAGAGGGAGTTTGCTGTGTTTGAAGAGCAGCAAGAAGATCAGGATGTAAGGAGTAAAATTAGAGAAAGAGTAGTAGAAGATGGTGGCTGGGATGGGTCAGAAGGGGATGTGGGATGGGGAGGAGGGATGCTGTTAGGGAGATCAAGCAGGAACTCTAGAGGGGTTTTATTTTTATTATTTTAAATTTTTCCTTCCAGTTTTTTTGAGATATAATTGATATTCAGCACTGTATAAGTTTAAGGTGTGCTGCATGACTTTTGGACTCACATACATCATGAAATGATTACCACAAGTTTAGTGAACATCTATCATCTCCTATAGATACAAAATAAAAGAAATGGAAAAAAATATGTTTTCCTTGTGATGAGAACTAAGATTTACTCTTAACAACTTTCTCATATAACATACAGCACAGTTAATTATATTTATCTTGTTGTATATTACACCCCTAGTACTTATTTATCTTATAACTGGAAGTTTGCACCTTTTGACTACCTCCCCCAAGTCCCCACCTCTGGTAACCAAAAACTTGATCCCTTTTTCCATGGGTTTGTTTGTTTGTTTTTGAAGTGTAATTGACCAACAACACTATGATAGTTCCTGGTACACAATATGGTGATTCAATATTTCTATACATTGCAAAATGATCTCCATGATAAGACTAGTTACCATCTATCTCCAAACAAATATATTGCATAGTTATTGACTACATTCCCCACACTGTACATTCCATACCTGAGACTCATTTTTTTGCAACTGCAAGTTTGTACCTCTTAATCTCCCTCAGCTATTTCTCTTATCCCCACCATCCTCCCCTCTGGCAACCACCTGTTTGTTCTCTGTATCCATGAGTCTGTTTCTGTTTTGTTGTGTTTGTTCATTGGTTTTGTTTTTCAGATTCCGCATATAAGTAAAACATACAGTATTTGTCTTTCTCTGTCTGACTTACTTCATTTAGAATAATACCCTCTATGTCCATCCATGTTGTCACAAATGGCAAGATTTCATTCTTTTTTATGGCTGAGTAATATTCTATCATACATATTATCATATATATTATTATTTCTTTTTCTTTTTTTTGTCTGATTGCTGTGGCTAGGACTTCCAATACTATTATGTTGAATGAAAGTGGTGAGAGACATCATTGTCTTGTTCCAGATATTAGAGGAAATAATTTCAGCTTTTCACCATTGAGTATGATGTTAGCTGTGGACTTGTCATATATGGCCTTTATTATGTTGAGGTATGTTCTCTCTATACCCACTTTGTTGAGAGTTTTTGTCATAAATCGATGTTGAATTTTGTCAAATGCTTTCTCTGCATCTCTTGAGATGATCATATAACTTTTATTTTTCAGTTTGTTAATGTGGTGTATCACATTGCCATGTGCATATTGAACCCTCCTTGCATCTCTGGGATAAATTTCACTTGATCAAGGGGTATGATTCTTTTAATGTATTGTTGAATTTGGTTTGGTAATATTCATATTTTGTTGAGAATTTTGCATCTATGTTCATCTATGATATTGGCCTATAATTTACTTTTTTGTGGTCTGGTTTTGGTATCAGGGTGATCCTGGCCTTGAAGAATGAATTTGGAAACATTTCTTCTCCTGAATTTTTTTTTAATAGATTGAATAGGGTAGGTGTTAACTCTTCTTTAAATGCTGGTAGAATTCACCAGTGATGCCATCTGGTCCTGGACTTTTGTTTGTTGGGAGTTTTTTTTTATTATTATTACTGATTCAGTTTCATTACTGGTAATTGGTCTGTTCATATTTTCTATTTCTTCCTAGTTCAGTCTTGGGAGATTGTATATTTCTAGGATTTTGTCCATTTCTTCTAGGTTGTCAATTTTATTGGCATATAATTGTTCATAGTAATCTCTTATGATGCTTTGTGTTTCTGTGGTGTCAGTTGTAACTTCTTTCTCATTTCTGATTTTATTGATTTGGGCCCTCTTTCTTTTTTCTTGATGAGTCTGGCTAAAGGTGTATCAATTTTGTTTATCTTTTCAAAGAACTAGCTCTTAGTTTCATTGATCTTTTCTATTGATTTTTTTAGTCTTTATTTCACTTATTTGAGACTTTTCTTGTTTCCAGAGGTAGGCTTGTATCACTACACAGCTTTTGCTGTGTTCCATAGATTTTGGATCATTGTGTTTTTGTTTTCATTAGTCTCCAGGTATTTTTTAATTTCTTCTTTGATTCTTCAGTGATTGATTCATTGTTTAGTAGCATATTGTTTAGCCTCCACATTTTTGCAGTTTTTTTCTTGCAATTGATTTCTAGTCTCATTGTATTGTGGTCAGAAAAAATGCTTGATATGATTTCAGTTTTCTTCAATTTACTGAGACTTTTTGTGACCTAGCATGTGATTTATACTGGAGAATGTTCCATATGTGCTTGAGAAGAATGTGTGTTCTGCTACTTTTGGATGGAATGTTCTATATATATATCTACTAAGTCAATCTGGTATAATGTGTCATTTAAGAACAGTATTTCCTTATTGATTTTCTGTCTAGATGATTTGTTCATTCATGTAAGTGGGGTGTTAAAGTCCTCTACTATTATTGTGTTACTGTCTCTTTATATCTGTTAATGTTTACTTTATGTATTTAGGTGCTCCTATGTTGAACACATATATATTTACAATTGTTATATCTTCTTGGATTGATCCCTTTATCATTATGTAATGTCCTTCTTTGTCTCTTGTTACAGTCTTTGTTTTAAAGTCTATTTTGTCTGGTGTAAATATTGCTACCCTGGCTTTATTTTCATTTCCATTTGCATGGAATAACTTTTTCTATCCCCTAACTTTTAGTCTGTGTGTGTCTTTAGATCTGAAGTGAGTCTCTTGTAGGCAGCATACAGATGGGTCTTGTTTTTGTATTCATTCATCAACTCTGTGTCTTTTGATTGGAGCCTTTAGTCCATTTACATTTACAGTAATTGTTGATAGGTATATACATGTTGCCATTTTGTTCATTGTTTTTGGATTGTTTTTGTAGTTCTTTTTTGTTCTTTTCTTCTTCTTTTGCTCTCTTCCCTTGTGATTGATTACAATCTTTAGCATTCTGCTTGGATTCTTTGCTCTTTTTTGTGTGTCTATCATTATAGATTTTTGGTTTGTGGTTACCATGATGTTTATATGTAATTATATATTATATATAATTATATATAGCATAATAATTATAATTATATATGATTATTTGTTGATGATCTCTTAAGTTCGAAGGCATTTTAACAACCTTGCATTTTTTACTCTCCCCCAACTTCACATTTAATGTTTTTGACGCAGTTTACATCTTTTTGTTTTGTGTATCTTTTAACTACTTATTTTACATATAGATGATTTTACAACTTTTGTCTTTTAACCTTACTACTAGCTTTATAAGTAGTTGTTCTAGTACATTTACTATATATTTGCCTTTTGCAATGAGATTTTTCCCTTTATAAGTTTCATATTTCTAGTTGTGGCCTTTTCTTTTCCTCTTAAAGAAGTCCCTTTAACATTTCTTATAAAGTTGGTTTCATGGTGCTGAGCTTTTTTAGCTTTTGCTTGTTGGTAAAACTCTTTATGTTTTCTTCAAATCTGAGTAATAGCCTTGCAGATAGAGTATTTTTGGTTGTAAATGTTTTCCTTTCATTATTTTAAGTATATCATGCCACTCCCTTCTGGGCTGCAGAGTTTCTGCTGAAAAGTCAGCTGATAGCCTTATGGGAGTTCCCTTGTACATTACTAGTTGCTCTTCTCTTGCTGCTTTTAAGATTCTCTCTTTATCTTTAATTTTTGCCATGTTAATTACAATGTGTCTTGGTGTGGACCTCTTTGGGTTAATCTTGTTTTGAACTCTCAGTGCTTCTTGGGCCTGGATGTTGGTTTCCTTTCCAAGGCAAGGGAAATGTTCAGCTACTGTCTTCAAATATGTTCTTTGCCCCTTTATCTCTCTCTTCTCCTTCTGGGACCCCTATAATGTGAATGTTAGTAGACTTGATGTTGTCCTACAGATCTCCTAAACTGTTCGCATTTTTTTTTACTTTTTTTCTTTTTTCTGTACAGCTTGAGTGATTTCATTTCCTGATCTGTACCTCTGTATCATCTAATCTACTGTTAATTCCTTCTAGTGTATTTTTTATTTCAGTTACTGTATTTTTCAGCTCTGTTTAGTTCTTCTTTATATTTTCTAACTCTCTGTTAAACTTCTCACTGCGTTCATCCATTTGTCTCCTGAATTCATTGAACACCTTTATGATCACTACCTTGAACTCTTTATCAGGTCGATTGCTTATCTCCACTTTACTTAGTTTTCTTTTTGGGGTTTTATCTTGTTCCTTCGTTTGGAACATATTCCCCTATTGCCTCATTTTGCCTAATTCTCTGTGTTTATTTCTATATATTAGGTAAAGAAGTTATATTTCCTGATCTTGGATGAGTGGCTTTATGTAGGAGATGTCCTATGGGGTCCAGCAGTGCAATCCATTGTGGTCATCAGAACTATATGTTCTCGGGGTGACCCTATGTGGGCTGCATGGGCCCTGCTGCTGTGGCAGGGCAACTACTGTGGGCACACTGGTAGTTGATGCTGGCTCCCAGCCTGATTGGTTGCCAGGCCCTGCCTTGTGCAGAGGCTGCTGGTCACTGGTGGGTGGTGTTGGTCACAGAGCAGCTGGGCGTGGGCCTGGATCTTGAAGTTGGTGTTGGCCTGCTGGTGGGCAGGGACAGGGCCTGGGGGAGGTTCTGGGGCTGGTGTCAGCCAGCTGATGGGTGGGCTGGGTCCCAGTGTAGCTGGCTGCAGAGCTGTGGAGGTCCTGGAGCTGGTGTTGACCTGCTGATGGGTGGAGCTGGTCCTGGGCCCTCTGGTGGACAAGGTGGGGTCCTGGGACAACTGGGGGGCTCAAAGGGACCCAAGACAGCTGGCCTGGTGGTGGGTGTGGCTGTGTTCCTATGTGGCCAGCTCCTTGGCCTGGGGGCTGCCAGAACTGGTGCCAACCAGCTGGTGCATGGGGCCAGACCCCAAGAGGGGCCAGACCCCCTCCCTATAATAAGCTATAGGGAGGATTCCAAAATGGTGCTTACCAGCATGTGTCCTTGTGGTGGAATGAGCTCCCCAAAATGGCTTCCGCCAGCATCTATCCTGCAGGGTGAGTCCCTGATGCTTCCCACCTCTCCAGAAGGCTCTCCAAGATCAGCAAGTAGGTCTGACCCAGGCTCCTTTCAAATTACTGCTTCTGTCCTGGGTCTCAGAGTGTGTGAGATTTTGTGTGTGCCCTGTAAGAATGGCATCTCTGTTTCCTACAGCCCTCTAGCTGTCTTGAAAACAAGCCCCATCGGTGTTCAAATCCAAGTATTTTGGGGTTTGTATTCCCAGTGCAAGACCCCCAAACTGGAGAGCCTGATGTGGGGCTTGGACCCCTCGATCCTTTAGAAGAGCCTCTGAAATTGTGATTTTTCTTCCTTTTGTGGGTCACTTCCCTGCAGATATGGGTCTATATCGCATCTCTACCTTTCCTACCCATCTCGTTGTGGTTCCTTTATATCTTTAGATGTAGAAGATCTTTTCTGCTGGAAAAGAGTCTTCAGTCTGGAGTGGTTTTAGGAAGGTCCTGACATGATCTAATTTATGGTTTAAAATTACTTTGGCTTTGCACAGAAAATCAACTATAGAAGTCAGAGTGGAAACAAGGAGACTGGTTAGGAGGCTGTTGCCATAGCCCTAGTGAGAGATGATAGGAGTTAGGGTGGTAATGGTGGAGGTGGTGAGAAGTGGTCTTCTGAATGTTGTTCAATTGGATTTACCAATTGTAGGGCACGAGAGAAAGAAAGGAGGCAAAAATAACACCTGTTTTTTTTTAACAAATAAGATTGAAGTTGCCAGTTGTGAAGAGGAAGAAAACTGAAGGAGGAACAGATTTGGGGTGGAGGTGGGTAGGGTAGGAATCAAGAGCTCAGTGTCGACAAGATCAAGTTAACCATCTAAGTGGATATGTCAGGTATGCAACTGGGTATACACGACTTGAGTTCTGAGGGCGAGGTCCTGGTTAATTTTAGACTGTGGTTTAGAAGAAAAAGAAGACATGAAGAATTAAGGACTGAGCCCTCCAGAATAGAGAGGTCAGGAAGATGAAGGTGTGGCATCCTGGAAGCCGGGTGAGGAAAGAACATCAGGGAAGAAAAACAAATTATCTGTGTCCAAGGCTGCTCATAGGTCAAGCAGGATGGAGATTGAGAATTGACCACTGGATTCAGCAATCCTGGTTTAATATAGCAGGAGCCAATATAGGGAGAAGGGGGGTGGAATAGAGGAATTGGAAACAGTGAATACGGACAACTCTTTTTAGACCTTTGTTTGAAAGGAGAATAATGAAAAGCGGTGATAGCTGGACAAGGAGATCTTTCAGTTTGACTTTTGTTTTAATATAAGAAATATTGTAGCGCATTTGAAAGCAGATTAGAAAGACATGATAGAGAGGGTGAGCTAATGATGCAGGAAAGAGAGAGAGAATTATACAATAATTACCTGCCATTGATGTACCATAATATATTTTTCCGTTTGCACCAATGTTCATTTAAGTTGCTTCTGATTTTTTACTCTAATACTGCAAAGAAAATCTTTGTGTCTATTTATTTTTTTATTCATTGAAATCATTTCCTTAAGATAAATATTCAGGTGGGGAATTACTGGATCAAAGATCGTGAACATTTTTAAGACTCTTGGCAGTACCCTATTGCCTTAAAAAATAAATTTCCCATGCCTCCCATAATGTATAAATGATTAAGTTTTATTCCAACCTTGCTAGTGTTATGCCATATATCTTGGTGGCCATAGTTTATGGAATCCCTATACTGTTTCAACTATGCTTTTCTAACAGACTGTTAGCTCCCTAAAGACAGAGATCATATCTTGAAATTATCTTCATTCTCTCCTATTTTTTAAACCAAATATTTCACTAATAATAATTACAATAATCATTTATCTGAAATCCCTCTGTGTTAAAACATAATGGTGTGCATATGGTGTAATGTGGAAAAAATTATCAATTATGGAATCAGACCAACCTGTATTTGAACACCACATTCATTACTTGGGTTTTGCCTAAATCACTTTAATTTCCCTATCAATTAATAGATTAATGATAATGCCTGCTCTCTAAGTCCTGGTGAGGGTTGAAATGAGATATCTGTAAAGTCCCTAGCACAGAGTAGGAAATTTTGGAGGAAATAGTGGAACTTTTAGAAGAACTTTATCATGAAAATATCTTGTGAACATATATTTTTTTAAAAGACAGAAAAAAAACCTCTTCATGCAACTCACCTTGTCTATAGCCCATAGAGTGCTCATATTATAGTTTTGCTAATGGCCATGAAAAAAAAAGTCCCCATGCATTTCAATTCTTGTAAACTGTTGAAACAGCAAGCACCTGGGGTACCTCTTGGGAATGCACAGGCTGCTACAGTAAGCCTGGGATCAGCAATGTCTCTAGAAACGGTACCAGGCAGTTACCTCCAGGTGACTAAATGAGGCTTCATCTCAGCACATGAGCTTAGAAAGCTTTACGATTAGTCCAGCTTGCTAAGGTGAGGAAATAACAAAAGGAGAGCAAATGGAAGTCGAACTTACCACAACATCCAGTCAATTTCCAAACAGGTAAGAGAATCTTTCGTGACATTAATGGTGCTAGGTTAAGAGGTTGAATATTGAGATTTCTGTCTGTATCTGTTCCTGTGCGCATATGAGTGAGTCAGCAGAGAATCTTTGTGATATCCAGGGAAACAGCTTTAGCCTCAAAGTTTGAAATTAAAAGAAAATGCTCTGCAATTATTCAATATCTCTGAACAGTAAAGACCTTACCACCATCACAAGAAGTTTCTTATAAAAAATTTTGTATCCATCCTAAAGAGAATAGAATTACAAATACATTCACTTGGACAGAACTGACAATTTTCATAAAAGGTATTGAGTGGAGCAGCTATTTCCTTGGCTTTGCTTGGTGTAGTCTCTACACTGACACTAGGGAAAAGATGACCTCTTGCATTTATGATAACTAGAAAAGGAAAGGGGAGCTTACAGTGGGCTTAGTCACTAAATCTAGACTTTCTATCGTACCGCATCTTGGGGACCCTGCCTTTGCATGTAGACTTCACTAAAAGACTAGTCAGTATCTTCCATTGTAATCGGATGTGGGGGACCAATGAATGAAAGTGCAGGACAGGAGACATCCCTCGTCTAATTCCCAACCGGGGACCTCAGCTTTGTTGTTTTCTACCAGTAAACCAAGACCCTTATTATTAAAGCTCGGCTGTCCTCATAAGAATTAGGACTCTCATTAAAAATTATGTGTGAATTCATTAGTTAATCTGTACAGAAAGTGCTATCCTCAGATGAAAAGCCTCACAAAGTACTATTTAGTTCACTTAAGTTTATTTCAAAAAATATGTATTGAGTTCCCACTGTGTTTTAGGCATTGTAGGAAGTTCTGGGTGTACAAGCATTAAAAATAAGAATTTAGTTTGAGTGTTTAAAGATAATATAGTGGTTCTGGTGTTGGTACAAAATTATGGAGTATGCTGATTTTATCTGTGGTCTGCAATGATGAATAACAATGTCAAAAAATAGTGCATCTGGTGTTTCCATCTATCTTAATCATAAAATTGGATTAACTTCCTGTCTGATTCAATGTTGCAGAAAACAATCATCACGATGCCCCAAATATATCATTTGATTCAAGAGGTCAATCTCTATTTGCCACAAAATATAGCGCTGTCAGGTTTGGTTTTGTTTTTTTTTTGTATGTCTCTAGTGTGAAACATGAGGAGATAATAATGCCAAATAATGGCTTGGCAATAATTTCAAAGAGGGGTTTAAGGTTTAGCAGCAAGATTTTAGATTAAAGAGAAGTAAAAGTTTTTAGTGATTTTCTTTTAATGTCTTTTTAATACGAAGAGGACTAACCTGTTTAAATCTGTCATTTAATAGAAATTAAAGCCTTAAAGAAGATGTGGATTCTTAATTTTGTACACCAAAATATCTTTCCCTACAACTTCCACAATCTTAAATTTATTTTTTAAATTGCTGTTGTGAGTTATTCAGTAGATAATTGATGCTAGATTGTGTTATATGATATTACCCATTTCTATATTTAGCTGTAACAAGGAGGAATAAGATTCATATAGTCTCCTCTGTTTTTCTGATCAATCCATGTACTTCTGTTTAACAATTTAATAATTAGAGATATAGCAATCCTAATAAACACCATGACCCCAATTATGCCGAAAGGAAAAAAAAGAGTATTACTGGGAAGATCAAGAAGTAACAACAGGATGAAATTGGCACAGTCATGCTGTGCATTAAAGTTATGCTGCAGATAACCTCACTCAGAATCTTTATTTTCCAGAAATGAGATGGTTCTCGGGGTGCTAATCACAAAAATAACACATTGTGGAAAATTATACACTTATTATTTTGCCATCTCATTCTGCAGATGAAAAAAACCACAAGAACATTGACTAAAACTTATTCCACATTCTCTCTATTCATTTTTAGTTATGCAGAAAATTGTTAAGTCCCACCGTGACAGAAAAATCAAGATTACCGAGAATAAAAGTTGAAAGGACACTAAATCATAGAGTTTTTATTTGCATCCCCAAAACACATGCCAATAAACCTCGTTTTATTTTACCATGTTTCTTGGGGAATTGGGTGGTTCACCAGAAGAGTGAAAAACAGAATCCTATTACAGTCATTGAAGTGAAACATAAACTACTTCGTGGAGGGAATGGAAATGAAAGTAAATTTATAACGTCCTTCCAGGGATGTTAGACTCCAAACCACCCTTTTGATCAGACTGATGTTTGAGAGCCTGTGTGGTCTCCCTGCCACCTCACAGTCCAAGATTTTGCATGTGAAAAAGTTGAAATTCCCGAAAGAATATATTCCTGTTGATTGAATACAAGCCCATAAAAATAAAAGTGAGCCATCTCCCTACTTTACCCACATCTGGAATAAAGTACCCAGTAGCCTGTAACGATTGATAATTTCTTCATTTTTTTAAAGTAGTATTTATATACTTGGTGGCTTGGGACAGTATCACTTTCTGACTATCAAGCAAAGTGCTTGAAGAGTTGAAGGATTATTATTTTGCCCTGGGACGTCTATTTCCAAGCATCCCTAAATGCCACTTAGAAGTCAGTTTGGTCTCAATTCTTACTGGATACGATAGTCAAATTTCTCCTCTGTCCTTTCAGAAAAGCTGCATGAATGGAGCGGTCACAGCTGTGGTGATTAGAATTTTGTCATCCTGACAGGGCTGGTTGTAGAAACCTGAATTTGTCTGTGCCCTGTAATTTGTCTAACCTTGTTTTTCAGGCAACATTTGCCTAAGCTTTGGGCTTTTGTCCAGAGCGTTTCTGCCTGGCCTCAATTCCAGCCATTTTCCACTCAAGCTTTTGGTTACTGTGTCTGCCTCAGCATGAGAGATGCTGAAGGAAGGGGAGAGTAACAATTTAGAGAAGACCAAAAGAGAACACAGGAATAAGAATAATGGAGAAGAAATAATATTCAGTACATAATCAGGGGAGATGAATGTGGAAATTTCTGTTGACTTGAACATATAATAATGAGACTTGAAAACTCTGTTAAAAGCCAGTAACTTGCTATTATATTTGTTTACTGTACTCAGGATAATATCTATTTGTGGATAAATCATGATTTTCTCCTGTCTCCAAAGAACTTTATATTAAACCTCTGTTTTCCTCTATTTCATCCATAGATATGTTTATTAAAATATTTATTTTATTAAATATTTTTATTAAAATATTTTTATAAGGGTAAATGGACACAAAATCACAAAGTATAGGAATGATAGTATCATAAAAGTACATAAAGTGTTATTTTATAATTTTTGGAAGCCTTATCTCCTCCATTGAATTTGTACTTGGAAAAGTCAAGACCTTAACCATTTCATGATTTTTTAAAATAGCTAATTATAAGGATGGGGGTTTACTCAAAATTATATAGAATTTAAAGTTTTCAGAACAATGTATAAAAGTTCTTAACTTAATTGCTAAAGTATAGGAGTCTTTAAAGGCAAAATAAAAGATTTTCTTACAAGAATGTTATTAGAGGATGTGAAAGGGAACACTAATTAAGAGGTACTATTAAAATTGAAAAGAGAGATTAATGAAATGAAGAAATAAATAGCTTATAAAGAGCTTTTCAAATGAGTAGGATAGGGCTTCTAATATAAGTCACTAAATTTGACTGTTTCAATATTAATATTTAATCTGTAGTAGTAGAGAGAAAAAAAGAAAAGGATGATGAATATGAATTTGATTCAGTAGCTATAAGGAGTCTTCTGTACAATTTGGGATCTGATCTGATGGCTCACACAGCCATGGTTAGAAAGGGTGGATGGAGTAGGGAGTAAATGGAAGTAGAGATTCTGGAATCAAAGAACCCTTCTTAAAATATGCTATTTTAACCTTAAACCTCAGGTATATATCCTTCCAAAAATTATATCACTTGAGCAAAATCAAATTGTTTTGACCATTGCTTTTTCCTCTGACCTAGATTTCCTAATTGACTTTTGGCTAAAACTCCTTGATTGTTGAAGCAGTAAATGTAAGCACTGGAAATCCAATCAGGCCACTTCTTTGTGTATTAATATTACTACTGTTCCAGGAAATAAGTATAAGACCTTCATTTAATCAACAAAGTTGCAACTCAATGTCCCCTTGTACTGCATATCCAAAGAAGCAGATCATTTAGTTGTTTTTAACATTGATGAAGGATAAATCCATATCTTTAAGCAATGTTTATGGGGCACTTTTTATCTGTCAGTTTTAGCTGTTTTGTGTCTGATAACTTATGTGATCCTCAAAATCCCTGTGAAAGGGATGCAGTTATCATCTCCATTTGACAGACAAAGAGACTGAGGCCCAGGGAGAGTTAATAATTTGACCAAGGCCACTCAGCCCAGGATAAATCCAAGTCTGTCTTCCTAACCCATGCTCTTAACTATTATATTATAGTGTGTCAAAGTTTTCTTGTTTGGTATTTGCTCACCTACCTGCAACTTCCAAACACACAAACAATTATTTAAAGTCATGTACATTCTCTCTAGCTATTAGAAAACAGAGTAGGCAAAAGCTTTTAAATGTGTGAGATCATAATTCAAGAAGCTCCTGAATATCTCCCTTGTCCACTAAGTCTTTACTTTCTAGATGAGAAATTTAGATACCTTTTCTCACTTACTACCAATATGCATTTAGCTCCTTCATAAATTGTTTTAACTGATAAGCTGATTGATTGTTTTAGCAGGCCATAACTACAACAGAGCCAAGGGTATGAGAAACTCATGAAGTTGGCATTGCAATTGTTTTCAAAATGTCTCAAAACGTTACTCTGACCAAAACTAGTGTCGGCATTTCATGTGTTAAAAGGGGTAGCTCATCACAGTGTAAGGATCTTAAAAAGAAAGATTAAGTCACCTGAAGTACTACTGCTATAGTATAAAGCTCAAAGTTCCTCCCACCTGAGGGGAGAAGATTTTTCTATCTATTTACCATCTTATCTTTCTCCTTTGTCCTCAGCAGAAATTGGTCCTGGTGTTCTGCCTGTTTTTTCAGTATACAATCACATCTTAACCCCCTCAAAGTCTCAATATACACTAATGACACGCTAATTTTATTTTATGAGTATCAAATTGTACTAACCCTAAAAAACCCATTAAATGACCCTTTGGGACAAAAGAAAGTCTGTGGAATTGTAACCTAGGCATCCATATATCCACACAAAGATCCCACACTTTCAAATAAGTTCCAACAAAGACTCACTTGGCCTTCCAGTGGATTGTGGACCACATTTCGAGAATCACTACTTGAAGGCCACCAATTAGTCCTCATCAACAAATCCAAGAGTCTTTTCTTGGTCTGCATTTTTCTTAACCTTCAGCAACATCTAGCAGTGTTGACAAACTTCTTTTGCAAACTCTGCTCCTGACTCCACGGCACCATACACCTGGTTTTCCTCTAACCCTGCTGCCACTGTAAATATCCATGCTGAAATCAAGGTCAACTAACAAGAAAAGTTTTAGAGCCTTTTTGCCTTTTAGGGGTATGGGCAACAGAGTGCAATGTAACGTCTAACTTTGTGGTACCATGAGTTGGTGTTTGAGGGGGATAAGACATAGCATCCCTCTTCTCCTGCCTGAGAAAGACAGAGGAAGCAGACCTGGGGAGATAAGAAATATAACTTTATTGCTGATAGAGCTGCTGGAGATGTGACTTAGGAGCATGACATTATACTTCTATGGCTGCCTTTCCTTCTTAGGTAAATTTACCCACCAGTCACAGGAGTACTGGCCAACTGTGGCCTCACCTGAAGGCACAGAGCCTTTGCAACTTACTTTACTACTTGCAATAAGAATACTAGGTTTTATTGTCTTTACAGGCAAGAGGACCCCAAAAGGAAAGCACAGAGCTACACATGCCCCAGTATCTCATTCCAAATGCGCCAATTATACAAGTCACTTCCCTCCCCTGAGGAGACAGAGGAGGGAAGGCACCAGGAAAATTTCTGTATTTGAGCTGCCACCGCACAGAATAAACATCAGCGTTGGGGAATAAGTGTTTCCTCCTAACATCATGGAAAGAGAAAAGCCATAAAAATGTGATAGTTATAGCATCACATTAAAATGGATAAATATTTGTATGACTATATATTAGATATATATCGGTATATATAATATATATATGCATTCTACATTATATTACCTACATATCAGAAAAAAAGCTAACACTAAAAGCACCACGAGCTTTATTTCAGGATGACGGAATAAACTATTATGAATAATATTTATTTCTTTTTCCTAATTCTTTGTAGTTTCTAAATCTTCTATCATGAGCATATTTAATTTTTATAATTAGAAAGATAAATTTTAAAACTCTCAAATTAGTCACAAGAAATAGACACTTACACTGATTAAGTTTGAGTGCCATTTACAACCAATATAGCACACAACTCAGAAAACTTATATTGATTTTGCCTATTAGAAACAAGTTTCAAAGAATTGGTTAGATGAAATAAAGTGTTTTTTCCCTCCTGAACTGTGTAGTAGTCAAAGTATCAGAGGCATATTAATAACAAGCCAAATACAAATTGTGTTAAATCTACTCGTGTTTTTTGAGTGATTAGGCATTTCAAGTGAACTACTTAACCAAATATTAATCTCCTTAAGAGGTTATAACCCTGGTTTTGTAACCCTTTCTACCCCTATCATGGAACTCAGATTCTTCCAATTACAGTTTTTGAGCCTCAGACAATGCGGGGCTTAGGTGAGCTGACCCCACGTGCAGTCATAAATCCGAGTATAACTTTACAGTTGGCCCTCCATATCCGCGGTTCTGCATCCTTGTATTCAACCAATCCTTGCACTGGGTAGTACTGTAGTATATATTTAGTGAAATAAATCTGTGTATAAATGGACCCATGCCGTTCAAACACATGTCATTCACAGGTCAAATGTAGTAACTACACAATGTTGAGTATGATGATTTATGTATTCCTTCATTTCACAAAGATTTATTAAATACCTACCAAATGCCAGGCATTGTTCCAGGTCCTGGAGATATAACAGAGAACCAGAATGGCAAGTTCCCACACCAATGGAGCTCACACTTTAGTAAAGGGAGATATACAATAAACAAAAAAAAAACAAGAAACTGTCAGATAGTGATAAATGCTATGAGGAAAATAAAGCAGGGTGATGTGATAGAGAATGCAGGCTGGGAAGGCCTCTCTGAGGAGATGACATTTAAACTGAGAGCTGAAAGATCAGAAGGACCCACCATAGAGTGATGTTGAACATCTCTCCAGCGGGCAGGCAGATGCCAAGGCCATGAGGTGGAAATGAGCACAGCTTGTCTGAGGAACTGGAAAAAGGGTGGAGTGGCTTGAGAGAGAGATATGAGATGAAGTTCAGAAGGAACAGGAGCCAGATAAAGTAAGGCCCTGTAAGCCATGTAATTGAATTTAACTCTAAATGTAATAGAATGTTATTGGAGGATGTTAAAAGAGAAAGGGAGATGAACTCTTTGGAAAAAATAGATTTTAAAATGGATAGAGAAGATCAAGAAACTATAAACGAAAGTCTTGTGTCACTTCCTGTCTGAAACAGTTAAAAGAGGGCATCACAAAGAGTACACTGGCACAACTCAGAAGATAAATGAAGATAATAATAAAACACACATTATGGAATCAAAATCACATTAGAAACAAAAGAATTAGATCAGAGTCTGCTGAAAACATACAAGGACATAGAGCAGACCTGAGAAAATTTCAGTTGAATAAAGATATACAAGTGGTAAGAGACAATAAGTACATAAAGTGGTTAAAGAGAAAGAATATAAAATTGCATAATGTGTCCTTAAAGATGAACCAAAAAATATTTAGGAGAAAAATCATTCAAATATATAATAGGAGAAAATACTTCTGAAATAAGGAATCTGGTATATGTAGACTTCAAGAGCATGCTATATTGCAGAAACTATCAAACCAAGGAAATATCCTGGTGAAGCTTTTTAACTTTAAAGACTCCTGTGAGATTGCAGGCAGAAAAAGCAAGTTATCCAAAAGACAGGCTAGCCTCAGGCCAGGGTATTCTTTGTAGCAATTTTCAAAGCCAGAAGGCATTGGAATAATAGCAGCAGAGTTCAAAGGCAAAAAATAAAAATAAAGATTGAATCAAGAATTTAATATTCAGCCAAGTTGTCATTTATTGTCATTTATTGTTAAAGCCACCATAAATACATTCTCAAATGCCTCAGGAAACATAGCACTCATGAACCCTGCTTGAAAGAAGCTTTTTGATAAAGACATCTGGCTAAATAAGAGATACATCAAAATAAAGAATTCAGGAATGGTACACCCTTCTAAAAAAGAACTGATCATGATTATGACTATTTGAATATGTAACTAACGCTATAAAACTTTAAAAATTATAATTACAGAATATATTCATCAGTGTAAGTAATGCTAGCATGATCCTAATATTTTAGTGACTTAATGCAATAGAAGTTTATTTTTAACTCATGTTACTGTTTAATGAGAATTGTTGGGCAGGGCCTCTGCTTCATGCAGTGATTCGGGTCCCAGGCATCTTCCTTTGTCTGGGGCCACCATTTTATTACAGTCTTAGGGTCATCCTGGAACCATCCAGCTTGCAGACAGAGGGAAGAGAGAAAGAGAGTGGAGAAGACTACCTCAGACTGAAAATATCACTTTACTTTCATTTACATTAATTGGTGAGCACTATTACATGGCTCCACCAAGATATAAATGCGCTAAGGTTCCAGGACGAGACAATCAGTTTGGTGAGTAGTCTCCGTTATAAAGAATATAATATAAACACCATAAAATATAATAAGACAACAATAATAATATAATTATAAAAACTGGAAAGTGATCATGAGAATTGGTGGGAAGAGATGTACATTTTCTCACTTTTCATAGCAGCAGTTAATAAATACTTTCTGAAGTTTATATATCAAGAAATAAAGATTTAAATATATTATCATGCAATATTTAACATTATGATTATAGGCACGGGAAGAAAAAAAAATATAGAACAACCAAAAAAACACCAGGCCACTTAGCAAAAGACAGAAAACTAAGGAGGTAAAAAAACAAATTTTAAAAGATAGCATAACATAAAGTAACAAAACACATTTAGATCTGTCAAAATAATAAAAGTCAATCAGATAAGCTAAACTATTAAAAGTAAGAAATTATTAGATGAGACTCAAAACATGATATTCAATAACAGTATATATTATGAATACAGAAATGCATCTCAGATATATTTAATATATTAAATATATTAATATATTTCACTTATATATTAAGTGAAAAAAGCAACTTATGGAACATGTGTAGTTTAATCCTATTTGTATTTAATAATAATAAACATGTATAATAAATACATATTATTTTACATTCTATATGCATCAAAAATATTTGGAAGGGTACACAAGAAATAGTATTGTTTGTTGTTGTTTGTTGTTTCTGAGGATTAGAATAAAAGGTTAGGAGAAGACAAGCATGCTTTCATTTTTTACTATGTATCTTTCTGTACTTTATATTTTTTGTAATAAATATGAATTTTTTATTATAAAAATATAAACAAAAAATAAGTAAAGTCCAACATAGAACTGAAAGCTGCAAGCAAAGGAAGGGGAAGGAGAGGTCATGGAAATCTGACAGAATGGTGTTTGAGCTGAGTCTCCAAAGAGAAGGAAGAAGGCTTAGCCAGTGATCCACATATGCACGAACCCAATACAAAAAGGACATGGCATGTTTAAGACACCTTAGGTACAGCTGGAGTATAATGTACATGGTGGATAAGTTTGGGAGGTAAGACTGGGAGGACAGGACAATGGCAGTGAACCAAGGAGTTAGTACCTTTCATTAAAAAATGAGATTTCCTCAAAGTATTTTAAGCAGAATAGTGACTTGATCGAGCCAGAATGTTGCACAGGTCCATATGAGGAATGAATTAGAGACCATAGAAGACTGGCAACCCATGAAGATTCTATTCAAATAGTCCAGATAGCCATGATAGTGGCCTGAACGTAGATGGTGGAAATACAGATGAAGAGAAGATGGATTCAACATTCAAGAGATTTTTAGAGGGTAGAATAGACAGAACTTGATAATGAATTGGATGTTATGATGGTAGGGTGAAAGATAAGGTAAAAGAGTGAGTCAACATGATTTCAAAATATGGTACTTCATCGCATTATATGAAATATAGAATTAGAAGTAAATTTGATTGTGGATGAGGAGAGGGAAAAAGATAAGTTCAGTTTGGGTAACGCGGAGTTTGAGGCGTAAGTGGAACATTCAGGTGGAGGGAAGCAGATGTAGGACTCTGAGAAAGGTGGGAACATGAAATATGGAAATAAAAATCATTAGTATGTAAGTAATAGTAGAGGACAACACAGAGAGTTATCAGAAGGGATTGGGTGATGGTGTAAAATGCCTCCAATAGGTCAGGACTTTCTTCTTTGTTCAGAGACAGAGAAATTTTTGCTTTTATTCCTGGGAATCACTTGACAATCCAACTGCTGGCCGTAAAGGGGAGACTCCTTGCCAAGAATGAAGTTAGAGATCCCGAGTAGCAATGAGCACACGTTAAAGTTAGAAAGAGATGAGTGGATTCTTCCTGACTGGCTTGGTCCTGAAGGAAGCTGGGTTTGTTTGTTGCTGTTGGGAATTGAGACTGGACTTCTTTGAGGGGCTTTGAGGACACCTTTTTGGCCTTCCTCCCCCTAATGGGGCCACTGGGTGTGATCTTGACTCTTACTGGGGGTGATCAGATGACAGACCAGGCTACCTTATAGCATCAAGAGGTAACTAACATTTGAAACCTGACCCCTACTCAGGCAAAAATAATTCAACCATCCTTTAAATATAAATAGCTAAAAGCCAATCACATACTTAAAGTTTAAACATAATGCTGGTGCCTAAATTCAAGTACTCCATTTTAATCAGTTTCCTCAAACTGATTTATATCTAAGGCTCATAGGCTTCAAGTACTTTAGTGGACTGTCTGGTGACCAAAGAAAGTCATATTACACAGTGGTATTTCCTTTGTGGGAGGAAGCAGAAGTGGGTGAGGGGACATGGGCCCCAGATAAAAGGAACTGACTCAGGAATCTCTTTCCAAGGCAGAGGTCCAATAAATTTAAATACAGATGGAGTCTGAAATCTTTGAATTTTCATTATGTTTAATTTTTTCTGTGTGTTTATATATTTGTGATATCAATAAAAATACTCAATTGTTTTTGGATAGTAACTCTATTTGCATTATTCATTACTGTGAAGTGGCTTAGCATTTACCTTTGGAAAGAGCATTATAATCCCTTTCAAAGTTAAAAATTTCAGTCATTCGTATGTTAAATAATAGAAATGACCAAATGGGTTTAGAATAAGACTAAACTATATCTTGTACTGTTATATGGTAACTTTGAAGTTGTGACACTGTCATTGCCATGGAAATTTATATTCTATCATAGTTGTTATGATCTCACCTAACAGGATGAGAAGAAGCTATGTATTTCTAGCATCTATCCAGGAGGAAGATGGTAACATATATCCTCTTATTATAGGAAGTCATATTTATTTTATCTTCTCTGAAATAAAATTCTCGTTTTGTCTAGGATCCTTTCTTTTTCTCAAATTGTGATCATACATAGTGTCTGGCATGTATTAGGCCCTCAAATATGTATTTTTTTGTTTGTACTCTATTTTAGCATCACTATTTTATGGGGAATAGTCAGAAATACATGTATCTGCTCTGGAATCAATCCAGCTTTTCACAGGCAAGCAGAGAACTGAGGCAAATTATTCAAATGTTTGATGCCATGAACCAGATGATTGCAGTTTTAAACTAATTATTTCAACTCACTTCTTCATTTTAGTTAGGGAGTCTAAATTTCTGTTTTAAATGCACAGCTTTACCTTCTTGGAAAGTTGCCATTTTGAGTGATTTTAAATCTTGAGTTCCCATTTCACTTCCATACACCATTTCGATCTAAGGAAGTTAGACTTTAATACTGTTTCCACAGTTACAAGCTTCGTTAATCATGGCCCTGGGAACTGAATTCTCAAGTGTGTACACAACCCCCTTGACTCTCAGTTCCCAGCGTAGACCATTGGCTCCAAATCCTGCCCGTGGGAATCAAGGGCTGTGCCTGCCTGCTCACCCTGCTTGACAAACACTGCTGGTGAGCCAGAAGTCAATGGTTCCTCATCAGTGTTTGCAAGAACCAAGGAACCCATCTCTGCAAAGAAACTCCAATCTCTTGGCAATTTCCACAGCCTTAGAGAGCTGAAAGTAAGCTGTTGCATAAAAGGAAACCTCTGTTTCTCAGAGCCACCAGGTGGATTTAGTTTTTCTAATCTCTTGGATTTTCCATAAAGCATGTTTCCATAAAACATAAATCATGCTTAAAAGTATAATGTTTTTCTCATTACTGCATTTCCATGTCCTACTCATCCTTCAGGGTTGAGCTCAAGTCTTAGTTTCTGCATTAAAATATGTTTTTGTATATTGGAAACATTTTTAGACTATAGAAAAGTACAGAGGATAATATAGCAAACAATTGTGAACCATTAGATGACTTTTATTTAATAAAAAAATTATTACTGATGGTGTTAATGTAACTTTTCTACCTACTCCCAGCATAATTCTCCTTTTCCCCTCCCAGGAGCAAGTTGTACCTTATAGTTGGGGTGTTGGGTAGAATTTTCAATAGTTCTTCCCTTTTGTGGATCTCAATTTTTGGCCCGAGTCCAGTTCCAGCTGCCTAACATGACCAAGCTCTATGGCCCCTGCCCCTATGCAAGTATTAAAAGATCCTAAGGTACAATAGCAGTCTAGAGCTTTAGCTCGGTCTACCATTTTGACTGGGAACCATTACACCTCTTTTGACCTCCCCAACTCCTTCTGATTCCTGTAGCAATAAGTATTTGGTCCAGTTTCCAATCACTTATTTTGTACCAACTTTATGTATAGAGGATTTATTATTTCTTAACAAAACTATAAATTCTTGGAACAGTATTATTCTTCTTCTACAGCAAACTGGGAGAAGGTCCTCTGAGAGTTCTTACACTATAGTAGATTACACTTGTAAGCCAATCTCTTTATCATAGAAGTGTGTACATAGACGTGTGCCTCACTTTATAGAACAAATGATATTGCAGCCATCCAACAGTTACTGATAACCTACTATGGTCAAGTTAGCGAATTAAGCATTATAAAATAAGAAATGCATATAAAGGTTTGGTTTCCCCACCTTGTAAGGTATCTATTTCAAGTGATTATGGTGCATTTTTGAAAATACATAGTTAACTAGTTTATGTTATAAATGTAATAATAGCATCCATGGCTTAAATTAAGGATGTAGTGTTAATTGCATAATTTGATTTATATTTTAGGAATTTTAAAATATTTACTTGTCCTCTTCCAAAACAACCTGAAAATTAAGAGTGTTTGCCCAAGCAATGGAGTAAGAATTGTTTACCTTAGATTTAATCATCAGTTCCATTGACTTCTTTACCAGAGTTTGAAAATGCATCATTGCAGCTCATTCTTTTGCCTTGCACTGGCAGCAAATCACTATATAGAGAAACTGCCAAGTCTGGTGTTACGGAACTTACACAGCATCTTCCTCTCTGTGACTGTGTGTGAACACAAATTAAAGATGTCCTCTGGCTTGGATTACTGAAATATACTTGGCTGCATATTACATTCTGTCATCTGGACTTAAAGCAAAATAAACCAACACGCATTTCAGTGAATTGATCATTCATATGATTCTTGATTATAACTAGACAAATTGCATTATTATGCAATATACCATCTTCTTAAGTAAGACCATTTAAAATTTCACATAAAATGTCCCTATAATTTTTTTTATCTCCATTAAAAATGCAATAAAGCACCATGAGTGTGAATTTCTCAAAGTCACAGGAATTGTTGTGGTCACTCGTCCATCAGGAACTGAATGTCCAAAATCAAAGATTTACTATAATTTGAATTTTTTATTTTCCAGACACTGCAAATGGATGTAAATAGGCTGAACATAACCTTGCTTCGGATATTCCGCCAAGGAGTGGCCGCGGCTTTAGGACTCTTACCCCAGCAAGTGCACATCAATCGCCTCATTGTAAGATGCCCGCATTTCTCATTCCCAGAGTACAAGCTTTGATCTTTATTGCAGGGCTCAAGAACAATGAACAATAACAAAGAACACCCATGCTATAGCTTTATGGTCCATGAGCCAAATCTGGCATAACACCTGTTTTTGTAAAGAAAGTTTTATTGTAACAAACCATACCTATCTGTTTACATATTGTCTAAGGCTTCTTTCACACTACAGTGGCAGAGTTGAGTAGTTGCAACAGATTGTCTGTCTAAATTAAAAGCTAAAATATTTGCTATCTGGCCCATTACAGAAAAAGTTTGTCAACCTTCTCGTAGTTCAAGACTAGCTATCCTGGTAGGTATGAATAGAAGGGCCCAAAATACTTGTCTCACCAACCGGATACTACTCCCAAAATATTCTCCCTAAGACGGAAACCTTCTGTATCAGGTAAGGCACTGTCTCCAGACAGCATCTATTAAAATCCCTTCAAGTATATCAGGATGAGGGACTTCCCTGGTGGCGCAGTGGTTAAGAATTTGCCTGCCAGTGCAGGGGACACGGGCTCAATCCTTTGTCCAGGAAGATCCCCACGTGCCGCGGAGCAACTAAGAACGTGCGTCACAGCTACTGAGCCTGCACTCTAGAGCCCACGAGCCACAACTACTGAAGCCTGCGTGCCTAGAGCCCGTGCTCCGCGACAAGAGAAGCCACTGCAATGAGAAGCCCACGCACCGCAACGAAGAGTAGCCCCCGCTCGCCGCAACTAGAGAAAGCCCGCACACAGCAATGAAGACCCAACGCAGCCAAAAATAAATAAATAAATAACTTTTTAAGAAAACATATATCAAGATGAAGGATGGTGAACACATAGGCAGAGGATTTTGAATAAAGAATAAAGAAGGGCTTCCCTGGTGGCGCAGTGGTTGAGAGTCTGCCTGCCAGTGCAGGGGACACGGGTTCGAGCCCTGGTCTGGGAAGATCCCACATGCCGCGGAGCAACTGGGCCCGTGAGCCACAACTACTGAGCCTGCGCGTCTGGAGCCTGTGCTCCGCAACAAGAGAGGCCGCGACAGTGAGAGGCCCGCGCACCGCGATGAAGAGTGGCCCCCACTTGCCGCAACTGGAGAGAGCCCTCACACAGAAACGAAGACCCAACACAGCCAAAACTAAATAAATAAATTTAAAAAAAAGAATAAAGAAGAACCATGCTTAAGGACAGCAGTCCAAGTACAATGCAGGAATAGCCTTGAAAAAGTCGAGAGAAAACTTGGATGGGTATGAAGGAAGCCCAAAGGACCTTTTGTATAAGGCTCACTTTAGACCGATCTATCACCCACATCCCTTCTTTCCCCCTTCTCCTCAGTGTTTAGGGACCTTGATATCATTCAACTACATATTCCCATCTGCACTTGAAGGTGGGTGTGAGCAAAGACAAAGAAAGGCAAATTCAAATCTTACGACTTTCTCTTTGTAAAAAGCTAATTATCCGAGATTCCTGTGAAAAAGGACTTTAGAATCATTTTACAGTTTTAAAATTGTTCTTAATTTCCCCTGCATTAGAAACTTAAGCAAGGATTTCTTGTTCTCCTTGCCTTCAATCCTTATGCTCCTGCTTGAGTTCAGTTTTACACTGCATCAACACCTGCATTTCCCGCTATGGAGAAGAATTTGCTTTTATTTTGGTTTAGAATTTTTGTTTCTTTTCATTTTTTTTGTGTGGAGGGTGAATTGTTTTCGTCCCCATAATAACTTTTGTTCTGTGAGTCAACTATTTTCTGGGACTAAATAAGTTTTAAAAAAAACAAAGTTTTTAACTCAATAGCACAGAAGAAGAAATACAGCATTTCCCATTATCATGAAAGAGTGAAATAGGTTATTTATATCCAGAGTGTACCTTGCTCAAGTGAGAAGTGAGGTATTATAGATGTCTTAGATCTAGATCTAGATTTTATATATATACTCAGATATCTTAGATATACTTTTACGTATATAGATTTAAAGAGCGTAATAGCTCTTTGAGAGGATAAAAGAGGGATTTGCCACACCCAGAAAGGGATATGCATATCCTCAGAGAATGTTAGTAGCATTTATGCATGTCTATTTCTAAGAGTAGTTCTTATAATAGTTTAAGTTATGATGATACCTGAGGCAGCAGAGTACGGTGATTAAGAGCTTTAGTGCTTTGGAGACAGACACAGAATTCTACTCCATTTCCAGCTTGGCCATGTCCCAGCTCTATGACCTAAGGCAAGCTACTTAATGTTCCTTCATTTACAAAATGAAATAACTTAATACCTCTGGCCTGGAGATAACAGATTTAAGGCACATGGGAGCATGACAAGCCCAAAACAAGTGCTCTCTTCCTACTATTGTTGTTATTAGGTCATAAACTATTTAAATTATTATAAACATGTTTCACATCAGTATTATGCAATATTTACTCATTGTCTGTTGTTCACTGCAAACATGGAAACATTTTTCCTGGATGACTAGTAGTACTCCATTTTATACGTGGCTGAACTTCTGATAAATTGCATTAAAAGAAAACTTTCTAAAAAAAAAAAAGAAAGAAAATTTTCTAGCAGGAGAGAACTCCATGTATCAAAAAGAAAAGACTAACAACAATTTTCTTCTATAAGTGCTTTGTATAAGTTGTCAAAGAGAATCTATCAAAGGCAGTGTCATTTTTGTGTAGTGTTTGTTTTTTATGGGTTTGTGGCATATCAGCCATTTAAGGTAAGAAATCCTCTCTCTCTGTTTCAGGTAATGAGGTCATACTAATAGGAAAGTAACATGATATCATTGCATAACATTGTTTCTACCAAACAATAGATCTTAAAAGTGTGACATATTTAAGGTGAAGAACAGGATCAGGGAAGCAACTTCAAAGACAGCATCACCTTCCTTAGTCCAGCCTTCACATTAATACAATTTATAAAAAAAAAATACATGGGGTGGTGATGTCTAATAATTGTACTGTTAAATCAGGTTTTACTTAATTCATTTGATTTTTAAATGCTTCTTTAAACACAATTACTCAGGAAACATCTGAACAATATATCTCAAAAATTACAATACCGAATGGAAAATAAATCAGCATCGAATGCAATATAAAATTACAAAGCTAGAGGTGTCAACTAATTGAAAGAAGGCCATTTGAAGATTTTGGGCTTTGGGCTGCTAATATTAAGTGTACCAGGAATACCTAATAAAGGTGATCTCCAAGATGTCTTTTAGGATTCTAAAGCTCTGATTTTCTTTAATGTTTCTAGAAGAAAGGCAAAAATATTTCCCAAAGTTGTTTAAAATGTCTATTAACATATACAAATAATCTGCTTTTACTAGGGAAAGAAGAACAGTGTTGAACTATTTGTGTCTCCCATAAACCGAAAAGCAGGAATTTCTGATGCTCTGCCATCTGAAGAAGTGCTGCGTTCACTTAATATCAATGTTTTGCATCAAAGTTTATCCCAGTTTGGAATTACAGAAGTCTCCCCTGAGGTAGGCTGTTTCATGGAATATTTCATTTAAAAATTTGCACAGTTAGCGTGACATGACCCAATTCTAGGAGGCTTTGAGTTGAAAGCTGTTTATCGTGTGTTATTTGATAATATAAAAATCTCCCTAAGGGTCAAAATTCTCTGATTTCACACTGTATATGTTTCTTCCTTAAGGAAGTTCATTTTCATATGAAAGCTTCACTTTTTGACACTTTCTTCTCCAATCTTTATGGCCTTATAATTTATTTTGACTTATCCAACGAATTGTCCAGGATAAAAGCCACTTAGGTATATTTGTCAATTGATTGCTTTTACTGAATTTTACTGAATTTGGGGTGTCCCCCAAAACACCCTCAAATCTTTCCTTCTCAGCAGGTTTACTCCTCATTGCCTTCATTGTCAAAATGGTCCCTTTTTTCCACTACCTTGGGATTAATTTGAAATGTGATTTTTCTTTTGCTGAGGAACCCAGTCTTAAGAACTATGAATATCTCCTTCATAGTGCTTTCTAAATTCGGCACTTTTCAGATTTCCCCCACCACTCCAATACTCTCATTCCCGAATAAATCCAGCCTCTTTTTTACTTCACCTACTCCGTCCCACTCCAAACTTGCTAGAATGAGCATCACCCCAAACATATGTAATTAAATTCACAGAATCAAAGAATTAGACCTTGAGGGAACACATGCGAACATTTTAAAGACACAGAAAGTCAGGCCCGTAGAAATTAAGTGATTTCATCAAGGTGACAAAGCAAATGAGGTATAAAGCAACATTTAAAATCTAGACACCTTATTCCTAGTCTATTTCCCTTTGCAGTAAAACACACTGCCTCTCATTACAGCAAATGCCACAGGTATGGTATAAAAAGCTTTGGTACAAGATTGAGCTTGAATCCCAAAGCCAGCACTTAAAATGTGTGAGACCTTGGGTGATTTAATACCTGTGAGATTAAGTCTGTCTTTACATAGTATCAGCCACTCTGAGCCTCAGTTTCTTCGTATCCTAAATGAGTATAGAAAAAGAAAGGAAGGAAGGAAGGAAAAAAGTAAGGGAGGGATGGAAGAAGGGAGGAAGAAAGGAAGGAAGGAAGGAAAAAAAGAAGGAAGGGAGGAAGGAAAAGAAAGGAAAAGGAAAGGAAAAATGGGTAGAGTCCCTATCTTATAAACTTGAAATATGAATAAAATTTTTAAATTTAAAAAAAATACATGGAAATCTTCACAAAGAGCAGGCACTGAACAAATGTAATTTGACTGCAGAATGAAAATGTATTTCATCATTGAACCACGACTGTAATAACAACCTCCAACTGGTCTTCCTGCATTTAGTGTTGCTTCCCTCCCTGCTCTCTCTGCTGCCAACCCCAGCTCACACATGCACGTGCACATGCACACGTGCACACATGCACACAGTGTTTTCTTTCTTGCCACCAGAGTACTCTTTCTAAAAGCAAATCTGGCCATGCCCTCCTAATGTCATGACTCTTCTTTGGCTTCCTAAATCCTGCAGAATCAAGTCTGGATTTCTTAATATGGTAAATGGTTCTTTGTGTGCTGAGTTTATCATTGTTGAACAGCACTCTCTTAGTTTATGCTTCAGCCATTCCAAACTTAATAGGCACCAGGACACCCCACACCATTTCTTCCCCCCATGCCTGTGTGTGTGTTGGTCCATCTGTGCACCTTTCATGTTTCAAGATCAGTCTACTGTATAGTGAAGCCTTCCCTCGTACCTCCACAGATGTGGGTGCTGGCTTTGTGTTCTCATTGAGCTAAGTACGAAAACCCCTTACCCCGTGTTGGCCTTCATGTCCATCTCTGCACCGTCGTTCCTTGAGAGCATTTCATTTCATTTTATCTGTGTCTTCAGTGCCTTCGTTCAGGGCCTGGCATACAATAGGCGTAGAAATAGCCAAGCGCTGGGCTAGGTGGTGTCCAAAGTCAGAAAAATAAATGAATAAGCAAACAAACACAAAAACAAATAAAATAAGATTTTTGCTTTCAATGAGTTCTAATAAGGCAACAAGAGACAAGCAGATAAGGAAAACACAGGGCTATGATAACATAACCGCACTGTGCCGTGGGAGTTTTGAGGAAGCAGAGGTCACTTCATGCTTCAGAGAGACCAGGAGAAAGGTCAACATGAGCTTAAACACCCTGACCCCTCCCCAGCACTCCTTGCATGTGACTCTGAAGGGGCTCCCTTTTGGACATCAAAGCAAACTCCGTGCCCAGAGTTCAAGCCCCTCACACACTGACTTGCACGCATCTTGCTCCGGACAATTCTTCTTTAAAATTTAAAAAGACCATTAGATTAATTTATTCTGCTTCCCATAAGCTTTCAGTGAATAATATAAGCATTTCGTCCTGTTGCTTTATTCTGAGTTTAAATGCCATTCTGAAGGCTTTAGGAATATGGCAGCTTAGTGAGTCATCCAGATTTACGGACCAAGAGAAGCTCACCATACCAAAAAATTAATTAAACTCAAGTATTTGGGGGTCCTCCAACACACCTCAGCCTGGTGAAGACAAGGAGCTTAGCCTGAATGCCTGTCACAGAACTATTAGCCCTCAATAGACCATAGGTCTGTATTGCACTTGAATAATGAAAGTGTGTTTGATGATCAAGATATGATATTTTCTTATAAAATTATGGGAATCTAAAAATCTAGGAAATCTAGAATCTAGAAACTATTGTATTACAGGAGACTGGGAAGTATTTTAATTGGATATAAGGAGCATTTCATCAGGGACTGGTGTATTGTTTGAGCGTTTTGTTCTGGCACTTCTGGAATGGGCCCAGCGGTACCCTCTGATCGGAAGCTCTAACTGCAGACAGGAGAGAGCCGTCTGCAGTGTGCACAGGCCCTCAGAGGGGGCTTCAGACACATACAGTCCAAGAGGCTCTGCAAAAGCATTTGTTGATAGTTGTTTAAGCTGATAGGTATTCTGTGAGTTTCCCCACTTCTTTATTCATCATTTGTGGTAAATGTGTAATAACTGCTTATGCCTCGACCCAGTCTTTCACATTTCTATCCCCAAATTATAGCTCTGTTATGGTAACATGTTTATTACCAGAACAAAAAAAGGAATATTGGTATTTTGGATTTTCATCCTTTACATGGATTACAGAACATGGTGAATGCTGTCTCGAAGCATCTCCTCCTACACTTTTATTAATTACTTTCAGGGAAGGGTGTGTTTTTTGTTGTTGCCATTTCTTTATTTGCTTGATTTTATTTAAATCAGAAACGACTCTTGGGAAACAAAGACAATTACCAAATAGAGATTTCCTTTCGCTTATTCATCTATTTTTATTTCAAATTTAAGTTTCTTGAGAGACAAAGACATTATTTCTTTTATATATTTATATATGGTACCTAGAACATTGGAGGACCTCAAATATTATTTTATAATAAGATGCTCCTAAAAATTAAAAACCAGACTTCCTCTTGCCTAATAAGTTAAATCTCAGGGAAATAGAATTAAATGTATCGTTTTAGTTTCTATTTTTAGATGTTTTTACAAAATTCAATGTCTATTGAAGCAGTACATTCTGCAATGATAGTGAAAAAAAATGATTTAGGATTTTGTTGTTGTTCAGTTGCAAATTACCACAGTTTCACAGGTCTTATGTTTCAAAGGAGGAAGTTACCTTCTTTAAATAACAGGACAATGTACTGACTGATACTTTCATGGCATGTTTACAAAGAGAAAAAAAATCATACCAAATAAATATAAATCATAATCCACGAGTTTAGTGATTGTTCCTTTAAACATTAGCCAGCAGTCTAAAGAATTATATAGTCCTATCCATGCAGTGCGGAGGAGGAATACAATCAATGCTAATTAACATGGGTCAGATCTCTCAGACCGAATTGTTTACCTTGTGCATGATACAGTGGAAGTTTGGCATTTATCTAACAAAACCATATTGTTGTAGGATACAACTCACTTATCTGCCTAAATCAATTAATTAACCAGCTAATTTATAACATTTCCACTTTATTCTTATTCTGTGTGCTCCATCTCTCTAAAGAGATGTAGCTCTGAAAGTCTCTGTATCATCTCTCCCAGCATTTGGGGTCAGAATTGGTTTTAAAAAAAGAAAAGAAAAGAAAACTATAGTACATCAAATTATTAAACAGGATATAGAGAAGCCATTGCTATCGGTACCGGAAACTGCCCAAATTTTATACAATCAAACAAAACAAAACCCAGCAGCTTCTTTCACTGCCACAAAGTTAAAGGGAAAGTGATATTGTTGTGACATAAGACGTTAAGATGATACAGTGCATTGGTTTTGACCCAGCCATAGAGCCTCTGAATTATTGAACCCTCAGTCCCCTGTCAAAATGTAAAAGGCATCACATTAACCTTATACAAAGGTTAGATTGGAGAGTCTTGTGAATTACAATCTTATGACTTGTGGGATCTCAAGTACAAACTTTTCCATTTATTACCCTGCCCTTATCAAGGTTTTTAGATCTCTGTACAAATATAGTAGTGCTCAGCAGGACTAGCATGACTCAGAAGGAAATCTATTTACCAAGAAAGTGCAGTGGCTAAGTTCTAGGAGTTCAAAACATGTGTCTTTCTAACTGGGGGCGGGGGATGGAGGGGTGGGAGGTTAATTCCTCCATGATTACTGCTTTGGTTAAAAGAGAAAACAAAATAGATTTGTCTTAAGCAGAAAGGAACATGTTGGTATTCCAGGAGGTGTGGAACTATAGTAGGAAAAAAAAGAAATGAACCAAATCAGGTTAGGAACACAAAATCGCTTTCCACCCACCTAACCACTCCTTTTTTAATTCAAATTTTACATGAACTAAAGCTCAGATCCTCACACTTAAATTTGACAAGTTTATGCTGCCTACTTGAAGGCTTAAGTGGTTTGCTTTTATAGCAAGCAATAGATGCTATTTATTTGCCTGCAAAAAAACTCATTTCCATATTTATATTTGATTTCTACAAGAGTTTTCTATTAGTTTCCAGCTATGTGTACAGAGGCATTGGAATAAAATATGATCTGGCTAAGGTCAATGAGTAAAAGACAAGTTGTCACTTGAACCCAAGATTTCCTTTTCAAGACATATTGGTTTCTACTCATTTCATCAAGCAAGTATTTTCAGATTCTCCATCAACTTACCATTTATGTATTTTAAAAACATGCATAAATCATTTCTTGCATCTATAAATGTGTCTATGTCTTAAAGAAGGCAAGATATTACAGTGAGCATATCTATATTTTACAAGCAAAGGAAATGGAAACTCAACTACTTCAAGCAATAGAGGTCTTCCTCACATAGTTATTGTAACCACAATTGAACTCAAAGATCCTTTCCATTCTGTTTTGTTCAACTCCCCACCAAGACTCGCTTGAGTTTCAGGATTAAAGTTTTCATAAAATATTTTTCAAGGCAAATATTTCTTTTTGTCTAGTTTACAAATGTGGAATGCATTTTTTTTTTTAAGTCTTGAAAAATAATTAACAATGATTTCCAAGTTCAGACACCTAAAAGAACAGGTTTTGCTGAAGGCTTTTTTTCTTTTTTTTCTTTTTGAGACAATTACTATTTATTTCTCATGACTCTGTAGGTTGACTAGGATCAGCTGGGTGGTTCTTCTTTTCCACATAGTATAGGCTGAAGTCATCCCTGGGGTTACATTAAGCTGGGAATTCATCTGATGCTGGAATGCACAAGATGACCTCTCATTCTCCAGGGCCACTCTCCATGTGGCCTTTCATCATTCACTATCATGCTTCTCAAGGCTTTCTTAATCATTAGAGACATCGCAACCAAAAGGGGAAAAAGCAGACTCCAACAAAATGTAATTTTAGATGAGTGGGAGCATTTGACTTGATTTAGCCTTTATATTCTTTTCCTAATTGTGGACCATTTGGTTTCAAGGTCAATTTTCTTTAACCATAAATCTATAAATTTCACTGAATTATTAAATTTTACTGCATTATTATAAGATGTGATTTTAGTAGATGTGCTTTTTTAAAAAGAATGGGTAAAATAAAACTAAACCACTCATTCACATGTTATTCATGCTTTTTCTCTACCCTTCCACCCCTCAAATAGTAAGCTAAGTAAATAAACAAAGAAAGAAATAAATTAAAGTAAAACTATTTTCCCTTTTAGTGCCAAATAATTCTGGACATTCTGGTGTTCCCTGTTGCTTTAAATAAAATATAAAATCCTAACAATTTATGTGGTTAAAGTGGTACATTAATCAGATTTTGACAAAATAGACTGCATTTTTAAAAAAAGATTTCATAAAAGAAAAAAAAAAAACACGAAAGAAGGCAATATGCCGACATTGTTGCTCTGTTTATTGATGCATCATGAGATTTTGTTTGCACCTGTTTCACTTCTGTTTAAAAGCTGAGAGCAGTATTACAGCACATAAAGCAGGGTGTTGATGTTATGGGAGGAGCCTGAAAGCAGATTAAGGAGAGCTTCATAAACAATTTCCTCAGCACAGAAAAGAACAGAACTCTCTCACCTGTGAACCAGGTAGTTTCCAAGAGAGACCTTGAGGGACACTCACAAAGCCTAGGGCCCGATATGCCATGTCGGGCATGCTTCCTCCTGTACAGGAGATAAAATAGCGTCTTAATGTATAAGAACGGCAATCCAATGTCTTAGATCAGATTGAGAAGCAGCTCTGGCAGCGGGGGATGTAGGTGTGTTCTACTACACTGAATGGAATCAAGCTAAAAATATGTTTAGTGTCTGATAAGAACGCCAGTCTCCTCAAGCTCTCATTTAACATCGGACTTTCTGTTTTGCTTTCAAAGAAAAATGTTTTACAAGGGCAGCATGAAGCGGACAAAATCTGGAGCAAAGAAGGATTTTATGCTGTTGTCATTTTTCTCAGCATATTTGTTATTATAGTAACGTGTTTGATGGTAAGTTTGCTTCTTTATATATTTTATCCTTTACTGAGCCCACTGCTTAATATTATTGGATATATTGCCATTCAAAAGAATGTTGAAAAGACTGAGAACAGAAGCAAGACTATGACCCTGTTAGGTTGGGAATATTTCACATCTGACAGCAGAGTGATAGCTAAAGGAAAACCTACGGAATTATGGATTCTGACTTGCTGAATAAGACTGTAATTGCACTGAGGCTTTTCGTGACTTGATCAACCCTGAGAACGAAGTTTTAGAAAGTGATTTACCGAGGTCACTGAAATCCTCAAAGTCATTTAAGTCTCATGGGTACACTTTGGACTTGCTTTATTTCTTCTTTTATATTATCTTTATGCAACTTGGGAAAAATTTTAAAAAGAAATATGTCTTGGGGCAAGCTTACTTCTTAATGAGCAAAAATAAGGTTTTCTTATTTTTAAAGGGCCTTGAAAGTAATATATGAAATTCCAGGCATGAAAAGGAGACAATTATAGGCTAAAGGGCTAAACAATCCATAATCAACTAATTTTTTAGGTGAATGAATAATGTAAAGGTATGAAAGTATATACTGCAAATAGCTCTGTAAATTACAAATTATAGATATGAAGACTTTAAAAGTAGATTTCATATTAAAAACATAGAACCCCAAATAAACCTAAACACACTAGACTAGGCAGTGCTCTTCGGTACTAAATGAGTTAACAGTTACCTTTCCAATAGAATGATAAGATTTTCCTATTCTTTTGAAAATTCTGTGATATAACTTAAAATATTTGAAGTTTACAGATGGGTTTCAATATCTTTTCTTCCTGTGTGCTATGTTCTTTTTAATTTTGCACATTTTTAAAAATATTCCTTCCTTAGTTTTTAAAAGCACCCCCCCAAAAGACATCATGCTAATTATTCTTCCCGCAACCAACAGTGTTGCTAAGTGTCTTAACGGATTTTGTTTATTTCTGCTCCTCCTCCTGGAAGAGGTTTATGTTAGAAAGATTAGGGCCCCGTTTGGAAAACAGAGGCTGAGTGGGTCTCAACTTGAAGGATATAAAACAATTAAGGCCTTGAATAGGGTGAAGATGGGCATATTTATTAGAATCTAAAATACAGAAAGTAGCAAGCTCCCATTCACCCTAAAGTTTCTATCATCATGAATTTAGAGGCATCTCCTATGGGCCAGGCACTAAGAGAGAAGATTTCTAAAAATTGTGACAATATCGACAAAAGAATAATTTAAGAATTGAGTAAGAAAACGGATTTTTACGTCTTAAATAGTGGAGATTAAGGGTAAAGAATTTTAATGAAAGTTGGAGGTTTTATGGAAATTTTGGCAGAGACCTCTGGGCATTTTTTAGGTAGAGAGGGTGTGGTTCCTTGTTACGGTTAATTGTGTTTTGAAATATGTGGTTCTTCTTTTTTAAATAAAGGAAATCTCAAGTGTTGTCCTCCCTCTCATAAGTCACAATTAGGGTATTTTTCTGCTTGGAACGTTGGAAGGAAGGGGAGGCTAGAAAGGGATACAGAGTGATAAAAATGGAGATTATTCAGGGAGTAAATACGTAACAATTCAGAAGAGCAAAGGCAAGGAGGAAAGTGGGAAAGCAGATTCCCAAGCAGCTGGTGAGTCCTAGAGGGCTGAGAGAGGCAGAGCAGAGGTTGCCATTCACTTGTTAGATATGCTCCAGATTCTGCATCTCCAACTCAGGGAGCGCCCCTGTATCCACCATGACTGGATGAACTCCTGCCTGACATACTGATCGCGAGTAGTAATAGGACTTGTAGTAGCCACACCCTCACCTACCTGGGGCCAGGGAACAACTAACTCTTCCTTTTCCAGTGTCTGCAAAACATCCATGTAAAATTCAAAAATCTAAATAAGGCTGCTCCAAAGTTACTAGAACAAACTGAGAAAGGAATGTTTCAGAAGTGTGTAGGTGATTGCTCCCTACTGGGCTGGTAGGTAGATTCATCCATTCATTCAATCCAGGAATTCCTGCAGAGGGCTCTCTGTGAGCCTGTTGTTGGCCCTGTGGACAAAGGAAGGAACAAGACAGGTGAGGTCCCTGTGTTCATGAGTCCTATAGTCCAGAGGGGCACCCAGACAATAATTACGTTAACATTTTTAAAAATCAAGTAGTGACCGTATTCTGTGATTCCAAGTATATGACATTCTGGCAGAGGCAAAACTATAGAGACAGTAAAAAGGTCAGTGGTTGCCAGAAGCTGTGGGATGAAGAGCTGGACCTTTAGGGCAGTGAGCCTATTCTGTATGATACTGTAATGGTGCGTGCATGACATTAGGGATTTGTCAAAACCCACAGAATGTACAACACTGAGAGTGAGCCCTGATCTACATTCTAGACTTCATTAATGATAGCATATCAGTGTAGGCTCAATAGTAACAAGTATGCCACGCGAATGCAAGATGTTAATAACAGGGAAAGCTGCTGAGGGAGCTATGGGAGAGGGGGTATATGAGAACTCTGTGCTCTCTGCTCAGTTTTTCTGTAAACATAAAACTGCTTTTAAAAAATAAAGTTTATTAATTTTGTAGAAACTCAAAAGCTTAAGGGCCATGAAGAGGTGATAGTGAGCCGGAGCAATAGGTAGTGAAGCAATCAGAGACACCTGAGACATACGAACATGTAGGAAAGGGGCTCCCTGACAGAGGATATGGCAGGTGGGGCAGCTGGGCCTCTCTGGTTTCCAGGAGAAGGGTGTAAGCTGAGTGTTTTAGGCAGAGCTTTGATGTGATCTGATTTGTGTATTTTAAAAGATTGTGGTCTCTGTTGGTGGCGAGTGGTTGGGGACAGAGCTTGGGGTGAAGTGTGGGAGCAGGAGGGCCTTTCTGGCAGCTATTGTATTAGCCTGATGAGAAATATGATGGCGGCCCAGAGTAGAGGGTGATGGTGTAGATGGAGAGAAGTGAAGGATGGAGATTTATTTGCAGGTGGAACTCACAGGACTTGCTGTGTACTGATTCTCTGGGAGGAAGAAAGAGAAAAAATGAAGGATGACTCCTACATTATTTGACTGACTACTTGGATGGGTGGTGCTTCCATTTCCTGGGAGAGGAATGCATTGGAGATGGGGAGTAGTGAGAGAGAAGAAACACATTTTGATTTGTATTCCAACAGTTCTTGAATAAATGAAAGTAGTAGAATGATATATTTCAAACACTCTCTTACTTTTTAATGTGAAAGGGTCACTTTAAAAATAACAGGGGAACCAGTAGTACAGAAAGGAATTAATATTGATAGAAAAATAAATACTACCTGATAGACAGGATTAAGGTGAAGTTGTATTTATCTGATACAGCTTAACCACTGACAAGTAAACAGTTCACATTTAGGGACTAGTCAAATGTGATTCTCTAAAATAAGCTTATCTTTGTACTTGTTCAAATGTTTTTGATACTGATCTTGATTTAAAGTAAGTTTTTCCTTGGATCTCTCAGTAATAGTTATACTATCACTTTTGTGATTTTCAAACAAGTATATTCTGGTTTCTGTTTCCCATAATTTTGTTGATTCCATGGCAAAGGAAAAGATATAACTCAGAAATTTCCCTCTGGCATTAATTATGTTTATGAAAGATCAAATGCCATTATTTGTGTCCAAGCCTTTCTCATATCATAGAAATGAAAAGCATGTGGTTTTATTATGAAATTATATAGGTAAATTGCTGTCATGGAGGATTATGTGCTCTGTAACAATAACATAAGCCTTGGCAAAATTTTTGAAATGTGGCATATTATTTACTTTCCTTAAAATTTAAGAAAAAATGTGTGTTGCCAGGCATAAAATTAGACATGCATGACATTTTCAAATGTGCGACTTATTTAGCACCTCTCAAATGTGAATGTAGAGTGGGTGGTGCAACAAATAGACAAATACAATTTTCCAAGAAAAAAATGTGTGGGCAACTTCCAATCCATTCAGTCTGTTTTAGGTGGAGGAATATATTACTAAGAAGAATTAGTCCTTAAGTTGGAATAAATAATAGAAAGAACACCGCTTATCATCTACATTAGATCTTCAGTGCACTTAGAGGTTTATTGACAAGTGCAAAAGTATTTATGGAATGTAGGTAGAGCTGTCTATAAACCAGATTGCTACTGAAAAGCGATTTTAGAAAACACATAAAAAAGAGCTGTTTGGGTCAATAAAAGCTCTGGCTTGTTAGACCCATAGAAGAGCCATTCATGTGTCATCCAAAGAGTTTCTGTAGTCATGGTCTTGGTAGCTGAGGCAGGAAATTCTTTACCAGACTACCTACTACAGCCCAAGCATCACAAAGAAAATGCATGTCAAAGGTGGACATAAATAGCCATACTTTTCTAATATGTTATATATAATTCCTAGGGATTGAGGAAAATGGGACTAGATTCCTAGCTGAAACACTTTGTTTACAGAACCATTTACCAAAGTAGGCATGTCTCAAACTAATTTTCAGTTTTCTTCTGGTTAATAAAAACCATTTAGCTCAAAATACAACCCTCTCAATAATAAGAAAAATAATAATAACAATAATAATGATTATTTTCTTCCATTTACTGCCATTTACTGGTACTAAATTTACTGCCTGGTACTAAACAATGTATTTTTAAAACCACTTTATTGACATACAAAAAGCTGTACATGTTGAATGTAAACAACTCGATGAGTTTGGAGATAAGCACACATCCATAAAACCATCACCACAATCTATGTCATGAACATATATATCACCTCCAAAAGTTTCCTCCTGCCCTCTTTATTTATTATTATTATTTTGTGTTGTGATAAGAGCACTTAATGTAAGATCTATCCTCTTAGCGAACTTTTAAGTATACAATACAGTATTATTAATTATAGGCCCTATGTATAAACAGTTAATGTATTTTAGTTTCCTAATTTTACTGAAGAGGAAACCAAGAATCAGAGAAGATAAGTGACTTGACCAAGAACAAGCAGTGGGTGGGTATATGTGTGTGGGTGTCTGAGGGGAGGCATTGGAATTCAAACCCAAGTCTATCTGGATTAAAAGGCTGGGCTCTTTACCGTGATCTCATGTATAAAGGAGTCACACTGTTAGTTTCTTCCAGTCCTGTCACACTATCTTGTGAACATCTATTTCTGGCCACAAAGGGGTCCAGGAATAAATGGGAATGCCTGTGTTAATCAGAGACATTCAACCCAGACAGAGGTGATAAATGTGTACCACACCATACCGGCTGTTGACACCTCTCTGTTTTTGCACCTAGTATCTGGTACTGGACATCATTTTTACACATCTTTCTGTTCTGGAAGCCAGTGAACTCCCAAAAGTGAGGATTGTGTGCTATCTTTGCATCCACAATGTTGTTTCTGGAACGTAGTAGCAATTGATTCACATTTAAACTGAAAGAAATGAATGAATGAACTATTTCAGAGCTAACTATAAACTACTGCAAAGGACAAATGCTATGACTGTTAGTTGGTGACATCATTTTGAGATTTGAACATATTTTAATCCAAACAGATGTTTTGTGTGTTACCCACCTATGTGTTTTTTTATTGAAATATATTTGACATATAACACTGTGTACGTTTAAGGTGTACCACTTAATAAGATTTTTAAAATGAAAATTATAAGCTGCAAAATAACTTTATAGGATTCTTTTTTTTAGCTTCCTCTCATTTCTGTGTTTCTCTGGTTCTCTTCTTCCTGCTATTATTTTTTTTCTCCTGCTATAGTTTTGACTTTTACAGATCCTTTCATTCAATATTCCATTCTCTTTCTTTTTTCAAATTACCAAATGACTCTATTGCATCCCAGGATTGAAACAAGAAGCTCTTAAAGGGAAAGTCAAAAATATTGACTTGCCATTCCTATGGCAGCTTTTAGGTTGAGTTTGGAAACAAAGTGCATTCATATAGAGAAAAATGCATATGGTATATTCCAGATCTTGATCTGTGCAGAGAAAAATTTCTGACATCACTTTTCCAGAGGCTTTGGAAAAGAGGTTGGGGAGAAGGCTGTCGGGATTTAGAAGACACAGTAGAGTAGAATGGTTACAGGCATAAGTCAGGAAGCCCGGATCCTAGACTTCATTTCTAACCTACCATAAATCATTCAACCGCTCTGGGTTTAAATGTGAAGTGAAGAGATTATACCAGATTATTTTTAAGGTCCCTTATACCAGTTTCTCGACAGCAGCATTGCTGACACTTTGGACTGGATAATTCTGTCAGGGGGGAAAGGGGCTGTCCTGTGTATTGTAGGGTACTTAGCATTTTCTCCAGCCTCTGCCTGCTAGATGCCAGTAGCACGCTGCACACACCCCAGTACCACAACCAAAAAAGGTCTCCAGACGTTGCCAAATGTCCCCTGAAGGGCAAAATCCCTGCCGGTTGAGAAACACTCCGTTAGAGCTTAATTCCGTGACAACTGCTCTATTGCCAAGTAGCAACCTCTCCAATTCTTTCCACATTTTATCAGACAGCCCAAATCTCTCTGCTGAGTATTTAAACAGTGTCTTAGAAACACTGTATCTTCTCCAAGTTCTGCTTTTCCCTAATTAAAGATGTAGAAATCCATTTTTACCCGTACTACATAGATATAGATTAAAAAATTGACCTCTAAACAGAGATAAAGTAAACAGATGATTGTAAAGTATGTGGCAAAGGTTCTCCATCAAGAACATAAGCTCGCGGATGGTAAAGAAGGACTTTGGACTTGAACTAGTTTTACACTCACATCGTCATAAAAGTCGCCTGTCAGGAACTAGGGAGAAGGTCGACATTTCCTTGGCTTTCTCATTTCCATTTTTGAAACATGCTTCTCCAAAACCCGAATGTAAACAGGCAAGTGAATGTTTTATTTACATATTATAGTTAGATGTGAAAAACTTAGAATATACAATATATGCATTATCTTCTATTAAATATATTTTTGTAAAGTTACAGATATGTTTGTTTTTCTCATTCAGGAAAATAACTTGCTTACAATTAAAAAAATAAAAAGCTGTCCCACCTTAAATTCGAATTGCCTCATCTTTTAGTAATTAGGTATTTAGCTTAACACAGATGTGTCATCTGATTGATATTGTTCTAGTGTGGTTTTTGTTTGTGCAGAGTGGCGGCAAAGTGCCTTTTGAGGGTCATAGAAACTGAAAAGAAGCAGTAAATTGGAAAAAACCTCCCCATCCTTAGGCATTATGCACAGGGTAAGGGTATTCATCTTCAGTATTTTAATATGCATATCTAGTTACACCTTATATGTTCATAGAGTCCTTTTCCTTAAAGAGAGCTTCCAATGTACAAAAGATATACCCTTAGATTTGGTGCTGTTGAAACGCAGTGGTGAGAATCACATCGGCAGCCGATGTGATTTCAGAGTCAATCTTTAAGAAGGATGGTGTGGCGAAGGGCATGTAAGGGGTGGGAAGTGACCAGGCCTGTGAGGCAGAGCTGCCTTTGAGTTTGGCTCTGCCACGGCTAACTGCTGACTTTGGACCAGCAGCTAAACGTTATTTAGCTAGACTGCAATTTCTTTAATGTATAATTAGGTCAGAAGGACCTCTAGTGACCGCTCTAACTCCCATTCCCTCTGTATCCCTAACTAAAAAGTCACTTAACATACATTCACCTCTATTTTTTATTTCTCTGCCTTTCTCGAGCTTCTTTATTGTTATTACAACCTGAGATGTTGGAACTGAGACATAATTAGATTTCATTTTCATTCTGAGTTTAAATAATTCCAGAGCTCCCTTTCATATTGCAATTTCTACTTCTTCAGTTCTTCATTCTGAGTCATATTTCTCATGATTTTGAGTAAAATTTTTCAAGAAGGGTAGACAGGTAATATATTTTCTGAGATGCTATGTATCTGAGAAATTCTTTCTGTTGGCTTTATTCACATGAACATCAATTTATCTGGGTATGGGGTTCATGCATCCTCGATAATGTGCGTTTTTCCTCAAGTCACAAAAATTGCTCGATTTTCTTCTCACATTTACTCTTCTTTCAATTGACACACTTTAAAAAAAAAAAAAAACTAAGAACTTTTTTCATTCCATATCCCTAAATTCCATAAGAACAGGGTACACTCTATTTTGTTCACAATGGAATACCCTGTACCTCACACAAGGCATAAAGTAAGTGGGCACTGAAAAATAGTTTTGAATGACTTGCTTCCCTCTCATTTATTCTTGTTTATTATTTACCATGACTCTTCTCTGACATCCATATCCCGTCTTTTCTCTTGTTTTCATCTTCATTTGTTCATCCTTTGCTATAAATTCCAGGCAGTCTCTCAACTTTGCCATATCCACCACTGATTGTATTTTCTGCATTCTCAGCTCTGTTCCTTATTGCTTAAAAGAAGACTTACACCCTGCTGCTGAGTTTTCAGTTCTTTGAATTCTTTTCTTCTTAATCTCAGTCTGATACCTTCTCATCTTAGATTGTTGTGTTTTTATTTCATCCTGATTCTTTTTTTATAATCATATTTTGTCCAACAGACTGTTTTTTACCAATATATTTTGAGAATACCGGACAAATATTTTCTAAAATTTCCCTGAAATAAATTCTCATCAGTGTTCATCCTTTAACAAGAAAATATATATATTTCGATCTTATATATTTTCAGTAGATTTCAAATATAGAGGTGACTAGAATTTAAAGGCAATTGGAAAGAAAAAATTAGCCTCAAGACTAGTTAGAGTAAATGTGGTTGACAAGTGCCAGGACTGCCCTCTCCCCTAAAATAACAGTCATTCAGCTAATGGGCTCCAGAAATTAAACAGGGAGTCTGATTGGCCTAAAGGTTTTTTAAGATGCTGCTGTCATCAGTGCTATAATTGCAGATCACAGGTTGAGTCGCCACTTCATGTGAATAACTTATCAAATCACCTCCCTGAGAACAGACTTGAAGAAACACAAGGACATCTACTCTCTGTAGGAACTGGAGTAAAGGAGTTATTATCAAGAAAAGAGAAAAAGTACGAAATCGTTATGCGGTACATCGTAAACGTGTACAATGTTACATGTCAATTATATCTTAATAAAACTGGAAAAAATAAAATAAATTTAAAAAATATAAAAATATAACAGTTCATAAGTATTTTTAAAAGAAAGGAGAGAAAGGGGGGGAAAAGGCTTATAACAAGGGAAGACTGAGGACAGGAAGGGCAAACTTAGCTCGCCTCACAATTTGGTTCACTGAAGTGTCCCAGCAAAGTCAGTCTAGTTCTTTTAAAAGTTTAAAAGTTTTCTGGATTGAATTAGCCATTCTAGAAAGAGCTCTGAGAATGAAGGAACATGATACTTTTGCGGTTTTTCTACATGCATTAAAAATTTAAAGGAGCAAAGGGTAAGAAAGAAAATGCTGGTTGCCCAAATTATTCTTTGACACATATCCTAAATTTAATTTTTTTCAAGTATTTACCAGATACTCAAGTTAATATATGACTAATGCAGAAATTTACCAACATTAAGAAATTGTGGCTTATAGCATTACTATTCTTTAGTTAATACTTGGCAAGACTTTCTTCGTACATGTTGTACTGGATACAAATCTCTGTTTCTAAACATGTCACAAGCCCCCATTTCATGGTTATTCCTTCTATAAGTTTTCCATTTCAGTCATTTTGAATAAGAGCTTACATGTGATCAAACTGACATCTGACACTTTTATAAAATTAGCCATATTTGCTTTTGAATTATATTTGAGGAGTAGATCATGTATGTATATATTTAATATGTTTGTGCTCCATAACTAGAAACAAATAGCATATCTTTTTGAGGAAAATCTTCAATACCATAAAACTGAGAAATCATCCTAGAAAGCTTTCCTTACTTGTACTATCATCAAACCTTATTTTGGTTTGTCTTCTAGGTTGGGATGGAGGAGATCATACTTTGTTGTTGAACATGAAAAATGTGACAGGAACACTTTATATCTCCTTCTATAGATTCTTTACAGATTAAAAGAAAAATTTCAGCTTTCCCTGAGACAAGATAAAGAGAAAAATCAGGAGATCCACCTATCACCCATTGCATTACAGCCAGCACAGTCTGAGGCCAAGACAGCCAACAGTTTGGTCCAGCCTGAGCAGGTTCCCAAGGTACTGAATGTGGTTGTGGACCCTGAAGGCCAATACACTCCTGAGATCAAAGCCACCACCTCTGTCTGCCCTTCTCCTTTCAAAATGAAGCCCATAGGACTTCAGGAGAGGTAAGAGCTTTTTCGGGATCCCCCTACATGTTGCTTTTTTTTTTTTTAACATCTTTATCGGAGTATAATTGCTTTACAATGGTGTGTTAGTTTCTGTTGTATAACAAAGTGAATCAGCTATACATATACATACATCCCCATATCACCTCCCTCTTGCGCCTCCCTCCCATCATCCCTATCCCACCCCGCTAGGTGGACACAAAGCACAGAGCTGATCTCCCTGTGTAATGCAGCTGCTTCCCACTAGCTATCTATTTTACATTTGGTAGTGTATATATGTCCATGCCATTCTCTCACTTCGTCCCAGCTTACCCTCCCCCACCCCGTGTCCTCAAGGCCATTCTCTACATCTGTGTCTTTATTCCTCTATTGCCCTTACATTCTTCAGAACCTTTTTTTTTTTTTTAGATTCCATATATGTGTGTTAGCATAAGGTATTTGTTTTTCTCTTTCTGACTTACTTCACTCTGTATGACAGTCTCTAGGTCCATCCACCTCACTGCAAATAACTCAATTTCGTTTCTTTTTATGGCTGAGTAATATTCCATTGTATATATGTGCCACATCTTCTTTATCCATTCATCTGTTGTCGGACACTTAGATTGCTTCCATGTCCTGGCTATTGTAAATAGTGCTGCAGTGAACATTGTGGTACGTGACTCTTTTTGAATTATGGTTTTCTCAAGGAATATGCCCAGTAGTGGAATTGCTGGGTCATATGGTAGTTCTATTTTTAGTTTTTTAAGGAACCTCCATACTGTTCTCCATAGTGGCTTTATCAATCTACATTCCCACCAACAGTGCAAGAGGGTTCCCTTTTCTCCACACCCTCTCCAGCATTTATTGTCTGTAGATTTTTTGATGATGGCCATTCTGACCAATGTGAGGTGATACCTCATTGTAGTTTTGATTTGCATTTCTCTAATGATTAGTGATGTTGAGCATCTTTTCATGTGCCTGTTGGCTATCTGTGTGTCTTCTTTGGAGAAATGTCTATTTAGGTCTTCTGCCCATTTTTGGATTGGGTTGTTTGTTTTTTTGATATTGAGTTGCATGAGCTGCTTGTAAATTTTGGAGATTAATCCTTTGTCAGTTGCTTCACTTGCAAATATTTTCTCCCATTCTGAGGGTTATCTTTTCATCTTGTTTATGGTTTCCTTTGCTGTGCAAAAGCTTTTAAGTTTCATTAGGTCCCATTTGTTTATTTTTGTTTATATTTCCATTTCTCTAGGAAATGAGTCAAAAGGATCTTGCTGTGATTTATGTCATAGAGTGTTCTGCCTATGTTTTCCTCTAAGAGTTTTATAATCTCTGGCCTTACATTTAGGTCTTTAATCCATTTTGAGTTTATTTTTGTGTATGGTGTTAGGGAGTGTTCTAATTTCTTTCTTTTACATGTAGCTGTTCAGTTTTCCCAGCACCACTTATTGAAGAGGCTGTCTGGGTTTTTTTGTTCTTCTTTCTCTAATTGCTTTAGGTGTAAGGTTAGGTCATTTATTTGAGATGTTTCCTGTTTCTTGAGGTAGGATTGTATTGCTATAAACTTCCCTCTTAGAACTGCTTTTGCTGCATCCCATAGGTTTTGGGAGGTCGTGTTTTCATTGTCATTTGTTGCTAGGTATTTTTTGATTTCCTCTTTGATTTCTTCAGTGATCTCTTGGTTATTTAGTAGTGTATTGTTCAGCCTCCATGTGTTTGTATTTTTTACAGATTTTTTTTCCTGTAATTGATATCTAGTCTCATAGCATTGTGATCGGAAAAGATACTTGATACGATTTCAATTTTCTTAAATTTACCAAGGCTTGATTTGTGACCCAAGATATGATCTGTCCTGGAGAATGTTCCATGAGCACTTGAGAAGAAAGTGTATTCTGTTGTTTTTGGATGGAATGTCCTATAAATATCAGTTAAGTCCATCTTGTTTAATGTATCATTTAAAGCTCGTGTTTCCTTATTTATTTTCATTTTGGATGATCTGTCCATTAGTGAAAGTGGGGTGTTAAAGTCCCCTACTATGATTGTGTTACTGTCGATTTCCCCTTTTATGGTTGTTAGCATTTGCCTTATGTATTGAGGTGCTCCTATGTTGGGTGCATAAATATTTACAATTGTTCTATCTTGTTCTTGGATTGATCCCTTAATCATTATGTAGTGTCCTTCTTTGTCTCTTGTAATAGTCTTTATTTTAAAGTCTATTTTGTCTGATATGAGAATTGCTACTCCAGCTGTCTTTTGATTTCCATTTGCATGGAATATCTTTTTCCATCCCCTCACTTTCAGTCTGTATGTGTCCCTAGGTCTGAAGTGGGTATCTTATAGACAGCATATATACAGGTCTTGTTTTTGTATGCATTCAGCCAGTCTGTGTCTTTTGGTTGGAGCATTTAATCCATTTACATTTAAGGTAGTTATTGATATGTATGTTCCTATTACCATTGTCATAATTGTTTTGGGTTTGTTATTGTAGGTCTTTTCCTTCTGTTGTGTTTCCTGACTAGAGAAGTTCCTTTAGCATTTGTTGTAAAGCTGGTTTGCTTGTGCTGAATTCTCTTAGCTTTTGCTTGTCTGTAAAGGTTTTAATTTCTCCGTCAAATCTGAATGAGATCCTTGCTGGGTAGAGTAATCTTGGTCGTAGGTTTTTCCCTTTCATCACTTTAAATATGTCCTGCCACTCCCTTCTGGCTTGCAGAGTTTCTGCTGAAAGATCAGCTGTTAACCTTATGGGGATTCCCTTGTGTATTATTTGTTGCTCTTCTCTTCCTGCTTTTAATATTTTTTCTTTGTATTTAATTTTTGATAGTTTGATTAATATGTGTCTTGGTATGTTTCTCCTTGGATTTACCCTGTATGGGACTCTCTGTGTTTCTTGGACTTGATTGACTATTTCCTTTCCCATATTAGGGAAGTTTTCAACTCTAATCTCTTCAAATATTTTCTCAGTCCCTTTTTTTTGCTCTTCTTCTTCTGGGACCCCTATAATTCAAATGTTGGTGCATTTAATGTTGTCCCAGAGGTCTCTGAGACTGTCCTCAATTCTTTTCATTCTTTTTTCTTTATTCTGCTCTGCGGTAGTTATTTCCACTATTTTATTTTCCAGGTCACTTATCCATTCTTCTGCCTCAGTTATTCTGCTATTGATTCCTTCTAGAGAATTTTTAATTTCATTTATTGTGTTGTTCATCATTGTTTGTTTGCTATTTAGTTCTTCTAGGTCCTTGTTAACGTTTCTTATATTTTCTCCATTCTATTTCCAAGATTTTGGATCATCTTTACTATCATTACTCTAAGTTCTTTTTCAGGTAGGCTGCCTATTTCCTCTTCATTTGTTTGGTCTGGTGGGGTTTTACCTTGCTCCTTCATCTGCTGTGTTTTTCTCTGTCTTCTCATTTTGCTTAACTTACTGTGTTTGGGGTCTCCTTTTCACAGGCTGCAGGTTCGTAGTTCCCGTTGTCTTTGGTGTCTGTCCCCAGTGGGTAAGGTTGGTTCAGTGGCTTGTGTAGGTTTCCTGTTGGAGGGGACTGGTGCCTGTGTTCTAGTGGGTGAGGCTGGATCTTGTCTTTCCGGTGGGCAGGACTGCATCTGGTGGGCAAAACAGACACTGTTTTGGGGTGTCTGTGACCTTATTATGATTTTAGGCAGCCTCTCTGCTAATGGGTGGGGTTGTGTTCCTGTCTTGCTAGTTGTTTGGCATGGGGTGTCCAGCACTGGAGCTTGCTTGTTGTTGAGTGGAGCTGGGTTTTAGCGTTGAGACAGAGATCTCTGGGAGAACTTTTGCTGTTTGATATTACATGGGGCTGGGAGGTCTCTGGTGGACCAATGTCCTGAACTTGGCTCTCCCACCTCAGAGGCTCAGGCCTGACACCCGGCCAGAGAGCCAAGACCCTGTCAGCCACTCAGCTGAGAAGAAAAGGGAGAGAGAGAAAGAAAGAAAGAAAGAGAGAAAGAGAGAGAGAGAGGGAGAGAGGGAGGGAGGGAGGGAGGGAGGAAGGGAGGAAGGAAAGAAAGAAAAGAAAGTTACTAAAATAAAAAAAAATTTTTAATTGTTAAAAATAAAAATAATAAAAAAAAGAGAAAGAAAGAAGAGAGCAACCAAATCAGGAAACAAATCCACCAATGATAAGAAGTGCTAAAAACTATACTAAAAAACAACAACAACAAAACGGACAGACACAACCCTAGGACAAAAGGTAAAAGCAAAGCTATATAGACAAAATCACACAAAGAAGCATACACATACACACTCACAAAAAGAGAAAAAGGAAAAATATATATATATTTTTAAAAAAAGGAAGAGAGCAACCAAATCAATAAACAAATCTACCAATGATAATAAGCTCTAAATACTAAACTAAAGCAAACATAAAACCAGAAACAAATTAGATGCAGAAAACAAACCCCAAGTCTACAGTTGCTCCCAAAGTCCACCGCCTCAATTTTGGGATAATTCGTTGCCTATTCAGGTATTCCACAGATGCAAGCTACATCAAGCTGATTGTGGAGATTTAATCCACTGCTCCTGAGGCTGCTGGGAGAAATTTCCCTTTCTCTTCTTTGTTCGAACAGCTCCTGGGATTCAGCTTTGGATTTGGCCCCGCCTCTGCGTGTAGGTCGCCTGAGGGCATCTGTTCTTCGCCAAGACAGGACGGGGTTAAAGGAGCAGCTGATTCGGGGGCTCTGGCTCACTCAGGCCGGGGGGGAGGGAGTGGTACGGAATGCAGAGCGAGCCTGTGGCAGCAGAGGCTGGCGTGATGTTGCAACAGCCTGAGGTGTGCGTGTGTTCTCCTGGGAAAATTGTCCCTGGATCACGGGACCCTGGCAGTGGCAGGCTGCACAGGCTCCCAGGAGGGGAGGTGTGGATAGTGACCTGTGCTTGCACACAGGCTTCTTGGTCGCTGCAGCAGCAGACTTAACATCTCATGCTAGTCTCTGGTGTCCGTGCTGATAGCTGCGGCTCATGCCCGTCTCTGGAGCTCATTTAGGCAGTGCTCTGAATCCCCTGTCCTCATGCACGCCAAAACAATGGTCCCTTGCCGCTTAGGCAGTTCCAGACTTTTTCCCAGACTCCCTCCTGGCTAGCCATGGCGCACTAGCCCCCTTCAGGCTGTGTTCACACAGCCAACCCCAGTTCTCTCCCTGGGATCTGACCTCTGAAGCCCGAGCCTCAGCTCCCAGCCCCAACCTGTCCCAGCGGGTAAGCAGACAGGCCTCTCAGGCTGGTGAGTGCTGGTCAGCACTGATCCTCTGTGCAGGAATCTCTCCACTTTTCCCTCTGCACCCCTGTTGCTGCACTCTCCTCCATGGCTCCAAAGCTTCCCCCCCGCCATCCCCTGTCTCTGCCAGTGAAGGGGCTTCCTAGTGTGTGGAAACTTTTCCTCCTTCACAGCTCCCTCCCACTGGTGCAGGTCCTGTCCCTATTCTTTTGTCTCTGATGTTTTCTTTTTTCTTTTGCCCTACCCAGGTACGTGGGGAGTTTCTTACCTTTTGGGAAGTCTGAGGTCTTCTGCCAGTGTTCAGTAGGTGTTCTGTAGGAGTTGTTCCACATGTAGATGTATTTTTGATGTATTTGTGGGTTGGAAGGTGATCTCCATGTCCTACTCCTCCGCCATGTTGAAGGTCCCTCCTCGCTTTTTTTTTTTTTTAAAGAGTATTCACCAACTGAAAAAGATAGAACTAGAGATGATTGGCATATTGGGTAGAACCCTAACCTTAACCAAATGAACACCAGGAGGAAGTAGTCTTTCTTGTCCCCTAAAAGAGTCTTGCTCTGTTATCAATAATCTTTTAGTCACATCTGATTTTCATAAGCTGGTATAGACCCAAGCCGAGTCTTCTTCAACTACAGGACAACTTCTATAATCATTTAATCTTGTTTAATCGTCATCAAAACTCTGGTAGATAGAAGGACTGGAAATAAACTTAGCGTCTTTCCCACCAAAGACCACATTCTTTGTAGTAAGGTAGAGGGAGTATATACCACAAATTAATTTTTATAAAGTTTTCCCTCTGCTTCCTTTGAGCAAAACAAACAGTAAATATCTCAAGCTTCATGACATTATCTTTGTTGCCTTACCTGCCTTTGTGATGTGCTTACACTGATACATTCTCATTTAAAGCAAATTTAAATAGGAAAACTAGAATATGCAAAATGTTTAAATGAGGGGCTAATTCTTTGCTTCCCCAGAATATTAAGCAAGGCTTTCCCATGGTATGTCTTAAAATAAGAAGCTTCATGTTTATATTTAAAATATGATTGATATTATATCCAACATTGCACATCAGGGTAGTGGGGAACTAAGAGCTTCTCAGAGTACACTCCCAGGTTCGTTTGCCACTTATTTTCCTGGATCTCTATTTTCTATCACTGTCCTTGTTGTTGCCTTAGGTTTTTAGATCATGTATACAAATTTTTATTATATTTTCCACCACATGCACATACACACACAAACACACACACCCCATATATCACCTCAGAAAATATAGTTTGGGGCTTTAAGAACTGCAAAAAGCCAAGTGGGTAATTCAAATTTCTTTGAAAGTATTGTCAAACAATAATGAATGAAGTGAAAAGAAAGGGATTTGTTGCAGTTATCTCCAAAGTTCTATAAAAGGAGAACACTTTGACTCCATAATGGAAGGGAAATGGAGAACAATCAAGTTATTCTTATTACCTCCTCCCCCAAAAGACTTTTTGGTTTCCTTATGAATCCATGAGTCTACATGGACCATTCTCTTACTTAGATGCCACCAAATTGCTGTCTTGGCTGCAGTCTGGAAAGGTAGACAAGATGGACTTTCTCCCTAAGGCCAACTAGGAGTCAGGAGAACTGGACTCCAGACCCAGCTCTGCCATTTCTGGATTGAGTGGCTTCAGATGAATCATTCACCTATCTGGGCCTCGTTTTTCTTCTTCTGTAATATGAAGGGGTTAAACTTGACTTCTTCACTTCCTTCAGGCTCTTTTACTCTTGTTACCTAAATTAGTTTCATGCCTTTATGTTTGCTTCAAAGGGAAGCCTTGAAGCAGGCATCTGAGCACTGGTGGTGTAGCAAGGGCAGGGTGGCAGAAAAGATCTGCTCAGATGAAAGTGATAAGAGGGTCACTTTCTATAGATGATTTAAAGATGATCATAAAACTGACTGAAAGTCTGACTAATTTTTATTATCATCATGCACCACCAATTCTGAGCAAAGTCAGTGGTTCAGTCCTTCGGGGAGTACCTATTCCCAGCATCCTGCCCTTTGTAGGCTACTGCTGGGCATGTTTGAATTACAAGGACCATAAGGTTAAATATCCATTAATTTGTTTAAATGAAGTGAATGTTTGAGAAAGGAGAGTACAGGGATGGTGTCTTGCTCATCTTTGTGGTCCACATGGGAGACTGTAGAGAGTAAGTGTGTGATCAGTGTTAAGTGGATTCCCCGCACCCTGGTCATCCCCACCCATCACCTCCCTCTTCCTTCCTGCCTCAGAGCAGGAAAAAGCTCTTCTTTCCACAAGGGCTCCACGTCCTTTCCTCCCAACCTTGATGACTTACTCCATCAAATTTCTTCCTCTATGTTCAACTGCAACCTTTTTGCTAATGCTATACCCTCAGCATGAAAATGGTTCTCTTTTGTATCAAAGAAACTCCCTTAATCCAATTCCGCCTATGGTCTTGTGTTTTCTTCCTTGTTCAGATGTGTCTTAAATGAGCAGAGTTTATTTGGTGCCTCATTGGTCTTCTTCAAGTCCTGCATCCACTGTTTCTCTCACATATGCTTGCCAAGTATATCAATGGTCTAACCACCAAAGTCAAAGCACACGTTTCGTGTCTTTTCACATCCGACCCTAATGCCTACTTCCTCTTTGAAACTCTCTCTTCCTTTGGCCTCCAAGACATTACTTTTCCCGGTTCTTGGGTGGTTACCTTTAGGCACACACACACGCACTCCTTTCTCCCCTTAACTTCAGAATTCTATCAAAGAGGTAGATTGAGCTGGAGGTACTCCTTTAGGAATCAACCATGTAAAAGGTAGTAAGAGAAGAAGAGGCTGTGGTTGGATTACCCAGAAAGGAGAGAAGCGGTCCTGGGGTGAGCAGTAGAAGTGAGGAATGGGCAAGGAATATGGAGAGGGCAATTCAAGCATCACTTTCTCTTGGAAGCCATTACCTCCTTCCCTTCTTCCTGTAGCCCACCTACCAACATGGATTCAGCTCTGTCTCCTCCACTCCTTTCTACCCGAGTCCCATAGCCTTGTGTGCATACAGTATTTATAAACTTCTTAGGTATAGGTAAAATTTTCATTTACTAATCTGTCTTACCCTGTAAACTCTAAGCTTCTTTAGGGCACATATATGATTTCATTGTTTCTTTGTCTCTTTCATATAGAACATAATTCCTAAAAGGCAAGAGCTCCTGGAAATAAATGCTTAAATGAATGAATGAGTGTTATATTGAATAATTCTCAGGTTAACGGCCAGTAGTTGTAGGGAAACACTTTGCTTATTCCACCATCCCTATTTTCACCCTGCTTTTCTACCATAATTCCCTTGCTAAGGTGGTATAGTGATGAGTTTTAAGAGTGATAAAAGATGAGAGGCATACAGTGTTCCATATAGTAAGAAAACTTTCCTGAGAGTTTTAAGCCTTAAAACTTAATTTATGTTTATATGTTCTAATGGTGCTTTTAAAATAGCCTTGTGTTTTACAGCCTTCCATCTCCTGATCCCGGAGTGAAATAATAGTCCTCTGTTTATTGCATGAAAGTCTGGCTTCATTAAAATCACCATGAGACCATAAAGGCTGTATTATGAGTCATTTGTCCCCAAAAATCTTTTGGGTCATGCCATATAAATCTCTCATCCCTGATGGAGAGAATCTATTACTCTGATATAATTGATAATAACATATAATTTTAAATTAAAAATAAAGAAAAGAAAATATAGAGACTTATTACATATGCTTAACTGAATACAAAGGATATACCCTGAAAGTTCTGAAGATTAAAGACTTATAAGGTGAGGGACAGAGCAGTCCCCTCATTTCTCCCTATTTCCAACTAGTCACCAGGTCATATTGATTCTTGCTACTTGGATTTTCTCATTATCAATTCCTCTCTTTGTAACCATCACCCTGGACCCAGCTCTCATTAGCTTTATATTTGAATTATCATGTCTTAGGATTATAAAAATGACATCAGGACTAATGGTGTTAGATATTTCACATGTATTACTTTATTTCATCTTTTCTGTCTGATCTAATTCTTTTCTCTCCCTCAATTCATACTATACACTCTTCAGATTTATCTCGCTCTAGGAATACTTGCATTATGTTCTGTTGCTGTGTAAAAATCCTCAACAGCTCCCCTTTGCCTATAGGATAAGGTACAGAGTACCTTGCTGAGCCTTAGAGGTCCTGTACTATCTGGCTCTGATCATTCTCTCCAAATCTGTTTGCCACTCTGCCCCCAAATAAACCCTCCGGTCTGTTCTCAGTGTGTTATGTCCCTTTCCACATGTACACCTTTGTTCACCTGGTTCCTCTTCATCCTTCTTATATCTCTCTCTAGTCTCCAAATCCCAACACGAAACATACCTTCTACCTTTGGCCATGACACCTACCGAAGCCCACGGTGATTTTTAACACCTCTGAATTTTCACATGTACCACTCCTCTAGCAGTGGTTTTAATTAAAGAATAATTTAGAAAGGGACTGAAACTGGTTTTTGATGGATTGTCCTGTCCCTTCACCAGCTTGTGAGAATCTTAAGGACAGGTACAGGCTCAAGATATTCCTGTGTGTTCCATGGTTCCTGTAAGCCCGATACATTGTAAACACTTGAAAAATATTATGGAGTTAGTTAATTCATTAATGCTCCTTTACATCTGAGGATCTTATATATTTATTTTTTTAATTCCATAAAAACAAATAGCCCAATGATAAACTACAGAGCTGAGTCTCTGTGCTAATATTACTTGACATTTACTAAATAAGTGACTCAACAGGTTAATTAAGTCCTTTTGGTATAGTTTTCCCAATCTACAAAATAGGTATGATAATATCTGTTCCACCTTTTTTCAAAGGGTACCATAAAATTAACAATCAATATAAAATGGTATTGTGCCTTTGAGAAGGAAAAGGAACGTAAATCTAGTACTCTTTTGGTTTTTTATTCTCTGATCCCATTTCACGAGCCTATACTCGGTCAGCTATATTTTTGAACTCAGGAACGGGGAAACTTTTTTAAACTGAATTGATACAGTTGAACCTGCCATTTAACATAATAAATATTTTTTAACTGTCAATTGACTTACAGGTTTTCTCATCCTGTTTATAAATTGGACCATTTAATGTTATTTAGTAACTATTAATACCAAATTAAATCTATTCTCATGTAACAGATGAATTCATTTCCCATGGTGAGTCCATGAATTTGGGAGACACATTCAGATGCCTGCTCCACACCTACTACATGTATAACTTGGAACTTGTTTGTTCATCTGTGATGAGGAGAATAACACATGCCCTGCACAGTTCTTGTGACAGTTAAGCCACACAACAAATGTCACATGGCTGGCACAGCAGGAGGCCACAGTTAGCTCCTGTTCCTTGTTCTTTTGTCCCATCCCTGTCTTCCTCAAATTCCTCACTTGTCACTCTCAAGGGAACTGTATTTTTATAGCTGGCTTTTGCCAGCTTCCAAATGCCCAGTAAACAAGAGATCACGTTCAGACCCTAGAACGACACACTTTCTTCTGTAGGAAGACAGAGAACTTGTATATATGAGTTTCTGCAGAGTTCCCCTTTAGGCTACTGTATGACTGTAGCCAATTTTATGGAAAGGAAATCAACAGGTAGATTCACATTATTTCCTCATTTTTCTCATCTGATTTTTTATTGGAGGTAAAAAGCAAGCAAAGACAATTAGAGAACCGTCCAGAAAGGAAGGGTAGACTCATTATAACAAGGCAGTCTCACTCCTGACTTAAATTTGCCTCAGAAATCAGTGAGTGTGCCAGTAGGAATATGGCATAAATGGAGGTTTTCTTCCTATCATAACCAAGGCCTCCCCAGGCCCCCAAGGGTTGCTGATACCCAATGAGCAATCATTCTCTAACTTTTCTTTACACTGTACCATAACATGGTTTGTTTTGGTGTCCATAACTACTGTGCAAGTGATGATACAGCACCCAGGTATGCGAGTTGAAAGATTTTCTTAGGGGTTTCAACCTGGCGGAGCCTGGGAGATTTCTGTCACAGCCAGAAAGATGTCTGCAGTGGTGGAAGCAACCTAAGCTCAAAGCCTCTGTTTACTGTAATTTCCTCCAGGCAAGGGGCAATGTCCTGACTTCTGTCCCCTGCTCTCCCTAGCAGAAAAACATTTCAGTGCTCAAAACTTTTAAATTAGGCGATGTATACTTAACTGTTCCTCAACTGATCTCCCTTTGGACATATAAGTACAGGAAAGAGTGTAGAATGCATACAACTGAATATGAGAGTACAAAGCATACAAAATACTCGGGAAATTAAAATCTGTATTCACGAAAGGGACCCATTGGTGAAAAATGGATTCAACGCCCTCATTTTCTGTCAAGTGAAACTGAGACCCAGAATCTCCTTTTTTAGGTGTTAGGTGAGGTTCCCCAAAAGTAGCCTGAGAGGAGGATTCTTGTCCCAAGTGATTGGGGAGGAAGGTTCCAGGAGAAGCCTAAAGGAAAGTAAGGGAAGCAGAACAGAGGAGACGAAGCCAAGCAAATAGGTGATTTCCGCTGACGTCTGGCCTCAGGCTGATCACACAGGGAGAGATGGAGCATGAGTTGTTCCACCTTGTGGCCAGTGGGCGGGGCATCTGTACCCCATGTCAGTCAGCCATTGACTTCAGGCCACCTGGGGATGGTGGAGGCATAACTTCCCAGGCACCTCTGGACTAGGCCACTCCCATCAGCCAAAGGTGATTTCTCCAGAGAAGTGGCAGCTGTGTGCCATCCATGGCCAATACTCCCAGCAACAGTGGAGGGGAACCAGCCCAGTAAAGGTGATCTAGGTGTGACACCAACAGCTTTACTACACTGACCAAAGGTTACAACACTAGTTATAACAGAGCTAAGTTTATATTCTAGGTTTCCTTGATCTTTCCAGGCTGTTATGCACATACAATATAGCCTCCTTCAAATAAGCACCGTTCGTTCTAGCGGAACCTATGACCCACACCATGCAACACAGTCTATCAACCACAACTTGTTTGCTCAGCCTGACAGTATGGGGATCATAACGTAACAGACAGCCATTTAGAAGTCAATCCTATTGAACGCCAAGTAACATCACTAAAAGTAACAACTCAATAAGATGTAGTGACCCTTTACATGCCTTATCTCATTTAATCCTCACAAGGGACTTATCCCCTCCTTACAGTGAGGAAACTAGTGCTCAGAGAGTTTACGTTATTGCTGAAATAACGGAATAGTAAAGTACTGGGGGTGTGAGGCTGACAAATAGAATTTGAACCCAAGCAGTCTGGCTGCAGAGGCTGTACTCCTAACTAGTCCTATATTGTTGGGGGGAGCACGTGCCTATCTTTTATGGAAAATGAGTGAAAAATAGATTACAAATCAGTATGTTTAGTAAGTAGGCACATTATGTGGTGTCATGCTGTTATTCCTCTCAGCAAATTTCACGTTTGGCTTTCAGAATGTTTTTCAGATTTTTTTTTAATTTTTTAATTTAATTTTATTTATTTTTTTATACAGCAGGTTCTTACTAGTTATCTATTTTGTACATATTAATGTATATATGTCAATCACAATCTCCCAATTCATCCCACCACCACCACTCAGATTCTAAATCAAGTAGAATTCAGTTTTATTATTTATGTATATATGTATATATTGGCTGTGCTGTGTGTCTTGTGGGAGCTTAGTTTCCCGAACAGGGATTGAACCTGGGCCCTCGGCAGTGAAACCATGGAGTCCTAACCACTGGCCCACCAGGGAATTCCCCTAGAATTCCGTTTTATGAGGTAGTTTTAAAATACTCAAGGCAGATAAACGTTTCATGGCCAGTCTAGAAGCTCACTGTTGGTCTCAGTTTTTTCTTGCATCTGGTTGCTCCTATTCTAGAGACCAGGTGCCACTCCAATACAAAGGACCAAGATGGTGGCAAACATGGATATAGTAAAGAAAGCGGAGAGGAAGACATGAGGCAATAACCCAGAAAACTCCAGTTGAAAACTGTTCTCAAGGATTGTGGCAGGGAGGTCTCTCTGTTGTTCAATCAGCCTGGATAATAACTGAGCCCATGTCGCTGTGTGTGTAGTAGACAGAGGACGAGGGAGGGCACGTGCCCATGCTCCTCCAGCAAGCTGCTGCCCATGCGTGGGAAGAGAGAACGCATAATACAAGCTGACGTATTGACTGCTCATCTACCACATGCCAACCACCAGGCTAACGTATTATCTCATCCACTCTTCACAACACCCCTTGAGGCAGGTGCTATTTTTATGTCCTTCTTGCAAGTGAGCTAACAGAGACCTAGAGAGATTGAATATCATGCACGGTGTCACAAAGAAATAAAGATGGAGTTGAAGATTCAAATCTGGACAATCTGGCTCCAAAATCTGCACATATCCACTCTGTCCTACCTCCTCCTAGATGATACAGATAACATTTTAAGCTTCTCTTATTTTATAATCATATCTTTATAAAATATTTTTATGGGGATGTCCAGATTTAGGGAGGCATTGGAAACATGCTCCAGCCCTTCATTAATGGTGAACTTCAAGCTGTTTTCTTCTTTATTTGTAGGATAGACACAATTCCATTTTTATAAAGGTGGATTGGAGTTCTGAAGGGTTAGAAAAAAACTTTAAATGGTTCTTTTATTATTTAAAAAAACCCACTGTGATTGAAAAACTGGAGGCAAAAGTTTTTAAATCTGCCTAAAAATTTGTGGCAAATGAGACAAAAGGTACTATAGTGGTAAGTGAAAGAAATGACAGTGGATACAACCCAGGGAGAGTAGAACAGAAATCAAGATGTATTTTTAAGTAATTAAATGTAGCAAAGTTCTGCCTAAAAAGGTAAAAATTGGCCATTACTTATATTGACAAGCACAGACCTAGCTTCTCTCCAAGCAGACTGAAATGTTTGAGCCTTTGTGAGTAAGTCCCAAGAGTGGAGACCTGGAAGCAGCTTTAATAGCAATCACTGTAATAGCTCCTTTCCTCTCTCCACCTTCCTTTATTTCTCACTTGTGGCCCTAGCAGAGTAACAGAAGTCCCATTGGGTCCTCTTACTACTCTACTATATCTTCCACCAGACCACCCATCACACAGGCTGCCTTGTCCTGAGATTCAAGCAGAAAGGGCTTCTCAGCACACCATCGCCCCCCATCCTTCGACATCCATGAACTTGCAACCTGATCCTGACACTGGCTTCCAAATTTACTAGGTGGTCTCCATGTCCACTCACACTATGAGGGGCAAACTCCAGTTACCTTTTGGGAACTCTTAGAGCCATTCTGTAGCGTATGACCTATTTTTAAAGAGAGTTATATGCTTCCCCTAGCTGCGTGATGGTAGCATTTCTACAGAGTTCTTGTCCTGACCCTAAAGAAGAGATTGTGTGGTATAATTGTTTGAGGTTCGTGTTCACCAATTCCTCTTCCCGTGATCAAATTAGAGTTTCACTGTGGAGAGTTCTAAATGCACTGCTTTTTAAAAAATTTTTATTTTATATTGGAGTATAGTTGATTAACAATGTTGTGTTAGATGTATAGCCAAGTGATTCAGTTATACATATACATGTATCTATTATTTTTCAAATTATTTTCCCATTTAGGTTATTACAGAATATTGAGCAGAGTTCCCTGTGTTACCTATTTTATATATAGTAGTGTGTACATGTCAATCTCAAACTCCCAATCTATCCCTCCCCCCCATCCTTCCCCCCCGTAACCATAAGTTTTTTCTCTAAGTCTGTGAGTCTGTTTCTGTTCTGTAAATAAGTTCATTTTTTTTAGATTCCACATATAAGCGATATCATATGATATTTGTCTTTCTCTAAAGTCAGAATTCAAGTCTTTGCTAGGGGACCATGTTGCAGGTCTTGATGTACAGGTTGACTGAATTAGGTAAAATAGCCTTTTTTGTAGAAGCATTTTAATCAGGACAGGCACAGACAATTCCCAGAGTATTGGCTTCCTATTTTGGGAAAGACCAGCTCTGAATCTCAGTTACTGTGTCAGGAGATTTTTACCTTGTAGGCAGAGACGTTCGCTTTTGGAGTTCTTTGAAACGTGTCATAAAGCTACAGCTCAGGGTCCCACTCTTTGCATTTAATGAACTGCTTGAACATTGTTTTCTTATGAAGTGATGCCCCACTCTGTTCTCATCAGATTTTCCCAGCTGTTGATACATGAGCTCTGTAGCAAAACACTGAAAAATCACAGATCACCCATGGCAGATGACTTTAGCAAAATTATTTTCAACTGATGGGTTTGTTTGGTTTTCACCTGTAAGTATATTACAAACATTAAAGTGTCATCTCCATTGAGCAATGCGTCATGATTATCTGGGTGTAATTTAAACATAGGACAGGGCTCTGTTCTCGTATGTTCTGAAGCCGCCCCAGTTGAAGCCCATCTAATTGTAGTACTATGTGGAAATAGTGCCCTCTAGTGGAGAACTGCATGTTGAAGCGGTTATTAGCTAGTCTCATACAGGGAAAAGGAAGTTGGCTCTTGTTTTTGTAAAAAATTTTAAAAAATCCATAATGACTTTAATGTCCTCTCTGGCATATGAAGCATGATCTCTTTTGGCAGATACTTTAGAAAAAGGTCTCAGCGTAGTGATGAAAGAGCTGTAACTTGAGAAATAACAAATTGGTGTGAACGTTTTCAAATATGATGTGCTTTCTAAAATTGCTTAGCTTCCAATCATTTTCATGTCTCGTTAAATCCACAAGTAACTTTAAGGACAGTGTATCAGATGAGATTATTATTGCCTAATATGTCTTATAATATATGAATCATTTTATTTAGGAGCCAATTTTTTTCCTAAGTCAGAGGTTTAAATACAAGTCTCAATAATTCTTCCCTTTCCCAAGCCTGCCTGCCTCACTTCTCATTTCCCCCCTTTTCCCTCTTGAATCTGATTCCCCCACATGGTGGTGTCTATAGCACAACGCCTGACACATACTACATGTTCCATAGATATTTGTTAAGTCTCAATATGAAAAAATGAACAAGTTCTTAAAATTAGGTTCATTTTATGGAAAGAAATGCTTAAAAAAAAAAAAAAGAGCAGGTGATCCCCATCATCACTCCACTGCCCTACAGAGAGAAGGCTCTGGTGCTGCCTGGCCTCATGAGCCACCACGAGGGTCTCTGAGCTGCTCCTCTTGCCAGCCCTCGATCTCACGCTGCACCACAGGGCAGCTAAAAAACCTTCTACTAAGGGGAGCTTAAAAACCTTCGTTCTCCTGCTCTGAGTATGGTCTCCTGATTGATTAGTTTTACTCTTGTTATGTTTTATTTGCTGTTGAATTTTGGCTCCTTTAAAGTTGAGATAAACACTTTAAAGGCTGATTTAAAAAGTAATTAATTTTAAGTTAGCATTTTGTTACTACATCTCTATCCAGGCGACTATTCTTCTCCTGAGAGAATCCTTAGATCTACCTAAGGATTCTGAGAAACAAAGTGGAATTTTAAACCCACCTTAAGCAATAATGTGAGTAGAAGTGATTAAGTGCTAAAGGATCTATGAGAGTGAGTACGTTAAGTATAGCAAAGACCTGCTATATAGCCTGAAGGAACAGACCTCAAATGTGTATCCCCGGCCACATTATTCTCTGATGGACACTCAACACTGCATCCTTTTTCCAGTCTGTCTTTTTCCAGTCAGCTCTCTTTCTCGTTGCTCAAAACAGCTTTTCCAGATCTGTACTATTCTCCTTAAATTGCCTTTCCTGACCCTACAAATACCTACACACACACACACACACACACACACACACACACACACACACACACGTCGAATCTCTTAAGAGCTCATTCATCTGTTTCCTGACTTCCTTGTTCCACACATATAGTTGGGGTTCTTTAAATATTGGTTAAATGATCCAACGTTAGCCTCAGTCATCTATTTGAGCTCTGAAATGTCCATTTAGTTCTAGAAAGCCCCAGGGCAGGGGAAGCTGCTCACTTCCTGTTTCATTCCTGGGTGCTTACTTTCTCCAACCACTTAACGTGACCAATGAATTTTTTAAAGTTTTTTAGGCCTGTCTGCTCCTGGTTAATGAAGAGTCTTGTAAAATTAAAGAGAGTCTATCCTGAACCTGTTATTACAGCACAAATATGCATCAAGACACTTGAGCAAGAAACATCATGCAGCTGAATGCTTCCACATTTGTAAAATACTGGTTTAGAAATCTAGACAGAGGTCTCAGATAACAAGATTTCAAGTTTCTCCAGGAGAGGCAAGATTTCTTCCTCTTTGAACATTATGTAGAGCTTTGTATGGGTGACTCTCCTTATCCCTGCCTTTACTTTCCTATTAGACATTTTAAAACGTCCACCTTCTTTATTTATTTATTTATTTTTTTAAAGAGCACTAGTCATCAACACTTGGTTTTTATTCTTTATTTATTTATTTATTTATTCATTTATTTATTTATTTATTTATTTTTGGCTGTGTTGGGTCTTAGTTTCTGTGCAAGGGATTTCTCCAGTTGCGGCGAGCGGGGGCCACTCTTCATCGCGGTGCGCGGGCCTCTCACTATCGCGGCCTCTCTTGTTGCGGAGCACAGTCTCCAGACGCGCAGGCTCAGTAGTTGTGGCTCACAGGCCCAGTTGCTCCGCGGCATGTGGGATCTTCCCGGACCAGGGCTCGAACCCGCGTCCCCTGCATCGGCAGGCAGACTCTCAACCACTGCGCCACCAGGGAAGCCCCCGTCCACCTTCTTTAAAAAAAAAAAAAAAAAAAAAATGAACATTTTGCAGAGGGAAGACTCTTGCAGCCAACTTCTTGTTCCAGGTGATCCTTATAATCTTGACCTTGGTGATAAAGGCTTGATTTGCCATCATTGTTCTGTTTTATTTCACTTTTTAAACCAGCCTTTAAAGTGTATTATCTCAACTTTAAAAGTGTTCTATTGCCCACTCCATCCTCATAGTTCATGGAGTGTTAAATATATCGAGGGCAGAAAGTAACAGAAAAAAATCCTATTTTAGCCAAAATCTGTATAAGGGAAGGGCTTAGATACTGTAGCAGTTCAGAGTAGAGTGAATTTCCTTCCAGTTGAATGGGTGAGAATCAAAGAATGTAAGGAATAAAGTATTATGCATATACTAGACGTTGGGGGAGAATTTATGTATTTTGTTATTTGGGCAGATTGAGTCCAAGAGCTTGGTTGGTAGGTACTTTGGAAGCATGTGCACAGAGATATTATTAGAGCACTTGGTTCCTCCATTAAATGTTGACTCCTTGAGAGCCGTGATGGACATGCTCAGCAAATACTTTTTTAGGAAGTGATGACCCAAAGATTTCTAATTTAAATATCCTTCCATATATGACCTGTAGGGGGAGCACGGAAACAACAGTATACCCTGAAAGTGAAAATCTGCTCCTCTGTGTGTGACAGAAATTCCCAAGCTTGGCTGTACATCCTCTGCAGTGATACCAGTGAAATCAAGGGTGGGGAGGGTGTCTCATGAAATCTTGACTATGGTGTCAATAAGAGTCTCGCTGAAATATGTTTGTTACGTGTCATCCAGCCCCGAGGTGGGAGGGTATGCACAAAATCTAACAGCATTAGAATGTCAAGAGCCTAAAAATATTAATAAGTAAAATAATTAAAACATGGCTTAAACATGATTATTTGACCCCAGACATTATTCTTCAAAATACTAAACTGCGTAATTCAGTAAATGAAACTGTAGGCTCCGTGGGATAAGGATAATGTCTTACATCATTTGTATTCATATTGTCTATCAAGGTGCCTGGGGCACATTAGACCTTGATAAACACTGAATCCCCTCCCTCATTCCCACTTGCTGTTGGTGGCAATGGTCGTGGTGGGCATGGTGACAGTCTGGAAGTAGGTGGTGGTATAGTAGAACTAGGGGCTTCTTGAAAATTCAAAACTACAACATTTTAGAGTTGAGAAGAACCTTAGAGCAGGGTTCCCAAACTTGATTTTATATCATACTCCCCTAGAGATATTTGTAGAATTTCTAAATATTCTAAATAGAACAAAATTTTTTTTCTATCTAGATAGAATTTCTAGATACAAAATATTCTAGAGTCAAACTCAAATCTTTACCTCAATAGCTCTGGAGCAGAGTTCAGGAAACAGATATGGATATAGATATAGATCTATACATGATAGATATACATCAATATAAACACATACATATATATTTTAAAATATATACATTTAAATGCGTATATTCAAATATGTGCACATTTAAATACATGTATTTAAGTGCCTGTGTATACTCAAATATACTTAAATTACTATATATTTACATATTTAAATTACTCATGTTTGGGAACCACGATCTTAGCAGTCCTGGTCCAAGTCCCGGGGATATTACTGTAATTATGCAGCTAGTGGCAGAGCTTCTGTCATGAAAAGAGTGATCACACACCTTATTGGAAGCAGAGCTCTGAAGTTGAAATCTCATCAATTGCAAACCCGGAAACTTTCCCAATGATTGTCTAAACCCAAGTTCACTTTCGCCCCACACTCCCCCAATAGCTCTTACCCGCTCACTTAACACTGGGCTCCTGGAGCTGAATTTATTACTAAAATTATTCGGATCACAAGATGTGAGTGCTGGAAGATGCCCCCCTTAGTGTTTGACTAATGAAAGAACTGAGACAAGGTTAAATGACTTGTTCACAAAGAGCTGTAAATCCTATGGGAACCATCTGTCAGAACTGGGTTCTTCATTGAATCGTGGCTGGATTCGTGGCTAGCTATAGGTTATTCCACATTTTGACCTAAATCAGTGGTTTTCAACTGTATCCCATAGCGCCTTAGTGGAGAGGTGGGCTGGAGGGGCCTGGGCCCTCCTCAGGCTCCCCAACGAGCCCAGCTCTGCGTACACTTGCTCTGCATATTGGCTTTGCAGGAAAGGTCTTCTTTTCTTTCTTAACCGAGAGCCCCAAGTTTTGAAAAGAGTTTGAAGACCACCAATATAATTGTTTCCTCAGATAGGGATAAACCTCTTCAGGTGGAATCAGAGACCTGAGGGTGAACACAGGTCACGTTATGTTCTGGTACATGTGTCTTTCTATCCCTTGGCACTTTTGTGTGGATCATGCCAGTTGCTCTGTGTGGAAGAATTTTTCTATGACTCTTTGGGTCTGGTTCCTCTTTATTGGTGCAGTGAAGTAGCTAGACTATGTTCTACCCACCTGTCATTCCCCTCAGTGTATCTGAGACATTTTTAGACTTTTCTAGGGCTGTTTACAATGAATATAAATCCAAAAATAATTCCTACAAAAGCTGTTGCTTACTCTCAGATACATTTTTCATTGGCCACTTGGAAACCTGATTGCAGTAAAAAAAAAAAAGTGTCTGATAATTTCTCTTAGAAGTTCTTTTATGAAGTTTTCTTTTATAATTCTTTACAGATTAACTTTAATATGTTATATATCACTTATGCTTAAAAGTTAATTATTCTGTTCTTTTATCCTTATAACCCATTCTAATGTTGGTATTTTACCTTATCATTATAATTAAAGTCTTCAATCACCTTTTCTCAAAAGTAATTCAGTTTTTTTAATGTTCAGCAAAAACCTCTGTCCCGGAGGACTTTTGTATCAATAAGTGTCAGAGTGTTCTAATCTTTTGAGAGAGGAAAAATCAGGACTAGGACCCAGAACTCAGTTTCGTCCAGCATGGAGCCCTTAAAAATTTGTGAGACAATTTCAAGTTTCCTTCTTCCACTATATTGCAGTCAGAAGCCATGTATCATCAAATATACAGCAATAATATGTGACATCTTTAACACTCGTAGGAATTTTAACATACGTATTCTTTCTACCAAAAACTGATCCCACCCCACCCTCATTTCTTCCCCACCTTCTTCCCTATATATACCAAAATTTGGGGGAAAAAAAGATAGAAAGGAGGAAATGGAAATAAATAGGAAGGAACCCTATTTTTTAAATGCAAGCTATCCCATGATGATAATAGTAATAACAGTTAACATTTTATTGAGCACTTACTACATTCCAGCCACTGTTCCAAATGCTTTACATGTGTAATTCAAATACAGAACAATCCTACTATTATTATCCCTGTTTCACAGGAGGAACCATGGCCCCAAAAGGTTTTGTCACTTGCTCAAAGCACCTAGCTGGTCATGGGAACCATGGAAAGAATATAGGTGGTCTGGCTCCAGACCCCAAGCTGTCAACTGTTGTACATACATTTCTAGGGCATTAAATTTCAACCCAAATTTGAAGCCTGATTTTTGCCTTAGAATGTCTTGCTTACAATAGGTACACGATAGATATTTGTTGCATTGAATTGGATTTTTGATGAAATGTTCCTGAATTAAATTGACTAAAATATAAACAAGAAGATTAAGCAGTCTTAAAAAAAAGAAGGAGGAGGATGGGAGGGAGGGGGGAGGAGGAGAGTGGGGAGAGGGGAGGGGGAGGAGGAGGGGGAGAGGAAGAAGAAGAAGATGATGAAGAAGAAGAAGATGGAGGAGGAGGAGGAGAAGAGGCATCATTCTTTACTGGGTTTCACCTTGGGTCCCCTGGAAAATGTCTAAAAGTTATGTTGAAAACATCACCTGTCATAATGATCAGTCTCTGATGTGAGTCTACATAAGAAGCAATGCTATTTAACTATGATTTTCCTATTTAGGCTCAGGCCCTAGAAAGGCCCTCCCTTAGCAAAGAGAGACAAACTTACTGAGTTTGCCTTCAACCAGAGTTTTGCTAGAGTCCTGAAGTGTGAATCCATTCATCCTAGAACTTGACAAATAGTCAAGAAATAAAGTCATCCTTTGGCTCATCTTTCTCAGAGTCACATGTTTAACCCTTTGACGTTTAAAGTTTCGGGACAGTTGGTAAGGGAAATAGTAAATAGATGGTGTTCCTTTGTCATTATTCTAAAAAAAAAAAATCACCTTGTTCTGAATGCTTTTCCATCGTTTTCCTCCGTTTTCTCTGTTCTACTAAAACTGTTGGTACTGTACTGCAAGGACAATTGTCAGTGTATACAAACTCACCCAAGTTGGCTATTGGTACATTTTTTCCCAGTATTCAGCTCCAAAATCAATACCTGGGGAACCTGAATTTTTTCCACTAAATGTTTAGTGACAGAAGCATAAGAACGTAATTCATTGAAAAGAAAAGAGTTAGATTTCCTGACTAAAATATGGCTGCTTTTCCTAGATTTAGTGGATAATTTTACTCCATTGTGCTTTATTTATTCTTAGTAGAACTTGAGGGGATTGTTTTCTGGATAATGTCAGGTTAATTGTTCAAAACTGAGCTATGGGCCAACCCAAGGGCATTCTCCTGGGAACAGTTAGGCTGAAATATACAAAAGATCTCTTCTCTTATCAAAAATATGTCTTCTTAAACATAAAGATAAATGAGGAAAGGTTTGACATGAGATAAAAATAACAAAATAAGTCAGTGACTAAATGTCTTATGTGATCTTAGTGCGTAGTTAGATGGCAGATAAATCGTGTCTCCCAGCCCTGTCTCTTCATGCTGACGTTATAATAGGAGGATATATAATATGCCTTCTGTGCACTGGGAAGAGTACCCTCAACACCCTTCCTTTCTCAGAAAGGTAGTATTGACCATGAGGCAGTATAAAATATTGGTAAATATGAGACCTCAGTGTATCTCTAGCCCTTATTAATTTTTTTCAATTGTTAATGAACTATACAAATAATACGTTCTTACCCTGCAGAAATGTTGAAAGTATACTTAAGCCAAAACAAAAATGTAGAAATTACTTCATGGTCAGTCCCACCACCAGAGGTAACCACCATTAACATTTTGTGTATATCCCTCTAGAATTACATACACACACATACACATACACACACACACCACACCTCTAGTAATTGCTGATAACCATGACAGCAATGGTAGCATCAGGAGCAGGAACAAGCAGCAACAATAGTTCTAACAGTAGCAGCAGCAGTGTTAGCTACCAAAGGTAAGCCAGCAATAGCAATAACAAGAGAATCCATAGCCACAATCACCATAACTGCAGAGAAAGCTGTGGTAATTGTAGCAGCTGTGTTGAAAAAGTCTTGGCAACGGAAGCAACAGCAATAGAAGTGTAGCAGCAGTAATAATATTAAAAATGCCAGGTAAGAGTTACATAGCATTTATTATGTACCAAGTACTCTTCTAAGTGTTTCACATATGTTACCTCAATTAATTTTCACAATAATCTAATGAAGTAAGTGTATTAGTTGTATCATCGTTTTACAGATGAGAAAACTGATGTACATTCCAGTGAAGTAAACTGCCCAAGATCACACAGTCGTAAAGGGCAGAACCCGAATTTGAACCCCAGCTAGTCTGGTTCCATAATCCACTCTTAACCACGTCACTGGTAGTAATAGCAGAAGAAGCATGAATTCTAAAATACAGTATGAGGAGTATTTTATAATTTATATGTATATATTTATATAATGAGTGAATGAATTTTGAGAGTGATTCTGAGATTAGAAAAATATAATAAGAAGATATGAACTAACTTCCAAAAAACATCACTTTCAGCTAAAATGGCCATTTCTTACAATTTTCAACTTAAACTGTCTTTCAAAGATAATATATTTTGCAAACATTTTTGCTTCCCTATTTCATTAGTCCTCAACAATTTGCCCCTATCCCTTTGTATGCTTGTCTAACATTTTGGAGTCTCTGACTGCAGTTTCTTAAAAAATAAAAGGCAAATGAACCAAGCTGCTTAATTTGTCATATCCTCAGTTTATAGATGTGCCTCTATGTATTTAGATATATGGAGTATTTGTGCTTAATAAGTATTTGTGAATGAATGAATAAAGAAATAAGAAATAAAATTTCAGAATCCACACTGAAGGCAAATAGAACTGTGCTGGACCAAACACACACAACTGTAATAAGAATGCTGTTTAATGCTGATGGCAACAGGAGCAAAGGGGATAAGAAAAAACCTAAAAACGGTGAATGTTGTTGATGCTTTGGTTCTATTTTGGTTCTGTTTCGCCTTCCATAATTCCAGATTTTGAACGGTTAGATTACAAATAATATTCATAATATTTAATCTGCTTGTACACTTGGACTGTCCTTGTAGAAAAGATTTCCTCTGCCCCCTGAAAGCTATCACTCAAGATAGAGTAAAACCTGAGACAAAAATTCACTCCAGTGCATTAGTAAAATGTAATCTTTTGGATGATGGGAAATATTGAGTCTTGGGCAAAATATAAGACCCCTAACATAAGTTATAATTCTTGCATCCTTTTTAATGATTTCAGACTGCCAGAAATGGCAAAATTAGAAGTCAATATACTTTAAATATAGAATAACTTAAAAGGAAAAAAGGCCCTTAAAAGTCATCTTGGGACTTTTCTGCACAGTTTCAAGCTGAAGTTTTGGTGATATGACTTGATTTAATTTCCAAGTCTCTTATCTGTAGTTTATTCTTGTTACTGCAGTTGCTACTGGTTTTTAACTTGTACACAGGAAACCAGTGCCAATCAATTTTTTTCCCAAGGTGACAGGAAACCCTGGTTGGTCAGATGTTGATTGTGCTTGCCGTTCGTGCTCCACCCATCATATTTTCTTCCCTTTTGGCTGACCTTAAGACAAATTAATCAGTGGTCAACATCTGGCAGACAGTTTTGGTGTCTTCTCAGTGATTTGTTGACCTGCACAGTTAAAAAGTAAAACTTCAGGGCAGAAAACTTGTATGCACGAAAAATATAAATGCTGCCAAGAATCCCTTACGAGGACTTGCAAGGAAAGCCCATCTTTTGGCTTTTTAATTGAAAATGTGAATTTTCTCGAGTAATGAAACATCTGTTGAATAAATAGTTCACCTTTTTTATGATGGTCAGTGGCTTACCTCACCCTATTGTAAACTCCAGAGATGAAATGTGGCACAGGGACAAGGAAGGGCTCAGAGAATGGTAAGCTTTTTCACAGGTCTCTGCTGTTTGTGATTAACTTTAGCCACCCGCATATTTTCTCCATAGTAAGTCCTGTTCTGCATAAACATACCCCTTATCACTAAACACACTGAAAGCAAATGTTGGTACCCAGAACATGACAAGTAACAGAACTCATAATTAAAAGCTAAGCATAAAATCAAGCCAGATGACCTTCCCATCCCTCAAAGCCAAGCTTCTATGCAGCCTCCCGTTTCAAACTCACGGTTTATGACTCTATAAAAGAAAAATTATCCACTGTCTACTTGCTTTGCAAAGTGTTTTTTAGAAATCATTAGTTTAAAGACAGTGATACTAAAATGGATGTCTGATGTTATCAGGTCTAATGATAGTAAAGATCATGAGAAATGTACAAGAAATGCTTTTTTTTTTTTTTTTTCTGTGTAGGAAGATGAAGGAAGGTAACAATGCAGGAAGGTGAGATTGAGATAAACCTAAAAAGGGCAGGTATGTTGGACCGGAAAGGCTTTTCCTGTTCCTAAAATGTCTTGTGTTCTTATACAGGAAAAGCATTCTTATCCACCCGAGGCGTTTGCAAGTCCTAGGCGCAAGACCTAAAAGTACCCTGGGTTGTGGTGGTAACGAAGCAGGAAAGAAGTGGGTGGGAGAGGAAGTGTCTGTGGTGGGTCCATAACCAGGGCAAGTTTCCCAAAGGGTAGAAATACATCCATGTCTCCTTTATTTTGAGAACAAACTCTGCTAGTTTGTTCTTTCCTAATATTTTCCACACCAAAAATTGGATACATTTAAAATTGGGGTTGACTCAGGCCACAGAGACACCACAGAATTGGTAAGCATGCTCGTTGAGAGTTCGCTGCCCTTGCTAACCCTGCGAATTCATATCATCCAACTCGCCTCCCAAAGATTTCTTTCCTTGATGCATTAGTAGGGGGAATTTTGATCCACTTGTTTTACTTGTTCACTAAAATATCTTCCATAGAGAGGCTAGGGCTGTGAAATAAAGATGAAGGGCTAGCAACATTTTGCAATGTTTTGAATCCTATCCATTTTGCAGAGCTATAATCCCGGTTTTACCAATAACCAAGTAGAAGGAAAACTCAAGACGTTAAGCAAGTATTTTTAAGCATTTTCCAAGGCCCTATAAGAAATCTGGTAGTGACCCCAAATAGAATCCTGCAGCAAACCTAAAATGCATTTGAAAAGCACTTACAATTCTCTCCTCTTGAGCTCATATCAGTTCCCTTTTGATTTGCATGACAGTCTATTTGAACAGGAGCAATCGGCTGTGCACCTGCTCTTTCCACCTGCATCCCCATCAGCAGTGGAAAGGAGTGTGCCCAAGGCAGGTGGCTGTCCACAGTAGTGGTGGGTACCCCTCATCAGACGTTAGGCCAGGATAGAGGAGTGTCTATTCCTGGACAGCAGTATTACTGTGTGCAATGTTGACTGACTTTGACCGTAATCAAAACTGTTCCTTTGGTTCTTTAGCCTCATTTCTAACCTACTAAGCTGAGAGCTTTAGGACGTTTGGCAGTAGTGTGAATAAGTAAGAGCTTTTGTGGGGCATCCAAGCAATAGAAATAACAATAGGTATATATCTGCAAACGCACTTCTTTCAGGAACTTATGGCAAGTGTATTTTTCTGTATGATCTTGTTTACATAAAACATGTGTTTTAAGTACCTAAACTTCTCTTGGCTTGCTTAGAATAGAAAGCATTACTGTTCTGGAGTGGCTTTCTGTATAGGCAAACCCTATTCAGTGAAGAACCCAACCTGCACTTTAATCTGAACCCAGAAAGAAAAAGTTGCTGGGGCAAAGATACGCGGGTGGGGGGAGTAAGATCATTTATTGGGCATATTTAAATATAGGGTAACTATTATGGTCTAGTGTCAATACCAATAGGAAAAATGTCCCAGAAACGAGAAAAACCTGGATATGGCTCTGCCAATACCTAAGATTTGTTGAGCAGCTGCTATGTGCCGGGAACTGTACAAGATGCATTTCAACTATGTAGTATCATTTGCTCCTCATAACCATCTCAGAGAGGCAGATTTTATAGTCTCAATTTTAAGTGAGACAGACACTTAATAAGCGTCATAGAGCTCACAAGCTGCAGAGATGGGATTGAGCCCATGTCTGTGTACCACCAAAGCTCACACTCTTCCCTATTTCCTGCCTCTCCTGATGCCCAAGGCATCCTGTAATTCTTCTGTTTTTGCCTTTTCTATATTCATGATTGGGCTGTGTTCAATTTTGTCAGTGGAGAAATAGAAACATTCTAAAACGAAATAATTTGTTCCTTCTAGCGGTCATAAACCCATCCCACTTGGAGAAGAGCCGGTGGTGCCGCTTTCCACCCCTAGGTGGCACCTGTGTGCCACAAACAGAAGAAAATTCAGGGTCAATAGCAGGTTGGGCTCTTGCTTTTGTTCAAAGGACATTTAAGCAGATCGTTTCTCTGTCCTCAAAAATCCTGCTTGAGGAATATGTTGCCTTTTTTTTCACATTTTTATTTTATTGAAGTATAGTTGATTTACAATATATGTTGCCATTTTAAGATTTAAAGCCAAGTCAAATAAGGAGAGGACCCTGTAATGACCCTAAAGCTGACAGGGAGTCTCACAAGCCTTCCCTCCCAGGGGTACCTTATCACCCTTAGAAGGCAGTCCCTGTATTTGTTCAGACAGCAAATGTACTCAACAGGGTTGCCCAGCTACGACGTCCATGGCCTGTAGAAGATTCTGGTTTGGTATTAATCAGAAGAGGTTTTATTTCTTCTTTGTTAGCGATGATAAAGGTTTATGTTATGTGGAAGCAATAGAATTTGGGTGTTTCTGCCGTTGCAGTTTTCAGTTTAAAAAAGAATGGAAGTGTTACCTTCTTTCCCCCGACCACCTCCAACAAAACAATGATGCAGTTTAATCAGGGAGTCTTATAAGGTTCATTAGGATTTGCATTTAAAAAGGATTTCTGTGATAAAGCACAATTTCACTGTAGAAATGATCTGCAGGAAAAGATGGGGGTGGGAGCCTTGAGAAGTTTGCATTCGTGAACCCTGGATTCCCGTAATGCTACAGGCCTTATCGAGGGCAGCCCAGGAGCAAATTGGCAGTACATTAGAAAGCATGATTATAAGAGGGAAAGCTGAAATGGCCCTCATGTCAGCTGTTTTCCTCCACAGGATACTGGGTGATTCCTGTCCTAACCAGATACTGATTACTTAAAGCTTGGCCCAAGAGTTCCTGTCACAAACGATTTCCGTAGTGTATTTTGACTTGCTGAGGTCTGAAGAACTTTTGGAATTTGTTAGGTGTGGACCCGAACTCCAGGAACAGATTGTCTTAAGTGTCTCATTTCTATCTCATTTGCGGTTCTCTGACTGTCCTCGTCTGACATGGAGAATTATTGGTGGAAAATGCATGCATTGATAATTCAGACAAATGAAGGTTTAAAAGAAAAATTCAAAGGACTTATCTTCAAATTGTTTTTATATAGTATTTCAAACAAATGCAAACTGCTGTAAACGTTTCAATCTACAAAATTATGTATTCTTCTATTCCCCATTATGATTGCATTTCTTATGTTTTATACATATTTCACCTCACCTATCTATGTATAATATTGAAATTCGAACTCAAAATATTTAGATTGTTGAAGACAGTTTTTAGAGTGAATAAATTTTCTTCACATGAAATACAAAGAATTAATGTAACATTCAGCTTTTCAAAATATTCTACCAGATAGTCAACCCAAAATGGTAAGGCACAAAAAGGGTGTATGTTTGTATATAAAGCAGTGGACCATGACATTTGTCTTTTTTTTTTTTTTTAATAAATCTTTCTTAGAAATATAACTGCCAGTGTTAAGGCTTCTAGTACATTATAGTTCCAAATGTCCAGCAGTCAAGAAGCAATTCCAAATACTTTTGATACAAATAATATAATATTCAAATCAAAATAACAGATTTTCTAAAACTCATTTTATTCTGAATCAGATCATTTGAGAAACCTTTCAAGTACTGTTGTTGTGTGGGATTTTTTAAAAGAAGATTTTATTTTTCATTTCTTAGCATGGATCCCTATTCATTCCAGAAATCAAGAAGCATTATTACAGGAATATAAAGTTTTATATTGTTAGGCTATAAGTTTTATGTTATTATCACATTTTATACTATAATTGGTGCACCAGTAAAAGCAAATACTATTTTTTTTCTTTGGAAATCTCCTGGTACTTAATTCTTATTTCCTTTTCCACGCCTACAAATCTCTGACACATGTAGAAGAGAAGCACAGATGCGTAGAAGGAATTGAAATTAGGTCAATTATGTTCCACCCTGGTCGTGCTGGCAGGCGTACTGTATATATATATGTCCTGTATTTTAATGATTTTGTTCTGGCGTCTTGTATTGACTTTGTCAGGACACCCTAAACGTCCTGTATTCAGCTTTTTTCATTTAATTTCAAAAATTTGGCAGTTAGAGCTATAGTTTTCAAATCTAACTGGGCATCCTGTGTTTTGTTTTGTTTTTTAAATATCCTCAAGGTTTTTATTTATTTATTATGTATTTATTTATTTTTGGCTGCATTGGGTCTTCATTGCTGCCCCCGGGCTTTTCTCTGGTTGCGGCGAGCAGGGGCTACTCTTCGTTGCGGTGCACGGGCTTCTCATTGTGATGGCTTCTCTTGTTGCGGAGCATAGGCTGTAGGCGTGCAGGCTTCAGTAGTTGTGGCATGTGGGCTTCAGTAGTTATGGCTCGTGGCCTCTAGAGCACAGGCTCAGTATTTGTGGCACACGGGCTTAGGTGCTCCGCAGCATGTGGGATCTTCCTGGACCAGGGCTCAAACCCGTGTCCCCTGCATTGGCAGGCGGATTCTTAACCACTGCACCACCAGGGAAGTCCCCCTGTGTTTTTTTATTTGCTGAATCTGGTGACCCTACACCTTGTCATCCCTTGTTAAGAGTCTTTTAGTAAGTAGACTCATTTGTATATTTCTTAAGTCCACTCATCATCAGAAATGACCATTTTAGAATGAAGTGTCACTGGTATAGCTGAGGACCATTTAGCATGCTCAGATGACAGAGTTAGTTGGTATTTAAAGTCATTCTAGTCTTGTGTTCTCCCTTTATCTGAAAAGTGATAAATATACATATTTTCTTTGTTCATTATCACATCATTCACAGAAACATGTCTGGGACATCTAATTAAAATGTCATTATTGAATATCTCAGAGGTTAAGAGTTGTCTAGATAAATATTAGGATTTCTATGTTGAGGTCTCTGGTGAAGAGAAATAATGAATTAACTTATAAAACAATATCTGAAGGAGAATAGTTTGTTAGAGAAACAAGGAATATTCTTGTAGCTGTGGTTTAAAAGCCTGTTTTTACATATTCTCCACTGCCATCTGCCTTGGAGAAGTGCTGCTGAAAAATATTAAGTTTAGAACATCTTAATTTTTTCTTTACAGTTATAGACATCATTTGGATGGCAAATTCTTATGGTGAAAACTTAGTGACTACCAGTTGCCTATCCAGAGGGCAGAGTGAAGTGGCTTCCATGATAAACCAAAAAAAAAAAGTTATTTCATGAATAATGGCTGATATGGTAGATATTCTGTTGCAGCATCTCAAGTGCATACGATCTTACATATCCAAAGCAGTTGAAAGAAGCCACCACATACATATGTAAGTCTTGATAATTGAGGCAGGGCCTCAAAGTGGGTATGTGCACCCCAGGGAATGTGCAGACTGGTCCTTGGGGTGTAAAAAAAATATTTAAAAAATTTTGTTTTTATCTTGCCCTTCCCTATTTCAAACCTTGTAAATGTTTTATAATTTGAAGTATGCACACACATATAATTTATAAATAAATAAACTTCAGTGGATGTGCACTTACTTTTTTTCACTTACAAGGGTAAACAACAGAAAAAATTTTAAATTACTAATAATTCTACCTGAAAATGGGAGATAGAATGCAGATATAGTGAAATCAATCCAAGTATTTTATAGTGTGTCCATAATCCCAATATTCTAATGACTCTATCCTGTTTTAAAGTCTTAGAAGCTGACGGAGGGGGAAATTAAAGTTGTAAAGAGGTTGCTTTTTGTAATTCTTAAGTAACAAAGATAATTTACTTTCACCGTACTTGATATATACCAGAAACTTATATTAATTATATCTCTCATAATTGTTCCTACAAATACATTTGCACAAATAAACAAAGATATAGTTCAAGAGTGTCCATTGTAACATTGTTTTTTTGTTTTTTGTTTTGTTTTGTTTTGTCTTTTTGGGTTTTTTTAAACAATTCACTGTTTTGGGGGGTTTTTTAATTTATTTATTTTATTTATTTTTGGCTGCATTGGGTCTTCGTTGTTGCGCACGGGCTTTCTCTAGTTGTGGCGAGCAGGGGCTACTCTTCGTTGCAGTGCACAGGCTCTAGGCACACAGGCTTCAGTAGTTGTGGCACGTGGGCTCAGTAGTTGTGGCTCGCAGGCTCTAGAGCGCTGGCTCAGTAGTTGTGGCGCATGGGCTTAGTTGCTCCACAGCATGTGGGATCTTCCCAGACCAGGGCTTGAACCTGTGTCCCCTGCATTGGCAGGCAGATTCTTAACCACTGCGCCACCAGGGAAGCCCTGTAACATTGTTTTTAGTAGCAAAAAGAATTGGAGATAAATAGCTATCATTAGATATTCATCAACACATATACGTCATTATATACTTATTATTTATGAAATCTACATTGTTACTCTAATAAGATAAGCTTTCTAATATATAATGGAAAATGGAAAAATAGTTGCAAAACTGTATGGAATTTTATGATCCAATATATTTTAAAAACCATACACATGTTTATCTTTGTAAATGCACTGATAATTTCAGAAAGAGTGCATAAGAACCTGAACAGTGGTGAGCTCTGAAAAGTAGAACCAGAAAATCAGGAGATGGGAGGAACTAAGGGGGAAGGGACTTTTTTTTCCGTTTTTTTATTTGAAAACTTTACTATAAGTATGTATTAATTTTATAATTGTTCATGTTTTAAAAATTAAATAAGTTATTGCTTTCTTTGAATTAATAGATATTTATAGCATAGGTATGTCTACTCAAGATAAAATGAAGTGGGAGTGGAACAGTAACCACATTATTTGAACGATAATGTAAGTAGACACAGTCTTTAAGGCCAGGAATATAGCTTTGAGTGTCTATGTAAGAATAACCAAGAAATGACAAAACTATGCTTCAATCTATGCTACGCGGACATAGCTTTAATTAGCATCCTTCATGTGATTCTTGATATTACACTGGCTTCTTTTTTTATGATATATTTCATTTACAAATATATACAGTATTACAATATGAAATCTATGCTTATACCATCAAGCTTAATTAATAAAACATTTTATTATAAATACAGTAGGAACTCTGGTTGCTTTTAACTAATCTAATTCCCCTCCCTATCCCTCAAAGACAATCACTCTTCTACATTTGGTCTTTAATCGTTCCTATAACTATTCTTACACTTTTACTTGATAAATATGTATCATATATATAGCATAATATATAGTGTATATCATAAATAATATATAAAATATAAACAATATATAGTATAATTTTTCATAAACTCTATACAAATGGTACCCCAAAGTATGTATCTTTCTGCCTTACTGCATCTCAAATACCTAAACGTAAGAGCTAAAACTGTAAAACTCCTAGAAAACATAGGCGTAAGTCTTCATTACCTTGGATTAGGCAATGATTTCTCAGTTATGACACCAAAAACACAACAACCAAAGAAAAAATAGGTAACTTGGACTTCATCAAAATAAAAATGTTTGTGCTCAAAGGAGAGTATGTAAGTCAGGGTTCTCCAGAGAAACAACTAATAGGATGTATTTATACACACACACACACACACACATACACACATATATATAAAGAGATTTATTATAAGGAATTGGCTCACGTGATTATGGAAGCTTGCAAGTCCCAAGATCTGTAGGGTGAGTAGGCAAGCTGGAGACCCAGAGAGCTGATGTAGTTCCAGTATGTAAGCTGGCAGATTTGCGACCCAGGAAGAGTCAATGTTTCAGTTCAAGTCCAAAGGCAGGAACAAATTGATGTCCTAGTTCAAAGGCTGTCAGGCAGGAAGAATTCTCTATTAATTAGGAGAAGTCAGCCTTTTTGTTTTACTCAGGACTTCAACTGATTAGATGAGACCCACTTATATTATGGAAGGAAAGAAGGCAATCTGCTTTACTCAGTCAACTGATTTAAATGTTAATCTCACCCCAGAACACCTAGAATGATGACTGACCAAATATCTGGGCATCCCCTGGCACAGTCAAGCTGACACATAAAATTAACCATCACAGATACTTTCAAGAAAATAAAAAGGCAATGCACAAAATTGGAGAAAATATTGGCAAATCATATATCTGATAAGGGTCTAGCATCCAGAATGTATAAATAACTTTTCAACTCAAAAATAAAAAAACAAATAACCCAGTTTTAAAATGGGCAAAGGGTTTGAATAGACATTTCTCCATAGAAGACACTGTATACAAGTCACCAGTAAGCACATAAGGAGATGCTCAACCTCATTAGTCATTAAGGAAATGCAATCAAAACCAAATAACAGACCACTTCACACCCACTAGGATGGCTTCAATCAAAACTATAGACAATAGCAAGCATTGGCAAGGATGTGGGGAAATTAGAGCCCTCATATATTGCTGGTGGAAATGTAAAATGGTGCAGCCACTTTGGAAAAACATTTCGCAGTTTCTCATAAAGTTAAACCTAGAGTTACCATATGACCAAGCAATCCCACTCCTACATGTATACCCAGGAGAAATGAAAACATATGGCCACACACAAAAAAACCTGTACACAAATGTTCCTAGCAGGATTATTCATAACAGCCAAAAGTGGAAACAATCCAAATGTCCATCAACTGATAAATGAATAAATAAATGTGGTATAGCCATACAATAGAATATACTGTGCTGTAAAAAGGAATGAAGTACTGATAGCTACTACAACATGGATGAACCTTGAAAACATTAAGCTAAGTGAAAGAAGTCAGATGCATAAGTCCATATGTTGTATGATTCCATTTATATGAAATGTCCAAAATAGGCAAATTCATGGACACAGAAAGTAGATTAGTGGTTTCCAGGGACTGGGGAAAAGGAGGAATGGGGAGTAACCTCTAGTGAGTAGGGAGTTCCTTTTGGGGTGAGGAAAATGTTATACAGTTGACTCTTGAACAACACAGGTTTCAGCTGCACAGGTCCTCTTGTACATGGATTTTTTTTCAATAAATAACGTGGATTTTCCTATGTTGTTCAAGGGTCAGCTTGTAAAATTGATTATTGTGATGTTTACACAACATATAAACTCTACTAAAAACTATTGAATTGCACACATTAAAAAAGCAAACTTTGTGGTATGTAAATTACACCTCAGTAACAAAGGGGGAAGTATATATAACTTTAATTTTATAGCAAAATGTTGGCTATTTCTAGAAAATTAGTTGGATGGTGCTTCTGACATTTTTTCACTTTATTTGATTTGGTTGAAATGTGCTAATTTAGAACATTTTTATTTATGGAAAAGGAAAGGGATGTATTTCCTACAAGTATAAAAGTATCCTTTACATGACAAATTTCAGTTCACTCTTAAAAATGTGTATGGCATTTTGCATTCCAGAAATATTTATTTTTTACCAGTCCATCTGCTCCTTGAACATGATATAGATAATAAAACACAGAATCCAAAGTAAGAATTCTATACTTTGTCTGGTATGCATGATATCTCTCCTTGGGTGAATGGCTATGCTATTTTCAGAGTTATCTTGCATTTATTTCATCTGACAGTGGATAAGAGAAGACCCAGAAATAAAAATGAATTATTATGAATGGCATCAGACCAACAAATCCCAGTTACTTGAGGGGGAAAGGCTTGTATTAACTATTAGCAACTTTGTTCAATAATTTATATTTAAACATCTATCCTTGTAGTAGGCATGACAGATACCATGATTGTGTATTTACATTGGCAAGAATGAGATCATCATGATCAAGTGCCACTCTCTTCGTTTATCGCTAACACAACTCTTCCAGGTAATTGAGGCCTTCCTTCCACCTGAGAATTGATGGCACTTTAGATACAATCCATGGCCACAAAGTAACCCAGCAAAATCATTTACTCTTCACTGGCCAAGAGGAAGCAACTCCCTACTCCAAAATTCGAAGGTGAAAGGCCAATGACTTTAGCTGGCCACCATCATCCTGGTTTATTCCTAAAGCATTTGAACTGACCAAAGCCCACAACTGCATTGCTAGGTGGTGCACTTTTAAATGAACACTGAACAAACACAGGAATGTATATTTAAATAAATTACTGTTCTTGGATAAACATCTGGGGAAGCTCTGGAGGCAGTAGATTTTCATAATTTTGACTGAGTTCATTTTAGGTAAAGGGAGACCATGATGGACTCCAGCTAAAGACTTAAGACACCTGTTTCTCACATCAAATAACTGAGAAGGACTTCTAGAAGCTTTCAGATAGACATTAAATTGAATTACTTTTTCAAAATGTCTAATTCTTTCCATTAAATGTGAAATTTTTCTTTGTGAAATTTTAATTTTATGAATGTTCTTCTCCAGCGATTAAAAGGAACGTCAAGGGTTTGGTATAAAGCAATGTGCTCTTAAAGATAAATAAATATTCTCTACCCCTCTAACTTCCTAGTCATTATTCTATTCCATAACAGGCAGCAAAATATTCGAATCTTCTATGTAGGTTTCTTTCCTGAGATGTACTATCAACATTCACTCTAGCTGCAGCCAGAGGTGAAAATACTTACAGCTCTACTACATTTTTGCACTTCAATTCTCTTACATACAGACTTAGCAATATCAGTTACGTTGCTTTATAACTATACTTCATATTGTACCACTGAGGAATAAAACTGTGCCTTAATTGCTAGTTAAAACTTAAAAAGTAGTCTTAAACTAAAAAGCAGCTAGATTTCTGTAAGAATTGCAGAGTTTGGTTTAAAAAACTTGGCCTGAACCACCAGATGTTGTTAAAAAACTGAAGAATCTGAGAAGTTGTATATTTTTTGATGATTGGCATTTTAGCTGGGCTGTATGGCTCATGGTAATCATGTGTGTCATTTCTCGTCTTGAAAGTAAGTGAATGTATTTAATTCAGTTGTAATGTTCAGTACTAAAAGGGTTCTTTGGTAATTGGTTACTTCAAGAGACAGGGAGTTATTAATTGTATTGTGTTACTTAGAAAACATCATTGTGTGAGTGTGTATGAATGTATGTTTGTATATAAATTAGCTAAAATTCAAAGAAAGACTTCTCATTTCAGAAAGAATGGTTTATTCATTGACACTTATTAATGTTTCCTCAGCATCATCCTTTTCTTAACATATGAACTTGGAAAAAGTAAACTTGGGAACTAAAATTAGAGCTACCATCATTTTGTTCTTTTGTTAAAAGGGAAACAGCCTCCTCACCATGAGTGACAGTCAAAACAATACCAAATGCCAAAAAAAGAGAAAAAATTAATCATACTTGGATACAAGACAAAGCACTATTTTTTTTCTCTTTTTTACAAATGAAATCACCATAGCGCTTTAGGATGTTAATGCTCAGACGTCATTGATATTCATTAAGACTCAAACTAAATATCCACTGTAACATTTACAGTACCTAGATAAGCTTGGCTCTCCATTTTAAATTTTCAGACTCCTGTCTAACATGATTTCCCATTTCTCCTGTTTTCAGAGGGTTGGAAAAGCCAGCAGGGCACAGTAATTACACATAGAATTACCATAACCAATTCATTTGCAACTATTTATACGTGCATATGACAAAAGTGTTGCTTTCCATGTGTTCAAGACTAGATACAAAGGGAAGACTAAAGTCAAAATCTTTGCCCTCAAGGAATTCACACTTTAGGGTATATCATTTCTAGTGAATATGATATTACTAGAGACATTTTGGAAAAAAATTGTTAAGAGGATTCAGAGGGAAGAGACCACAGCATTTGGGCAAGTGCATTTCAGGCATAGAAAGCAGAGTTGCAGGTTGATTGGCCTGCCTGGAGCACAGATCTAGATAAGGATGTGAGAGGAGATGAGGCTGGGGAAATATACAGGGAATAGATGAGAAAGCAATTCATGTCCAAGGGCAGCTATACATGGGTTTTATTATCATATTTTCAGTACTCAAACATCATTCTGGTGAAATCTGGAACAAAATGCATTGGACTAGGAGATTTTAGAGTTAGGAAAGTTTGCTAGGAAGCTACTGCAAAGGTCTGAACAAGAGATGAAGAGGGTCTAAGCTAATTCAATGTCAGTGAGCCCCAAGAGTCAGTCTTCATGTTTCTTCCATTCTCCGTGTATCCAGTGATTTATCCAAACTCAGAGATTTTGAGTTAGTTTTTAAAACTCCTTGACCTAAAAATAATCCTGGAAATGTACAAACATTAGATTCAAGGATATTCATTTGTAGTCTTGTCTATAATGGTGAAAAACTGAAAACAACTTAGTGTCCAAAAGTAAGGTATTAGTTAAGTAAACTATGACACATCCATCGGAGGGCAGAGTCAAGATGATGAACTAGGAGGACATGGAATTCACGTCTCCACACAACTAGGGCACCTACCAGGCACTGGTGGGGGACCAAGGACACCTAAGGGGAAGGGAGGAACCCCAGCGACCACTTGCAGAATCTTGGTTCCTAGGCCAGAGGTTGGGCCTGAGCTCCTGAGGTGGCAGCTCTGAGTCCAAACTGCTGGACTAACAGAGAACCACAGACCCCAGGGAATATTAATTGGAGTGAGGCCTCTCGGAGGTCCTCATCTCAGCACCAAGACCCGGCTCTATACAACTGCCTGCAAAATCCAGTGCTGGATGCCTCAGGCCAAACCAGTAAGACAGGAATACAGCCCCACCCATCAAAAAAAAAAAAAAAAGAAACAACAAGAAAATATGTTACAGACAAAGGAGCAAGGTAAAAACCTACAAGACCAATAAATGAAGACAAAATAGGCAACCTACCTGAAAAAGAACTCAGAGTAATGAAGTAAAGATGATCCAAAATCTCAGAAACAGAACGGAGAAAATACAAGAAATATTTAACAAGGATCTAGAATAACTAAAGACCAAACAAACAGTGATGAACACAATAACTGAAATTAAAAATACTCTAGAAGGAATCAGTAGCAGAATTACTGAGGCAGAAGAATGGATAAGTGAGCTGGAAGATAAAACAGTGGAAATAACTGCCAGGGAGCAGAATAAAGAAAAAAGAATGAAGATAATTGAGACCTCTGTCTCAGAGACCTCTGGGACAACATTAAATGCACCAACATTCGAATTATAGGGGTCCCAGAAGAAGAGAAAAAGAAAGGGTCTGAGAAAATATTTGAAGAGATTATAGTCGAAAACTTCCCTAACATGGGAAAGGAAAGAGTCAGTCAACTCCAGGAAGCACAGAGAGTCCCATACAGGATAAACCCAAAGAGAAACATATATAGCAGAAACTAACACACCATTGTAAAGCAATTATACTCCAATAAAAATGTTAAAAAAAAAAAAAAAGAAAGAAAGAAACTCTGCAAGCCAGAAGGGAGTGGCAGGACATATTCAAAGAAATGAAAGGGAAAAACCTACAACCAAGATTACTCTACCCAGCAAGGATCTCATTCAGATTTGATGGAGAAATTAAAACCTTTACAGACAAGCAAAAGTTAAGGGAATTCAGCACCACCAAACCAGCTTTACAGCAAATGCTAAAGGAACTTCTCTAGGCAGGAAACACAAGAGAAGGAAAAGACCTACAATAACAAACCCAAAACAATTAAGAAAATGGTAATAGGAACATACATATCGATAATTACCTTAAATGTAAATGGATTAAATGCTCCAACCAAAAGATGTAGACTGGCTGAATGGATACAAAAACAAGACCCGTATATATGCTGTCTAGAAGAAACCCACTTCAGACCTAGGTGTACATACAGACTGATACATCCATCCAATGGAGTGCTATATAGTGTTGGCAATTCATGTGTAAATAAATTTGAAGACACAAGACACAAATAAATATGTTTGTGATATATTTAGTTAAATAAAAAGCAAGCCATAAAAGAATATGTAGACTAAAAAAATCTAGATTTTTGTCATGCATATATACATGTTTAAAACTTGAAGGACAGACACTTAAAATGTTATTAGCAATTACTCTTCGTGTTGGTATTATAGGATATTTTTCTTTTTGGTATCTATATTTTTAATTTTCATGGTGACTATGCCTTATTTTTGAATCTGAAAAAGGTTATTAAGGTAAGAATTTTAAGGGCTTGAGGAATGAAAAATGGTCCCAATGTAGGTGACCACTGACTTTGCATATGTAACACTGCTACTGACTCTTCATCACTAACCAACTTTCCTAACCTTGCCTTCTTCAAATGTTTATCAGCGTATGCCATATAGCTGCCACACAGCCATGTGTGCATGGAGTGAAATAAGAATTATCACATGATCATTATTAATTACTATAATCATTCACATATTATGTTATATGCCAGTTATTAGGCTAGAAATGTGCATACATTTTTGCTTCTTTATCTTTTAAAATGTGAACCAATCCTGTGAGTTTTATTATTACCCCCATTTGCAGATTAAGGAGTCTGAGGCTGAAAGAGCTTAGTGAAGTGCAGAGCATTGATTTAAACTCAGATTCCAAGGTCAATGCTCAAAGAACAATGTAATAAGCTCAATTTATTTTTTTTAATGATTGTTTTGATTTTTATTTTTTAAAATAATGAAAGAAGGGTATAGTAAATTTTGCCTCATGCTGTACATATATAAAAGGTCAGATATCATTGTATGAATTAAAAAATATTTATTTAATCACTCAAAAGGGTCAGGAATGTTCTACCTAGTGAAACAGGTGCTTTCAAGTAGGGAAATCAATCATTTATCACACCAAAAATTTTCTCTACATTGTAAGATTTTTCTTTTTACTTTAGAGTGAAATTTGTTTTTCATCTTCCTGGGCCTGGGCCTGGTATCTTTTATACTAAATACATGTCTTCCCTACAGGATTTCCTTTGGGAAATTTTATTATAGGTGGTCACAATACCTATTCATTTATTTCAGCTTCTAGAAATTAGTAATACTGCATTTATGTCACCATTTAACTTTCCAAGAGCTTTGAATTTGTCACAATTTAACTTAGCACTCCATATCCTCTTCTTTTTTTTAAATTTGCCCTCTCATCTGTCAAGAGATCCAGGATAGGGGTTAGCGCTATACATAATTTATTTGAAGGTAAAGAGATGGAAGGAAACAGCAAACCATTCATTAATTCCATTACCCTTAGAACTTAAAAATCATAGAATCTGGAGTTTCAAAGAACTGTGGAGGGCAATCTATACATAGTAAAGGAATTCCATCTCTGTATTTCGATGTTTTTTCTTTTGTTATTCAAATGAGTTAGAACTTCTTTTTCTTTTTTCTTTTCTTTTTCTTTTGTCTTTATTAGAAATCTCCTAGAAAACTAAATACATGGACAAATTTAATGAGCAAAACGAATTCAGAAAAATCAAGTAGGTGGGCAGGGGTCTTAAGCACACCTTTACAATCAAGCCAAGATGATCAGGTTTGTGATCATTATGATTTTAACACACAGGGAGGAAAAGTTGGCCTGAAGGTCTCAGGCTCACAACATTTCAGATCTGGAGAGGACTTCAATATTAAACTTCTTTCTTCTCACCATGTAGGATTAGATGTGTATACTGATAAAGACAGCTCTGAACAAATCATGCATATTTTTGACAGAACAAAAAAAAATTAAGACTGGAAAAGCTCTCAGAGAACTGTTCACCTTCATTCTGTACTAAATTCTTCTTATAATCTTTAGATGCATATTTTTCCATTCCCATTTCAAGTACTTCAAGATAAGCAGCTGCCACCATTTCCCACTGAAATGTAATTTCATAGTTCAGTAGTTTCAGAAGTACATCTTCCTGGACTCCAGGCAAAAGGATCACTGTTTCATTTTGTTCTCGTACTCCCATTTCCATTCTTTGTTGGGCACAAAATGAGGGGCCACGCTTGAAGTCTCACTGTTCTTGGTGGCCAAGGTACCGCAAAAAGAGCTGCCATATCTGAGGATTAGAGCCATGGTCACAATGCTGGAAACTGTAGCCTTTCTGCCTAAATCCAGCTTCTGAACTCCAGCATATTGCCCCAACTACCAGGAAAATAAATGCCTAGTTTCTGAGGTATTCCAGCACTCAACTGTTCTTGTATTTTTAGCTTGTATTTTCTTTTCACCTCTTGGTCATTAGGAGCAGCAAGGCAAAAACTGAACAATTTCAACAGATGTTTATATTCTCTTGCTGAAATGAATGTGTGGCCCTGGCCCATAATATTTATACATGTTTTCCTTTTTACTTAATTGTAATTAGCATGCTGTTTATTGCATTCCTTTTACCTTTCCTTAAGAATTTGCTTTTTCCTTCAATTGTTTGCATTGGTATCTTTTGAATTTCCTCCCTCTTATTTATTTTTTGGCATAAATAAAAATTGGTGCTACAGTGGGAGTGTGATAAAGCTTTTCATTATGTTCCCTTTTGTCCAACAGCAATCATAAGGTATAAAAAAACTCGAAACAGTTTGCCAGAGTTACGTAACAAAAAAAGAAGCAAAGTTTTTAATAAGACTTTGTGTTCTTAGTTTTCCGCGTTCGGTTTTTATTAAAGGTCCAGATCTCCTTCTGTTATTTTTGTTGATTTTTTTCTCTAAATCCTTTAGATTTTTTGTTCCCATCTCTTAATTTAAATTTTCTCTTAATTTCTTACATTTGTTTTGTCTTCTTTTTGAGCCGTCTTTCTGATTCTAGCCTCACTTCTCACCATTTGGTTTATGGATACCATGGAGCAGAAGTACGTTCTCTTAGTTCAGTAAAGTGGTATTTTCTCCTCCAGATCATTAGTCAGGGATAGCTAGTTAAAAACCTAATATTCCCATATTTATAAAAAACACATCCCTTCTCTAGATTGTTTAGTAAATTGTGTTAGAAACATGGATAACCTACTTGGGGAAGAAAAAAAAAAACCTAGTTTATTCTTACCTTTACCATACCCCCAAATACATTATAAATTGATTAAAAGATTAAGTTTTTTTAAAAAATTCTAAACTTCCAGGAGAAGAATTTCTGTGGATTTTAAAGCAATGCAAGAAACCACAAAAGAAAAGATTGATACCTTTTCCTTTTTAGTTTAATATTTAATTTGTAGAATTTAATGTGTTTGACTAAATGTAAATATACTTTTAAAAAATCCGTAGTATTTTAAAGCAACAATAAGATGTATATATGCAACAGGGTCTGAAAAATATCTTACTTATTATAGCAATCAATAATAAGTACATTAATGCCACAATATAAACATTAAGAAAGAGCATGAACAGACAATTCTCAAAGGTAATGACCAATAAATGAACAATAGTCATTTGAAAATGTGTTTATTCTCATCTGTAACCAAAGAAATAAAAATTAAAACAATAAATCACTGCCAGTACTGCCTATAAAATTGCGAAATTGAAACGTCAATTTAAATGTTAGTGACGTTTATGAGGCTCTGAGTGGTTTTAATTTCTTTTTTGAAACTCCTAAGTTTTATTAATTAATTTATTTATTTACTTTTGGCTGCATTGGGTCTTCGTTGCTGTGAGCGGGCTTTCTCTAGTTGCAGCAAGCAGTGGCTACTCTTCGTTGCGGTGCGCAGGCTTCTCATTGCGGTGGCTTCTCTTGTTGTGGAGCACGGGCTCTGGGCATGGGCTTCAGTAGCTGTGGGACGCGGGCTCAGTAGTTGTGGCTCGCAGGCTCTAGAGCACAGGCTCAGTAGTTGTAGCGCACGGGCTTAGTTGGTCCGCGGCATGTGGGATTGTCCCTGAGCAGGGCTCGAATCCATGTCCCCTGCATTGGCAGGCGGATTCTTAACCACTGCACCACCAGGGAAGTCCCTGAAAATACTAAGTTTAAAATTTTCTACAATGAACATGTGTTACTTTTATAACAGAAAAATTAATGCTTTAAAATATATGTGGATGTGTATTTAATCTCTTCTCTCCAACCCAAGACATGACTAAGAAGTGTACACCTTTTTAAGTGGATTCTACTGATTCTGTTTCCTAATTCCACTATATTTCAGTTAACCTAGATATTGGTTGTTCCTTGAAAATAAGAATTAACAAAAGCAGAGATTTTTCCAAGCTAATGACATCCTATGGTAATATTTCATGGCCAGGATAGAAGAGCCCTCATGATAAGGGCTGTTTTGTGGAAAGTGTTTTCTGTAAGGTCAACAGCCTGTACCAGTTTGACTCCATAATTAAACTTTAAGACATTGTCTGAGGTGTTGAGGTGAAGTGTTCTGGAATTGTTTAGGGTTCAGGGAAGATGGCTTTACCATAATAAAAAGAAATTTTAAGAGAAAGAGGTTATCAAGAAGGATGTGTTTTCCTTTACTGACAAGCTATAGAATCTATCCATTGATTTCAAAACGTTAATCTCAGTATAAAGAATTTTCGAGTTTTTGTGAAGATCTCTTAAAACGGATCTCTTAGAGAAGTAGAAGGTGAGAGTTATATAGGACTTTATTCATTATGACCCAAATTTATTAGTAGCCAGGCATCTTATTTAAAAGCAGTTTACTTAAACTATCTGGTTAATCCTTTAATAATCCTCTGAAGTAGGTACACTGAATTATTCATTTCACAAAAGAGGAGGAAATTGAGATGTAACAAGTCTAAATAGCCAGACCAAAGGTCCACCACAACGACATGAAGGAGGCAGGGTTTGAGCCCAGACAAGTATGCCTGTAAAGATTGAATTTGTACCTTGAATACTGCACTGTCTCCACATTATAATTCAGTAATCCTAAGTTTCCCCCCAACAACTGACCCCAACTCTACACAGGGCACTGCACAGTCTAACATAATCTACCCACCTTACCCTTGCTTTTGGGTGGCAAAGCAGAAAGAGCTTGGGTTCTATGTTCTAACTTGGATTGAATCTTTATTCTGCTATCATGTTCCTATTAGTTATCTCTTCACCTGTGAAATGGGGGAAAATAATACCTCAGAGAGCTGCTCTGAAGATTGAGATACCATGTGTGAAAGTGCTTAGAACAGTGCTTGGCAAATAGTAGATGTTGAATAAATAATATTCGTTTCCTTTCTTCCTTCCCTTGACAAACAAAAGTGGTTCTTCCTGACCAAGTCAGCTTGCGTGAAAATGCTTCCATGGCTCTCAGTTTATCACAGAATCCTTAGAAAATTTACTCATAAGATCAAAAAGACCTTAGACAGGGATCCCAGAGGCTTTTAATCCTCCGGGTTTCGGCAGAGTATGCTGTGAGAAGCCAAAACAGAGGTTGATATAACTTGATGCTCTGAATTCTCTCTTTTCTGGATTCAGGCAGGCTTTTTATACTCTTGTCTCTATGACTCTTGCTTCTCTTTCAACTCTCCTACATAACCCTGCCCCCCGGTTCCAAAATACATTTTACACAACTAAACTCTAGCTCAAACTGCTGATATGAGATTTCTCAAAGATGCCTTACCATTTCCTGCTCCCACACTTTTTTTTTTTCTGCCAGACTCTCTCTCTGAAATAACCATCTACTCAAAATGTATCTTTTATCTTCAAGACCCAACTCAATTCATCCTCATTCATACACCTGCTCTGACCACTCTGGACGGAAGAGACCTCACTTTCTACTAAACCATTGTAGCACTGAGTATCCCTCAATTCACAGGTTTGTACATACTTTTGTATTTTAGGGCTGAAAAAGGACTGAATGGAATAGTGGTTTAAAATGGCATCTGATTAGCAGTCCCTTAAGCTGCTTCTCCCAGCTCCTTACTCAACCATCTATGTAACCAGCAAAAGTCAAATTCTCACAAATACACTAAAATCTAAGACCAATAGGCAAACTGTTATCAGAATTAGGAAGGAATTTCTGCAATTTAAAGGCCAAAAGAACTGGATTGAGAAAC